>NC_140592.1:1124156338-1124857488 GCF_964204655.1 Triturus cristatus
AACTTATGGTGAAGTCGTATTTTAAATTGTAAGTCTGAAAAGGCCACTTTTAGGAAGTTGGCATTTTCTTAATTTCACCATTCTGTGCTGCTGCCTGTCTCTGAATACACGTCTGAGCTGGGTGACTGCTGGGCTTTTACGCATTCCCACTAGACAGTCACACAAAGGAAGCTGTGGTGTGACATTTGCTTCCTGATGGCCCATCACCATGCTGATGGGCCTTTGTGAGGCAAATTGGGTGAGAGGATCTGACACTTGCACCTGACTAGGGCTCTGCCTGTCTCCACACAAAGAGCGCCATACCCCCCTGTAGCGAGTATGGAAACAGGGCAGGAAAGGCAGGGACCTTGTGATCTTCAAAGACCTTTTTGAAGTTTCCCCCACTTCAAAGGCACATTTGGGTATAAGTACTGTACTCATGACACCACCAAATCAGAACTCTGAACCAAGGACATTCTGTCTGAAAGAAGAGCTGCTATGCTGTAGGAGGGACTGTTACTTTGCTGCCTGCTTTGCTGGGTTGGCCTTCTGCCAACTGAGTGCTGTGCTATAGGTGGGACTGCCACTTTGCAGGGTGCTCTGCTGTATTGGCCTGCTGCCTGCTGTTTCTTTCCTGGGAGTGAAAATGACTGGATCTGCTCTCTACATCCTTGATCCCAAGATTCTCCAAGGGCCTGCTGGCTTGCCTCCTGTTTTCTAAAGTCTCAGTGACACAAAATATGTCTTGCAGCTCTGCTGGGGCTGCTGGACCATCTGTGATTCCTATCCTTTCCTGAGGTGCCCCCTCCAGTTCTGGACTTCAGAAGTGGGTCCTGAAGCTGTTTTTCTCTAAAACTGGCACATTGACCCAGGTGCGGGAGAAAAACACATGCATCTTTCTCCAATGCTGATGTAGTGCCGATTCAATGACGACGCGTGTCCCGACTGCGAGGTTGACAGCGACACAGTGATGATCTTTACACAGTTTGGTGCTGCCCTGGGGGCAGCACATTCTTTGTAATACGGGTCACTGTCCCTGTTTGAGCCTGGTGCACCTTTTGAAAGGTGAGCCGTGGGGCAATCAGGGGATGCGTGCTGTATACATAATACTGCTCCAGGTGTCTATAAATATAAGCTGTATTGCATGTATGATATTAAAAGGAGTATGCCAACTCTTCAGATTTTTCAGAGAAGATTTCCATTCACTTAATCAAAGCCCATGACAAACTCTATAAATCAGGAATAGAGGAGACTGCTTTTTGATTGAGTGATGGTTTATCATTGTGAGAGCAACCAAATTATCAATGGCACTTTTTGCTTGGAAGCCTGTCTGATTAAACAGTATCACATTTCTGCTTTAGGACCAGGTCACCAAGTCCTTCAATAATAGAGTGGCAAAAAACTTGGACTCTACAGCCATCAAAGCAATCAGCAGGTAGCTGCTTGGGCTAGTGGGAGGGGCCTTAGGTTGCACTATTGACCCGTGCCATGATGCTTTGGTGAATTGAGTGGTAAAACCAAATGCAAATAGGCTTCAAATTGAATTAGACCATACATCAGGGTCCTGTTTATAGAGTGCAGCTGGAAGACCGTTTTGTCCTCGGGCAATGTCTGCTCTGCTTTTCCTTATACAAATTTTTACTTCTTCCATTGTGTAATCTAATGGACACAAAGAGGACTGTTGGATTCTGGATGGACCGGTATGGCAGGTTCATGATTCATTATAAGGGCCCTCGTATTGTGATCTGATATAAATGAGTCAGGCAACCTGGGGTACATTGTTACTATTGGCCTGAAATTAACTTCTTTCATGGCATTCGCAACGATCCAGAACTTCCTCTTCTCTTTGTTGTTGCAGGCATCGAGCAATGTCAGCCATTCTTCATCATTTTGTTTCCTTTTTGCCTCCCAAGTTGGTTTTTGTAGGTTTTGTATAGTATATTCACCTCACAAAGTTTGTCCGAATCGTCTGAGAGTATTTTGATTTTGGTCTTAATGAACAGACTGAGTGACCTGAATGTGTAGTCTAAAACTGAGGGTTGTTGATGGAGTAATTGGCTGCTGTGGGCCCGGAGACCCAGGCTCTCAAGCAAACATAGAAAAAAATATTCCTAGTTTCTCTTTTCTCTATGGCTAAATTTTGTGTATGGACTTGCTGTTTTGTTGAAATGTCAAGTTTGATGAGGTTTAAGTTAAAGTCACCTGCAAGTATCCAAGGTGAGTCTACATGCATGCTCTGTAGGTAGGTAAGATTATATTAAATTATTTTTATGATGCCTCATCTTACCTTAGATGCTTGATTAATGTATACATTAAATATTAGGTGGCTGCATGTACACATGGTGAGCAACACACACAGAACCATATTATAATCATTGTATTCCCTCATGCTAACTGTATTCTTAGCTTGCCATCTTTTCTCTTGTGGATGACAATATTTGTGTCAAAGCCTGCCCTAATTAAGTTGGTTTCTTCAGTAAATGCTATGCAAGTTTCATGTTTTTCTTTCCTTATTGAGGAGTGTTCATTATTAAGACTATAGTAATTGTTTATTGTGCGATGTAGCTTCTCTAATCAGAATTTGAGTGTGAATATGCATCAAGAAGGGGTGGAAAGAGCCTCCTATACTAGGCAGACTGACTACCTAACTTCAAGCTTCCAGAACTTTTTACTGTGTATTAAGTATGTGTTTTCCTGGAATAGTTAGTAGATCCTGTCCTGACTTTGCTGGAAAAACACCTTTGTCAACTCTGCAGATTTCCCTGGTCAAAAGCGTTGAGCTTCATAATTGAATTCCCGTTTCAAACATGAGAACCTTTATTTAGTTTCTCTGATGCTGACACTTTCCTCTTTGAAATTCCCCTTGCCAGTTTTGAAGCTTTATCTCAATTAGATAAGTTTCTTTACAGAACCAATCTACTTTATATTCTGTGCTTTTTATCTTGGTACATTTTGTATCCTCTTCTTTATATTATACAAATGTAGACTGCATACCTATATGGATATGTACTGCCTTTGTATACATTGCATTTATAAAATGCTGGTTGTTTGTTAATTGGTTACATTTTGCTAATAAACCTTTATGGTTTGGACACCATCTGCGCTGTCGTTATTGTGAAACTAAATTTGAGAACCTGCAATTGAAATGTATTTTCAAGTCTAGCTCCTTTCATGCACTTTTAGTTAACAGCCAAATATCCACATGATCAGTAGAAGATCTGTATGATGACCATATGAGAATCTTCAGGTACAGGACAATCTGCCCATTATTCTAAACCAGGCACAAAAGTCCCAATTTTCGACAACTGTTGCAAGCATGGAGTAATTGTTGCAGATTATTTTTTTTAATTTCATATTCTTCGGTAACTGTAACATATTTGGACAATCCACTTTTTAGATGTCTCTTTTTTTCTCCTATACGGCGCAAACAAAATATTCTCGAAACCCTTCCCGTGGTACTTCTGGCTCCCTACACGTTTCTTGAATACAAACCAAATCATTTGTATGCAGCTAGGCAATTGTCTCTGGATCTAGCCTAATATCTTTCAAGCGACCCACTTTCCAGGATTACAAAGAGACTGTTGAGTTTCATCTATTTGCTGGATGTTTAGGGTGGTGCTGTGCGAACAGAGCTGTTGGTCAATGTGTTCTGTTCATCTGTAAAGTAGTCGAGAGCCATCTCCGGTCTTCTGGGCACAATCGCCTTCCTCCTCTTGTCCAGTCTCCCGTGTGCTTGATATAAAAAATTGAAATAGGAATCATTTTGTTCTTTTGGGCAGTTGAGTCAGGGTATCTGGCATTCTTAAGCGTAGGCACGCATTCTTTACCAGTTGTGGATGTTGTCATGGTGGAGATGTAACCGAGGCAGCTTTCAGAAGTCACTGCTCTTGTTTGGATAGCTTTCTTGTTGGTCTCAGATCCTTGCCCTTCAGTCAATGATTTTCCTCCTTATTATTGTCTTTGTCCTACCTCCAGAGCACTTCTGTACAATGTGATGAACTCAATGAGAACTTGTATTCTTCCTATGCAAATACAATAAGACTGTTTTCATATTTGCCTTTCAGCACTTCCTGGTACTATCTTCCCCTGCTCACTTCCAGAAACCTCTGCTTTATTTTTTATTTCAATTTATTATTTTATTTTTTGCGAGGACATGGAAGCTGCACACTCCTGTGAGGCTGCTCACTTTTGGCCATTTGTTCTTGCTCCGTTCTCCACACCACAGCTCTCAGTTTACCTTTTTTTAAATGTACACGTTTAAGGAAAAGGAAGCTACACACAGTTACCAGGTCACTCCCTTCCGTCTTTTGGTGCTATTTTTTTCATAAAATAGCTTTGCGAAACAGCAATATGTCACCTTATAGCGGAAAACGAGAATACAGTATTAAGAAATCATTCCATCATGGCCACCATGCATGTGGACACATGGGTATTCACGGGCGGGCATCTTGTATTCATTATTGTTCTATAGTAAAAAAGGCATAAACTGGAGTCCACTTTGCAAATATTTTTTACACTTAAAAAATAAAACCTGCCCAAGTTGTCCACCTAGGTATACACACGCTTGCATACGCCCAGCCAGCCTTCCAGGAAAGGGTTTGGGCATAGACTGAGTCAAAAAATAAGCACTGGCAAAGCCAACAGCTCTGCAGCTTCTCTTAAAAGGGCCGACCTTTTGGCTTTACCAGTGCTTGTTTTCTTTTGTGATTTGGCCATGAACAGGTTCCCTGCTTGAAACTGACAATTGTGCCAGTGGCTCTGCAAGAACCACAAACCTTAAGTAGCAATGTATACCAGTTACAAATAATAATGCTTATTACTCACTGTGCATAGTCCTATGACCACTCTACAGTGCTTCATCATCTATTATCTACTGACCTCCCATTCAACCTCAGTCAAACCCACGCACCTTCCACTTCTTTCGCTGCCCCTTACATGCAGCCAGTCTCCCTCATCTACTGCCTCTTCCTCGATGCTGGATTACACTTTCCCTTTTCATTCACCTTCTCTGTATTACCCCCTTTTGTATTGCACCTTCCATTCTGCACCATCTGCGCATCCAATCTCCTCTGCAATGTCTCTACCCTTTCCACTGCTACTGTACAGCATCCCTTTGCATAGCAGTTTCTAGGTTTGAGCTACAAAACTCATCATACATATCTACATGCATAAAATGATACAGGAGATTCCTTTTTACAGCGAATATTACCTGCATTATGCACCAGGTGCATTTGTCATTTTGATGTATCTTATGTAATAATATGTCATGTCATGTTATGTTATGTCATGTTACCCTGGGCTTTATAATTACCACATCTCGCAACAAAATCACTTTAGAGTGTTGCTGCAAGAAAAAAATGAATATTGACTGCATCTATTCCTGAGTTTTCCAAACACAGTAGAGCCAACAATCCTGCTTTAGGAATTATGCTTTGAGAATATTGTTTGAAATTTTAGAATTTTAGGCAGCCTCCTTAATGCTCCAAAAATATTCCATAAAACTGGTGTTTTCCTGGCTGCTAAATATCCATAACAATTTTGTTTATATAGACAATAGCTTGAGGGCTCACATAAACATCTATAAGTGGTTTAGATGGAGTATACCTGTTGACTTTATTTAGAAGATAAAGAGGTCTTGGGCACCAGATTACTCTGAATAGTAACTATCATATTGAATGTGTGGGGACTTTTTAAAGTGTAATTTCTTCATTTCTACTTTTAAATAGTTTATGGCTCAAATGCAGTCCCAATCGTGCTAATGTATTGCACTTAAATTGCAGATATTTGGTGCGCTTCTATATACATTGAGGGGCAGATTTATCAATATTGTAGGTAAAGCAGCAAGCCACCTTGCTGCACTGAGTGAAAGGAAAAGGGTAAGATTGTGCCATATTTTACATCATACAGTGCATTCTTGAGCAAGGGTGCCTGCATCGCAGACACAATCGTTTTTGTGCAGAAAGGTGCACCTTCCTGCACAAAAACAATCCTTTGAGGGATTTCCCTCTTTCTAGGTGTGCTGAATTCTACATTCTGCAGCACACCTAGAATGAGGAAAAAACAAGGAGAAATAAAGGGTTTTCTCCTTGTTACACCACAAACATAGAAAGAGGAAAAAACTATGAGAAATAAAGATATCTCTCCTTGTTAACATTTTGATGTATTCCCAGGTCTACCAGCAACAGTTAATCTGGCAGTGTGCCAAAATCCATGGATGGATATATGGGAACACCCATGCTCCACCCATGGAATGATTTCTGCACAGTAACGCAAAACAGTGATTTGTGCTGCATTACGTTACTCTAGATTTATTAAGCCACGCAGGGCCAATCAAGTCTAACTTGTGTGACATCGCCCTTGAGACCCCTTTCAAGGGTGAAGCAAATCGCAGATAAATCTGCCCCTGAGTTTGCATAGTCCATGTGACCAAAGATGATTAACAGAGCCATTTTTCTCCATGCGTGAGAAACAGGTGGGAATTTATATAACAAATACAAATTGGAAGCTGGCAGTCTTCCCCAAAGTGCTGTAATTGTGGTTGGAAAGGTACCACATATTCAATAGTAAATACAAATGTTTTTCATCCAAAATTATCTATCTGTAGGTGGCGGGAGACATATTTACAAACTTTCATTAGAAAGAGACTTCACCTTTTATGGATGCATTCAATTTATGCGCCACCAAAGCTAGTCAGAATTATTTCTTACATGTAATCAAATTGTTATTCAGAGGCTTTATACCAATAAGCAAACAATATGTACAATTATTGTTTTTATACGAACATATTTATTCTACTTTGTTAAAACCTTTTTTAACCTTACCAATAAACAAATGCAAGATTCCGGATATCAAACATTGACAAAAAACCTCTAGATGTTACCCTAAAAAGAAACCCAAAACACAGTGATGCCTCATCACTGATATACAAATTCATCACAGTGCAAAATTAACTCAACGTACAATGTTAAGTGAACAACATGACCACCAGTATAAGTGGAGTTTTGTTCTTCGTTTCTACCAGATGAGGTACCTCTTATTTTATTTTTTTTGTATTTAAAAGACTTTATTGAGGATCAGTAAATTCCACATTACAGGACCATGATAATGATAAACCAACAATTTACATATGGTATTTAAAAACATGGGAGCAAAATACACCAAAATCTTTATCATTTCACAATAAGGGGAAGAAAGGAAGAGGGGGGAAAGGGGAAATAACAAGGGGATAAAAACAAAACTTAGATAGCCAATACCTTCAATATATTCATCTAAGAAAGAACGTTCTCATTTATTCAATACTAAAAAAGTGAAACAAATATTATATATTAAACCTAAGAGTATCAATTCATATACATTTACAATAGAAAGGACAAAGAAGCAGTATTCATGGGGATAGAACTTTTCTGATAATACAGGGTTAGTATTAAACACAACATTTCCAACCTGACTAAGAAATGTAGTGAGAGGTAACCATATCAGATCAGCGTTATTAGCAGATACAAATGTAGTAGTATATATAGTATCTAATTTATGATGTAAGGATACCGAATCCCACCAAACCATATATAATAATTCAGATGATGATTTCCAATTAAAGATAATTTGTTGAAAAGCCAATACAATATCTAATAACTTATTTTTAGGAAAAGATGATCCCAGGTGATTAGTTAAAGAGCCTAGAAAAATGTAAATTATATTAAAAGGATGTTCTAGTTTAAAAATCTTTATGATCTGGGAACAGACCCTATGCCAAAAAGAAAGTGTACTTGGACACCTAAACAGCATATGCATATTATCTGCCGTAGAAAAACCATAAGACCAGCAACTAGCAGAGGCATCAGAGGAAAATCTGAAACAACTCAGGGTGTTAAAATGTAATCTATGATGAATAAAAAATAAGGATTAATTGATACATGCTGTCCTAGAATTGTTATATATACGCGTCCATATCGTATTCCAGAAAGTAACTTCCCAAGTAATACCAAGATCCTGTTCTCTGTAGGATTCCAACTTGGATTTGGTTTGTGAGGGGTCCGGAAGAGACAAGGTTTGAAAGATAAATGATCAATGATAGATAAATATAATATATGATAAATGATAGATAAATTAAGCTTTTCAGGAAATCCGTAAGTCTAGAAGCAAAGGGAATTGAAAGATTGGACTTTTGGAATGACACATATACATCAAGAATGTCATTCATTAATGATAAATAACACGGATAGAAGGACTTGGGGCAATGATACTCAAGACAGAATTGAGGAAAAGGGATAGGAGAATTATTATGAAAAAGCTGAGATATCCACATAAGAACCATATCCCTTCAAGTGCACCAAAAAATAGGACGATTGTTAAGTTTAATCAGCAAATTATTCCATAATGGCATTTTCAAAAAAAGAGAGGGAGTCAAAGTAATGGAGAGAAATGTAGACTTAATTAATGAAGCCATGTTTTGTAAAATATCAAAGTGAAAAAGCAACTTTTTGGAGGAAAAAGAAAGTATCTCTTTGAAAGTAAAAGGAGCTATAAAGGCTTTTTCAGGCTTTAGCCACAATGAAGAGAAAGGTGTAGACAATTCAGAGGTCCAGAGCGCTGCTTGGCTTAGGGCACTGGCTTTATGATACTGACAGAAATTCAGAAAATTCACCCCTCCCACCAATTTTAGTCTCTGTAAAGTATCTAAGGCCACTTTTGATTTTTTAATGTTCAATAAAAATCTAAAAAGAGGAGAGTTCATTTTCTTAAAGAAATATTTTGGAATATGAACTGGTATCATGGAAAGGAGATACAGTAAAAGAGGAGAGATCATCATTTTAACAGAGTCCAAGCGACCCCCACCATTATAAAAATAAAGGATTCCAAGAAGTTAGTATATTCTCTATTCTAGTATTAATTTCCCTAAAGTTAATTTTGATGATTTTCGGAATGGAACTGGTAAACCATACCACTAAGTATTTAATCCTGGCCGAAGTCGACCACTTATAACCAGTAGAATTATAAGAGTGACTAAAAGTATAATTATTTAGAGGAAGAATTTCTGTTTTATCTTATTTATTTTATATCCTGATACCTGCGAAATAAAGAGATTTCCTCTAAGAGCGAGGGCATGGAACTTTCAGGAGAGGAAACAAACAAAAGAATATCATCTGCATATGCAGCATCCTTCAAGTGACATTCTCCGTAGGGAAAACCGGAAATAGAAGAATTAATACGAATGCAAGCAGGAAAGGCCCAAGCGCTAAAACAAATAATAAAGGAGAAAGTGGGCATCCTTGTCTAACTCCTATATGGAAGGAAAAATAAGACGAAACCTTACCATTAACTAATACTGATGCATGAGGAGCACAGTATGAAAGAGAGATAAGTGCTGTATAGTTAGGTCCAAAGCTATGCCATTCCAATGAATGAAGCATAAATTCCCAGCTTATTCTATCAACTCTTTCTCCGCATCAATGGTTATGGCTGCAAGAGAGGCTTTAAAATATGCGATTTACTGAGAACATTGAGAAACAAGCAGGCATTATCTGATATGTCTTCCTTTAATAAAACCAGATTGCTCTTTTCCAATAAGATGGAGGAGGAGCTACAGAGAAAGTTCAGTACCAAGTAGTGTGTTTATGTACCTAAATACAACGTTCAATGGATCCGCTGATTCTGAAAGACTTTGTTCCTATTCCTCAAATGGCAATGCATTATTTTCACAATGCTAGCACACTGCGGTGGATTCGACATTAGTGAGAGTCTGACAAGGTGTTTTTAACTAACTTGATTCTCTGTAGCCCTAACCATTTGAGGAATAGGAACACAGTCCTTCAGAATCAGCGGATCCATTGAACGTTGTATTCAGGTACATAAACACACTAATTGGCACTGAACGTTCTCTGTAGCTTTAAACACGGTTGGGTCAGGCATTACATTATTTTTTTTTGTGTTTTTGGTAAGTGTAAAGTCCATGACCAGCTCTGAGTCCTGAGGAGGACCCTGAAAACCCTAGGAGTTCGAAACACGTTGACTCCTGAGTACGGGGTATTCTTGATGGGATGTGCCACGAGGGAATTAGTCGAACTTCAGGCAACACCCCAGTAGTGTGTGTAACCCCCACGTCTCACTCACAGGCAGGGCAAGAGGCATCAGCCTGGTAACGAGACAGTGTCCACCTAGTGTCCAATTCCAATCTTAGGACTGGTTAAGTGTCCTATGTTTATATATGTATGGTTGTTGTATTGTTTTTGCACTTAAATGTCTCTTTTCATTTTTCCCAAACTTGCTTTGTTGTATGTTTTGAATTGAACCATGTGTCAAAATGAGTATTGTATTTCAATCATGTGTTGTCCATTTTAAGACATGTACAATTGAGTTTGATTGACTTTTGTATGAAAATACTACACACTAAGCTGAATAAAGCTTGTGCACTTTAGAATTGTTGGTCTAAGGTGCCCATCAAATTTAAGGTCAATCGTCTCCCTGGACACTTCGTTTGGTTTCAATTATTATAGTGGTCCAGACCAGGCAGTTAAGGACTCAAGCCTTGCTTGTTTTTTACTACTCCAGTCCATAGGGCCAGCCTGGCAACCGTGCCGTAGTGCAACACACACCACCTCCATAGGAGGAGGAGGGCCCCGAGGAGCCAGTCACTCTGGCATTTTTTGAATCCCTCTTCACTACACTCAGAGACGATCTACAGGTGGTCAAGTGCAATCTCTTCTCAGACATACGCGAAATCAGGAAAGATGTGGACATGCTGGGGGATCGGGTCTCAACCCTGGAGGATCAAAGTAATGGCCATGTAGAAGACATGTAAAAGCTGCAACAAGAAATTCCACGGCTCCGAGTAAAGCAGTTGAACCTCCGGACCCATGGCTCCACTACCTATGGCACATCCTCGGAATGGAGAGAATTACCATTTCTATGAAGAATGGCGAGCTATCCTATCAGGAACAAATGAAAACTGTAGGAAAATAAGATCTGCTTCTACGGTTACCCTACTTTTTGCTTGATGTAATGCTGTTTATGACTACCAATCAGGACCCCAGTCTATCTGTTTTCTCTCTAAATTGTGGAGATGAGTACTTAGGTACATTCCAGATTGGATACTGGGGTAGCCTTATCAGTCTCTAGTATATGGTACTAAGGTACCCAGGGCAGAGGTACCCCAGAGGTCTCTCAGGGTCTGAAACATGCATTATGCCACCCATGAGAGACCATGCAAAATGAAACTAAAGGACTGCCATTGGAGCCTGCGTAAGTTGGTGCTTGCACCACTTACTTAAGATATAGGTTACCTATATCTAAGGGTCGCTGCACTTAAAACCTATAAGTCACCCCTATAAGTTCAGCAGGATCTTCAAACTTTGTAGTGTTATTCTGGAATGTCACCTTAAAAGTACAGGGATAAAAGAGACCATATCTGGTGCCAAAAGATCAAAGATGAGTACGAAGATTCAGGAATTCCTTCCTTCTAGGTGCTGTTGCATTAGAGACATCCTGGGAAAGAAAAACTCTCTTTCTCAACCAGGAGACTTGATGTTTCGATTTAGCCGCAGACAGGACCATCAGCAAGTCAGTAAACCTAAAAAAAAAAAAAGATAACTCCTCTTGGTTTGCCTGGAGACGATGACAATACAGGAAGAAGACCTAGCATATATGCCCTCTCAATGCGCAGTGTAATAGAGGGAGGCATATCTAACACCTTTGGTAGAAAGGTGGTAAAAAAGGAGACAGGATCTCTCCCTTCCAATACCTCCGGAAGCCCATAAATTCAGAGAAAATATTTAGCTTGTTACTGTTTTCCAAATCCTCTGTATGCTGTTTCAGTAAAAAAATGTCCTTTTCCAGATGATTCATTCCATTAATTTCTTCATCCATGTCTACGATCCGTTACTCTGACAAGAAAACGCGTTCCTCCATCCTTGACCATTTATCATCCAAGCTTTGCAACCTGTTATTTGTTTCTACCACAAAGGGACGCAATGCACGGATCTCCTCCAGTACTATTTCGAGAGAAATGGGAGACATGGACTTCTCAGTTGAAGGAGGATCTTGTTTAGGTTGTTTAAATACTGAGGAGGGTGATTGATCCTTACGTTGGGAGGATTGCAGGGAGACAGCACGAAGTACCATAGCATTGGCGATTTCACAAGTAGATTCCAAAGAGACAATTGATAATGACTTTGAAGTGGAAACAACAAATCCAGCAACTGACCCAGGAGATAAGGATTAAGCCTTAGGAGTGAAAACAAACTGCGGTTTCCGTAATTTTCCCATATGAAAAAAAATTACTGTAAGTCAATATTCTCCACCGAAGCAGTATTCTCGCAGTTATTCATATGAGGAGGATTCAATCACAAAATAAACTCCAAATATTCACGAGTTGGCAAATATTACAAATTATTCAGGCACCCAAAAAAAATACAATGCCATTATTAAGCTTAGAGCAGTGTGGCAAGGGACATGTTGCATAAAGCTTTCCATGTATCACTGCACAACAAATATCCCTATAACAGAGAAAAACATATAGGGAATTCCTCTGAGGAGACAAAACTTAGAATACATCACAGCTTCCAATGTCCCACGCACCTTTAAAACTGCTGGATATAGCTGTGTCACAAGCATTCCTCAAAGCCCATTGTAAACAGTAAAATTCTGTCAGCATGAGATCGGACATAAAATGGCGGCCGCCACCTGAGGAGAGCTCTACATTGGCACAGGAACCTTCAGAAACGCTCTGATTCTTTTTGAAAAGCAGCCCAGCTGCTTCCCTAACCCTTCTCCTGCCCCCTCAGTCACACTCTACTTTTAAAATCTGCGTCCGAAGTGCCGAATATTCATTCTTCAGTCAGCGGTGCTCTGGAGCTCTCCCGCTAGGGTGCCATCTTAGCTGACACAGAAGCCAGGTACCTCTTATTTTGAATACGAGATTTGTTTTAATACATGATAGAGGGCAGATTTTGCAAAATAGTAAATAGCGCTGCCAAAAAGAAATCCTTGTGGGCAGACAAACAAGAGCTCTCCAAGCGGCGGCACGGGTGGACAGTTTTAAATTCCTATAGATTTTTGAGGCCACAACCATATTTGTCTGCCCATTTCAGCTCACAGATAAAAACGAGCTTTTTAAAGTATCGAATGGGTGTGTACGAGGCAAAGGACTTATACCCACAGTGGAAAACGCCATTTAAAACAGAGTCCTGTAGACTATGTGGTACTAAAAAGGAAACTTTAATACATCTAATATGTGCCTGTACAGCCGTTTTGGACCAAAGGAGACGGTATTTAAAATCTATTTTTAACACATTGAATATTCGTTCCAGTAGGCAAGCGGTGATTCGCTGGCTAGAGGGTTCATCGTCTATATTAGCATGCCGTGGAACTAAATACATGAATCTAGTCAGTAGACTTTTACAGCAAATGGAGGGAGATCCTAAATAACATGAACCTAACGAGATGACCAGCAGTCCCCTTGGATTTTTTGTTTTTTATAGCTCCAAGTAAAAGTTACCAATGTATGTGTTTTTTAAACCCAATTTTTACTGATAAGAGGTGTGGATTTTATTCTGAACAACAAGGCTTAGCTCACTGTAACATTTATTTGTTCTGGGGGGGGGGTTTGTAATGATTTTAAGTAATCAAACAATAAAAAATGAATTGAATTGAATTGATAGAGGGCAGTTATGCAATACTATCTTCGAATACTAGAAATGTCATTTGAGTTCAAATACACTATGTATTTTGGAGCATATTAAACAAATGTACATGATAATTTCCTTATTCTGTCTTGTTAGCGCAATAATTCACTGAGTATATGAGAATTATGAAATAAGCAGATGAATTGTAAATCAATTCATATTCTAACAAGCTTTAGCAAAGTTGATCAGGCAGATATTCATGATAAAACACATGTACTCAAATTTTTTGCATGTCTTTATCTACATTTGTGTTAATGAATTGATGCGGTGAAGCTCTCTCTCTTCCTTTCATGATCGCCAGAAGACAGAATGACCTCAACAAGAAGCCGTAGTGCCACTGTGCTTTTAACATACAGTGCCAAATGTCTCCCTTGGATGTCTCAGTTAGAAGCAGAAAGCCCCAAGGACAGAAAATCCTGCTTGCCAATTGGAATAATTCTTCATTGAAGATGAAGAGATTTATAAGAGTTGGGAAGCAAGAAACAAAAACTACCTGGCATCATCATTTATTCTGAAAAAAGCAACAGATGAACACAGCTGCAGAAAAAGGAGCATAAATCAGGACAAAAGGTGCCTAGGAGAACATTGAATATGATTAGAAATAGTTGAATCAAACGCATTGTGTGGCATCCTTTTCAGAAACATACTCCTTCATGCATGAGTAGAGCAGAAAATGAAGTCACAAAAAAGTGGATGAATCCAAACTTGTACAAGGAAGCTGTAGCAGCACAAGCTAGGAATTGCCATCTTATTTAGTAATGGATGTAGCCCTAAGCATACCCACAATCACAGTGAAATGATGCTATTCTTGTACAGCGGAATCAAGAAAAATCCTGTCATTGATCTATCCGATATCTCCGATATTCCATGAGACCATGCTCCTCCTTCCAAGATCCCTGCATGACATCCTGGACCATGTTTAGAGCAACCCAACACCAGAAGATACCTTTTAGGACTAACAAGGCAGCAGGCATGCCAATACCAGTACGCAGTTGTGGGCAAGGCAGATGGGGAATCCTCCTGCTAGCCAAGCGCATCTCCTTTCTGTCAGCTGATGTGGGACAAGATAGCTACAGTACCACCTCCTCAAAACTTTCTCTCTAGTGGGTTCTGTCTGTGGATGTAACATTGAGTTAGCAAATTAAAGCCAGACCCATTGGTGTAAGGCGGGGTTCTCCAAAGTCGGTCCTGGAAGTCCTGATCCATGCCAGATTTTTATGATAACTACAATTATCAAAATCGGTATGTGCTAAAATTCTGGCATGGATCCGGCCTTTTAAGAGTGACTTTTTGAGAATCCTGGTGTAAGTGTGTGTTGGCTGCACACATAAAGACGCTAGAAATAAATATCATGTAGTTTGAAATACATATTCAGATGCATCGTACAGAGCAAAATATTCTTCTGGCTATAAAACCTGACAACAAAATTGCAAACAGATGGCATTAGAATATCTAAATAGTGAGCTTTTTAGGAACGTACATTTGCCTAAAATATTACAGTCAAAACAGCAATGCCTAGATTGAAAAACTTTTTGTCACGTTATCACTCCAGTAGTTCAACTTTGAGTGCAAATGACGTGAATAAATGATGAATAAATAAATAAATGATGAATAAACAATAAAATCATTGAAGCATAAAATAAAATATGTGCAGCAACCTTTGGAAATTAGCATTTTGACCATCAAAAGAAGTAAGCATTTAAGGCCTTAATAAAGTGATTAACGTATTTTTTAGAAACTAGATTTTAATTACGCTAATTAAACCTGCGCTCTTGCAGCTTAGGCTAAATGTTATCAATGTGCCATTCTGTGAGTTCACACTGAATGGATTTCAGAGAGACATGAGTTTTTCCATTGCTTTTCTGTTTTTTAGGTTGAGCGTGAGCCAGCACGCAAGTACTGCTCTGCAAAGAGCTGTGGTAGTTGAGTACGGACAGAAGCCACGCCCACTCCCCCACCCAGATTTGTCATTGGTTTGTGTCTTTGTCCTTCCTAAATGCTGTATTCATTATGAGGCTTGTTAGTCCCTCCTTATGACGACAATGTCGTCATTTGTCAACTCCCAGGGCACTGGCCCCTTTACTTCAACTGTAATCACTACTTTTTCCGTGCCTTCTTGCCCCGTTCTCGCCATGGAACTCTGGGACCTGCTCGACGCAACAGCACCGGACATCGCCTTCCTCACCGAAACCTGGATGAACGCCTCCTCATCGCCCGACATCGCCATAGCCATCCCGAACGGATACAAGATCACCCGGAAGGACCGCGTCAACCAGACGGGAGGAGGCATCGCCATCATACACAAGAACACCATCCGCATCTCGACTAACGCCGACGAAACCTTCACCACCGCCGAACACCTACACTTCCAGATATACACTGGCCCCAAGACCACCCCCCGAGGCACCCTCATCTACAGACCACCGGGACCACGCACACAATTCAGCAAAGACATCGCAGACTTCATCAGCCCGCACGCCCTGCCCTCTGACGACTACATCCTCCTAGCGGACCTCAACTTCCACCTGGAAAACAACAACGACAGAAACACCACCACCCTGCTGGACAACCTCGCCAACCTCGGACTCAAGCAACTGGTGAACACTCCCACCCACTACGCCGGCCACACGCTTGACCCCGTCTTCTCATCCAGCAAGCACATCTCCTTCAGCCACGCCACCGGACTCCACTGGACCGACCACAGCTGCGTCCACTTCAGCTTCAGGAAAACTGCGACCCACCACCACCCGCAACAGGTTCCCTGCCGGAGCTGGAGCAAGATCACTGCTGAGCAGCTCACCGCCTCCCTCAGCCAGAACACACCCACCTACACAGTGGACCCAAACGGAGCAGCCAGCAACCTCGCCAAGTGGCTGACCGCCTGCGCCGACGACCTCGCACCACTAAAGAACCCTCCCAGCAGAACCGGCAGCAAGAAAACCCCCTGGTTCACCTACGAACTCAAGGAATCCAAGAAGAACTGCCTCACCCTCGAGAAAGCCTGGCGGCTCGACCAGACCACAGACAACAGGACCGCCCTCAAGCACGCCACCCGCAAACACCACCAGCTGATCCGCGCCACCAAGAAGTCGGCACTCAAAGAACGACTGGACAACAACGCCCACGACAGCAAGGAACTCTTCAGCATCGTCAAAGAGTTCTCCAACCCCAGCGCCGGAAACAACGACATCACTCCCCCGCAAGACCTCTGCGACTCACTCGCCTTGTTCTTCCACAGCAAGATCGCAGACATACACAACAGCTTCGACGCACAGACCACGCACCCTACCGCCGAACCAACGCCCGCCACCACCACCCTCTGCAACTGGACCCCGATCAACACCGAAGACACCACCCGCACGATGAACTCCATCCACTCCGGATCACCAACCGACCCCTGCCCACACCACGTCTTCAACAAAGCCGACGGCATCATCGCACCCCATCTCTGGGACATCATCAACTCCTCCTTCCACACCGCCACCTTCCCGGAGAGCTCGAAGCACGCCAAGCTAACCGCCCTCCTGAAGAAACCAACGGAGGACCCCACCGACCTCAAGAACTACTGTCCCATCTCGCTCCTTCCCTTTCCGGCCAAAGTCATCGAAAAGACTGTCAACAGACAGCTGGCCGCCTTCCTCGAGACGAATGGATCCCTCGACCCCTCGCAGTCCGGGTTTCGGGCCAACCACAGCACCGAGACCACCCTAATCGCAGCCACCGACGACATCAGAACCCTGATCGACAACGGGGAAACTAACCCTTTTGGACCTCTCTGTGGCGTTCGACACAGTCTGCCACCGCACCCTAGTGAAGCGCCTCAGCAACATCGGAATCTGAGAGAAAGCACTGGAGTGGATCATCTCGTTCCTCGCCGGAAGAACCCAGAGAGTCCGCCTCCCCCCGTTCAGATCCGAGGCCACCGAAGTCATCTGCGGCGTGCCTCAAGGATCTTCACTCAGCCCAACCCTCTTCAACGTCTACATGAGCCCCCTCGCAGCCATCGCATCCAACATGACCTCAACATCATCTCCTACGCCGACGACACCCAGCTGATCCTCTCCCTCACCAACGACCCCACCACCGCCAGAGCCAACCTAAACGAAGGGATGATAGACGTCGCCGACTGGATGAGGAGCAGCCGCCTTAAACTGAACTCAGACAAGACGGAAGTCCTCATCCTGGGATCATCACCCTCCGCCTGGGACGACACCTGGTGGCCCCCGGCCCTGGGCACCGCCCCCAAGCCAACGGACCACGCACGCAACCTGGGCTTCATCCTGGACTCCTCCCTGTCAATGACCAGACAAGTCAACGCCGTCTCATCTTCATGCTTCAACACCCTGCGCATGCTCCGCAAGATCTTCAGATGGATCCCCACCGAAACCAGGAAGGCCGTCACCCAGGCACTCGTCACCAGCTGACTGGACTACGGGAACACCCTCTACGCCGGAACCACGGCCAAACTTCAAAAAAGACTCATCCTGGACATCCCCCGACACAACCACATCACCGGACACCTGAGAGACCTGCACTGGCTCCCTGTCAGCAAGAGAATCACGTTCAGACTCCTGACCCATGCACACAAGGCTCTCCATGACCTGGGCCCCAAGTACCTCAACGACCGCATGACCTTCTACACGCCCGCCCGCCAGCTACGATCAACCAGCCACGCCCTCGCCACCGTACCACGCATCCGCAGAGCCACTGCCGGAGGAAGATCCTTCTCCTACCTGGCAGCCAAGACCTGGAACTCCCTCCCCACCCACCTTCGGCGAACCGAGGACCATCTCTCCTTCAGGAAACAGCTCAAGACCTGGCTGTTCGAGCAGTAACATACCCCCCCCAGCGCCTTGAGACCCTCCCGGGTGAGTAGTGCGCTCTATAAACGCCGTGATTGATTGATTGATTGATTGGTTGTCGGTGCCCTATCCTGTTGTCCGTAATGCAATATGCAATAGGTCTCACCTAAATGCGAGTCCTATTGCATTGCAAATGCTTTTCTTTCCCAGCAGAGGCTCAGTGTCGAAAAGGAAGTTGGCAGCAGTCAACAAGCGGGCTAGCCTAAGGTGGTTTCGCTTTTGTACATGATGTAGGGACAGGCGCACATCTTCCAGCAGTATCTGCTCACAGTGGGTGCAGAACAGGAAAGACCAGAGCCGACATTAATTCTCCTGCATACAGATTGTAGGGTTGTAGGGTGCTGGCAGGAGGAGGATGCAGTGAGCTGACTCCGTGGAAGTAGAGGACTTCTGTGGGCAGCAAACATCCAAGATTCAGCAAGTAAGTACAGAACCCATTGTCCGTGCCTCCGTTGTCCGTGATGCAATGTGCAATAGGTCTGGCGCAAATGCGTGTCCTATTGCATTGCAAATGCTTGTTTAGGACTTGTGCCCTGCAGACGACACACTCTCTTCACACTGAGTTTGCTGCCGTCATGTTTATTCAGACACTAAAGTAGCGCCGCGGCGCATGTCTGAAATTCAAAGTACTCGACTGAGGTCAGATTCAGTGGCACCAGAATGGAGGCTTGTGGCACTTTTAATCGATTCATTTTTATATCAAAGTAACTTCCTTGCCACATGGGTGCTCACAAATGATGCAGAGCCTCTGGACAGGCTAGCTGCCTCTCAACATCGAGGCAAGGCTGTCGACTGGCGAAAGTGGAGCTGGTTCATCCAGTGATACACGCTTCCTTGTATATTGTAGGAGCTATTCGAAATTTTCTTGTTCTTGGATAGCGTCCAAAGCAAGCCTGGCAGGTGGCAGGTATAGCGCCGAGACCACATCTTCTCATTACCTGTAGCAGGCTGCAGCGCGTTTACTTTATCGGCCAACCCAGGCCCCATATGATTTTTAGGTGGAGCCTGGGCAGTGCATGCACTGCTCTTTTAGGTCGAGCCTGGGCAGCCCATGCACTGCTCTGCGGCATGCTGTATCGGAGTATGGAATAGAAGCCATGCCCACTCTCCGCACATATTTTTCATTGGCTTGTTTCATTGCCCTTCGTAAATGCTGGCTTTTGACTGATGAATTGGCTTGATAGTCCTTACTTAGTACCACCTTATCTTCATTTGTAACCTTCCGTGAGGACTGGCCCTTTTACTTCGGTTGTTATACAGTATGTCTTTTTTAGTCTGTAAGCACTATTTTCTTCAATGTGTTTCTCCTACTGCTGGCACAACATGCTTTCCTGCAACATTCAGCGCACCAAGCTTGCTTTCACTCTCCAAGCTGCCCGGGACAATGAAAATGCCTTTTATTTATGTGTTAATTATCAAAACGGATAAATAGAAGGCATTGCCATTAACAATGCCAATAGCTTAAACTCTCGCAAATGCGAGACCTATTGCATTGCAAATGCTTGTTTTTTTAGAAATGTATAAGCACAGTATGCTAAATAAAAAGTCATGTTCTGAAGCATATATCTTCATTGTTAGCAATGCTTAGAACATTCATGCATACAAAGGGCCTTTAGTTCATAAAATACAATGGCAGTCAGTATTGAGGTAGAGAAAAGTCATCATTTTTTCTACTCAGTTTGAAAAGTATGTACGTAAGGCAAATGGCCGGAATAGAAAAATTCTTCTTAAAATTAGGTCTCCCCAAAAGTTTCTTGTTATTAGTTTTTACTGATAGAAATGGAATATAATTCCAGAATTTCCAACTGCAGCAGAAGGAAGGGCCCAAGTAAGCAAAATGCACTGCACGTTGGAATTTGAATTTATTTTGGGACCGCTGAAGCAGGTTATGCAGAAGACTTATATGAATACTTGACAGCAGGTGAATCTGCATTGAGTGCCATTGCAAGTTATCAGATGGTTCATTCACGTTTTAACAGGCTGTGCTGTGATACTACCACAGATCTATTCATATTTTTCACCACGGCGCACGGTCCGGATTTTACAGATGAGATGTCTTACTATTACCATAGATTTAATTCTAACAAACATATTCAGGCATTATTTTGCGATGAACAAATGAGTTTTCAAACTTGTTTTAGAGGGAAGTAAATAGGAAATTATTTGCTTCTACATTGTATAGCTCTCCCATCAGACAATATTTCCTCTTCCTCACTGCATGACTTGTAAATTATCTAAAGACTTGTGACACTTTACAATACACCTGCCAATCACTTACAGTAGAGGTTTGATTGGCATAGGGTTGTACAGAAATTCATGCAGTCTCGCTTTTTGTTTTCATTGTCTAACTGCTGACTTCTTTTTCTTGTTGCAGGCTGGAAATAGACTGGCACAATTCTTCAGTGGTAGCTGCGAGAGGCACACAATTTTAGGCAAATAGAAAACATTTTCATAAAGAATATGACGCAAAAACAAATTACATTCAATCAGTCGACCTGGAGTTATGAATTTTTAGAATGTTTAGTGAAAAATAGCACATAAAACATCAAAGTACCCACCACAGGCATCTTTTCATGCAAGACGGGGGCAAAGTCAAAAGTTAAGGTCGACAGCGATAAAGCGTAATTCGGATTTACAAGGTGGATTGGGCCCAATATTGGCTTTCCTTCAGACCCGAAGGTAGAGTTCAGCGGGACAAATCAGCAGACTTCGTCCTCACCAGGGAGCACTGGACAAGGTGTCAGTGAAGCTATCCATGATGGCGAGAAAAAGCTCTAAGTGGGAGAAGCCAGATTTTCAAGACCAGGAGGTGATTATTGTCAATAGGAGCATGTCGCCTTTGAGCCCAGTGAAGACTTTTAGCTGCAGACTTAGATAAAGCTTTGGAAGTTAAATACATCCAGCGGGATGAAGCTACAATCCGTTGTTGAAGAGTATTCCAGGAGTCCAGATACTGTCACACAGAGCTCCCAATGAACATGATTTGGTGCTGTGGAGAGGAACATAGAGGGAGATACCAGGAAGTCAGGCCGACCAGCAATGCACCTTGGGCTCATCAGGTAGCAAACTGGTCCTGGTCTTTTGTTGGTTCTTCTGTCACTTCTTGGTGTTTAGGAAGGAGCAGTACCTCGAATACCACTTCCAAGGGTAGAGTACTTGGGGGCACCACCTGGGGAGTTAGTACACACTCAACCAGAGGCCAGCTGTAGGATTTAAGGTCCCTGGAGTTTGTGATGTCCTTTTATCTCACACAGGCGGCTAGCCAGCTGGCCCCTGGCGCCACTCTGTTAGTCCTGGATTCAAGGAGATGGCCCTCTCACCTTCAAGCAGCAGCAAGGCAGGCCTCAAGCAGTAGAACAGTCCTCTGAAGTACTATTCCTTCAGAAGTCTTCCACAGGTAAAGGAGTGTACTGAAGAGGTGGTTCAGGAGAGCCACTATGTATACGTGGTGCCAGATTATGTTTTGGAGGTGACATCTTGGCTGCGCCCACATCTAGTTCTGGAAAGTTTTTTCCTTCCCTTGCCAAGGCTCTAAGAAGTCTCGGGTGATAAAAGACTCGTGTTCGGTCCCTTTGTGTGTATGCTGGAGGCAGACCATTCAAATGTAAATGGTGGCAGGGAACAGCTCCGCCCCACCCATCCTAGCAGATGACCCATTCCGCCAACACCTAATCCCACTTTGTTTCACTGTCTGGGAGGACTACCACAAGGTCAACTGTCAAGCTATTCACAGTCATATGACCAAGACACCGGAAACAGGTGCCAAATGGTTAGGACAATAAAATGCAAACTCTCTAAATGTGGCCTTTTCAGAATTGCGACTCAAAATCTAACTTTGTCATTTAGCAGGATTTCAAATTACACCTCATTTGAGTCCAAACTTGACATCCTTATCTGTTCTCTTATTAAATGAAATAAAATAACCCAATTGTATTCAATGGGATAGGCAGGCCCTACAGTAGTTTTTCACTACCAAGACATGTAACACTTAAAAACACATGTCATACTTTTAAAACACAATTCACCCTGCCCTATTTGTGGCTTAGGCATGGCAAAAGGTTTATTTTGCCAGGTCGGATTGTCAGTTTCCAAATTGCACTACAGGCTGAATCGCAGCCCAGAGACATGTTTTAAAGGGCTACTTAAGTGGGTGGTACAATGAGTGCTGCAGACCCAAATGCAGCATTTAATGTACAGGCCCTTAGTAAAAGTAGTACCATAGACTGTGGACTTATATTTAAATGAAATATGCCAAGTAGTGTGTTTTAAGGAGAGAGCAATAACACCTTAGCACTGGTTAACAGTGGTAAAGTGCACAGAGTCCTATAGCCAACACAAACAAAATTCAGAAAACAGGAGTGGTGAAGACAAAGAGGTTTAGGGGAAGACCACACCATGGGTGACAAGTCCAACAGTATGCCTTTGAAGTATGGTGTAAGTGCATGGTGACTTGTGTGCCCTGGTGAGCGCAGAGTAAGGTGAACTCCTGTGTGAGTATACGTTGAGAGTTGTGCCCCTTTGAGCTTAGAATGAGCTGTGCATGAGTGCAGAGTGAAAGCTGTGCCCATGTTAGTGCAGGGTGAGCTGAGTGCCTGTGTGAGAAAAGGGTGACCTGTGTGCCTATGTGTGTGATGTAGGGAGGGGGGTGTTTATAAGATAATAGAGTGAGTTGTGCCTGCATAAGGTTACAGTGAGTAGTGCACCTGTGTAACTGCAGGGTTTGGCCATGTGAATGTAGGATGAGAGGTGTGTGACTGCAAGGGTGAGGGGTGTGTATTGTGAGTAAAAGGTGAGCAGTGATTATTGCGAGCGAACGGTGTGTGGTTTGCATTGTGAGTGCAGGGTGAATGGTGTGCCTGTTAGAGCTCAGGGTGAGAGGTGTGCTCCTGTTATGGAAGGGTGACCATTGTCCCTATGTGAGTGCAGGAGTGCATCTGAGTGCAGCAGTAGTTGTGTGCCGATGTGAGTGTGGGGTGGTAGGTGTAACCGGTGCAAGTGCAGGGGTGGATCTGCATGAGTACAGGGTGAGAGTTGTCCTCATGTGAGAGCCGGTTAAGTGGTGTGTGAGTGCTGGGTGAGTGGTGTGTCTGTGTAAATGTAAGGAAAGTAGTGTGCTTGTGTGAATGCACAGTGAATGATGTGCCTGTTGTTGCATGCATTATTTGCTACATGGTATTATTCTATTAGAATTTCTTCTCAAATGGGAGCAGTTAGTTATTCGCTTCAGCCATGGCGAGTACCAGGGAGGGATCAATGACCTGTCCTTATCATTAATTTGGATTAAAAATTAGCAGATCGGTGAATTGCATGTATATATTCTGGACCGCACGGTAAACCTGGTAAAAAATCTGGCATGCACTTTCAGTTGTCCACTTAACACTTTGCCTATTTTATCTAAATTCATGCTTACTTTTCTCTAAATTCACGTTGATTTCAGGTATCTTTCCTTTATTTGCATCGCAGTTCATTTTAAACGCTGCCCTGATGTCATTTATACAATGTCAACATGTTCATGCTGCCCGGATATTGTGACAATGTCAACGTGCGTATCATCTTATGAGCTGGCTCCTTCTACATTGATGCTCGTATGTGCAGGTTTGCATGTATGAATTAAAAGCCAGACCTATGAGAGTTACCAGTGCTTGTTACTGTACCAAGAGAATCGCTAACATGCGCTGGTATGCACTGAATTGTTTGATGTGTGCGGTCAGGGTGTAATCAGATTACGGAAATCAGCAGAGATAAACATGAAAATTGGACAATACTAGAAATGCAAACTGTAGAGTTGTTTTGTAACATGTACAGTATAATATTTGCCATGTTAAGCGCTTAATGCTATCGCGGTGCGTCCAGAATTCATGTATTATTCTTTAGTTAAGTTCCACAGCGGTGGAATCGTGTTTTCATCTATTAGGAATGTGCACATTTTGTATCACTTTTGAAAACCATCATCTTCATATACCTCCTCAATGGGAATTAGACGGGAATGAACACTATCTGCAGGTTCCCTTCCGGTTTGGTGCTGCGCCAAGCCCAGCACAGCAATTACAAGGAAAGACAGCACGAAGACCTGATACAAGCTAATTGCGGCTCTCGTGTTACTGTGCGGAACATCTTCATTAATTAATGTTGCTCAATAAGAAAAATCACAGCTTAATGACACTCCAGCTTGTTTTGCTGCTCAGAAGAGCTCGATTGTTCAGGGGGAGTGTAAACAGAACACATGCTACTGATACAGAGCGCGCCCTGTTCTTTCGCAATCTTTATTTACCTTGAACACTGGCAAGAATTGATTGGCTTCACAGGCGACATCAAAGGGGGCCTGATGACAAGAGCTAATCAGATTATGGTAATAAGGGCACTCAGGAAGAGCTCAAAAGCCAGATACCCTGAAGTGTCAGTCGGAAACTATGGGGCATATTATCAAGCACTGCGTTCAAATTATCGGCGCTTTATCGGCAGAAAACTGCCGCTAAAGCGGCGATAATGGGCTTGATAATATGCCGCAGAGAATTCCCATAGAAGCCCATGTTCACACCAGAACAGGCAGGCAGTTTTCTGCTGCTAAAGCGGCGATAATTTGAATGCCGTTTCTTGATAATATGCCCCTATGTTCGTCCTGACAGTAATGACGGGGTGATGTAAAGCACCAAAGCAAATGCAAAGGCAATAGAGCACCAAATAATCTACCTATAATTGAAATGCTGATGAAGACATCGTAAAACATTCGCTGGCATATCATCGCTTCGCACTGAGAGCTGGAGAGTTGTCATTTTCAGCAGATCGTGTAAATCACCCGACTGACTGAAAGAATTAATACTTGGACTTTTGCCAAACCTCTTTGACTCGTGTCTCTTGTGAGGTCAAACATAAATCTACCCCGTTTTTTGGAAAAAGAAGCATAATACACGCGCAGTGATTAATGACTCTTGCGCAGGGCTACATACACTCCTCCGTCCCGAAGAAGACCCGGCGTGACACTTACAAATTTTTTGCGCCTTACATAGGGTCGAAACGTCGACGCATACTAAGAGTCTACGCAACGTCTCAGTTCAAAAGCCTATTCACATATGAACAGGAGGCGTATGCGATCAATCATATGGACTTTACCAAAAATCGCACTTTCCCAACTATTCCTTTATTTGTTATACTAAGTGTACTAAGTGTATTGTCTGTATTTACTTCTACATGTCACCCCTCTTTCACAATTCTTTCAATGGTACCATTGTAGCCCAATTTATTTGTTACTTCTTAAAATATTGATTGAAACTTTCGCTTGGGTGTTGTTCTTTTATCTTCCTAAATCATGGATACATGTGACATGTCATGTATTTATATTGTGAACATCCCAAAGCAATTGTATTTCCCCGACAGAACCATTGTAGCCATATAATAAAAAGGCATATCATCAAGGGCAATATCGCCGCTTTAGCTGCACTTTTTGCCGCTAAAGTGCCGATATTTTTATCGCCCTATCAGCAAGCTGTCGCTTACAGCTGTTAGCGACAGTTTACTGGCAATAGCGCCCCTTGTCAGCACGCCTCCCATCGCATCGCTAATGAGATGCAAAGGAGGCGTGCCTGAAAAGACTCCCTTGGGAAAATATCGCTAACCCAGCTTCGTCATATTGACAAGGAGGGTTAGCGATATTGAAAATCACGTTAAGTATGCCTTAACGCAGGAATTTAACGTCTGGTAAATTCCTGACTAAGGCATACCTAACATGGGAGGTGGATTGTGTGGCTAAGACCACAGGCCATATCATCTAGGATATCGCCGTTTTCCACCATGGAAAACGGCGATATCCCCACTATCTCTGGAATTTTTATCGACTCGGCGATGCGCGTTGTTGATAACGCGCTAACCGGGCGATAAATTCCAGAGATAGCCGGCGATAAACATGCAAACGCTAAGCGCGCTTTGCGATATTTATCGCCAGCCCTTGATAATATGCCCCCCTGGGAGTTTAAATACAGGCCCTCTTCTGTCGATAACATTGAATTTACACACATAAAAGCAATAGTTTGAGAAAGAAAACCTGAAGACAGGAGAATTGCATCCTTGGTGACTTGGAGCTGGGACTGGGGCACCACATCAATGGTTGCATGGGGTAATCTTATAAACTTTGGTGTATTTGGGAATGTTCACCAGTCCACCGGGGCTGCAGAGGCATATAATGTTCTGTTCTGGCGGACATAGAGCCCACCATATTTAGGACCTGATTTTGAAACTTGCGGATGGACCGTCCTCCACCAGGGGGAGAGGAGGAAATTACTCCCTTGTCCTGGTGGATGTCCTAATGACCAAATTTTGAAATGTCCATTAGGCCAGCAGACATTTCAAGCATTGACAGGAACCACAAGCAAGGTGGTTTCTGTCAATGTATCGTAACTTTGCAGAACGGCTCCGTCAAACATGATGGAGCTGTGTGACAAAGTTAAAATGGTTGTTTTATTATTAAAATGAAAACCACAAACTGGGATTTTGTTTTTGAAAATAAAAATACAATGAACCCTAATGAGGGGGTATTTTACAGTTTTCACTGCCACGGTTTTCTTGATAGTGACGGGCAGTTAACTGACCTATATGTCCGTTCTTCTAAATTAGATGGGTGAACATACAAGCCAACATCTGACAGCCCTTACTCCACTGGGCCATCGGAAGGAGTGTAACCACAGCAGAGACAGAGTAGTCTCCATCATCTTTACACTAAAGGTTTGCCCACATTTAAATCAGATGAGTGGACCATTGTGGTGTAGTTCTTAGGAATTCTAAAGCCATGTGTGGTTTTGTTGACCTAAACTGAGGGCTTGGTGTCTAAACCGCTTCTGGACTCCCCCACAGGATATGTCAGCAGTTAGACCAGCTAGCTCTACAGTGCCACTACCACCCCCTTTATCTTACAGTGGTGTAGGTAGTTTCTGGCAACCACATTGAACATGACAACCCTAATTCTTCAGGGATCATGGAAAACAGAATAGTAATTTTCACCCAGTCTCTCATGCTCACTTATTCTCAGAAAATACACAGGATGGCTGTTAGAACGTTTCAATAAGTATTTATTGGTCCAGCATCAGTCTTGTGTAAAACATATTTGCTGCGACAATCAGGAGACAGAAGCATACAAAAGAGATTGCAAATACGAATATAGCGAATAGTAGATACATTTCTATCATAGTGCTAATAAGATGAACATAAGCAGTTCAGATAAATACAGTCCCACTCACATATTCCTAAAATGCGCCCTAAGTAATTTTCCTAACTGTACAGAGCCTAGATCTGTGTGTGTGTTTGTGTGTGTGTAGCATGTATATGCGTATATGTAGCCAAGATCTAGGGAAGAACCAGCCCCCTCACCTGATGGTTGAGAATGAAGGACCCCATCTCTGCTTCAAGGATGACACCCTGCAAGGGCAGTCAGACTGCTGCATGTCGAAGATTCAGCATGCAGGACCCCAATATCAGCTTGGAAGGAATTCTCCTCTAATTTGCAGGGAGGAATAAGGGCCTTATATACTAAAGTGGTCACTGTAGGGTTTCCCCTAGAATCGATATGTTTTAAAAACAATCATAAATGTTTTGAAAACAATCATAAGTGTTTTTCCAAACAAATGCGATCATGCACAGCAGGCTGTTGACCAAGGATGAAAAAAGGCGGTGACCCTTATACAGGGTAATTATGCCGTGCCTAAGGTCATGTTTATGTACGTCAGGTACAGGGATTAGGTTAGAATACTAAGAGCTGATGTCAAAGAGACAGGAGCAAGCCCCTGGGTAAAAGGCCACCTGTTTCAGAACCGTTATTGTTGTGTGGATGGGACAATGTATGTTAAAAGTTGAATACATGACAGGACTAGCCCAAAGGACATGACACCATCATGTTGGCGGAAATAATTCTCTGTTAGGACACAGTACTCTTTCCGCCAAAACTTAGATTGTTCCCTTAGAAACCCCTGCCTGAGTGTCGGCGATCTCTAACCTTCAAAGGGGCCGCTACTACAGCAGAAGAACTAAAAGCAGTGACATTTTGCAGAGCTGCTGCCATGTTTCATGCATCCCCATAGCAAACTTTCTAGATCTTCACAAACAAACTCACAAAGAGGCAGTTCGTTTTAGAGAAACAAACTACTAATGACCCTGAAATTTCTCCTAGGGTTTTTTCAGTTTTTTTTCTGTTTAGGACAGCCAGGTTTTTTCCGGCAACCTAGATGGAAAATAAGTACATCAGTTAATCCATCCAAATGCATCAGGAAATTTGTTTAAGGTTTTCGCCAGTGGAGCAAGCTTAGGGAGCATGAGCAGAAGATGGCGGTATGCCCAATTTCAAATAGGGCACATAGACCATCAATGTGGCTTATGGCCTAGTACCCTTTCTGCCAAACTCTAAATGAGGCCCTCAATAACTATTTATAAAATGTTCTCTAGAAACTACATACATTTGTCAAGTCAATAAAAGAAAAGTTTAAGAATTATTAGGGTTTTTGCTTTACGCAAAGTGAAGGAAAATGTCACAAAATAGCACATGCTATTTACTATCCAGCTCAAAGGTGTTTTGCGCAGGAAAAGGGCCCTTTCTTAGCACAAATACAGCTGTGTGCTGCTTTGTGCCACTTTGCATCAAAGGGGTGTCAAATGGGCATCAAAGGGTTGTTACAGGGGCAGGTCTGCACAAACATTTACAAGTATAGATGCAAAGTCCCATCTACTGAAATATTGAGACTGGGCTTGGTGTTGGCCACATGAAGCCAGGCACAACCAAGGGAAAAAGTGTTCATTAATCATCAAAAGGGGCTGTAGTATCCAACATGCATTCAACGCATGAGAAACATCTGACTTTTTCTGTGAATAAGAACTTAGACTGGAAGAGTATGCCTATGTCAGACAGGCCACTTCACCTCTGCCCCCTGGTGCAAGGCTTTGTGTTTTATAAGGTAGCCTTTTTTTAGTACAAGGATATTGAATAAAGGCAGTACCAGGCCATTCTTAGTAGATATAGCTTGGTGCTGTTTTCCCCATTTCAAAAAGCAGTGCACAGAATGTATATGCTGCACTGTGTTCCATGGAAAATTAGTTGATGTTGGTCTTTCCCTGCATTGGAAAGATTGAAGACAAGGAAAGGACAATTCTAGCTGATACAAAATGTGCATCAGCAACATTGTCTTCTAAATTAGGAAGAGGCAGATTGATAATAAAAAGTGTTACAACCTGAATTTCCTGTACCCTTTGTCATGGACGCTCTAGTTTCCTGGGCTCAATTTAGAGTTTCTTTTGGTCACCAAGAGCATTCATACGCACTGCATTGCCCCACAGATCAGTCCTACCTCTACCAATATGCCACTTGTGGTATGTACTGTCCCCCAGGGCAGTCCCTTCACTCCCGAAATACCACATAGGTTTATACCCTTTTTGATCCTGCCTGCATATTTCCCCATCTCTGCCACCATTTTGGCCTCCTTACTGTCTCTCCACATTCCTGATTTCTTAATTTAAGATACGAGGTTCGTGATCTTGTGATATCTCAGACTCTTGCTATAGTTGCGGTCATCTTTAGGGTGCAGCCTATTTATACACCACATCTATTTTTCCCAAGCCTTGCTTGGCTTTAAGTCCTCAAAGAGAGAGTATCTCCCCCGCCGAGTGTCCGCCTTACTTAGAACTTAATTCCAATGTCACTGCTCCCGCCTAGTCTCCAATTCCTGGTCTCTGAAACGTATTAAAACCCCAGCCGGCTCCTGCATCCTGCATCAGCAAAAGAATAGAAGAAATGAAGTCAAGAGAGATTTTCCCAAGCTTCTCCAACACAACGAAAAAATGAGGTCAATGCACTGAACCTTAAAGACAGAAAGACATTTTTGATAAATAGGGTCAAAAGGCAATTTAGGGAGTGAATTTCCTGACCTTTAACTGGTGAAACAGTAACAATTTCTAAGGAGGCAAAAAAGTATCTGCTATGTTTTGGAAAAGATATTTGAGGCACTTCCTGTGGCACCTAGCCATTTATTTCTGGTAAAACAGTAGACTGGAACACTCAATTTTTTTTAAAATTACACTATTTGAAGACTAATAACCAGAAAAGTCAGTTTATAAGTCCAAGTTCATGTGATATATTTTCATTGTCTTTATTGTGTTTGCACACTTCCAACCAAGTACATAATCATCATCCGACACGTGTTTCGTGCCCAATAATGTCTCCTCTCAGCTCATGATAACGCATTTGGTTGGAAACGTGTAAACACAATAAAGATCAAGGCTCTTTACGCCAGTATCACCCATGACTGAATGGCAATACCAGTTCATTGTGAGCTTGTAAATATTGATTATAAACAGATGAGGATGAATACATTTGTTATTAGAAAGAATACAACAGTCAAATAGGCACAGGAGAGATCACCGAGAATAAACTGGGCCTGGGCGGAACTCACAGAGTTTTGCTCTGTGTAATTCCACTGAGTTCCCAAAAAGCTCAGCGAGATTCTGCATAAATTGGCAGAAGAATTCACGGCCGCCCATTTGTGCTGCTTTTTTGACCCAGTAAGGTGTTCCGTGCTGAAAAGTCAGTGTAAACGGCACCACGTGGATATATTTGTTTCTAGTGTTTGAGAGAAAGGGGTACCCCTAATTAATATTCCTAAATCAGGGCAAGTAACTGTATGTCAAAAAACATAGATTTAGGAAATAGTTTTTCTCTTAATAGGACCTGGATAACAAAATTACATGAATCTTGAAAACAACACTGAATCCAAAAATATTTTGACGAATTGTTATGTGTATAACAAAATTTTGTTTAATCAATTTTTTATATAAAGGAAACAATTATTTTTTCATTGTGAATCATATATGTACAAATGTAAATGATTAACATTATTTCATTGTTATGACTAAGATGATGTTAAATTACATAGGCATGAAACACAAAAACATAATAATAACACAATAATTAATTTGAATCCACCAATTGTGACAGTGGCACGGCCTTAGAATGTATCCAAATTCCTACGCGCGTTTCGGATTTGTGCCTTCATCAGGGGGCCATGAAAGTGGTTCATCAAATCCTAGATCAAATACAAATGACTATCAAGAACATGCAAATTTGTACAACATTCCAGATCAAAGATTACTAACCCATGCTAAGAAGAAAGCAAGGGACATGTTATGATGAAAGAATTTTTAAGAATCACTAGTCTACAAATCTATAGATCAAAAGGGACAAGTGGTGAACTTTGTTATCTTACACCTTAAAAATACCCTTCACCAATCGTGACATAAGGAAGAAACATATTTAATACATACAGGAAATGTTGTTACAAAGTTTTCTATCTTAGCAAGAGAGGGATAGGGGGGGGGCTGATAGATAGCTAAATCTCTAATCTGATTCAAGAGCAATAGTTATATACCTGTATATTGAGACCAGGTAGAATTACAGATCGATGTTTCAGAGAAATCTGTAGCCAGAGATATGTTTAATAGTCCAACTTGTTAAGTAGCCTGCAGCTCTGTATATGTATGTAAGATGTTACAACCGATTAGAAATGTTACAGAAAAACATCTGGGTAAGATATAGATATATAAATAGATCGCGACCCTACATGATAAGGAGTAAACCGACCTGGTAAGAAAAGAAGCTGTAGCTGAGGACTACTTCGGGAATGTCACGGTCCAAAAGAACCGAGGGAGCCGATAAAGATAAAGCTGCAATGTCTTTGCAATTGGGGGGATATCTGCGAATGAAAGCATGTTTCCTTAAAGACCAAATGTGCGGTAATAAGTACCTAACCTGATAATGATGTAAATGAAGGGAATCGGGGCTTACCTATTGGTAGCAAACGGACCCTCAGTATTTTGCACCAGGATACGAGACGCCTGTCACAACGTTATGTACAGTGATATCTAAAAAGAGGAAGTAGACAGGGACATGGTGGACTAAGAAATTAAGTCCATGTAGGTACTCTAATGGTTACTGTCGAAGGTCGCGCCGCAGCGATAGATTATATTAAATTCTGCTTACTTGAAAAACGGGTCCGCCAAAGATTACGGTGCCTATACTCTGATACACTCGCACTTCGCCACATTATTATAGTGATATCTGGGGAAGAAAAAAACATGTGCCCGACTTAAGATTGGAGTCTGTGTAGGTACTATAAGGAACAAACTATTAGTGGTAGCGCAGTAGCAATAGTTTTAGTTTTTATCTGCTTACTTGCAAAGGTCTGCCCGCCAAAGATTCCGGTGTCTGTATTCCTTGGAGTTCATCCTGATGATGTACCGGTAGGTATTCTGTTCAGACTAAACATAGGACAGGTGCCCGCACGGGTCGGAATCAGGTTTAAATAGAAATGTTGTATACGCGCAGAACCTAGCGGAAGTCCGAATTCTTGGTTCAATAGCATAGACACATGGACTACCGGTGTGGATCTATGACGGGAATTGAGGGAATGAAGCGGCCATCTTTGAATGGATGACTAGAAAGGACTAAGAAGGATATACCAATATAGGTAAAGAGTTTTTTTGTATAAAACAAACGCAATATATGTATTGCAGCGTATATACATGATCAAAACTGATCTATTTCACTAAAGAGAGAGGTAAAAAATAGGCAATCTGGAATTACAGAGTTGAACTAACTGCTGGAAAAAGCGGACTCATTATTGGGTATTTAGCCACAATTATATTTGATGGCTTGGTCCCAGGGAATTTCATTATTCATACCATCTTGATAGGTATTCAAAAGGAAAATCCAGTAAACTTCTCTCTTTTATGTATATTCGTACTTGCTGGGCCTGAATTAGTCCAAATTCTTTCCAATATTAACCAGCGTATCTGGTCCGCAGTATGGTTTGCTTCCATATAGTGACGGACCAGAGGAGCTTGAGTTTTTTGTGTGCGTATAGCTGACCTATGTTCCGTCAATCTAGTAGATAACATATGTGCAGTCTCGCCTATGTAGCCTTGGTTACAGGGGCAGAGTAGTAAGTAAATGACATTAGTTGTTCTATAATTGGTCAGGCTTGTCAGTTGTAAATTGAGTTTATTGAAAAGACTTCTTTTGTTTCAATGGCAAATTTACACGCTGTACATGAATGACACTTAAAATTGCCTATAACGCTGGGTAGGCCAGTAATAGACGACTGGAATTGAGTTAGAGCCGGCTTACTAGTCATACGTGATCTTACTATAAGATCCTTCAAATTTTTATTTTTCCTATATGCATATAGGGGTTTAGGAAGTGCATGACTTTTGGGTCTAGAGGCATTTAAAATGTGCCAGTTTGAGTTGATGATGTAACGCAATTTTTCATTCATGGTAGAATGTCTAGATACAAAGACCAATCTGTAATTGGTGGATTTAGACTGAGGTGTTAATAGATTCACATTTGTACATATACAAATTCACATTTGTACATATATGATTCACAATGAAAAAATAATTGTTTCCTATATATAAAAAAATGATTAAACAAAATGTTGTTATATAAATAACAATTTGTCAAAATATTTTTGGATTCATCGTTGTTTTCAAGATTCATGTAATTTTGTTATCCAGGTCCTATTAAGAGAAAAACTCTTTCCTAAATCTATGTTTTTTGACATACTATATTTGTTTCTAGTAACATGCTTCTAGGAGGTAAGTTAAGTTTACGTTATGAATACTATGCGATCCAAATTGAGCTAGTCATGTGCTCAGTGCTACTTAATCATACTCTCTTGGCCTGATTATTTAAGAAGTCATGCTGGATCCCCTGTCCTGTCACTAAGGTAGTGGTAGTGGTAATATCAGTGAATTAGCGTTCTCTGTGCCTTTCTTTATGTAGCTCATAGAGTCCCAATCTCCCCGTGATGTGTAGTATGAATTGTAAAGGGAGCCCAAGTTGGCCTATCAAAAGGAGGATGAGAAGCAAAGATCATTTGTTGCAATGTATTAGTAGTTCCACATGTAGTTTAGGTTTAGTGAATTTGGAATAGGGATTAGGTTTAGTAAATTCAGAATAGATCAACTCAGTACTAGTAATATAGGCAATCTGATTTATAAAAGTAGAAGTTACTGCATTTGACTTTGCCCGTCAAAATATTTTTTAGAAGATTATTTTTATTTATCTTCATTATTTCTTACATCATCACCTAAGGGCAAGAAGAGAGCATCATCAAAGGCAGGTCAGACTGAAGATGAAGGGGGTACCACCACGAATGTCGTGGCAGGTGGAAGTACCACCACCAACACCAGCATCATGGCTGATGGTTCTGCTGGCTGTTGTAAGCCCTGTTATTATTATTAGTTCCATAACTTTTACTATTTAATTTTGCCTAGTTTATTTTGTTATATTGTCTCCATCTATTTAACTCCTTTTCTATCTAATGTTATCCCTGCATTATCCTTTTCTTTCTATATTTCATGTTTCAGTAGCTGACTTTCTCCTGTCTATACTAGTGTATAGCTTTCTTCTGCTTTATTAGTAAGCTTTCCCTCCCCCCTTATATATCTTGCAGACTGGTACTGCAAGACTAAGAGAACAGATTTTTGGTAGTAGAAGTAATCTATTTTTCTCTATGCATGTTTTTTTAGAAGGCTTTTATTTCATGCTCATGCACAGTAAAACGACAGAGTAGACATGGTCATGGTGCACCCCCCCATGTTATGTTATCATTCATTCATACAGTATACCAGCAGTTTCCATGACAGTGCAGCATGGCAAGAAAGTAGTGTGAGGCTCAATTGTATTTGCCAATCAAAACCATATATCCTTTATTGACCAATATATTCCTCCCTTTCATTGCACTTCAGTGACTCAGAGTCATCATAGCTCTGCCCCTCTTTTACAAATAACGTTTTGGTTGGCTTGACTACCTGGCTTTTATAACATTGTAAACCAACAAAATGCCCAAAGTGATATTTTCGTTATCAGATACTGCTAACTGAACTGGCGATTGAAGAGGAAATCCCAGCAGGGGCGTGGATGGGGAGTAGTAAGTCATTCTGCTTGCTTATTGACAAATTATCAGTTAACTTACTGTATGTGTTAAGCAAGCCAGATATGTATCCCACCCATCCTTATTCATCACCTCCCTGACCATGGCACTTTACCACCCTTGACATGACTGTAGTATTGTTCAATTTTGCACTGTAGTGTTTGCTGTGCAATGTGTGTCTGCTCAGTAATGCAGCATTTATGAAGTTTTCAATTTATTGCAAACATAAAACAAGGTGAGTTTCCTAGGCGCACTCAGTCATCTCCTAGTTTTTCACTCCTTCATTCTTTCCTATGCTGTGGCCCAGCTTACCAAAAAAAATTGAAAAATCCGTTTTTGACATGTGCCACATTTTTCTGGCCAAGTAATTTATGTACATATATTTCATGGTTTCATAATGGTTTAACCCAATTTCAAATTTTGTCGTTTTGCCATTCATCAACTACAGTGACTGACTAAGCCAAAGCTAAGCACATGATGATCAGTGACACCCCATTGTTCGATAGCACAACCTCTACTTACCTGGTCGAATCCCTCCAACTTACCCTGCAGTAGAGTAAGTTTAGTTTCCTTTCCTTACTCCCAAGCAAATATATTTGTTGGAAATAATGATGGATGAGGCCCAGTACAGTGGGACTAAGTGCCTGATTTCGAGTTTTGAGGATGAGATACTCTGTGACAAACATGCCAAATAAAATCTATATCCCGTTCCTTTCCCTGTATTGCAGTGCATCTTTTTTCCCACTATTTGCTTACAGCAGGCAAGATATCCGCATTTTATATGTGATATGTGTGACATAGTATCATTATTATTCATCTGCCTTTTTGGAGTCGGAGTAGAATTGAAAGGCATTTGGAGAAAAGCAGGTCCATTGTAATTAAAGTAAGATAATTGTCTATTAAAGCTGTCCAGCTGCTGACTAAAGAAAGTAGCAAAGTACCTGGCGTACTAGCATGCCTCAATTAATTTAGCACAACAAGGATGTTTGTACTGCATAGTGCATAATACCTTACTCATTAATGAGAGGTAATTTATTTTTATTTTTACACACAAAGGGGCTGATTAGAATGTTGGCTGGAAAGTCTCCGACCACCGGTCGTAGGCTTTCCGACCAAGCCTCCGACCCACCTGCGGTTTAAAGTCCAGTGCCTTTTTATAAAGAAGGTGGTCAGAGTTTAAACCAGTCAGTCATTCTGGCTGGCTTCTAATGGGCTCAAGGAGCCTGTTGGCCAGTCAGAGACCACCAAATAATCCCTTACATATGCCGTTTTCGCCGTAGGGAATATGATTAGGCCTGGGCTAAATTTCCGTTCCGCTCGCGGAAATTGCGATAATTTGACATTTTCGCGTTCCGCGGAGAGCGCGAAAATGTCAAAATTTCCGCATTCCGCAGCTTAGCGATAATTTGTTTCTTGCTCGCGCTGTAAAATAATACATTCTCGCGCGCCCACGTTCGCCGACAAGTTTTCCCGATCCGGTCGCGTTCTCCACGAGATGTTGGATTGTTGGTAGCCATTTGCGCTGTCTCGCGACAGTTCGCGCCCGCAGTAATGTCATTGGTAGCGCGATCACGTTTTTCTTCTCACGATCATGCACCGCGAGAAGAGTGAAAACAAGATGGCCGCGCCCGCGATCAACCGCATGGGTAAGTTGGCGAGCCGCGACCAAGCAAAAAATACCGCAAACGGGCGGGAAAAACACTTCCGCATCTTCGCGATATTTCCGCGTGTTTGCGGAGATTTTTAACATTTTCGCGATAATTTGCGAAAGTCACTTTCACAAATTCCGCCCACCCCTAATTATGATGTTGGTTTCCGACAGGCTTTCCATGCAGAGCTTTCCGGCATGGAAAGCCGGTCAGAAAGCGACTTTGGGGGTCCCTAGCAGGGACCATTTTCCTCTGCAGACTCCAGTTGCTTGTGAGCCTTGGGGGCACCAATGTTGCCCCCTGTAAATTCCTGCTCCATGTGGCAGGCACCATGAGTGACTGCTACAAGGTGCAGGGACTTAAACAAACTCCCATTTCTCTATGGGAGCTTGTGCTGCTGGTGGAAATGGCAGTTTGCAACATGACCATAATACAGTCAGCAGAACCGCCTACTTATGGTCAGTCAGTTCCCCCACCAAATCATCGTAATTGGGCCAAACTTGTTTGTTTAGCTCTTTTGCTAGGAATTCCTTTAAAAGAAAATCTGGTGGTATTCTGGCGTAATTCCTTGCAGCCTGTCAGTGTTTTTATGTGAGGCATATGTGGGTAAAGAATAGCAATAAGACTTCTAATCACACAAAAAATCCAATGGACCTAGGGGACCAGCAATGTACTACGACTGTGCTACTATATAATGTTAAATAGGTGTTTGAACAGTACATTGTTTACAATTTCTCTTTTTTTCTTTCTTTCTGTAGCTATACCTACTGGTCCATCACCACCTCTTGCTCAGCAGGAGAGAGCAGCCCAGTTGCAGCAGCAGAGGATGGAGGCTATCCAGACTGAATACCATCAAGTGGTGCCTCAGGAGGAGAAAGAGGCTGAGGCGGCATCTAACATTGCCCCGGGCCCCAGCCACCAGTGCCTTCATCCTGACTAGAACATCACCAGCGCCACTGGCAGCTAGGATTCACCCAAACCACCAATCCTGCCTCCCTCGTACCCAGACCCCTTCAAACACAGCGTGTTGCGTGAGCTGGAGGTGCTTCTCCAGGAGATATCAAGCCTGTAAAAGGAAGTTGGAATCCTACGGACCCACATCGATGATTCCCTATTCTGAAGCCCTTTTATTTTATTTTTTATTTGGTGGAGAGGACTTTTGTTTTGGGTGGAGAGGGTGGGAATTGAGAAGGGAGCAGGATTTTGGACTTGTTTTCTTTTTATATATTGGACATTGGTTGATTTGTTTGGTGAGAGGGGTGAGCCTGTTGTGGGTATAGAGGGGGAGTTTTATTTATAATGATGTTAACAAGAAAAAGTAAAGGAAAAATGCTTTCTGATACTTAATGCCTGAAATTGTTTTTTGTGTTTTACCTTTACATTGCACTGCTGCCTCTTTTTTAAAAATACACTTACCAAAGTGTATACCAGTTAGTTATAGTTAGTTATACCCTTGTCCTACTATCCTCTGTAACTATATTGACCATTATGGGGGTATGCTGCCAGTGCTTATATTGCCTATAACAGCATAGGAAAACAAGAACTTATCTGCACTTGAAGTTAGTTACTTACCAACTAAACTAGTCCTCTTCACTTCATTGTTCTTCTACCTGAATAGATAAAGCGAAGACAGCTACCTCTCTCAAACTTCCAAAACCTTATTGATGGGTTTCCCAAGGTGCCATCTTAATGGTGGTGGTGGTGGTAGTAGCAAGCTAGTGCACTTACAGGGAAGGCACCAAAAGTCAGGTCCGACTCCCACCTAGTTAACTTCAACTGTAGGATTAATCAAAAAGATTATTCATCACAGGCAACTAGATTGAAAGACAAGACAGATTTGTGGCTTTTATGTATATCATAACCTTACAAAGACTGTGACTAGACTACCACCATGACACAATAAAAAAAATATTATAAAAAAAAAACTAGCAAAAGTAACTACTTCTGAGCAATGCGGAGCTAGTATTTAATTAAAACTAAACATATGAAAACCTCAAGTCAAGAGAAGTAAACACAAAGTTAGGAGTGGACAAGGTTAAGTGTTTACACAACACAAGGCCTGAATGATGATTTTGACTAATGATGTCATATATCGAAATTATGGATCCTTTTTATGCATGGGTGGCTAAGTGTGGCTTGTGTGGGGTTTTTCTAAGGTATAGAAGATCCTTCAGTGAGTTGAAGTTGCTTTCACCACATCCAGCCCACCAAGTGTGTGAGCCATTTATGGTGTAAGTTAAGCCACACCTCCATAAATCACACAGCATGGGAAAAGAGGGTTAAGGGTTTGATGAATGGATGGGAAAGGGGAGTTGGGGAAAGATGTAACAAAGACAAACATTACACAACAGCACTATTTATCAGGATGATGAACAGCACACCATCAACTCTGTTGTGGAAGGAAATAAAGGAATGACTCAGTTCAGTTAATGAATTGCAAACAGTCCCAGTCTTTAGCCCCAACAACCCAATTGCTGGAGAGATGAGGTGGCCCTGAGGTGCAGGGGAAGGTTGTTCCAAGCTTTGGCCACCAGATGTGAGAAAGAGCATCCTCCACTGTTGTCTCAGTAGATCCGGGGGGGGTGTCTACAAGAAGAGGAAGGTGCATCATTGGTGCCTGGTTAATGAAAGGTCATGCATTTGTTAATCTTTTCTGGTACTTCATTGTGCAGGGCTTTGTATGCGTGGGTCAACATCTTGAACTGGCATCTCTTCTGGATCAGGAATGTAGCTTCTTTTGGTGGGGTGTGATGTGGGTCCATCTGAGGAGTTCGAGGATAAGTCTTACCGCTGAGTTTTGTATTGTCTGTAGTCTCTTCAGGAGGAATGCGGTGATTCCTACTTAAAGTATGTTTCTACAGTCCATCCTCCTGGTGACGAGGGCATATGTAACATTTCTGCTGATGTCAACTGGGAGCCATCTGAAGATCTTGTGGAGCATGCGTAGGGTGTGTGGCAGCTGACAGATGAGACTGTGTTTACCTGTTGCTTCAGAGATAGCTTGCTGTCCCAGATGATACAGCGGTTGTTGGCATGGTCTGTCTGGGTGGGATGTGCCAAGTTCCGCAGGCCACCATGCATCGTCCTATGGTGAGGTGTTATTCCCAAAATTAAGGACTGTCTTGTCCATGTTTAGCTTGAGGCAGTTGTCCTTCATCCAGTCAGAGACATTCATCATACCTCTGTGGAAGTTGGCTCTGGTGCTGGAGGCGTCTACTGATGGATGAGCTGGGTGTAATTGGCTTAGGAAGTGATGGTGAGTCTGTGTGATCTGACGGTGTTGGCCAGGGGGTCATGTATGTGTTGAAGAGGGTGAGGCTGAAGGATGATCTTTGGGGCACACAGCAGATGATCTAAGGTGAACAGTGGGATGCAGATTCTCTAGGTTCTTCTGGTGAGGTATGAGGCAATCCATTTGAGGGTGTCTTCCTGGACCCCAATGTGGTGGAGTTTGTTAAACAGTATGTGATAGGAAACGGTGTCAATGGCAGTAGACAGGTCCAGAAGAATGAGGGCTACCATTTTGCGATGGTCTAGGAGGGGGCTGATGTTGTCGGTGGCTGTGATCAGGACTGTCTTGATGCTGTGGTTGGCTGAGAATACTGATTGAGAGGGGTCCAGGAGGTTGTTGTGTTCCAAGTGTTCATTGACTTGCTGGTTGATTGCCTTCTTGAGAAACTTCACTGGAAAGGAAAGCAGGGAGATGGGTCGGTAGTTCTTCAGTTCTGCTGGGTCAGGGGAGGGTTTTTTCAGGAGGGGCCACACCACTTCAGAGTGTTGCCAGTCCACAGGGAAGGATGATCGGGTGATGGAGGTGTTCAGGACTTTCTTGAGCTCATCGCCATTTGTCTTAATCCTGAGGTTGAAGATTTGGTGGGAACAGGGGTCCCTAGTTGCTCCTGAGTGCAGGGAGTTCATGATGGTGATTGTGGCTTGGTTTGTGAGTGGGTCCCAGTGGGTGAGCAGGTGTTCGGGTTTTGTATAAAGAAAAAGTACCAAAAGGGGAAGTAGAGAGGTATCTGGATATAATCTACCTCCTGTATAACATTTTATGAACAATATGATTCTAACCTATATAAATGAAAACTATTTAGTATTTTTTTTTGTATTTTTGTTTTTTTAGTGATGTTAAATGAGGTGTGTTTAGTGATCCATAAAATGTCATGGAAAGGCACTAAGTGTTTTTAAAATACCCCTCACATACTATGAATCCCATAGTTTCATGCTTCATCATAGGGGTCTTCCCGTCCCTCTACGGGCGGGGTGTGCTACAACCTGCGAATACGGGGGAGCACTGTTGTTATGAAAGAATAGGCTATGTGTGGTGTGGGAGTGAGAGTGGTAGGGTTCGTGAAAATTTCAAAAAATTAAATAAAATTTTTCCTGGCCAGTAGACAAAACAATTTTATTCATTTCTCTGGCTGGGAACATTAAGAGAGGGGATGTGTAGGGGGTGTGTCTTAATGTGATACCCCCTACTGGGTCAACATGTTTCATAAGCAGTTCCCACTGCTTTACTCATCAGGACCTAGTGTGATCCCTACTGCTCTCAGAATATAAAACTAGTTTATATGTATTGTATGCCTATTATTCAAAAGCCAAACCGCAAAAATGTGTGGATCTGGAGAAGGTTTTTTAAGGCTACATTGATCCCTGTATTTTATAACCAACTAGGTATACTATTAGGAGTGATAATCGGGATTCATGAGCTTGCACTGGAGGGAAGGATGCCTCGAATAAACAATGATAGAGGATCTTTCCTCACCTCTGTATGCCTCCGTGCTGCACCGTGGAAGTTCGGGTTTTGTATCCATGGGTGTGAGCAGGCGATGCTGTTGGTGACGGGGGCTGGGGGTTCAAAGTTTCCATAGATGCCTGAGATCTTGTCATGGAAGAAGTCTGCCGAGGTGTTGCAAAGTTCTTGGGAGGGAGTGATGTCATCTTCGCCAGCAGCAGGGTTGGAGAACTCCTTTACAATGGCAAAGAGATCCTTGCTGCGGTTTGTGCTGGCTTCTATGTGGTCTGCTACTGCATTCTTCTTTATTTCTTTCAGTAGGTGCTGATACTAGTAGAGTGAGGTCCTGAAGGTGATAAGGTCTTCTATTTCTTTGCTGGTGCACCACAACTGCTTCCGGGCTTTAAAAGAATAAGTGAAATGAGTGCACATTGTCCACAGGTGGTCCGTATGTTGCAGACTATGTATTCTTTTTTATAAAGTCCTGAACAATCTAGCTGATGCAATGCACCAAACACAGGAACCTGAAATAACCACCATCTGCCATGACCTTAGCTATATTACTGCCATTGTCCGAGGCAACAAATCCAATTCTGAGACCTCTGGGTCACAGCTATTCAAACACGTTGCTGGTAAAGTCTTCCAAGGTGTCTGCAGCTGTATGTTATTGATCCATAGTGAACCTTGCTACTGTTTCATGCAGCTGAACGCCCTTAAAAGGTTCTACAGCGCTGTGACCTGTAGATAGCTGTTGCCTAACCCCCACAAAAGAGATCCAGTGTGCAGTGATACACAAGTAATTAGTGGCTTGATAACTGGTCCAAAATGTCTGTCATCAGGTGTAAAGTGTGAACAGCACTCGGTTGCTAAGCTTTTCCAACTAATTGCAGCACATCATGTTGAAGCGCTGGAACAGCAGCTGTGTTAAAATAGGTCTGACTGGGATCTCCATTTCAGGCAGATAGCAGCCACAAACTCTGATAATCCCACTCCTTCCACAAAAGAAAAAGGGAGGAGCCATTGGATGGTTGCATTTGTAGGGCCCCACATCCCCTCCTGCCTAATCATGCCTGTAATAGTAGCTTGGATTTTTTTCTTTTGTGGTGCCACTGACACAGCCAACTTATGGAGAGAACGAGGCAGTGGTAGACTCAATGTGTATCTTGGGACAATCACTGTATTTAGTGGTGTCTCCATGTGACTCTTGTGCCATTTCGAGGTTGCTGAGGCTGGTGATACTGGCACACTGCTGAGGACAGGGCAACTTTGCGTAAAGCTGTCACCCTCTTCTTCATCACCTTCACCTCAAAACCATGATCAGACCTGATTCCCCTCTCTCATCACCACCACCATCTGCAGCAATTTGTTTAAGGTGCGTCTCCCACCAGATTGCGTGATGTTTTTCATATTAGTTGTTTTGCCTCCAGTGACATAGTGTGAATGAGGCTTACCTCAATGAACACTTGTGTGTCAAATGGACTAGAAAATATTGCAAAGTTATCCTCCTGCTTTCTAATGATAAAGAAGTCCCAAACTGGGGAGGAGAATGATCTTAGTGTGCTACTGCCAGTGCCTAAAGAAGAACTGAAGATAGGTGAGTGTGTCGTCGATTGCCTTTCTGTATTGCGTACTTCAACTGAAGCAGTAGTGGATACAGGCATCAGCAGGGTTGCACACATATGGAAGCTAAAGGTGGTGGTGGTTCCATTGCCACATCCCTCAGAGCAGGTTGTGTAGTAAGGGTAATGTCAGTGTCCTCTGAACCAGTTTCCATAACAGTGACTGGCTCGCCTTTCTTATCTCCTTCCATTGTAAGGCTTTTAGGAACCTTCCTTTTCTCGTGTCTCTCCTGGCATGTCTCAGACTCATCTGGGATCCAATTCATGTCCAGATCATCAGAAGAGGGGCTTGGAGAAGATGGTGGCGTACCTTTACTTTTTCTTGCTGAAGATCTGGAAGGCAACAGTTCAACAACAGGTACATCTTGCTCAGCAGGAAGCTGAACCTCCTGTTCTGCTCTTACTCCAGAAAGATCTACTATTGCTGGCTGTGGCTCCTGTTGTCCACTTTTCTCAGTTTCTTGAGACAAATCCAGTTAAGACTCACTGCTCATCACCATGGTTGCAGAAGCTGCCTTGCATAGAAGCATGGCTTATGGCTTAGGTTGAGATGGTGCCACTGATGTGGGAATGCTGCACCCAGCTGGCTCTTCAGAGGCTCGTGCAGCAGGCACATGTCTCCTGAAAAACGTTTGGGGTGGCACACCTTTGGTAACAATCTGCTTCTTCTTTTCCACCTCACTGGCCACTTTCTGGGCAGCAACCTTTCTTTGGGGAAATCTTGAAGCTGTCAGTTGGCAGTGGCACCTAGTTGCACAAGTGGAAGAGGGTTTACATCACAGTTGTGGTCATGTCACTTTGTACAGGCCTGTCTGACAGTACTGTGGTTGATGTCTCTTGTGCACCTAAAAGCAAACAAGACAGAAAAACATTTAGACAACGTAATTTAAGGCGGTTACTTATTATCAAAGATAATTAAAAAAAATAGTGTATCCATTCCAAAGTTAAACCACACTGCCATAACATTTAATTCTCAATCATGATACCAACATTCAATTGTAACTGTTTGCTTCATGTTCATCTAAGGGAGGTACCTGTGTCAGTTAGGGAAGTGCAGCGGAAAATGGAATAATCCTTAAAAAATGAATGCTGGTGTATACCTAGGGCAAGCAAGAGGTTTCAGGGGGAAATGGAATTATCCTTAAAAAATGAATGCTTGTGTGCCGTGCACCTATGGCAGTGGAATGCAGGGAGAAATGGAATAAAAATGAATGCTGGTGCGTGTGCACTATTTCAGGCAGGAGGTCCATTGGAAAATTGAATAATCCTTAAACAATTAACTCTGCTGTGTGGCTGTGCACATATGGCAGGCAGCAGGTCCACCAGTCCAGGGGAAATAGGAAAAAGAGTAATGATAATCCTTAAAAAAATGAAAGCTAGTGTGCTGCAGCGGCAGTCAGGAAATGGATTAAGGGAAATATTTAAAAACTAAATATTAAATATAATAATTGCTGGTGTACTAAAGGACTATGATAAACCCATTGGATGGGAATAAGGTGCAGGGGAAAAATGTTAAAAAAAATACATATAATATTTAACACTGTTCATATATACATATTCTACTATGATCCTCAAGCATATTAAACTGATATCAGGGGAAAATAAAAGAAAATTAACAATACAAAATCCTCCTACCAATCTCCCTAGAAAACGGCTTTGAAAATTATACAAAATGGGTTTACACATGGCAGGCTGCACAAAATGGCTGCTGCCACATGGTCAACCAACAACAGCAAGCAAGGAGGCATGGCCACAATGTAGAACACAAACGGCCCATAGCAAATGCAGACTGGCTTGCTGCTCAAAATGGTCACTGGTCATGTGGTTATACAAAAACAGCAAGAAGTAGGCATGGCTCCAACAAGAAAGACATCCAGGCCTATGGCAAAAAAAACACTGGTGGCTACACAAAATGGTCTCTGGCTCACGACGGCTAGCGACCAATTCGCCCCCCTATCCCGGTTCCCTCGCTCCCGACACAGCAAATCTCATAAATGGTTTAACTCAGCCTTGAAATCCCAACATCTTGAGCTACGCCAAGTGGAGCGCAGGTGGAGGCGTAATTACCTTAGCTCCGACAGGGAGGCGTACGTCATTGCACGTAAAGAATACAAAAAAGCCATTACCACCACTAAGGCCGCCTTTGTCTCCAAGAGAATACTAACTGCCCCTAATAAATCCAAAAAGATATTTAAGGTTCTTGCTGAATTAACATCAGACGCTAGGACCAGGCCCCCTCCACCGAGTCATGTAATGCCTTGAACTCTTTCTTCATCGATAAGATTTCGGTAATTAAAAATTCTATTCCTCATTCTCCCCCTCTGGCTACTGCTGCAGTTCCTTCTATTAACACCTCTACCTTGACTTGCTTCCCGACCCTTGACCCCGACTCCCTAGCCAAATTGGCTACGCGAGTGAAATCTGGCTCCCTCAAAGATTGTTGCCCTCCTTCAGTGTTTCGTGAGATCTGCCATACTTTCCCGCACAGTGTTCTACCTCTACTTAACGCCTCTCTCAGCTCTGGAACAGTCCCCAGGTCGTTCAAGGAGGCCATCCTGGTGCCTTTGCTGAAAAAGCCTGGCGCGGACCCTGCGGTCCTCGCCAATTACCGGCCCATCTCCCTCCTACCTTACCTCTCTAAAATCTTAGAGGCACATGTCACTGCTTGCCTCTCGCAATTCATTGAGGAATCCAACTTCTTAGAACTAAATCAAGCCGGTTTTAGACCAGCCCATTTCACCGAGGCTGTGATCCTTGCCGTGCTGGACAACCTCAGAAGCAATGCTGACAGAGGACATTCCCAGGCACTGGTCCTACTGGATTTGTCGGCAGCATTCGACACGGTGGATCATGCCATCTTACTCCACCGTGTCGAGTCAGCCGGAATCCGTGGGCTCGCTCTGACCTGGGTTAGGTCTTTTCTCGAGGGAAGATCCCAAGCAGTCAGCCTGGGCCCTTTCAGAGCTACCAGCGCCCGTCGCTCTGTGGCGTCCCCCAAGGATCATCTTTGTCCCCCCTTCTTTTTAATTTGTATCTCCAACCCCTTATTCATTCCTTGGGTAGATGGGACGTCACCGTGTTCAACTACGCGGATGACCTACAAATTATTTTTCCTCTCACTTCCCCTGACGCCATCACCAACTTCCAGGCGGTCATGATACACATCCAGCACTGGATGAATCAAAACCAACTGAAGCTCAATCCCGGGAAAACTGAGCTCCTCCTTCCCGGGAGGAGCGCTTCCCACTGGGGCCCCCAGTATTGGCCCTCTGAGCTCGGCCCTCCGCCTCTCCCAGCTGGTTGTGTAAAGAGTCTCGGGGTCATTATTGACTCTGAGCTCAATCTCAAGGCCCAGGTGAGCGCTGTAACATCCGCCTGTATGTTCCAGCTTTACAGGATACGGAAAGTCGCCCACCTTCTGACCCCGGAAGCCCTGCTACAGGTCATAATAGCATTGGTGATGTCCCGTTTGGACTTCTCCAATTCCCTGTACCATGGCCTCCCAAAATCCCTGCTATCCAGGCTACAGATCATTCAGAACCAGGCCGCAAGACTTGCCTTTAAAATTCCAAGATTACACTGGCTGCCCATCAGTGAAAGAATAGCCTTCAAGGTCTGCTGCCTGGTCTTTAAAGCCCGGACTGGCCCCTCCCCGGCTTTTGTGAAGTCCTTGGTCACCCCCTACTGTCCCTCCCGTACTCTGAGGTCCACTAACCTCCAGCTTCTGTTCATCCCTCGTTTCAAACTCTCCAGACTAGGCGGCCGCAGCTTCATCCACCTGGCTCCCAAGCTGTGGAATTCTCTCCCACTCTCCCTCAAGACTGAGCCCTCTCTTCTGTCCTTTAGGAAATCCTTGAAAACTCTGCTCTTTTCACACCCCCGCTAAGTCCCTCTTGCACAATCGCGGTGGTCTATCAGCGCCAGGAAACTTATGGTGACAGTGCGCTCAACAAATTTCCCTTAACATTAACATTAACATTAACACATGGTCAAAAAACAAAAGCAAGCAAGAAGGTGTGGCCCCAACAAAAAACAAATAAAGGCCTATGGCAAAAGCACACTGGCTGGCTACACAAAATGGTCGCCAGACACGTGGTCAAAAAACAAAAGCAAGCAAGAAGGCATGGCCCCAACAAAAAACAAATAAAGGCCTATGGCAAAACGCAAACTGGCTGGCTTCACAAAATGGTTTACTGCCACATGGTCAAACTACAACAGTAGTCAAGGAAGCTTGGCCACAACAAAGAAACGTTGCAACCCTATGGCAAAAGTATACTGCCTTGCTACACAAAATGACTACCAGTCACATGGTCAAACAACAACAGCAAGCAAGGAGGCTTGGCCCCAACAAAGAACACATGCAGGCCTATTGCAAAATCATATTGGCTGGCTATACAAAAAGGCAGCTGGCCACATGATCAACAAGCAACAGCAAGTAAGGAGGCTTCGCTATAACAAAGAACGCATGAAGGCCTATGGCAACATCACACTGCCTTGCTAAACAGAATGACCACCGGCCACATGGTCAAACGACAACAGCAAGCAAGGAGACTTGGCCACAACAAAGAACACTTGCAGGCCTATGGCAAAAGCACACTGAGTTGCTGAATAATATGGTCACTGGCTACATGGTCAAACAACAACAGCAAGCAAGGAGGCATGGCCCCAACAAAGTACACATGAAGGATTTTCACAAAAGCACACTGGCTGGCTACACAAAATGGTCACCATTCACATGGCCAAACAACAGCAAGGAAGGAGCCGTGGCCCCAACAAAGAACTCATGCAAGCCTATAGCAAAAGCAGACTACTGGCTACACATAATGGCTACCGGCCACATGGCCAAACAACAACAGCACACAAGGAGGCATGGCCACAACAAAGAACACATGTAGGCCTACGGCAAAAGCACCCTGGCTGGATACACACAATGGTCGTCAGCCACATTGTCAAACAACAACAGCAAGCAAGGAGGCATGGCTACAACAAAGAACACATGCAGGCCTAGGGCAAAAGCACACTGTCTGACTACACACAATGGTCGCCAGCCACATGGTGAAACAACAACAGCAAGCAGGTCCCGTAAGGGACATTAGCTGAGCGCCATCTTGGATGGTTGGTGGTCTAGTTTTTTGACCATCGTGCCTTAGCGTGTACTGAATGGGAGCCGCAAAGCGGACGCACAGTGGATGCGCACTTCAGACATGCAGTGGATGCTCGCAGCTGGCCCGCCGAAGGTACGCCAAAGGCAAGCCCATCTACACCTGTCCTTGCCCGGATCGCGGCCAGCACAAGCCATGCAGCCCAAATTCCCAGATCCCAGCTCTTTACACGTTCTAAGGACTGGCTCCTGCATAAGAACAAGGATGCCTGTACTGGTAAGGCAAGGATGGACCCAAGCTGAATGCAGATTTTGGGTGGGATGGAGGAAATACTGCCCCCTCAGGTCTCCCGACTGTTGATAGTCTGAATATCAGAGCCTGCTTGATCAACTACAGGTCCTTAACGAAACATGCAGATGACATCTGGCTATCCCTATATATAAATTCATGGGTTCTTATGTTCCTTACTGAAACCTGGCTGAGGGAAGGCACTAACCCTGATTTGATGCTTGCTGTTCCCTCTTGCTTTCGGATAGTCTGTACTGATCTTGGAGGCAATAGGATAGCTGACGGTATTGCAATTATCCTAAGGGATGATTGGAAGATTACTACTGGGAGACTGTGCCCTATCGGGAACAATGAGGCTATGACCTTTTGTGTCAGAATATCATCATCAACCTCCGTGGCTGGGTTAGTAACATATAGGCCTCCTGACAGCCCCATATGTCACTTGATAGAGCTCTGCAACATTATCGCTCAACTCTCTTTAAAGTATGCTAATCTAACAGTGCTTGGAGACTTTAATTTACACGCTGATGATGTAAGTTACTCTCAGGTGACCCAGCTCCTGGAAACACTTGAGGGCCTGAATCTAGCATAAATGTTTACTGCACCCTCCCATACTACGGGACATATTCTTGATCTGATCATTTCAAATAACCCTAATCTTAGAGTGGGTACTCCTGTTTGTCTGACCTGGTCGGACCATTTTTTAGTACCTTTTACCATTAGTTTAGAGCCCACACCACCAAGACTCATGACTAGAACGGCTATGAGGAGAAATTGAAGGAAAGTCACCAAAAGAGGCCCTGGGGGCTGCACTCCAGGAAGCTAAACCACAGCTTACAGGTAATCCCGATAGTGATGCTCCCTGTTTTATCTTATGATTTACGACTGCATTAGACACAGTCGCCCCGCTTAGTCCAGCTACTTATAGGTGACTCAAACCCTCAGCCCCCTGGTTCTCCTCTGAATAAAGAACAGAGAAGAGTCTTTGTAAGAAACTCAAACGGTCCTGGAAAAAGTTATATACTACAGAAGCAAAAAGCCTCTATAAAGAGGCCTTGAAAAATATTTCACAGGGTAAAGCGCAGCAAGATGAGGGAATACTCTGTAAATCACAACAAGCACTCAGGTAATTCCGCCAAAGAAATCTTCAAGATTGTAAACATTTTCACTAATCCTACAGCCATAGATAGCAATTTTTTGCCCTATCCTGCTCTTTGCTCAAACCTGTCAGACTTTTTCGAGGACAAGATTCAGAATACATACTCTGTATTTTACTGACCAAAGATTCCCTCCCTTTTTAGATTTTCTCCCTTTGTCAATCAAGGAGTCTTTTATGGAGCTTGCGAAATGCAAATCGGGCTCCCAGGGAGATCTGTGTCCTGCACATTTTTTTAAATGCTGGCCCCTTGGTAAAATCCCATTTTAAATCAAATTTGTAACTCCTCTCTGAATTTCGGTATCTACTCTATTTCAGGGAAAAAAGCATTTTTGCTGCCCATGCTAAAGAAGCCTGAGGCCGACCCAGTGGAGCCTTGCAATTTCAGACCTATTTCATTGCTGCCAGCTCTAACAAAAATTCTGGAGAAGGCAGTGCAGAAGCAATTGGCTAAATTTCCAGAAGCTAACAGCCTCATACATGACTCACAATTGGGTTTCAGAACTGGGTATAGCATGGAGACCGTGCTTCTTGAAGTTGACGAATCTGTGCGAGAATCTGTGGACTGGGGCACATCAGCAATGTTGGTGTTGCTAGACCTGTCAGCAGCATTCGACATGGTCGCACACCCGATTCTGCTCAGGAGACTGACTCATGTGGGAGTGTGGGGAAAAGCTTTGTCCTGGCTGCAGTCGTTCCTGAAGAATCGCTCGCAGCAGGTGGTTCGGCACCCTTTTCTCTCCTCTCAGAAAAATCTAGCATGCGGGGTGCCTCAGGGTTCTGCTATGAGCCCACTGCTGTTCAATATCTACCTCGCACCACTTGCTACTCTTGTTGAGGCTTGCGGTGTTAAGGTGGTTTCCTATGCTGATGACACGCAGCTGGTGTTCCCTTTTAAAGAACAATCGGTGGTGGCTTTTCATAATTTCAAACCTCTGGTGGTCTACAGAGCTGAACCCACCACGATTTCCAGTGGATTCAGCGAGAAACCTGGAAATCAGACTGGGCAAAGACCTTTCTTTTAAGACGCAGGTGCGTCATGTTTCTTCCATGTCCTTTTGGAAACTAAGAGCCATTAGGAAATTCATACGCTTTCTGCCAGAGGAATACCAGAAGATCACAGTCCATGCTCTGGTGACCTTAGAGTTGGACTACGCTAATAGCTTGCACGTGAGGTTAACCACATACCTTGTCCGCCTGCTCCAGATAATTCAGACTGCTGTGGCTAGAATGATTCGGTGTGTACTCCTCCGACATAATTTCTCCCCAAACCTGAGACAGCTCCACTGGATTCCAGTTACCAGGAGGATTGAGTTCAAGTCATTGATCTGAGCCATTAGAGCCACAGAGACTTGGGCCCTGGCTATCTCAGGCAAAGGTTGCAGTTTTATCATTTGGAACGGGCCCTGGGATCCAACCACCTCAGATTCTTGAGGGTTCAACACTTTTCTAGGGCCTGGCAATGTGGCATGTTATTTGCAGTAAAACAGCAAAATTGTGGAACGCTCTGCTGGCCCATATCCACCTGATTGAATCAGAACCAGAATTTAGGAAAGTGTTAAAAAGCTGGCTCTACACCCAGTCACAAGGGTTGGCTTGAAACCCTCGCTAGTCTGCTACTAGCACTAGGACACCTCTTCTGAGGTGACTGCACACTCTAGAAATGTCTTTATCATTATCATTATCATAGCGATAACAAAGAACACACGAAGGCCTAGAGTAAAAGCACACTGGCTGGTTACAGACAATGGTCACCAGCCACATGGTCAAACAACCACAGCAAGCAAGGAGGCATTGCTCCAACAAAGAACACATGCAGGCCGATGCCAAAAGTACATGACTTAATACATAAAATGGCCACCAGCCACATAGTCAAACAACAACAGCAAGCAAGGAGGCATGGCCACAACACAGAACATTTGCAAGCCTATGGCAAAAGCACACCGGCTGGCTACACAAAATAATTGCCGGCCACTTGGTGAAGCAAAAAGCAAGGAGGCATGGACAACAAAGAACACATATAGGCCTGTGGACTTTGACTACAAAAAATGGTCCCTATCCACATGGCATGGAGAACAAAGACAAATCGTGACTTTTGATAAACACACTGGCCGCAGAGAGGAGGCATGGTATCATTGAAAAAAGCACTACCATTAATTCAGGAATGATAAAAATGAAGATTAAGTGAGTTATAACATTTTTAAAACAACACACATCCTCCCAAGGGATCAACTGTTACCCCAACAATGCACTTTTTGCAGCAAAAATGTGAAATTCAAAAAATAACATTTTAAATTGAATCTAATGCCATATCTACCTTAAATGATGTTTTAAAAAACCATATACCAGACAAACAGTTGTTTTATGTACCCATGACTAGTACTGGGCCTAACGGCTAGATGGCCCGTAGGCAGACTAGGCCACATTGCAAATTTAACAAATTGGGGAAAATATTTTGAATTGTGCAACCCATTTTCCTTACAAAAGTTAAAAAGTGAAAGCAAAACAAGTTTTTTAACTTACTTGTAATATTACAAAAATGAAGTTCTTAAATCCAATTGTGTATATGCAGCAAACAAAGAGAGTAATCATTCCACCTTGAAATCCAAATAAAAAGTGACCAGGAGATGGACAACTCACTGGGAGGAGCCTGCTGGATAGGAACAGGAAGTTGGAGTCTCAGGGGCACTTCCTTCTTGTTGAAAAATAAAAAATAAAATGGAGTTAAATATTAACCCAAAAAAGTCTTTTCAAGTAGATTTAGCTGCTTCTCGGGTAGAGAATTGGCTCAAGATGCATCCGCACCCTCTCACCAACATCACAAAAATGGTGCCTGAAGGCGCCATGGTGACCAGAAGCCACACTAGCCAGCAGCAAATCTCACTCGCTAGCGGCCTGCAAACCTTTTCATGTTCACCAATGCACGTCAAAAGAGGCTATCGGGCATCAATGGAAAAATTATTCTTCCACGTGCCCACAGGGTCAGTTCCTCCATAGGAGCATAGGGGCGTTGACCCCCTGCCCCTACTGCATACCACTATGTTCCTGGCTTTTTTGTTTATCTACATTATAAAACATTATACCTACCAAAATTAAAATACTTGTGTACAGCATTCACTTGGTTCCTTAATGGGGGTGGGACCACCACGGAGCTGTCTCTCCCAGCAGTATGCATGGCAACCAACTGAGGCAGGGGGCAGCACTTAGTGGTGGAGCTGCACGGGAAGAGGTGTCACACTGACCAAGTCAGTGGTCTCTTGAGTATATATATAACATTTCAAGCAAGTAGATTGTCATGGTAAGGTGATTTCTTATGTCTGACATCTGCAATTGGAAAACAAATGATTTTAAAGTGTGCCCAGTCAGACCCTACACACTTTAAAACCAATTGTTTTTACATTTGTAAAGTTGTGATGCTTTTAGTGGGAGGAGTGCAATATGGTCAACTCGACCATCATGTATAACATTTTATGTTTTGGCCAGAGGAAAGTAACTTGGCAAATCACAGCCCAATCTTTTTTGGAATAGTCAACATTATTCTGACTTATGTAACGTGAATTTTAAACCCAGCCACTCCTTCAAAGATACAAAGACCAGATGTTATTTATTTATTTATTTTATTATTTTTTTTTTATTGAGAGTTCGTACCGGTAAATACATATTCCTAAATGGATACATAAATACATAAAATAGAAGCATAGCATTATACCGTCATGCGAAATAGAAACAGAAAGAGTGATAAACAGTGATAAACAATACGAGATCAATTGACATGTTAAATATCTACACAGCCAGTAAGTCATTCATTTATAGTTAATTTTGCTGTCCTCCATGTAGCCACTGGGGCCCAAAGTCGCTTGCCCACATCCCTTAGCTTTGCTCCCTTTAAATCATATAATGCTTCCTCAATATTATGTATGCCCAACATTCTGCACAACCACATTTGAAAAGTTGGGGCTTCTGTATCCTTCCAAGCTGCGCTAATTAGAATCCTAAGGACTGCTACAGAGATGAAAACTAAAGCTTCAGCCTCGATACTTATATTTAGTTTCACGTCGCAGCCAATTATTATCAGGGTCGAGGATAGGTTAATTTTGACATCAAGTAGCCCCTCTAAATACCGTATTATTTCAGTTTTGCTAGATTTTAATTTTTCACAGCCATAGAACATGTGTATAATATCTGCTGTACCATTTCCACATCTGGGGCAATTGCTATCTGTCGCTTTCCCCCACGAAAATAATTTTTCGGGTGTATAGTATAAATTAAATAAGGTTTTGTAATGTTGGGCTCTGAGATTCGAGGAGCGCAAGAACCTCTTATCCATAGCTAACGCCTTATCAACGTCTATTTCGGGATCTCCCAATTTTTTGGACCATGCAGCTTCAATTTTCCCAATATCATCTATGGATGTATGGCGTTACAACGCACACTTTTACAACGGATGCACTTACAACGCATTTTTTACAACGCATAATCCATTACAACGCATGACATTACAATGCATGACACTACAACGCATTTTTAAAAACTACCGTTACAACGCATTTCCATTACAACGCATACTACCTTTACAACGCATACCATTACAACGCATAATATTAAATTGCATTTAAGGTAAGTATTAGATAGTATAGGGGTAAAAATTACTTTTCTAACTCCAGGGGGTGCAACAGTAGGGTAAGTGTTGGATAGTATAGGGGTACAAATTACTATTCTAACTCCAGGGGGTGCAACAGTAGGGTAAGTGTTGGATAGTATAGGGGTAAAAATTACTATTCTAACTCCAGGGGGTGCAACAGTGGGGTAAGTGTTGGATAGTATAGGGGTAAAAATTACTATTCTAACTCCAGGGGGTGCATCAGTAGGGTAAGTGTTGGATAGTATAGGGGTAAAAATTACTATTCTAACTCCAGGGGGTGCAACAGTAGGGTAAGTGTTGGATAGTATAGGGGTAAAAATTACTATTCTAACTCCAGGGGGTGCAACAGTAGGGTAAGTGTTAGATAGTATAGGGGTAAAAATTACTATTCTAACTCCAGGGGGTGTAACAGTAGGGTAAGTGTTGGATAGTGTAGTGTAATATTATGCGTTGTAATGGTATGCGTTGTAATGGTAGTATGCGTTGTAATGGAATGCGTTGTAAAGGTAGTTTTTAAAAATGCGTTGTAGTGTCATGCGTTGTAATGTCATGCGTTGTAATGGATTATGCGTTGTAAAAAATGCGTTGTAAAGGTAGTGCGTTGTAAAAGTTACGTTGTAAAGGTTGTTCCCCATCATCTATTGATGCATCGTTAAATATTTTATATATATCTCTAATTCTATGGCCCCCTGACTTCACATACTCAATTAATTCGTATTTCCCTTGCAGAGTGATACGTGGCCTAATTGATTTAATTCTATTTACAATCTGCATGTATTTGAACTCTTGATAGCCTCGTAGTGAATAATGTTGTGTAAGTTCTTCGAGTGTTCTGCACTGATCACCAATCATTATTTGCCCCAACTCCACTATACCATGACTCTCCCAATGACGCCACGTTCCATCCCTACTAAAATTTGGAAAAAGTGTTGAGTTCCAAAGTGGTGTGCGATGATGGATGGTAGGTATATCTAGAGCTTTTTTAACAGTTTTCCAAATATACCATACACCCTCAAGCGTCTTGTATCCAATTTCCTTGTAATAACTCCTCTGAGTTCTCCTTAATAAAAGCCCTGCGGCTTCACCTCCTACCAATAGCTGAAAAATTGATGGTATCGCCGCCTGTCTGAGGGTTGGACCCCCCGGATGGAGTAGAATAGCCATGTCTGTGAGGAGACATGCAAGATGGTAGCTCTTAATATCTGGCAGTCCCAACCCACCTCTATCTTGTGGTAATGACATATATCTATTTGACCGCCTTATTTTGCCGTATTGCCATAAAAATTTCATAAAAATGGCCTCAATCTTCCTAATAATTTTCTCATCAATTTTAAATGGGATTGACCTTAATTTGTAAAGCACCTTAGGAAACATTGTCATATTTATAACGTTAGCCCTCCCTATCAGTGACAGCTGTAATGAGTCCATTCTTTTTAGGTCTGTTTCCATAGATTTCAAAAGAGGGGTGTAATTATCGTCAATTATTTTACCTGGTTCTGCATTTATTGTTATACCCAGGTAAGCTACGGATCCTACATATCTTCCATCCACCTTGGCTATTTTTTTTTAACATAATACCTGAGTTTTATCAACATTTAGTCGGTAGCCAGACACATCTCCAAACTGACCGGTTATGTTAACTACCTCCCTCATAGCTAGCTCTGGATCTTTTGTAATGACTGCTAAATCATCCGCATAAGCGAGAATTTTAGTATGAAACCCATTTGATATTACTGGTTTAATAATCGCACTATTCATTAATTGTGTAATTAAAGGATCTATGTAGAGCGCGAACAAGATTGGAGAGCATGGGCAGCCCTGTCTCATACCCCTTGTTATATTGATCCTATCTGATCTTTCCCCCATTGATTGAATTCTAGCCGTAGGTGATGAATACATAGCCTCAATAGCTTGACAAAATCTAGGGCCAAATCCCCTTGCCTCCATAACCTTCCATAGAAAACTCCATCTAACGCGATCAAATGCCTTCTCTGCATCGAGGAGGATCATTGCGACCCTCTCCCCCCTAGCAGCACCGATGTCAAATAAGGTAATAGCTCTCCTAATATGGTTTGTGGTTCCTCTTCCTGGGATAAATCCATGCTGCCAGGGGGAGACCAAGGACGCAATAATCCTTCCCATACGAGTGGCCATGATTTTGGCATATAGCTTGTTATCACTGTTAATCAATGATATTGGTCTGTAGGAGCCCGGGTTGGTCTTTGGTTTCCCTTTTTTGTGAAAGATTACTATATTGGTTTCTTGCCAAGACTCAGGTATTATTCCGGTATTCATAACACCATTGAATAGATCTAAGAGCAGTGGTGTTGTTTCCTCCCTTAGACTTTTATATAGCTCTAACGGTATGGCATCTGGGCCCGCCGCCTTTCCGCTTGCAAGATCTTGCAGAGCTTCCAATACCTCCGTCAATGTGATATCTTGTTCCAGTAATTCGATCTGGCCTAATTTTAGCTTACTACCCATGTCTAACCATCTTATATTTGGGTGCCCTCCAACCGCTTCCTCCTGATATAGTTCTTGGTAAAATTTCCTAAACCCCTCCAAAATTTCACCAGGCTTGTCGTATATTTGGCCCTGATATTCAATTTGTGTCACAATGTTTTTACTTGCAACCTGCCTGATTCGCAAGGCAAGAGCTCTACCTGCTTGCTCACCAGTTTCATAAAGGCATGATCTCTGTGCCTGGTAGTATGCTGCCGCCTTTCTTGCTAATTGTTTCTGGATCTCAGCTTTTAAGGAGTTTACTTTATGTAGGCTCTCAACAGATTGATCACCTGTAATTAAATCTTGTCTATGTTGTGTCTCTGCCTCACTCAATTTTCCCATCAATGCTTCCCTTTCCCTATTAACCTTTTTCCATACGTTGGTGGTATAGCTTATGGTCTCTCCTCTTATTCCTGCCTTGAAGCTATCCCACACCACTCCCCTTGATGCACTATACCTATTAGCGTCAAAAAAGGACTGGGACCATATTTTCATATGAGTGATGTAGTCAACATCCGCTAATAATTTTTTATCAAATGTCCAAGGTCTAGGAACCTTGTATGATCTATTGATGACCATATTTAAGACTAGGGGGTTGTGATCTGACATGATTTTGGGAAGCTTGTTTATTTGAACACTCTTAAGTAAGGTAGTCGAGATCATAAAATAATCCAATTTCGAATATTTATTAAAAGGATGTGAATAATAAGTAAACCCTGGATCTCCGGTCAGTAAATTTCCCCAGACATCGTATAAGCCATGTGACTGCATCATTGACATGATTGCTCTAAACACCCTTGGCTTCCTGCCTATGTATGCACTACCATCCGTAAAATTCGCAGAGATGTTAAAGTCTCCACATAGTACTATGTTGGTATGCCAATCAATTAATTCATTTTCAATGTGGCTAAAAACTTGTGGCTCATCTGTGTTGGATCCATATACTGTACAAATAGTGAAACCTAAATTCATTTCGCATATTGCCCATCTTCCTAGTGAGTCCGCCTTACACCTTTTGGCCCCCCCTAACCCCACTTTGCCAATTATGGCCACACCGCTTATCATAGAAGTCTGGGATGTACATGACAACAATTCATAGCCTTTAAAATTCAACCAGTGTTTTTTGCTCCAAGGTAAGTGGGTCTCTTGTAGACATATTAAATCTAAGTTTATCATATTTAAATATTGTTCAAGCTTCCCCCTCTTTTTCCAATCATTTAATCCTCCTATGTTAAGAGATCCAATCCTTAGCTTCGGCATAGCCAATTTTTAAATACTTCCATAACATCAACCTGTCCGGATACCTGAATTCATAATAAGAACCCATCCTTTGTTTCAAATTTCCTCCTTCATTCGAAATCCCTTTAACAGTACGAACTCTCTTCTGTTTTTTATTTTCTCCCCCCAGATCCACCACCCAACCCCCTTTCCCCCCCTCCCTTCCCCCCCCTCTTACCGCCCCCCCTCCTGCCACCCTTTGAGGCATCCTGGGTTTAGACTCTCCCAGCTGTTGATGGCCGTGTGTTCCACACGCCTGGACCTACTACCTGGCCTGATACTATATGATCATACTGAGTGTCAACCTTATATCAAATAATAGTAGTTAATAATTTGTCGGCACTAAATGTCTTCTTCTGTTCAGTTACCATTGTTTTGTTTCATTCTTGCTTCAACCTCCTTAAGCTAGACCTCCGCCTGAATCTCATGTTAGATGTACGAGGCAGTTGTGATGTTCTGCATTAGACCACTTACAAATAGTACATCTCAGCTCCTGGTTGAGCTCAAAGATCACGTTAGTGCCTAGGAGTATTCACAGAAAGAAAGGCTTTGATGTAAGAAAATAGTTTTCTTGTAAACTGAGAGTTCTGGTGAATATTCTTCTTTTTTTTGATGAAATTCTAGTCTTTATGCCACTGATGGTCTGAATTCTTGCAGCGAATATGTGTTCTTACTTCGCAAACCATTTGTGCGCATACTGTTAGTACGCAATTTTTAGTTCGCATATGTCGTTACTACGCATTTTTATACTTCGCATGCTTTTACTTCGCATCTGCTTCTACTTCTCAATAAGAATTCATTGTTTATAAATGATTATGTTCCCATTACTCCAAAATGATAAATATTTTTATTGATTATTAATTTTTTATCAAAAATCTACCATTCCCCTGGAGCGGGATGCAAGCAAATAAGGGGTTTTGGGTGGGGAAGTAAACTAAAACACTAATAAACTACACTACCCTAAACTAATGAAACACCACTACATTACCCTAAACCCTAAATCACTACACCCTTTACTAACATACACTTTCCCCTACTCCGCTACATACACTCCTTCACTACCCATCACAACCCCTGACACTACACAAAACACTTAAACAGTAAACTACACTACACTAACACTAAAACACTACCCTAAAACGTAATACTCTACCCCCAGCACGACCCTGCCCCTAGCCTCAGTCCTCTCACTACTCCCAAACACTACCCCACACAACCCCCTACTTCCCTGAACCCTAAAACCATACACTACCCCCACAACACTACCCTTAACCCTAAAACACTACCCCAGCACGAACCTGCCTCTATCCCTACAGTAACACAAGTACACAACACACAACTCTACACAACACTAACACAAGTACGACCCTACACAGCCCCACTTACCTCTTTCCATGCGTGGTTCCCTTCTTCTCTCCCTTCCGGCTTCCTCCGTCGCTGCCACTCAGGATATAAACCTGTTTGTGCAAATGGCCGCCGTGACGAGCTCCAAGAGCGGCACTTGCCCCCTACGCATGCGGCGTTAGTACGCATGCGATGTAACAGCACGTGTACTAAAGGCAGTGCGTTGCTACATCGCATGCGTAGTGACGCTTGCGCAGTAATGACAAGCGTACAAACAGCCGCGCACTAATGGCTGTTTACCCTTGCAGCTGACTTCACTGAGGCAACTTTGAAAGAAAACCAAGTTTTGAATGAATGAGACATATTGAGAATGGCATGTGTCATGGAAAGAACATTCAATGGTGGCTGCGAAAAACCACCAACTGGATGGCAGTAAACTGATATGAGGGTTTTCTATCATGATGGGTAATTGGTCAATATCGTAGAAAGGAGAGGCACAGGGCATTTTGTCCAGAGTGACTACATAGAAAGTTCTCCTTGCAACAATACAAGTGTTACCTCTGACATACCTCTGCAACTCCTAACATAATGGCAATAACTTTACATCGATGTTTTGGGCTTACCAACACATGCCTCATGTAGGCATAGGGTAGTCACCTTACTCATTCATCACAGACACTCATCTCACACCAGTGCTATAGTGTGGTGAATGAATGCAGTCTAAGTGCAGTTGTAAGAAATTAGGTTGTTGGTTGACTGGGGTGTGAGCCCTGGTCAAGCACTAACCACAATCCTTGTCAGGGTGAGGCACAAGCCAGTCCTAAATTAACCTATGCTCAACCCTCAGGTAGCTTGGCACAGAGAAGTCATGCTTAACTTAAAGGCAATATGTAAAATATATGAGCAACACTTCTAACAGTAATAAAGTGAAAAACAATACATAATAAATTAAGGAATCCCACACACAGTGGGAAAAATAGAGGCATTTTAATACATAAACCAAGACCAAAATTGCAAAATTCCCATTAACAGAACTGGAGATATGCACTTTTATAGATTAGAAGGAAAATATCACCAAAAAGCACAAAGCGCTTATTGGGGACATCTGGTCATGCTGAACTGAGACAAAGTCACAAGTTCAGGCTTACTGCGATGGAGTGTAGGCCGGCTACATGGACCCAATTAAGTCCGCTGAGCAGAGTACCTTAAATCCTGCATAAAAGATGCATTGCACATTTGGGGTGATGCATCAGTCCTAAGGAGCTGCAAGTCTGTGATGTGGAATCAAATATCATCATTGAGGCTGCAGCCGATGGGGGATGTGAAGGCATGTGCTGTGAATGCGTCACTCAGTGGCAGTTCTGTAAGAGGTTGCAGGCTGTGGCAGCAATGCAGATCTTTGCAATGAGTCCAATCCCCACAGTGGTGTTGATACTTAGTTTTGGCTTGGGTTTGTGCCACGTAGCAGAGGAGATGCGACGGTTTGCTGGAACCACTGAGGCTGGCAAGCGTCTTAGGCCCACTTCCAAGGGTCCAGGACTGGGGCTGCAGCAGGTGGCAGGGTAGACCCAGGCTAGGTATTGCAGCCTTTGTGCAGTTTTAAACTCAATTTGGCAAAATAAACCTTTTGCCAATCCTAAAACTAATTTCTTAGTACGTATAACTTTAAAAGTCACCCCTAGGGTACGCTCTAACCAGCCCATAGGGCAGGGTGCAGTGTATGAAAAAAGTTGGGCATCTACTTTACATTTTTACATTTCCTGGCATTGAAAAACTGAATTAGGTTTTCACTACTGTGAGGCCTGCCTCTCCCAGGCGATAAAAGTTGGTTACCTTACTTCAGTTAATAAGTGATAACTTTTGATTGGGAACAGTTAGAAATGGAGAGAACAATGAGAGAGCTAGGGAGGCAAGGGTGCGTCCGTATCCCCTGTTATATATATGAGTTTTATCAAAAATGGACGAACCCAGTCGTGTTGGTACGATCACTGGCAAGCAGTGCTTGGGAACCCACTAGGTGAGTAAAAGGCCCCTCACACACCAACCTGGTTGGTGTCATGCTTCATCATAGGTGCCCCAACCCTGTGGCCGAGCGCCTCCCGGTTGTGCTGCAACGCCTGACTACAGCGGAGCTGGTGTGGTGTGATAGTGTGATGTGTTGAAAGATTAAAAATACCTCTGAGAATCCTTGCCGAGGGAAATTTATTGATGGCGGCTCAGGATAAATTAAAATTAAAATTATGTGAAGCAACTACGAAAAGGATTACATTTCTGATAGTTGACTATGTGGTTGGTCTACATGTTTCAGCCCACCTCAGGATGTGCGGGGCTTTCTTCAGGACCAGAAAGTGCAGTGAGTGGCAAAATAGAGCCACGTGAATAGTGAAAAAAATTTTAAAAAGTAATTTACCTACACACTCTCTAAGGTGTGTGGAAACGGTATCGGCTCAATGGCAGACACCGCAGCGAAAAAAGACACTATGGCTGAATTTTGATCGCTGATCAGGAAGGGGAGGAGTGCGCTCCTCGTAACACAGATTTTGGTCAGGAAGCAGCACCCGCATGGCACCTACTGTGGTCTCCCGGTTCCTGGAGCGATCAAAATTCAGCCATAGTGTCATGCATATGGAAACACCTCCAACAATCTGCACTAAGGGCCTCATTACGTTGTCGGGCAGAGTTTACTCTGCCCAACATCGTCTCAATCAAGAGACCGACCAACACCCGGTCGGCGGTCCCGACCGACTTATTAGGATGCAACCGAACACTGATCGGTCGCACTCCTATACTTTACAATGGGAGGTGCAGTTCATCCCTGCACCCCGTGGTAGGCACCTCAAGGTGCCTGCTACAAGGTGCAGGCAGTAATCAACTGGGGGCACCATAGATGCCCCCTCGGCCTAGATCCAGAGGCGCGCACCAAAGGGAGCCCTGCTGGGGGCCCCCAAAGTCGAGTTCCGACTGTCTTTCTGTGTCAGAAAGGCTGGCAGAGAAAGGCTGTTTAGACCCGACATAGTAATCCCCCGGGCAGAAAGAGGCGCCCTTGGGATTACTGGCAGCATTCTGACTGGTTGAAGGGCTCTCTTTACACATCGAAAGCCAGCCGGAATTACCGTTCGCATTCCTTTCCGACCGACTCCATCATAATGGGTCTGTCGGAAAGGAATCCGACTTGCATATATTAGGATTCAGTCGGAGCCGTTTACGATGGCATTATAATTAGGCCCAAAGTATAGAATATTTTACAAAAAGTCAATTTGCCTTTGAAATAAAAAAATGATAGCACCAGCCTATGTCCCTGTTTACAGACGTAGCTAACCACTACCATTTACAAATACAAAGATTTTTCTACCAACAATATGAATGCACACTAAGACCCTAAAGGACTATCTCAAAGTCACTTGGGTTGGCAGACTACATCACTCCAGACACAGATACTAACCCAAATTCCAAATACCATGGTGGAATGTCTATGACAGAAATTTGGCACAGAAAGCCAAAACAAACAACATAGTGGAATAATGTCAGAATGCCTTCCATTCACCCTAGGAAGAGCCCAACTTACTCTATAAATTCAGAGAAGCATTACAAAAAGAATAAAGCCACCAACAACTACTAATGGAACAGTCTCTTAGCCAAAGTGTGCCTAAGCATAGCAAACAAACCAACAGAATGTACAACATGCTACAATGTAAAGTAAAATTGTTCATAAACAAGAAAAGAGTAGATTACTAAGAAACAATAGTCAAAGGTATATTATAAAATAAATAGTAACCTACAGAAGTCCCAAAAACCTGTCACAAATTCTAAACCAATATAACAAATAACTTTAATGCAAGTAATAAACATATTTTTTTATTGCAATCATCAAATATTACCCTCCAAGCTCTCAACCCCACCAGTTTTCCACAACGAGCATTACCCAAGGCCAAATCTCCTGTTGACACTGGAAACCTGGACCAGTGCCAACTCTGTGCCCAACATCGCCACCGCCATTCCCGATGGATAAACAATCCTGTGAAAAGACTGCCCCACCCGCCCAGGAGGGGACATCACCATCATCCACAAAAACTCCCTCCGCATGACAATCACCGGTCAGGATGACACTACGACCCTCATGGAGCATCTCCACTTTCGGATCAAGACCAGCCCTAAAATGACTCTACTCGGAAACCTCATCTACAGGCTGTCCTTCCCCTGTGCTCCGTTCACTGACACCACTGGCAACTTCATTGCACCCCATGCCCTCAACTCCACTGACTACATCTTACTCAGAGACATAAACTTCCACCTGGACAGCCACTTTGACCGCCAACACCATCGCCCTCCTAGAGAACCTCATCAACATTGGACTGAAGCAACTTGTTACTCACCCCATGAATACAGCAGGTCACACACTTGACCCTGTCTTGTCAGAAGGAAACAGCATCTCCCTCCAGCCACACCATGGAATCCCTCTGGAAAGACCACCACTGCATCCATTTCTCCTTGAGAAAACCTACCGGACACAAGCACGCCCACCGCCTCCCCCTTAGAAGCTGGAACAAAGCCATCGACCAGCTCACCTCTGCCTTCACCAGCACTCCACCACTGATGACACCAGACGCTAACAGCAGGGCATGCAACCTCCACCGCTGGATCACGAACTGCGCCAACACACTAGCTACCCTTAGGAAAGCCACAGGATGACACATCAAGAAAGAAAGCTGGTTCACCCCTGCACTCCAAGATTCTAAGCACTCCTGCATATAACTCAAAAAGACATAGAGGAACAACAAAACCCCAGAAACATGCACCACCTACAGAGCAGCCAAGACAGCACATCATCATCTCATCAAATCCACAAAGAAGAACTTCCTCCAAGATAGAATCCTCACCAATGCTGACAGCTCCAAAGATCTCTTCTCCATTATCAAGGAGTTTTCAAAGCCTGGCAGTGAAACAACAGATGTCCCACCCTCCCAAGACAATTGCAACAGACTTAGCACCTTTTTCACCCAATGACCAAGCTCCCACCCCCAGCGACGCCACCCAATAGATCCTGCTTACTTGGACCCGGCTCTTGACAGAAGACACTTTAAAGACCATGAAGAGCATCCGCTCTCTTCTCAACCAGGGCCAAAATGGCAGCCCTCATCCTCCTGGACCACTCAGCTGCCTTCAACACCTTCTCCCACCGCACACTAGCTACCAACCTCCGAGACGCTGGCATTCGCGGAAAGGCCCCTGACTGTATATGGTCAGTTCTCACAGGCAGGACTCAGTGAGTCAGACTACCGCCCTACCTCCCCAAACCAACAGAGACCAGATATGGAGTGACCCAGGGATCCTCCCTCAGCCCCACCCTCTTCAACATCTACATGGCCCACCCTTTCAATGATCATCAGAAAACACAGGCTCAACATCGTATCCTACGCCAACAACACCCAGCTCATCCTCTCCCTCACCAAAGAACATCGCAGGCACAACTTCTAAGAAGAGATGAATGCCGTTGACACCGGGATGAAGAAGAGCTGCCTGAAACTCAACTCTGAGAAAACAAAAGTCCTCATCCTTGGCTCCACCCTCTCTTCATGGGTAGACACCTGGTGGCCCCCCGCCCTCGTAAACCTCCCACCCCTATGGACCACGCACAAAACCTCATCATCATACTAGTCTCATCACTCCCAATGAACAGCCAGATCAATGCTGTATCCTCAGCCTGCTTCAACACCCTCTGTATACTCTGAAAAACATTCAGATGGATCCCACCCGAATCCAAAAAAATGGTCACGCACGCCCTCATCAGTAGCAGATTGGACTATGGCAATGCTCTCTATGCCGGAGTCAACAAAAAACTACTGCGCAAGCTCCAGACCATCCAGAATGCCTCAGCCAGACTGATTCTAGACATCCCCTATCACTACCACATCAACCAACACCTTTGCGATCACCACTGGATCCCCATCGAAAGAAGAATAACCTTCAATCTCCTCACTCATGCATACAAGGCCCTCCACAACATCAGACCAGCATACCTAAATGTTATTTATTTATTAAAGTTTTGTATAGCACGAACATGACCCAGGCGGGTATCAGAGCGCTTTACATACGAGTGGTGGAAGACATAGGTAGATAGCTGTGGGAGAAAAGTAGAGAAATATGCATCAGGTACACAATAACATATTAGCGGGCGACACTGAGACCATAGCAAATGTCAGGTAGCAGATTAATCGGCTTAACAAGATAGGAGACAAAAGGAGAAAAGCTTCTAGATCAGCGCAGTCAAATGTTGAAGGAATCAGTCTTGTTTCCACAGGTAGGGAGTTTCAGATTCTCGGGGCAATACCAGAGAATGTACGATTGTACTTTTTCATTTTTTTAAATTTCTTCTGCTTGAGCATCAAAGTGCTGGTGCTCCTTGAGGGCTGGGAGCCACCTGATAGTTCGAGCTTATTTGCCCGGTAAAGAGGAGTGTTGAAGTGTAGTGCTCTATGGGTCATACATGCAATTTTTAACTGGATCCTTGACTCAAACGGAAGCCAGTTGAGTGATTTCAAGTCCAGAGAGATGTGGTTGGTTTTCTTGGAACCAGTGATGAGTCTAGTCGCAGCATTCAGAGATGCTCTGAGGGGGCCTAAACTGAGTTTCGGCAGCATGCATAGAGTAGCACTGCGGTATTCTAGTCTAGAGATGACTAGTGCTTGCACTGCAGGTTTGAAGTGATCTTGGGGAAGGTAGGGTTTGAGTTTTCTTAGGATGCTCAGTTGGAAGTTCGTCCTTTGGTAGATGCTCTTATGTGATCTTGCATGTTTAGGTTCTTATCTAGCATAATTCCCAGTGATTTCATGGAATCAATGGGCCCGATTCACAGAACTAACTTAAGACAAAATCCTAAACTTACTACCATTTTGGTATTCACAGAAGGCACTTACTCATGTTGGTATTCACAGAAGGCACTTACTCATTTCGGTATTCACAGAAGTTAGGAGTCCTAACTTTAGGACTCCTAAATGCCTTCTGTGAATACCGAAAGTCTTAAAATTAGGATTTTTCTCAATTTAGTAGTAGTAAATTTAGGACTCCTAACTTTAGGACTCCTAAATGTCTTCTGTGAATACCGAAAGCCTTAAAATTAGGATTTTTCTCAGTTTAGTAGTAGTATAGTTAGGACTCCTAAATTTAGGACTCCTAAATGCCTTCTGTGAATACCGAAAGTCTTAAAATTAGGATTTTTCTCAATTTAGTAGTAGTAAAGTTAGGACTCCTAACTTTAGGACTCCTAAATGCCTTCTGTGAATACCGAAAGCCTTAAAATTAGGAATTTTCTCAGTTTAGTAGCAGTAAAGTTAGGAGTCTCAACTCTAGGACTCCTAAACTGAGAAAAATCCTAATTTTAAGACTTTCGGTATTCACAGAACGCATTTAGGAGTCCTAAAGTTAGGACTCCTAACTTCTGTGAATACCAAAGTGAGTAAGTGTCTTCTGTGAATACCAAAATGAGTAAGTGCCTTCTGTGGAAACGAAAATGGTAGTAAGTTTAGCATTTTTTCTTAAGTTAGTTCTGTGAATCGGGCCCATCGATTTGTGGTATGCATTTGAGGGCGGAGAGTTCTCAACAATGGGGGTTTGCCTAGTGGGTGAAATGAGGAGGAATTTCGTTTTAAGGGTGTTTAGTTTGAATTGGTTGGAGGTTAGCCAATTTAGGGGTTTGTGCAGGGTTCCGTTGAGGGACTTGATATCTTCAGGGGAAGAGATTTTCATGTACAGTTGTGACATCCGCAGACATGTGATATTGGATGCTAGATGTTTTGAAGATTACAGTAAGTGGTTTAATGAAAAGGTTGAAGAGCGTGGGGGAGAGCGAGGACCCTTGAGGAACACACAGTGTTCAGGGACTGGAGTTGGATAGAGTTTAATTGGATTTGACTCTCTGCGTTCTGTTGTTGAGAAAGAGACAAACCATTTCAGTACAGTGCCTGAGAGCCCCCTCCTACATTCCAAAAGGCTAAGTAGGTTGTCATGTTTGACAGTGTCAAATGCAGATGAGAGATCGAGCAGTATTTGTAGGCAAGATTCATTCTGGTCAAGCAAAGTGAGAGCATCGTCCACTATATGAGTGATGGCCGTTTAGGTGCTGTGGCCGGGACGGAAGGCCGATTGGAATTGGTCAAGAAGTTGGAATTGCTCAATGTGTTTGCGCAGTTGTTCATGTACACATTTCTCAAGGAGTTTTGCCAGGGTAGGGATGTTTGAGATTGGTCAATATTTTTTCAGGTCTTCAGGGTCCGCTGTGGGTTTTTTGAGAATAGGGAGAACTAGTCCCGCCCTCAGGCAGTGAGGGATCTCACCTTGAAGAAGAGAAGCATTGATGAGCTTGGACCAGAGAGGGACTAGTGATCCTGTTATTTCTTTAAAGAAGTTGGGGGGAGGGGATCATTGAAGTGATTCAAAGGTTTCGGGGTCGAGAGAATGCTGAAGATGGCAGTGTCATTGAGGGGTGTGAATTGACCCCAAGAGGCATTGTTTTTAGGGGAGAGACAGCGTGGCGTGAAAGGGGGCGGGGGTAAGGAGGAGTCAGGAGAGGGTGAGAGATCGATCATGGCAGACTTTAGATCAGATTCGATCTTACTCGCCTTTTCAAGGAAGAAGTCAGCAACTGCATTGCAGTTTGGCTGAGGGCAGGAGATGAGAGAAAATTGGATAGGAGTGTTATTGAATTGTAACTTAATCTACTCAAACAGCGTTTTTGGGCGATTTTTTGCTTTGTTAAGTTGGGATTTGAAGAAGGTTGCTTCGCTGTTCTGATGAGATAAATGTCTGCCTCTCCTTCCACGCACCCAAGAGACACCTCCAATCAGCTGACCTCATTCTGGCCACCATCCCACGCATCTACAAGATTAGAACGGGAGGAAAGTCCTTCTCCAACCTCTCAGCCAAGGCCTGAAATGACCTCTCCCTCCACCTCCAGGAGACCCCTACACTACTCCAGTTAAGGAAGAACCTCAAGACCTCTCTCTTTGGATGAATTCAACACTCAATGGAGCACACCCCAGCGCCTTGAGACCCTCGTGGGTGACTAGTTGCACTTTAGAAACCCCTGATTGATTGATTGAAATATTACACAAAACTCCAAAAATAAAAAAACAGAGATAATAAAATAATATATATAATATTTATATTAAACAAATCATCCTAACCAAACACAAAGATCAACAAAGAAACTAAATCCATTACATAAAATAAATACAACACATAAACAATACATTTTCAAATAATAAACACACAATATTTACACAAACAATAAAATGTAACATTTCTAACCCAATCAATAATAAAATAAATATAGCTTATATAGGTGTTCTGGTAGGTTATCACTTTTCAGAGTTGTAGTGTTTTGGTAATTATTTGTTAATTTACATCTATAAGTTTATTTATGAGTTAGTTTTGCTTACTAGGTTAGGTAGTTGTTGAGATGTGCAATTCTTTTCTTTAAGGGTCTGGTTGCAAAAATTCAGCAGAGTTTCCTTGTCTTGCACTATTTGTTGATTTAGAAGTATTTAGTTGGTAAAATTAGCATGACTTTTATATTGTTGAATTAATTGCTTGTTTGAATTTATTGTTATTGGGTCGCTTGGTTTTAGTTTTTTTTTAATCAGTTATGTCCTTCTTTGTTATATGCCAATATTTATATATATGGTGCTAAATACTTTGAAAGTTTTGAACACTATCTATATATATATATATATATATGTGTATATATATATATATATATATATGATCAAGGTCCTTCTGGGACCGAAACGCATCATGTCGATCGTGTGAGCTGAGGCTGAATAAAAACTTTTAATGGCGTAATGGATTTTGTGGTCCGCACTCTGATTTGAGGCAGTGAATATCACGGCTGCTTTTGGAGATTAAGCGCGATATATATATATATATATATATATATTAGACCATACATTTATTGAAGCTCTCCATAAGCCAGGCACCCAAAAATGGGTGGTTGAAATAAAAAAAACGTGGGTCTGAACCAGATGGGTCAAAACAACCAATTGTTTCTGTATATATGAGCTTGGCTGTTGTTCACCACTGTGCATCAAAGTTGTGAAGGAGGAAGGACGCTGTGGAGGAGAACCATGGTGAGTGAATCTGTCATGAATCCTGGTGTACTGAATGAAGAAAAACTGGCTTCGATCATCTGATAGTGTTTGCAGTGTTTTTTGTATTGGCATTTTAAAATCTTGCAATGACTGCACTATATCATGTAGGAACATTTTAGAAAGGCAATTTTTCAAGTTGGGTTGATCTCGAGGGGAAAATCTAAATAAGTTAAAGTTTAGATATCAGGATACTGCATAGAGTTCCCAGATTTTTATTTTTCCTTTATTAAGCACAATGTAAGGGGTTGAATGAGTGCTGCTAATTTTGGATATCAACCATGTGGTAGTGCATTGAGTTGATTTAGGTTGTCAGATGAATGCCTGGTATTCCACACTGTAGCAAAAATTAGAAAAGGGTGGAGAATCTTGAGTCAGTGATTAATAGTGTCTTGAGTCATGTAGGACGCTACTGGCAACAAGATTAATTCGGACCTTCTAATGGTTTATTTTAAAGTGAATAATAGATTAAGCTTAGCTGGTTGAAATCCCCCCTCGCCAGCATACAGGGGTGTCTATAAATGATTAAGAATCGTTAGATGCCAGTGTCATGCAGTAGAAAGTGCCATTATAGATGTGTCTGTTTAGAAACTCGAAGTGACTGAAATGGGCGTATGCATAATAATAATGCAACCTACTCCAATAGTGATATATAGTGTCATGAAGATCCAGAATGCAAATTGTCAGTCGCTTACTTAGAGACAAGAATTCAGAACATATTAATCTTTTCTGGTTCCCGTATCATGGGAAATTTATGAACAAGGGCTGAAAACTAACACTGATGCATGCTGTGAGATAATGTTTGAACCAAGTTGATGTGATATAGTGAGATAATGGCTCCTAATATATGAATCATAATTGAATTAGGAAAATTGAAGTTGTACAATATTTTTAACAGATATGATGAGAATTATGGGGATTCTGAATACTAAAATCGAATGATCCTATAAAATGGAGGAGTAGATAACCACACATTAGAGTAAGTTTACACAATTTTTAGACAATGTATAATGATCAAGAATGAACTTGCTATATGAGAATAAAATAGCCATGAATTGTTAATTACAGGAAATAATTTTGAGAAGACCAGCATATTTCGAGCCAAGAAGATGTAATTTTGTGTGACATGAAACTAATACACAGAGAGAAAGAAATATTTTTTGGGAGCAAGTCACTAGCTCATTTGGATATCAAATATTTATTTGGAAAATAAACACACCTGGAAATGCCAGGTTAGGCATTGGTCACAGTGCATAATTGTTTCTGTGTTTAATGAAAACATACTGATGAACATTTTCTGTATTTAGAACAGTGTGCGCGAAACACGTGTTGTCTGTAGGCTGTATTTGCATTATAAAAAGACACAACAAGTGATCCAATAAAGAAAGAATAAAAGAAAACCTTTGAAAGAATGTGCATTGTGTGATTTTGGAAATATCTCCGGATTGGTTTTTTTGTATTATAAATTACAACACCGGCGGGGACTACTGCACTGAGATTTCAGCAATGGACGATATTCCTATTACCCAAATATTTTTTTATGTATATATATATATATATATATATATATATATATATATATTACCTACTGGTGTTCACCAGTAGGTAGTTATATTTAGGACCTAGTTTCAATAGGAAACTCATTTTTTGTTTTCCCAATAACTTCGGCACCGGTTGACGAATCTTCGCAAAATTTTCAAAACTTATGGCCCGCTCCGGTCAGCTCCTATCTTGAAGGTTTCGGGGTGATTCACCAAGCGGAAGCCGAGAAAAAAGGGGGGTCCCAAAATGTGTTGTCTCCATGTTATTTTCCATAGGAAACTTTAGACACGACTACAGCCCGAACTGCTGAACGGAATTACACCAAATTTGGCAAAAAGGTAGCCCTTGGTTTAGAAAGAGCACTTTTTGTTAATTGGTGTAAATCTGTTCAGTAGTTCCTGAGAAATTAAAAAAAAGTTGTTGAAAAATGCATTTCCCATAGGAAAGTTTAGACACGGCTACAGCTGGCACTGCTGAACGGAATTACACCAAATTTGGCAAAAAGGTAGTGCTTGCTTCAGAAAGCATCCTTTTTTTTAAATGGTGTAAATCCCTTCAGTAGTTTCTGAGATATTAAAGGAAAAAACCTTTCTATATGTGGGCGGAGCCTAACCCCCGAACACGAGCTTGGCTCTAATTGGCTGGCAACCGTTCCAACCAGGAACGGTTGGCAGCCATCTTGTGCCTCGCATCGAGAGAAAATACATCCAGTCTCCCAACAAAGAGCCGGATTTTTGGCTTATTTAATAGGCGGTGCTACACCACATTTGGCAAAAAGGTAGCCCTTGGTTCAGAAAGAGCCCTGTTTGTTAAATGGTGTAAATCCGCTCAGTAGTTCCTGAGAAATTAAAAAAAAGTGGTCAAAAAATGCATTTCCCATAGGACACTTTAGACACCGCTACAGCTGGAACTGCTGAACGGAATTACACCAAATTTGGCAAAAAGGTAGTGCTTGCTTCACAAAGCATCCTTTTATTTAAATGGTGTAAATCCATTCAGTAGTTTTTGAGATATTAAAGGAAAAAACCTTTATATATGTGGATGGAGCCCAACCCCCGAGCAGAAGCTTGGCTCTAATTAGCTGCCAACAGTTCCAAACAGGAACTGTGGGCAGCCATCTTGTGCTTCGCATCGAGAGAAAATACATCCAGTCTCCCCACAAAGAGACACGCTTTTGGCTTATTTAATAGGCGGGTGCCCAACCCGCCTATTTATACTTTTAAAAACCGAAGTGGGAGCCCACCCCGCCGGTTCGTGCCCCCCTGCGTGAAGCTGCCGCTGAGAACACCTGGGATGTGCTGAGCCGCCGTGCTGCCCGCGGATCCCCGGAAGTCAGGCAGAGTCCGCCTGGCTGTGGGCGGGGCCTGTGAGTGCAGCAGCGTTCTTGGTGGTGGTGGTATGAAGAACCTGGGTTTCTTCAACGTTCACACAGAACATGTACACATTTTCCATTAACAGAATGTCTTAGCTCATGCTCTGTGTACATCCCTATACACATTGTATGATCAGTAAAAATGTATGTATCATACAAGAGCTGAGCAGCGGAAGCTTGAAGGTGCGTGGCCGAGAGAAAATGGTGGCAGGAGGAGCCTGCGGTTGCTCCCGATCACCGGAGCCACTGCGGGAGTGGTGTCTATCTGTATAACCCTTGAGCAGTGTGGACGTTGAGGCGGGGGCGTCCTCCTTGCCAGCTGGATTGCAAGAGCTGGGGGACAGTGGGTAAGCGTTCCTACCCTCGCCCCCCACCGCCGTACTGTAGCTGTAGGCCTGTGGCCTGTAGGCATCAGGCCTAGGTCTTGATGGTGCGGAGTTGCAGCCTGAAGCTGGAGTCGTCTGCCTGAAGTGGAAGCGCAGCTAAGGCCGGGATGCTCTCGCAGGTGGTCACACAAAGTGGCCGGCTGCCCGCCAGGCACAGAGTGAGCCCAGAGAGAAGTGCAGTGCAGGAGACACAGAAGGCGATTACCAGGGGGACAAGGTGTCGCTCCTGCCACCAAACGTAACACCCAGCAATTCGACCCTATTGCCAGCTACAGGACTACACTGGCCGGAAAGATAGAAGCATAGCAGAGCGGCCTGCATAAGATCGCCAAACGTGTGAGAGGCCTGGCAAGGAAGAGGAGGGTGGGGGTATCGCTCAGCACCACTGCGTGAGGCCGAGTTCCAGCGGAGAAGTGGCAGCAGCAGGCCCACTGAAGACACCTAAAAAAGGTAGCGTTGAGCGATTGCAGGCACACAGCTCCATGCCAGCCCTACCAGCATTCCCTACACCAGCGACCCTATAGCTGCATGTAAAGGACCACTTTGCCAGTTTTTCAGCATTGCAGGAATCCCCCACTCCACACAGTATAGCAGCGCACACCTGCCAATACTGGCATCAATCTGAGCCCCAAGGTGCTTGTTACTGTATGCACATAGCTGTAGTCATCGCCCAGCCCAGGGCTACCACCTGCCCCTTTAGCCTCTGGCTATGCTTTACCTGGGTTGCCCGGCCTTTAGTAGTTAGCAGTTTTACATTAAGGCTGATGCGGCCGTTCTTTCCCCTGCTGTTAATTATCCCCTTTGTTACCACCTCCCTCCCGTTGTTTCACTGCATCGGTGTGGTGAAATCTATGCCTCTAGAAACGCTCTACAGGATCAGGTAGGTTGGGGTGGGTGCATGCCTTGCTGGCTTTACTATGGGGGTAGCAGCGGGGTGGAGGGGTTTGGGGGTCAGTGGACAATCACCCATGTTTTTTCATATCCTGTGCCCGTGGGCATTTGCACACAGCTCATGCCAGGCACAGACAGGCTCACTTGCCTGCTCAGTGTTGTTTCCCCCTTATGGCTCAGCGTTAGTCAGCTCTGCACCCCTGTGTTTTATGTCATGCTTTCTGTGCCTGTGTTGATTGCTCAATCACCTGTGAGTTTATTCCGTAGCTCGCCTTACATACAGAGTAGTGTCCAGACAAATGGGTGGATTTAAGGCTTGCATTTGGTGTTAGTGAAAGGTGCCAGATTAAAATCACTGAGGAAGTTTCTTATGTTACCCTCTTGTGCTCATCAAGTTCTCACGGTGGGCCCTCGGATTAAGCTTTTGCCGCTGCCCACCAGCATTACTGAATCTTCTCACACTTCTCAGCAGGGCAGGTCGAGCTTCTTGCACTGCCCACTAGTGCGCATCTAGCTTCAGACTGCTCATGACTGTGTAACTGATTTCTCACACTGCCCACTTCGCTTGCTACCCTCTAGTGTATGTGTAGCTTGCCACCCTGCCGACAAGAGAGACACCCAGCTTTTCACCCTTCCTACTGGTGAACATATAGCATCTTGTGCTGCCGACCAGCAGTCATCCAGGCATTACCTCTGCTCACTGGTGAATTTCGAAATTCTCTCTCTGCCAATAGCTCACACTAACCTTATCCCACGGGTTTTAGGCTTTTCCACGTTCAGTGTTCTGAACAGAAGTAATAAACTGTTTATATGGAGACACATAAAACTGTAACAGGTAAGAATGGCACCATGGTAAATTTTGAGGCACAAAAACAAGAATTCACCAAAAAGTAGTTGCTGTTGCTAAACCATCAAAACAGGTTCAACCCCTTAAGGAGGGCAAATCCAGTGCTCCTTCCTTCGGGTAGTTTCAAGCTCTGTCATTTCTCGGCTCACTCAACCCACTCAGTGGTTCTTGGATGCCAGGTCCTGGTATATGATTGCCTCTGTCCTTGCTTTGTGGAGCGTTCATGCCTGTGACCATGATGGTTCCTGCTGCTTAGACTTTGGCCTGGTGTCTTGTATTTGCACACCTGCATACTGCATTAGTGATTTTTGGTGCTAGAATCCCGCATGTGGTGGTGTAATGGCTTGCACACCAAAGGCCTAATGATTTTAGGCCTGGCATTTACCAAGACCGTTTGATTTTAATAAAATTATATGCTTAAAATACTTCTGTCTAGGGACCGTCAGCTAGCCCTCTTTGTTCGTTGGTCTGCTTTTGTCATTCACATGTTTCTTCCACCCACTCCAGCATAGAGCATGGGGAAGTGGTCAGCTAACTTCGCTATGAGTGATGACATCCTGCCCTGTCACATAGAGCACGTTCACATACAGTGTAGTTTCCAAAATGCCAGAGGCTACTATGTGCTTCTTGAGAACAAAAATAATTTTTGCTTTTAGCAACAACAACAAAAAATTCTTTGAGGACACCTCGGCTTCCACAGCAGCAACACGTATAAAACCCTGACAACACAAAGATGTGGCATAACTGCTAGGGTGGTGGATCTCAAATCTGGGTAACCAGGTTCGAGTCTCGGCAATGACGCTCAACATTCTGTTTTTCTAGGCAAATCACTTAATCTCCCTGTGCCTAACAAAAATGAATGTGTCCTTGTGTAACCCAACTGGTGCTCATGCAAAGCGCTCTGATACCCGATACCTTCGGGTCGTGTTCGCGCTATATAAAAACTCCAGGAAAAAATCCAAAAGTTTGGCAGCAAAGCCACACAGATTAGCTTAGACATTGCTGTTGATGTTGTACTCGGTTTCGATCTTGCATATGCTCACCTCTGGTTTGTGTTATATTAGCTGCTCCTAAAGCTCTGAATTCCAATTGCTGGTGCTACAAACAGTCAGATCTGCGACTGTCTCAAATCTTGCATTTGCAAGACCTTCTAATTCCTGGCTCTTGCATCATTTGTATGTATAATTCTGCATATATATATATATATACTTGTACTGTGAAAACTGAGAGTCTTCAGGCATTATTTCAGGACTACTGTGACCAGAATGCCTGTGTGTAGGACGCCCACTTGGGCGGGACTCGCTATTCAAATAAATCAGCTGTTTTCAATGAGCCTGCTTCTTCCATCAGTTCAGCCAGTGAACAAGAGCGGCAAACACGCTCGAAACGCGTATGGCATGCATGGAGAGTTTTGGGGCAGGCTGTCAACAGAGCTACCTGTGGCGATTTGTGTGTCAACTTCACTGTGTGTGGCAGCTTCTCAAGGGCAACCTTTGCGTTTGGATACTAAAGCGGCTGGCTCGGTCGCGGAGCTGCCCCACTGCTTTTGGGCGGATCCCGAGTGCTGTTATTCACGGACTCTTGAGGGAACGGTGGGGGCCTCAACCACAGGCAGATATTGGCTCTGGGGCCAGTGTTGCAATCATCACTCTTCACCTAACAAGGATGATCACATTTTATTTGATGAAGGAAGCAGCACACTTGTACTGTGAAAACTGAGAGTCTTCAGGCATTATTTCAGGACTACTGTGACCAGAATGCCTGTGTGTAGGACGCCCACTTGGGCGGGACTCGCTATTCAAATAAATCAGCTGTTTTCAATGAGCCTGCTTCTTCCATCATTTCAGCCAGTAAACAAGAGCGGCAAACACGCTCGAAACGCGTATGGCATGCATGGAGAGTTTTGGGGCAGGCTGTTAACAGAGCTACCTGTGGCGATTTGTGTGTCAACTTCACTGTGTGTGGCAGCTTCTCAAGGGCAACCTTTGCGTTTGGATATATATATATATATATATATATATATATATATATATATATATATATTCACTTAAAAAACCATAGGTTTCACACATGTTATAGTTAGCTGGACATTTCACTCGTAAAAAACCAATGCAATTCCCCCGTTATATATACATCACTGTATTTAGACACTTATTTACCCATATCTTCTTCCATTAATCTTTAGCTATACATATATTACAAATATTTATTTTTCATAAAGACACATATGTCATCAGTGATGTAATATCTGACGTCATCAGCAAAGGATTGCGGTCGCGTGAGTTATAGTTGCCTGCACTAATTATAACGGGGGAATTTCATTGGTTTTTTACGAGTGAAATGTCCAGCTAACTATAACATGTGTGAAACCTATGGTTTTTTAAGTGAATTTGCAAGGTTTTTTAAATGCTAATTCGTAACTATAACTTGTGTGAAACCTATGGTTTTTTCAGTGAATTTGTACAGTTTTTTATATGCTAAGTTATGTATTTATTCATTTTGGTTTTTTTCAGGTTTTTCACCGTGCGCGCACCGTGCGCGCACAATGCGCTTCACGCAGCGTGCACGCGCTGTGGCCGCTCGGTGCGCTTCGCGCACCTCGCATCCACGGTTCGCAGTGCGTGCCGTGCGCGCGCGGTGCGCGCACCTCGCGATTTAAAAAAAAAAATATTTGGTTTTTTCTCCCTTGGGGGTCCTTCTGTGACCCCCTGACCAAGGCTGGGGGGGCAGGAACTGTCCACTCTGCCCCCTTTTCACGTTCTCCACCTTTTTTTTTCACCCCCTCTGACTGCGAGAGACAAAATGGCGGCCGACACTTCCTGGTTTCGACCGATTCGAATGTTTACCGACATCTAACAACCAATCAGAATTGCGCTCGAGCACGGCAGGGTGCGCACACCGTGCGCGCACGGTGCGCGCGTATAGATATTGATATGCTTTTAAATGCTATTTTCTCAGGAAATACTGAACAGATTTACACCAGACCTGCAAAAGGCACTTCCTTGACCTTATGGCTACCTCTCTGCCAAATTTCACGTAATTCTGTTCTGCCGTTCGGGCTGTAGCTGCGACTAAAGGTCCTATGGAAAAATGCATGGGGAAAACGTGTTTTGGGACCCCCCCTTTTTCTCTGCCCCCGCTTGACGAATCACCCCGAGACTTTTAGGGTAGGAGCTGAACGGAGCGCCCCATTTGTTTTGAAAATTTCGCGAGGATTCGTCAACCGGCGCCAAAGTTATTCAAAATAGAATTTTGAGATTTCCTATGGAAACTAGGTTGTAACTATAACTATCTACTGGCGACCGCCAGTAGATAATATATATATATATTTTTTATATGTATATATATATATATTCACTGAAAAAACCATAGGTTTCAGGCACGTTATAGTTAGGAATTAGCATTTAAAAAAACCTCAGAAATTCACTGAAGAAACCATAGGTTTCAGGGGCTTTATAGTTAGCTGGACTTTTCACTCGTATAAAACCATTGAAATTACCCCGTTATAGTTAGTTCAGCTAACTATAACTCGCGCGCCCGCAATGCACTGCTGATGACGTCACATATTACATCACTCATGACATGGTCAGTGACATCACTCATGACATCACAGAAGGATACTGTTTGTTGCTGTCTTTTTACGAAAAACCGTGGTGTGTATTTCATTTGACTTTATGTATACTTTTGTGTCAAGAAAGTCAATTTCTTCTGATTGTAGGTTGTAGGTGAATTGCAGACCTACATCATTTGTATTGAGGATTTTCATGTAGTCCGATAATTTTTCTTTAGATCCCTTCCAAAGCAGGAAAAGATCGTCGATAAATCGTAGCCAGAGTACCACATCTGTAGTGTATGGATCATTTTCCCATGGTGAGATTCGCATAGCTTGGAGAGAAGGAAACTCCCATAGCAGTACCGCGTTTTTGGGAGTAAAGCTGTTTATTAAATAGGAAGACATTGTTGGTGAGACATAGCTCGATCATTTCCATGAGCATGTTCGTATGTCTTAGTTCTCCGATTGGTCTTTGTTTGAGAAAATACTCCACAGCTTTTAATCCAATGTTGTGGTCAATGGATGTAAACAACGAGACTACATTGATCGTGGCTAGAAGATAGTCTTGTTGCCATTGAGTCTCCATCAGGATTCTTAAAAAGTCACCTGTGTCTTTGATGAATGAATTTAACGTTGGAACAATGGGAGATAAAAAGTAATCCACATAGTTAGCTAGATGTTCATAGAGGGACCCACAGCTTGAAATTATGGGTCGCCCTGGTGGTTTGTGCAGGGTTTTGTGGACTTTCGGCAGAAAATAGATTGTCGGTGTTACCGGATTTGTCGTTGTCAAAAAAAAATTTTCATCTTGGCTGAGCATTCCTTGCTCGAACCATTTCTGTAGTCGACGGTGAAGGTCGCTGATCATGTCTGGAATAGGGTTAGATTTTAGTTGAGTGTAATTGGTTGCGTCATTTAGCTGGCGTAGTGCTTCATCAATATACGCTTGTTTATCTAAAATGACAATATTCCCCCCCTTGTCAGCAGGTTTTATTTCGATTTTGTTGTTGTTTTTCAATGCTTGTAAGGCTTGACGCTCTTGTCTAGAAAGATTTTCTTTCTTTTTGGATTTGGTGTTTTCCATTGTTTCTAATTCAGCCACCACTAAGTCATGAAACATATCTATCCAATTACCCGGATGTAATGCTGGACAAAATTTAGATTTATTTTTAAAATTGGTGCGGGGGTGAATATTCGTTGTTACATCCATCTCCTGTAGTATTTGTGTGTCTGATAACTCTGTCTCCTCTATCTCATTTGCTAGTTCACATGCAGTTCTGAGTGATTTGGTTTCTGCTATGGTAAGTCCTTCAGATCTTGATAACATATCACATACTCCAGATGGAGGGTTTTGCGTTGCAGTTTTTTGCGGTAGTTTTGCAAAAAATTTCTTTAACTTCAGTTTGCGGACATATTTGTACATGTCAATTCTGGTTTCCACAGAATCTGAATGTTTTTCTGGGCAAAAGGTAAGTCCTTTATTCAGTAAGGTACGTTCGGCCTCTGATAAGTTATAGTGAGATAGGTTGATTATGAGATCCGGTTCTGTTTGCATGTTATGTTTGTAGTTTATTTTTTTGTTCTTGTTCTGTTGCGTAGGAAATATTTTTGTTTTTCGGCCTCGTCTTGTTTTTCTCCGCGGCCCCTGTTTCCAGAGAAACCCCTCCCGCGAGCTCTTGTTCGACCACTGCCTCGTCCTCTTCCTCGTGGCTTTGGATTTTGTTGGTCCTGGTAAAGCATTCTCATTTCTTCTAAAAAAGAAAGCTTTTTGATAGGTATTCCCACAGATGAGTTTTCTCCATCACTTTGTTCCCCCTCTGATTCACTGGGTGTTGTATATGGGGATTCTCGTGTGATTGGTTCATTTTTGTCCCAATTTTGTTTCATGAGATCAAACCTTTTCGCAAATGTAAATATTGTCCCATTTGCATAATCTGACTCATCTCCTCTAAACTTGCGTTGCTTTCTCTCTTGGACTTCACTTTCATGTTTGTCTAAGTTTTTCTCCATCATGGAACGTAGTTTGTTGATATTTTCTTCCTCTTTGTCATGTGATTTGATAGACTGTTCTATTTCATCTATTTTTTCATGTAATTCTTCTACGTTTTTTTTGGCGTACTTGATGATTATCAACATCATTCTGCGCGAGCAATCCATATTGTTTTTTCCCCATTCATCCAACATTTCAGGGCTGGTGTCGGGGTGGTTGGGTAGAGTGAATATACGTAGTCCTCGCGGTACAAGATCAAGTTCTACATATTTTTCCATGGTTATTATTTCCCAACTGCGTGAGATTTCTTTCCGGAGTAATTTCTCCAATTGGTTGAATAATTGTTTTATTGTGGATGCTTCTTTTGGTAAGGTAGGATTATTTGAGGACGTTGATGTACTTGGAGATGACTTGACAAACATGCTCTCTGCTTTTTCCAGTCTTTTTGCTGCTCTTTGTTCCATGGTCACTCAGTTAATTCACAAATGACAGTAATGTAAATGAGCCCCTTGCAGACAATTACTTCGGTATTGAGCAGTTCAGTTTTCAGTTGGTAATAATTAGTTTGAAGATGGCTGCAACAAGTGCTATATTCATAAATGGTCACGTTACTATCCAGAAAAATGTATAATTCAACGCTTCCGGGGTGTTTGTACTCCGAAGAAGCTTATGTACATTCGCTCAGCGCTTTGACATTGGTTAAATACAGCCACGGCGCGATTGCTCGCTTACCTGGGAGACTCCCGGACGTAGTGGTGTCCTCCGACGCCGCTCGCCGGCGCTCTACCAGTCGTTTGCTGTTGCTTCTCACCGTTGTCGATTGCTTCAGATCGTCCACGATTAAGGCGTTAGATTCCGGCTGAACATGTAGAAAAAGACCGACGTTTGTTATTTCCTATGAGAGGCGATAGGAGCATTTCACCCGTCTTTCCAATAACTTGTTCTGCCTGGACGCTGCTGTTCAAGGTTTCCGATCACTTCGCGCTGGGCTCTCCTCCGAGTTTCAAAATGAATTAGCAAAGTGTCCTTGCGGAGGGAGCGCTTCAAGCTGGTGCCGGCCGTGAGGTAGGACGACCTCACAAGTATTTTCAAAAGCAAAAGAAGAAAACCGCACTCTTTCTGGATCTTGGTTTAGTAAGTTTTAATGACCATCTCTGTTACCAACGCGTTTCGAACTCCACTGGTTCCTGATCACGGTATTAACAAGAGTCCATCATTTATTTTTACATTTATACCCACTGATCCGTCCTGCTCGCAATGAAGCATTCTGGGAGTTGTGGTTTCAAAGCACAACTAAACATATATTTCATGCTTGTTTCCCAAAAACATACTTATATATTTACATTGTATTGTGAATTAAGCACGGAAAGTCCGTATTCAATGACTGACAGTTTCAGTTATTATTCCATGCAACCAATTACGCATGTGAGCGGCAAAGTGCCGAGGATGGTAATTAAAGTCAAACAGCTATTCGTCAACCAGTTTGTCTTGAGGAGATCATGCGGCTTAGTGCCATTTGTGTGACAGGTTGATCTGTGTATTAATGCGGGCTGAGTGCCCCTGTTATTCTGCTTTACCATACCTCTAGAAAGTAAGAAAAGTGGGAACACCTATGAAAAAAAGAAAAAATAATTTTTTCATTAGTACATTGTACAGAGCTACCAGCAGACAATTTACAATGTACTAATGAAAAAATTATTTTCCCAAAACATGTTTTCTCCATGTTAATTTCCATAGGAAACTTTAGACAAGGCTGCAGGTCGAACGGGTGAACGGAATTACCCCACATTTGGCAGGGAGAAGAGTCTTGGTCTAGAAAGCACGCTTTTGTTTATTTGATGTAAATCCATTCAGTAGTTTTTGAGAAATATCGAACTTTACAGATATCGATATTTGGGAATTCTGCCATCTGATTGGCTGAGGCGTTATGAGCACGAGCTTGCTGCTTGTTGGTTGAGAGCACTGCGAGCGGTTGCAACTAGGAAGTGTTGGCTGCCATTTTGTGATTCCGTTGAAGCAAGAAAGGGGAAAAAAGGGTGAAAAAAGTAGGAAAGAGGGCGGTAGGAGCACTGTAACCTTTGTGGGGGTTTTTAGGGTGTGCTATAGAGGGGGTGCGCAGCAAACTACTCATAGCTACCGGTCTGAAAGTGCTGGGTACGGAAATTAAGTGAGGTATTACGTAGAGTCTGATGCTGCTAAGGTGAGCTGGTGCAGGAGTCGGGGATGAAAGAGTGAGCCTTAACTGTGTGTCTTATGGTGTGAAGTCATGTGCCCTGGCCGCTGTGCCACACCTGTCTAAGTAGTGTCAGTAATATTTTATATGTAGTAGGAGGAAGTTTTGTTTGGAACAAGGTAATTTGTATATGGTGCTTCGGTGGTGTTATACAGGGAGTGTGAAGGTAAATCAATATGGTATTTGTAAAGTTCAAACTACACAGAAAATGATAATTGATTGGAAGATAAGAAGCATTGGGTACTAAAAAGTAGGGTGCATATTAGTTGCGTGAAAAAGCATGTTTGTCATTGGTTAATAAAGAGCAGTCTAAACGGGGAGTACTTTCGATAGGATGAAATGTGCAAAGCTCAACCAGACGTGCTACTTGCATTTGGAAGGTACATTTAGAACTTAAAACAATGGTGAACTTTTAACCCGCAGGTGCTGTTAAATGTTCAAGAATATGCTGAAAAAAAACGTTACGTTTAAAAAAATCATGAACTTTTAACCAGGTGTCGTAGAATGTTCCAGAAAGTGTGGTGATAAAATAGGTTGAACTTCTGACCTGTATGTGGCGCAGAATATTAAGTAGCTTTTCAGATGGAAAATTAAAAAATAACCAATGGAGATAAGTTTTGGAATGTCGATGAAGGAATGAAGCATTCTGATTTGTTCATTACATGTATTTATATGTGGAGCGACAGAGAAATTGTGCCATTACTAGTTCCATTCTTGATGAAAGCGGTGCATTACATGTACTGTGTGACAAAGAAAGAATTGCATGCATGTGTGACATTTGAAATCTGCATACCAACTACAAAGGTGAGGTAGAAATGAACAAGGTGTGTTATGTGTTCTGTAGTAGTGATTAAGTATTTGAGGTGATATTTTTAAGTTTGAAAGTATTTTTTATTTGAAAATAATATCCTGTTTATAAAGTGTGGTGTTTCATATTGGTTATGAAATATGCATTAAGTTTGACCTGTTATTATATAAGTACTTTATATATGTTTAGAAATTTTTTACAAAGAAGAAACGTAGTTTGTCATCTTTAAAGGACTGTATGGTTTTGAAAATGAGGTACAGCGTTAATTTGGGTTTGTTAATGTATTCAGGCGAGATAAACAAAATGTCTCACGTTTGCAAATTATACTTTTTGTGGAAGTAGTGGGGAAAGGGGTGGTAGGAGATGTATGTGCTATTAAGTTAAAAGCAATAAAACCAAAGCCAGAAATGTTATGTGGACAGGTTGTGGTCTCACTTTTGACAGTGAGAGGTAGATTTGAATATAAGTCTAGGGGATAATATTATCGCCGTTTTAGCGGCATGAAACTGCCGCTAAAGCGACGATAATGAGCTTGATAATATGCCCTTGTAAATTCCCATAGAAGCCCAGGTTCACACCAGAACCTGGGCTTCTATGTGAATTCACAAGGCTATATTATCAAGCCCATTATCGCCGCTTTAACAGCAGTTTCCTAGATAGGTTATTGTACTGTGAGGCCGTCTACAGTGTTTGGAGATTACATGGAGAGGAGATGTAGATAGTAAAAGTGATACGTTCTTTTTATATGTACGCATAGTTTGAATCATTTGAATATAGGTTGAGATATAATATGAACATGGTTTCTGGTTTGCATTTGGTATAGTTAATAGTTTTAGTAGTTTGTGACTAGAGAATAATAAAAAGGTAGATATACTAAAATATATGGTAGAAAACATATTAATTATTGTCTGTTCTTATGAAATAGAAGTGGTTGGGGAGTGTTTCTTTAGAAGAGATATTTTATAAATGTGTGAGAGATAAAAAAGAAATGAAAATGTTCGGTATATTTTTTGTATGACTTTCTTGACATTAGTAAAGTACATGTCATTACAAGTGATAGTAATTATCTGGCTGTGTTCCAGTGCTGAATATACGTAGGTGTTTAAGTGGTCCGGGTTTTACCGGTGCTCAGTTTCATTATTTTTTTGAGACACTCGTCAAATTTTTTATTCAATTTAATGTCCTTAGCATACATACAGTAAAGGAACGGTATATCAAAAGTTTGGGAATTACAACTTTTTTTACTCTCTCCATCCTCTGCTATACACTGTACAGAGTGTTTAAACGACTTTATTAACATACACATGTATAGCTAGTAAAGGTGGTGTAGTGCCACTGGACCCATTTATAAACCGTGCTATGGGATGGTTTATGTTTTACCCGCCAATTTGCATGTTTAAATACTTTTTGCTGATAAGCGTCCCGGTAGACAACTGTTAAAATTAAGCCCGTGTATGGGTATAGTGGCGCTACTAGGAATGGTGGCAGTTTCTCTTTGATTTTGTATGGTTAAGAATTGGCGCGGGTGGGGTGGGGGAGGTAGATATGTTGGTGATTAAAACACAGACTTTAGTAACGTGCAGATGTCTAGCTACTAAAGGTGGTGTAGTACCATTGGGACCATTTATTAAGCGCCCTATGGCATGGTATATGTTTTACTCGCGAATTTGCATGTTTTAGTACGTTTTGCTGATGAGTGTTTCAAGAGATATCTGTTGAAATTAACCCTCTGTATGGCTACAGTGGTGCTTCCAGGTTTGCTGGGGCTCTTTGTTTTATTGCGTAAAGTTAAACAAGGGCAGGTGTGGAGGTGGTGTAGTGGTAGTGGGACTATTTATAACCCGCCTTATGGTATGGTGTATGTTTTACTTGGAAAATTGAAGGTTTCAATACCTTTTGCTGATGAGCGTTACGGCAGACACCTGTTGAAATTAAGGCTATGTATGGCTATAGTGGCGCTAACGGGATTGCTGGGGTTTGTTGCTTTGATTCCATAAGGTTAAGCAAGGGCAGGGGTGGGGGTGGGAGAGGTGGGTATGTTGCTGATTATAACACGGACATTTGTAACGTGCATATGTGTAGCTAGTAAAGGTGATGTAGTGCCACTGGGTCAATTTATAAAGCGCTCTATGGCATGGTACATGTTTTATCCTGAAATTTGCATGTTTTAATACCTTTTGTTGCTGGGCGTTCCGGCAGAGACTTGTTCAAATTAAGTCCCTGTATTGCTATAGTGGCTCTACCAGGTTTGCTGGGGTCTTTCTTTGATTTCGTAAGGTTAAGCAAGAATGGGGATGAGGGTGATGTAGTGGCATTGGGCCTATTTATGAAGCGGTTTATGGTATGGTATACGTTTTTCTCGCAAATTTGCATGTTTTAATACCTTTTGGTGATGTGTGTTCCAGCAGACAGCAACGCAAATCACACAACATTTCTGTGGATAACAAATATTCGTGCTGATAGACAATCTTGCACTGTGGTAGAAGGCTGCCAGCGTTGATGGCAAATTATGAAACTTGGTGCCATTGTACATTTAAATGGAAGCTTGGATCATTTCTTTGTTACTATGGTGCAGTGAGGGCTTTAAGTGGAAAAAAAACTGGGGGTGCGCTGAAAGGGGCGGGGCAAACCTGTTAAAGGGGTGTAGGCTAACCAAGTAGGGGCGTGGTCTACATGAAGATAACTAGCATTGTATGCTTAAGAAAATCCCCTCGAATAATCCTACGTTCGGGAAACACGCTCTTTAAAGGATTGCTCTTCCTCCTACAACGTGGCTCACTTAGCATGATGTCTCCACTTCTCAGTAGTGAGCAAAATGAGCATGCGCACATCGATGTGCATGCTCTGACTGCAGTGCAATAAAAAAAAAGAACACTTGACTACCTTTGCGAGGTCCGAAAATAGAGCCCGATAGAGACCCGTTTCGAGTTTTTCTGAAAATAATTGCCGGTGCTCAGAGCCGGCCCACTTAAAGCCCTGCATCCATTCATTCTAAGCACTGCGCCATTCAACTATCTTTCAATTCATTCAGGCATTCCTACCTACAAACATACATACATCTGTCCCTGCAGTTATTCTAAGTATCTATCAGCCCACTCGCCTATGGTAAGCACTGTGCCATTCATCCAGTTATACGCCCATCTATTCATACATACCTCTGTCCCAGAACCAATCCTATGCGTCTATCAGCCAACCTGTGTATCCTAAGTACTGCTCCATGCATCCATTTATTCTTCCATTCATCCATATATCTATACATCCATCCATCTAGCTATCCATTCATCCATCTGGCCATCCATCCAGCCACCCTTTATTCAACTATACGTCCTTATTTTCGTGCACTCTCCGCCGCCGATCCTAAATACTGCTTATTATACTCATCCACCCAGCCTCTTAAGGGGCCGAAAAGGCTGGCTACAATCATTGAGAGGCAGATGAAGTTTCTGATAAAGAACAAGAAAGCTTTGAGTTGCTCTTTGTGGACCAGAGTTCACCACCCTTCTCTGGTGGTGTTTTAAAAAAAGGTTTATGTAGGGAAAGAAATGTAAAGCAGCTTTTCAGTGTAAGACGTTAATTTAGAAAGATAATTGGGCATATTATCAAGAACGGCGTTAAAATTATTACCGCTTTAGCTAAAGCGGCGATAATGGGCTTGATTAATGGGCTTGATATTATGCCTTTGTCAATTCCCATAGCCGGCCAGGTTGTGGTGTGAATTCACAAGGGCATATAATCAAGCTCATTATCGCCGCTTTAGTGGCAGTTTCCTGCCGCTAAAGTGGCGATAATTTTAACTCTGTTTTTGATAATATGCCCCTAAGTGAGCCAGGCAAAGCATGTGTTTTCGTAGCTCTACAACAACACCCTATGAAAGGTGGGAGCAGGGTTGTGTTGGAGTTGGCTGCGTGTGGTCGTCTCCAAAGGCAAAACCAGAGTGAAATTTCGGGGGAGGCTAGTTCTTTCAGCAATAGGCAGAGTGGGGATGTAGGGCCTCTAAAAAGGGGTGGAAAAAAACAGAGCATCATTTACAAGCAAATGGTCTTTTGAAGTCTTGTGAAGTACTCGGGTGCGGCTCTGTGTATGCTATTGGGAAGCTGTCTCAGGGAGTCCGCGGCAATGGGCATTGTGCGCCTGGTGGTCTCTCTGCTAATCAGACCACGATGATGTTCCTCCTGTGCTGCCAAAAGGGAAGGGAAATTGTGAGAGAAAATGGCTCTCTTTAAAGGATTTCTTTTCTCCTACAATGCGGCTCACCTGGCATGATGTCTCCACTTTTTAGTAGTGAGCAATGTGCATGGTCTCACTGTCTCACTACAGTCCAATAAAAAAAAAAACAACGGACTACCTTAGCGAGGCCCGAAAATAGAGCCCCATAGAGATCCGTTTCGAGGCCCCCAAAAAGAAACTGCCGGTGCTCAGACTCCCTCCCCTCCAATTAAAACTTTGGGTGCAGTGTTATGTTTGCGAAGTTGTAGATAAAATTGTTAGGCTAATAATGGTAATTTTTCTGTGTGCCGTTTGGTTGGCAATATCATCCTAAGTATATAGATTACAATTTTTAAAAATATTATTTATAAAGTTGTCTGCGGTGGGTTGCAGAGGCAGTGTGTGTGGTGGTGGGGTGCGGTGGAGAGGTGAAAAGTATGAGGTAGTGCAGTTACATGTAAATTGTATGTAAATAATTAAATAAATACTTGCTTTATGTTCTATGGCACTACCCGTCAACCTACTGCTCCCCTGCCATGCTCCATCACATTGCAGCACTGCCTTTGGAAGCCGTCAGTAGAGTTTATGTAATTGTATGTTATAATTGTAATATATTGAACTGATGTAAAAAACTAATTGACAAAAACAGTTTCAAGAAATTGGTTAGAGACTTTTTCAAAGTAGAGTAATTCAGAATTTAATGAAAACATGCTGCAAATATAAAAAGAAAGTTCTGCAATTGAAACATAAGCAGCGTATCGAAAGTATAGTGGATACTGCTTTTACTTTAAAACAGAAGTTATTCCATGTGATTTTGAAGAGAATCAAAGTATTAGATAAAGTAATCAAAGTGTTGAAAGAGAAAAGTAGAAGAAAAAAGACTTGTGAACAGAACCAACTTTTGCAAAATCTTTAGTGGACATTGGAAACATATTTCTACTAGTGATCTTTTTTTTAAGGAGGAAAGTTACTTCCAGGAAAATAGTTTACCATTTGCAGTTGATACTGGAGGTCGTTGCTACGAAGTTCAGGATGGTTGTCCCCTTCCAAAAGAAGAATTGGTTGGTAAAAGTGCAGAAGAGTTAATAGTTGAAGAAGTGCAAGGGAAACGTACACAACCTCCTGTGTATAAGTGGGGTTGTAGCAGTATTTGTAGTATTCAACAGGAATCTATTGATATAATGCGAAATTTGCTACGAGAATATACACAGAAAAGTATTAAACATAAGAATAAGTTGTTGCAAGGACTAGATCCATGTAATGTAAGAAAATATACTGAGAAACATGGGCATTCTCTGGCTTGTCTTTCAAGAAAAGTGTGTAAAAGTGTTTTTCATCACTTGAGGATGTTAGCAGTACACCATTCAGAAATGCAGAAGTTTGTAAGGAAACTGCACTATGTAAAAATTCCTGCATTATGGTTAAGTGAACTGAATACAGCTCTTTTATATGGTTCTTTATCAGATGTTCCAAAAAAGTGTGATGATATTGAAATTCAATATTTTGGTTCAGAAGAGCAGTCAATAGAAAGTGAAAGTTTGATAATTACAGATGTTGAAGGAGATGGGAAAGTGATTAGCACTGATCAATTTGAAGAAGAAATTGGAAGGTTTAATGTTGTGTGCTCTGAGATACCAAACTATGTTTGTGTTTGTTGTCGATGTAGTCATTATAAAAATCAATCTAGGAATGTTGATTTGTATTTGAAAAGTGAAAAGGAGAACAATAGTAAGTGGGAAGAATTTGCAACTTACTTGTTGGTGGAAGGTCGATTTGAGTTAGGTAGTGATCAACGTATATGTAAATATTGTTATAACAAATTAGAAGAGAACAAAATGCCTGCTAGAGCAGTACATAATAACTTAGAATTAGTAGCTATTCCGGGGGAACTGGCAGAATTGAATACATATGAGTCAGTTCTAATTCAATCTGTTCATCCTTTTCAAACTATAATTCGGATGGAGCCTAAAACAGGTAAACTGCCACCAACAGACTTGCAAAGAGGGCTGAAAGGAAGAATGGTGTACTTACCTTTGGATTTTAAGAAAAATATTGAAACTTTTGCTGGAGAGAAAGAGGAAAATGAGGCAGTAGTCATTCTAGTAAATGGCGTACCAACAAAGAGTCAGAAAATATGGCAATAATTTGTGGATGTTAATAAAGTTGAAAAGGCTACCTTATATCTTATAGAGAACAATATTTATTACAAAACTGTAAATGTGGATGAACAGGTAATAAGTTTAGAAGATGAATGTGAAATTTCAAGTGGTCAAATAGAGAAAGTGGACAAGTCAAGGACTGAAGAGATTTATGAACATTACACAATATGTCCTTTGCATTGAAAAGAAGTAATAGGAAGCAACATTGAGATATTCTGAAGATGCTAGATTTCGACAGTGCATTCCATACATATTTCACCTTTTGTTTGAAAGTGATTTATCTTCTCTGTCGTATGCAGTGATCCACATACTTGAAACTGGAGTTCATCAATCACTTCGTTCTGCGAAAGAATTTGTGGAGAAAGTTGAAAAAAACAGATGAAAATTTAGAAGCACAGTTAATCAATTTGATGGTATGTCAACATGGAACAAATGAGTATTGGTATCGTCGTAATCGGGAACTCAAGTCTATGCTACGGAACTTAGGTACACCAACATGGTTTGTCACACTTAGCTGTGCGGAATATGCATGGGAAGATTTGCTTGAGTTTCTAAAGGAAGTGAATTCCAATATTAAAAATGTTGAAATAAAGACTCCTGGTGAACTGTGTTCATTGGATCCTGTAAATGTGTGCAGATATTTTAATCATAGGTTTCAAGCGATGATGTCTTTTATCTGCAATAAAAAGAATCCACCTCTTGGAGAAGTTACCGATTTCTTTTGGAGAAAGGAGTACCAAGCAAGAGGTGCACCTCATATACATATGCTACTATGGGTCAAGGATGCACCTAAATTCGGGACTGATTCTGATGAAACAGTATTGTCTTCCATCGAACAGTATGTGACATTTGAGATTCCGAGAGAAGAAGGAGATAGAAGCTTGAGACAGCAAGTTTTACGTTTCCAAAGTCACCATTGTGGAAAGTACGGCAGAAGAAAATACCGGTCTAAAGGAAAATTTTACACCCAATGTCGGTTTGGTTTTCCACGTCCAGTCATTTGTAAAGGAAGAGTAAATTCTTTTTTTTCTTCTGTAAGGCACACAATAACTCAGAAATCTCCAAAGAATACCTACAACTTAAAAAGAACAGAAGTGTCAAAGTATATCAATGACTACAATCCATTCATTTTAAAAATGTGGAATGTGAACATGGACATCCAGTATGTTGCAGATAACTCAATTGCTGTTGCCCTTGATGGTACATCGTACATAACAAAATCAGAAAAAACAGAGATGAAACAAATGTAGGAAGAAATTGCCCAAGAGAAAAGAGTTAGCAAAAAATTGTACAGCTTTACTTTGAAAATGCTTTTCCACCGAGAAATTGGATCCTATGAATGTTCAGACCGCTTGTGCTCTTCAAGTTTATATTCAAAGTCTCCAGGAATCATTTGGGTAAGTTTAGGTCTTGCCTGCTCACGGAATAGAGTGTTGAAATCATTAGAAGAAATTGAATACTTAGCAGCAAATGAACCAGACAGTTCAGACATTCTTAAAACTAATATGATGGACACATACTATCCGAAAAGGAGTCGACATCTGGAACAGCTAAGTCTGTATGAAGTACTTCATCATTACTGCTTCATAAGAAATGTTAAACAGAATTTAAAAGAAAGAAAATATGCAGTAGTTGGATGTCATGGTTGTTTAGTAAAACATGCAAAGGGTAATCTTATAAACCACAATAAACTCAGTTGTGAATCTCCAGATAAGTGAGAATTTTACTATTTAGCACTTCTTCAACTCTTTAAACCATGGCGTAGCGAAAGTGAATTACTTGGAGACTTTGACTGCTACGAAGATTCTTTTAATGCATGCAAAGATAACATTGCATGTACCATTTTCCCTACATATTTTAAAAATGTTAATGATGAAGTTGAACATGAACAGACTATTACAGCTGAAATAGCTAATGAAAGTTCTCAAGATAGTCAAATTAGTGGTCAATGTAGTCAAGATCCTCTTGTCCAATCAATACTGGAAAATGAAGCAGCGATTGCTATGCATGAAGTTCGAAATTGCAAATCAACAAGCACAAGAGGAGAATATAACATTGGAAAAGTTAAAAGAACAACTAAATGTTGAACAGAAAGAAATATATGTAAGTGAGAGAACAGATAGAACATGGTTTGTTGCATAAAAAAAGAATGTGTGTGTTCATCTTTTAAACCTCTTCTGATGTACATCAGTGGTCAAGCTGGGACAGGTAAAAGTTTTTTAATTAAAGTTTTGACCAGTTATGTTAAACAAACTACTGGTTTACAATTATGTTATGTGTTAACAGCTCCAACTGGATTAGCTGCACACAATGTTAAGGGAGTTACTTTGCATAGATTACTGATGTTATCAGTTGAGCATGATAGTAAATTACAATATCAGAAGTTGTCTGGAGAAGCTTCTCATGAAGTGTCAAGAGTGTTGAAGAAAATGAAACTATTAATTATTTATGAGGTGAGCATGGTCTCAAACTTAATGCTTGCTTTTGTACACTTAAGATTGCAGCAGTTATTAAACACAGATTATGACGTTCTCTTTGGAGGAAAACATTTAATTGTATTTGGAGATCTGCTACAACTAACACCTGCAAAAAGGAGAACCAGTGTTTAAAACTCTTCTACATGAAGACACAAAGAAATCTCTGGGAAGTATTGGAAATGTGAATCTGTGGTTAAATTTTGAATATAAAGAACTCACTCAGAATATGCGACAAGCAAGAGATGAAGATTATGGAAATACTCTAAAAGATGTATGAATTGGTGTTCTAAGCAAACATGGTAAAGAAGCTTTTCAAAGTTGTCCACTAAAGAAATTGTTTACAAATGAAAACACACCAGCAGTAGTAATGTACAAGAAAATGAAAGAAAAAAAGTCTATAGTTTGCTTAATGCCTACAGTTGAAGAGTGTTATACATTTAAGAGAGATTTTATGAAATTGAACAATGAAGAAATAGTTCACATTGAAGCTATTGATAAAATCGTGCATCACGGAATATCAATTCTTCTTTCAGAAAAACTACAGACTAAATTGGATTCTTTGGAAAAGTCTGTATCAAAAACTGCTGGCTTAGAAAAAAAGGTAGATGTATGTTTAAACTGTCGGGTAATTTTGAGGCGTAATCTGAATGTAGAAGAAGGTTTAGTGAATGGAGCAATGGGGAAAGTTGTTGATTTTGTGAAATATCAAAATAGAAATGGAATTGAATTCTTGAAAGTTAAATTTTATCAGATTACAGAGGCAAGACAGATTGCGCGTTGTGCTGTACGTTTTTTGCTTCTAAAAGACTTGTATGTTCGTAGAAATCAGTTTTCCTTCTGTTTAGCATATGCAATAACTATTCATAAATCTCAAGGTTTAAGTGTAGATAATGCTGTGATAAATGTAGGAAGAACTGTGTTTAAAGAGGGAATAGTATATGTTGCATTATCTCGAGATAGAACATTGTCTGGTTTGTATTTAATTGATTCTGATGGGAACAAGGTTAGTGCTGATGTTAATTGTGTTAGAGAATATAAAATCGTTTGAGAAGGCTTTATGCTTCAAGTTTAGGTGAATATCCTATTTATGAGAACGTGTTGTGTGTTCAAAACGCAAACATGGTAAAGAATCAACTATGGTTGGAAAGCAGAAACAAAATCAAGAGAAAAGAAAAGATGTAAAGAAGCAGAAAATACAAACAAGTGATGATGTAGTCGGATTCCAATTAGAAAATGCATCTGGTGTCAACTGCTATGGTAATGTTATTCTAAACGTTATATTTTATCTTGAAGATGTTTATGGTGAAATTATGGAAAGTCAGGAAAAAAGATTATGTTCGGCACTTTATACTTTATTTCAAGAATTGAGAACTGATAGAAGTAAAATCCATTCTGCTTCTGGTATTTGCCAACTGTTGGATACATGTGCTGGATCTTTAACGTTCCGTGCTAATATACAACAAGATGCACAAGAATGTCTGATGCTTGGAGTACTAGAAGATGAAGGAATTCAGATTGAGAGATTATTTGGACTCAGTTACAAATGGGAACATAAATTTGAACAGTGTTCGTTAACTTCAAGCACTATAGTTGACAGAGAACGATTTCTATATTTGACAATACCTGACTGCAAATCTGTACATTTTTCCAAATTACCAAAAGAAGCAGATCATGAGATGATCTGTTCTCATTGTAAATCAACAGTGCTATTTACATTATGCCTACAAAGATATGGAAAATATTTGATTATAATGCTACAACTCTGTAGACCAAATGGAAGAAAAGTGGAAACCAAAATTAAACATTTTGTTGCTAGTCAAGTATCTATTTCTGGAAGAACTTTTGCAACAGTTGCTATTGTTTTCCATGCTGGAAGTACTACCACAAGTGGACATTATACAGTTTATTCAAAGTGTTACAGAGAGGTGGCCCAGGCCATTCCCCATTTTACAACACTCTGTAATATAGCTCTGTGGCGCTTACTGGAGGTACTTAGTGGGCTAGTTGGACCCTAGAGACCCTCAGGATTCAAGGGGTCTTAATCTCCCAACTTAAAACGGCCACAGGGCGTGTTTACACAGTGGTGAAGGGAGTGGACGGGGTCTGAGGTGACGTGTGCAAACACGTCCTGTGGCGCGTTTTCAGTTGGGGAAATAATTCCCCTTCAATCCTGAGGACCACTGGGGACCTAGTAGCCCACCAGGTGCCTCCAGTAAGCGCCACTGCGTTGCGTTGCAGAGAGATGCTTCAGGCCGTGCCCCTTTTTACACCTCTCTGCAACGCAGCTCTGTGGCGCTTACTGAAGGTACCTAGTGGGCTAGTTGGACCCTACCGACCCTCAGGATTCAAGGGGACTTAATCTCCCAACTTAAAACGGCCACTGGGCGTGTTTACACAGTGGTGAAGGGAGGGGACAGGGCCTAAGGTGACGTATGCAAACACGTCCTGTGGCACGTTTTCAGTTGGGGAAATAATTCCCCTTCAGTCCTGAGGGCCCCTGGGGGCCAACTAGCCCACCAGGTGCTTCCAGTAAGCGCCACTGCACTGCGTTGCAGAGAGGTGGTCCAGGCCGTTCCCCTTTTTACACCTCTCTGCAACACAGCTCTGTGGCACTTACTAGAGGTACCAAGTGGGCTAGTTGGACCATAGGGACCCTCAGGATTCAAGGGGACTTAATCTCCCAACTTAAAAAGGCCCCAGGGTGTGTTTACACAGTGATGAAGGGAGGGGACCGGGCCTGTGGTGACGTGCGCAAACACGCCCTGTGGCGCATTTTAAGTTGGGGAAATAATTCCCCTTCAACCCTGAGGGCCCCTGGGAGCCAACTAGCCCATCAGGTGCTTCCAGTAACCGTCACTGTGCTGCGTTGCAGAGAGGTGGTCCAGGCTGTGCCCCTTTTTACACCTCTCTGCAATGCAACTCTGTGGCACTTACTGGACATACCTAGTGGGGTAGTTGGACCCTAGGGACCCTCAGGATTCAAGGGGACTTAATCTCCCAACTTAAAATGGTGACAGGGCGTGTTTACACAGTGGTGAATGGAGGGGACGGGGCCTGAGGTGATGTGTGCAAACACGCTCTGTGGCGCATTTTAAGTTAGGGAAATAATTCCCCTTCAATCCTGAGGGCCCCTGGGAGCCAACTAGCCCACCAGGTGCTTCCAGTAAGCGCCACTGTGCTGCGTTGCAGAGAGGTGATCTAGGCTGTGCCCCTTTTTACACCTCTCTGCAACGCAGATCTGTGGCGCTTACTGGAGGTACCTAGTGAATTAGTTGGACACTAGGGACCCTCAGGATTCAAGGGGACTTAATCTCCCAACTTAAAACGGTCACAGGGTGTGGTTACACAGTGGTGAAGGGAGGGGACGGGGCCTGAGGTGATGTGTGCAAACACGCTCTGTGGCGCATTTTAAGTTAGGGAAATAATTCCCCTTCAATCCTGAGGGCCCCTGGGAGCCAACTAGCCCACCAGGTGCTTCCAGTAAGCGCCACTGTGCTGCGTTGCAGAGAGGTGATCTAGGCTGTGCCCCTTTTTACACCTCTCTGCAACGCAGATCTGTGGCGCTTACTGGAGGTACCTAGTGAATTAGTTGGACCCTAGGGACCCTCAGGATTCAAGGGGACTTAATCTCCCAACTTAAAACGGTCACAGGGTGTGGTTACACAGTGGTGAAGGGAGGGGACGGGGCCTGAGGTGACGTGTGCAAACACACCCTGTGGCGCATTTTAAGTTGGGGAATTAAGTCCCCTTTAAACCTGTGAGACCCTGGGTCCAACTAGCCCACCATGTACCTCCAGTAAGCACCACAGAGCTGCGTTGCAGAGAGGTGGTCCGAGGCCATGCCCCATTTTACACCTCTCTGCAATGCAACTCTGTGGCACTTACTGAACATACCTGGTGGGTTAGTTGGCCCCAGGGACCCTCAGGATTCTAGGGTACTTTATCCCCAACTTAAAACGCCCACAGTGCGTGTTTGCACACATGTCACCTCAGCCTCCCCCCTCCCTTCACCAGTGTGCAAACACACCCCATGGCGCGTTTTAAGAGGCGGTTTTAATCCCCCTGCCGTATTATGTACTAGGGGCTTACAGAGGAGGTCATGCTAATCACAGGGGTAGCCCAACGCATAGTGTTCCCTAGTGTATGTAGGTGTTTTCACTGTATTCTAAGTGTCTTTTAGCATACCACTGGCTCTAGGCCTGGTTAGTCAGAGTCAGTTAACACCAGTACCCGTCTAAAAAAGTTGTGGGCACAGGATGATTTTGTAACAAGGCCCCTTTCTGCTCCTCTGTTGGTTCTTTCTGCACATGTCTTGGTTCTTCCTGCACTTTTTTTCGTCTTTGAGGACTTCTGTTGCTTCTTTCTGTATTTCTTTGTTTTCTGTCTGTGCATTGTTTCTTCTTTCATCAGATGTCTTACCTCTGTAGGCATAGTTAGGAATTAGCATTTAAAAAAACTTTGAAATTCACTGAATAAACCATAGGTTTCAGACACGTTATAGTTAGAAATTAGCATTTAAAAAACCTTAGGAATTCACTGAAAAAACCATAGGTTTCAGGGGCATTATAGTTAGTTGGACTTTTCACTCGTACAAAACCAGTGAAATTCCCTCGTTATAGTTAGTTCAGCCAACTATAACTCGCGCGCCCGCAATGCACTGCTGATGACGTCAAATATTACATCACTCATGTCATGGTCAGTGTGTGGTAAATAATTTAATTACCGGGACTTAATTTGATACGGAAACATAATAAAATAGCTCAGTAAATAAGAGGCAGAATCCGTGGTATTAGAGGTTCGGAATGGGCTTTATTCCAATGATCGATTATAATCGGTTGCTCCAAGTTCCGTCACCACGAAGGTTCAGGAAGTGAAGTACATACATTATTGACAAGAAATGACTTTTATAGAACATACATTACAATGAAATAGATGCGGGAGGCGTAACAATTGATAAGGAAGGTGACGATTCACATGCGTAACCGAAAATGGGTGTAATGAGGAGTAAAAAGGAACATAATTGGTTATGATGTCATATATAGGTGGATCTATAAGATTATACTTGGCATAGATGCGCGCGCAGCAGCATGACGTGTGATTGACGTGCAACTAGGGGGTGAGGGGGACTTGACATTTAGCTCTACATGTGGAGACAAGAAGTCTGGGGGGTCAAGTCAACCTAATCCCAAATCATATCTAACATCCTATGTTTAAAGAACTATGTTATCCACAAAGGAAGGACTCTTGGACAAAATCTATTCTATACTGACTGTGTGTGCGTGCACAAGCGTCTAAGTGTCTACACTAGATGCGAGGGCAGGAATCTTTCATAGCAATAGAGCTATGAATTACTTGCATAAAGACAGAGAAGCCGAGCCTTTGCTCGGTAGCTGGAAGAATGTTTACTTAAACTACTAGACAGGAATGCATCGGGCAGGGAACGGAGCAGATAATTTCGAAGGTGAAATACAGTTTTTTGGCAGGCAGCAGGCTGATGTCAGGCTTCGTGAGCCGCGCAGAGAATGAGACAAAGTTCATGGTCACAGATGCAGGCTCAGACTGGAGCTTTCAGAGGCAGAAGGCAAGAAGAGTTTGATGACAGAATCAGGGCCTACTTGCCTGGACTGTAGAATGACATAAGTGAACCATATAAGGCCGGTGGCCTTTCATATTTAGGAATGGAATATCCGGCCTATTCATGGCGGATCTGACAGAGGACATGTTGACGGTGGACGCACATGTATTTGCGTCTTCATAACTGGAACTGGAGGGAACATACATGTACTTGTGATTCATACATGGAACCGTTGGGGTCCAAGATAGGGGACATAACTGATCAGAAAAATCCATATTTCCACATTCCCTCCTTGTCCCCTACTTGCCCGTTAAGAGATATCAATCTTCATCAATCCATTGATCTGTTCATATAACATCATTTGTTCTTCTTTCTTCTTCCGTGACGAATGAAATCTTGGTGGTGGAATACACGATGTGGCACACAGACCACAGATCGCTGGTCCACATTGTAGACATAGACAGCAACTGAATAGTATGAGAAGGCCAATACCTAGGAAAGATAGGACCTTCCATCCAAAGGTAGATAGTACACTCCAAAACCAACCGGACCAAGTCCAGGTGCCTGGGTTCTGGTGTATCTGGCTTACAATCTTATGAAGGCGAGTTATGGCCTTATATACAGATGGCGAATTTTCTGGTATGAAAATGCAACAGCTTGATCCGATGACCCTACAAGCTCCGCCCCTATCAGCCAGGATGACGTCAAGGACAAGACGATTTTGAAGCACAACAATCCGCATAGCAGACTGCTCTTCTGTTAAATTGCCTAAGGCGGAAATAGTTTCGTTCACTACTGCTTCAAGGGTTCTAGTTAATCTACGTATCAGCTTACTATTAGTAACAGTACCTATATAGGGAAAGAGACCTTTATTGAAATCTGTGTATTTTTCCCATGCCGTTTCAGTGTAATCGACTATTGGGAGATCTCTCCTTACTCTATTATTTACTAAATGAGTGTTTCTGTGATAATCAGGAGGAGCTAAAAAAACAGGTGGCAAAAGGAATCCAATGTAGCAAGTACCATCCCAATCTAGAGGCAAACGTACATATGCCGTCTGACCACATATGAAATAGGAATGGCGGGAAGCTCTAAATGTGGACTTGCCTTGATCACTGAATTCTACTACAGTCGTGCATTTACTATGGCCCATATGTATGGAACCATTTTTCCTTACACACAGTTCACCCTTTACTGGAAAAATTGACATAGCGGGCAAAATTGGAGTAGCTTCGGATTCGACATTTAGGATCATAAGATTAAGTGTAAAATTACCTAATCCATACACTTCATTTTCTAGATCAGTTCCTGTTCTCTGGGGAAGTCCCTCCTTGTTGGGGTAGCAGACCTTAAGCAAAATTAAGTTCAAATTTCCCCATACCCAGTTATCTTGATAAACTGCATAATTCGAATCTTGAGAATTAATTAAACTAAACCATGCTCCACAGGAGCCGTTGTGTGTGAACGGGTATGGAAAGAGAGATAAAATTCCTTTATAATTCTGATAGGGAGGGAGTCGGCCACATATCCAACAATTTGTAGCATTGCTAACCTGATGGGAATGATGTAACATACTGATAAACGTGTTATTTCGCAGCGCAAATCTATAAGACAACTCAAGCGGAGGTAATTCACTAAAAGAATGTTCAGCAGTAACATTGTAAACATGTCTAGAAATAGGATAATATATGTGCAACAATATACTTGCAGTAATTATTAAAAGACTCAAGAAAAACAAAATTAATAACGTCATTATGCAATGGCTACGCAGTGATTTACAGTACGCATGTCGTTTCAACATTTTTCGCGATTTTCCATGATTCAGGTCTAAGGGATACATGTCGGAGACAGATTCAACCGCTTCACCTTGGAGAGGACTTAAACAATCAAATCGTCCGACGGTTTAGGCCTGAGTTTCAGTTTATAAAGTTCCTGACTGTTGGCCTCAGTCAAAGGTAGTTTGAGTCAATGGGTGAAGACACACGAGGTGGGCTATTCACATCCGAAGGAAGTCCATGAAATTTCTTGATATGACTTGAATGCACCCATCCTTTTCTGCCTTCGATCTTCACGGCTGTCCTTGTGGTGAGCAGGACCAATTTGGGTGCCTTCCACCTGGGCTCCAGCTGAGTCTTTCGGTCGAAATTCCTCACAAGAACGAGGTCCCCAGGAACTACGTCAAGGGGTTTCACCTCAGTGTTGTCGGGAAAGGCTGCAGCTACCTGTGAACGACAAGATTGTAGTGCAGACATCAAGGAAGCCAAGTAATCTGTCAGCATATTACAGTCAATATCAGTTATTTTTCGTGGCATAGGTGTCCCCCACATATTTGGTGGTCTGCCAAAGATCACTTCATACGGGGATAGCCCTGTTCGAGAGTGTGCTACCATTCTCGTGTAAAAGAGTGCAACTGGTAGTGCTACTACCCAGTCGACCCCTTTCTCCCTGCATATTTTGGACAATCTAATTTTCAGGGTCTGATTATGTCTTTCTACGAGACCTGCTGCCTCAGGGTGTCGGACACAGTGGAATTTCCACTGATATCCTAACAAAAGTGAAACATGTTTCATTAATTCGGATGAGAACGGCTGGCCGTTATCTGAGTGAACAACACGTGGTAAACCGTATCGTGGGAAGAATTCTCGAACCAACTGTTTGGCAGTAGTCGGGGCAGTGTAATCTGAAACCGGGTATGCCTCCGTCCACCGGGAAAGAGCACAAACAACTACAAGAACATATTTGAATCCTCGACATCGTTCCATCTGGATATAATCCATCTGGAGGACTTCAAAAGGGTGATTAGGAGGATGAAATCCACCCTGTTCTACGGGAACGCTTTTTCCTGGGTTGAACTGGCAACAGATCATACAGGTACGGACCTTTTGTTTGGCTGCTGCTCGTAAATGTTTATTGAACCAAATGTGTTGAATGCTATCCAGCATAGCTTTTTCTCCTAGATGTGCTGGACTATGTATAGTGTTAATTATAACTTGGACCATTGAATCAGGAAGGAACCACACAGACTTTTCCTTCATCATCCATCCTTGATCCGTTTGGATCCCTCCTAATTCGGTCCATTTCTTTATTTCATCTGGTGTAGCATGTGTCTGGATGTCAATTACGTCAAAAGTAGGATCTTTAACTGTCATACAATGTGTCGGGACTATTGTCTTTGTCATGTCGGATGTTTGTGTTTGAGCAGTCTGTTTAGCTGTTCTGTCGGCTAGATCATTGCCTTGAGAAATGATATCAGTGACTTTCGTATGAGCTTTACATTTCATAATTGATATTGCAGTCGGTAGATGTATCGCATCTAATAGGGCATGAATGAGGGGTCCGTGCTGAATGTGGGCACCGTGGGAAGTTAAATAACCTCTCTCTCGCCACAGCACGCCGAAGTCATGTACAACTCCGAATGCATAACGTGAATCAGTGTATATGTTGACTTTTTTATTTGTGGCTTGAATACAGGCTTGTGTCAGAGCGATGAGCTCTGCGGCTTGAGCTGACAAAGTATTTATACGATTGGTTTCAATGACTTCAGTATCTGTTGTGACTGCGTAAGCAGCCACTAACTCTCCTGTATTTGTTCTCATACATGAACCATCTACATACAATGTCAGGTCTGGATCTGACAATGGGACATCGGTTAAGTCTTGTCTGGGTTTCGTCGTTATAGTAATAACTTCAATACAGTCATGGGCTAGTGGGTCTGTTCCGATTACTGGCAAAAGTGTGGCAGGATTCAATGTGTTACAGCGTCTGATTTCTATATGTGGCTGGAACAATGTAAGTTCGTACCCTGTAAGTCGCGCTATAGTCAAGTGTTGTGTTTGCGTTCTATTTACAAGAACCTCTACTGCATGTGGTACTTGAACTGTCAATGGATGTCCTAACACTATGGCATCGCTTTGTCTGATTGCTAAAGCTGTCGCTGCCACTGATTTTAGGCATGCAGGCAAAGCCTGAGCTACGGGATCTAATGTACTGGAAAAATAAGCACATGGTTTGTGTGCTCCTGCTTGTTCCTGTGTGAGTACTGACAAGGCAGTACCTTCGCGTTCTGTAACAAAGAGTGTAAACTGTTTTCTGTAACATGGCGTTGCTAAAACAGGTGCTTGACATAAAGCTTTCTTTAGGCTTTCAAAAGCTTGTGTATGTTCCTGAGTCCAAGGGAGAACAGTCGATGTGGCTGCCTCCTGTGTTGTCAACTGAATGAGCGATTTTGCTAGAAATGCATACTGAGGGATCCACTGCCTACAGTATGAAGTGAGGCCTATGAAGGCTCGTACTTCCTTTTGTGTCTTGGGTATTGGCATGTTAGCTATTAACTGAATGCGGTCGGGTGTAAGCTGCCTTCCCTCCTTGGACAGCGAGTGTCCAAGATAAACAACTCGCTGGACACAGAATTGCAGCTTAGAAGGGGACACCTTGTGACCCTTTTCGGCTAGAAATTGTAAAACTGTCAGTGATGCTTTCTCACATTCGGGTTCGCTTCTAGCGGTGATCAACAGATCATCGACATATTGAAGCAAGGCAGTGTTAACTGGCATGTGGATACTGTCAAGTTCTCGTTTCAGTGCTTGGCTATAGATGCTGGGGCTTTCTGTAAATCCTTGAGGTGCGCGTGAGAATTTAAAGCTACGTCCATTTAAACTAAATCCGAACAAATATTGGCTTTCCGGATCTATTGGGACGCTGAAAAAGGCATTTTTAAGATCAATTACAGTAAAGAATGTTGCTTCGGAATCAATGGCTGCCAATAATGACGAGATATCAGGGACCACAGGGAATTGTGGCACAATGCACTTGTTTAATTCGCGCAGATCAATAACCAATCGATATACTGGCGGGGCCTTCGGATCTGTTCGTTTAAGAATCGGAATTATTGGTGAATTACATACATTGGAGTCTGTTTCCACAACTACTCCTTGGGCAATGAGCTCGTCAATGATCTGCAGCAAAGCCACTACAGCATCTGGTGGTAACTTGTATTGTCGCATTCGTGGTAGTACCACTCCTGCCTTTAATGTGACTCGATATGGTGTAATATTCATGCGACCAACATCAGTAGGGCCTTGTGCCCATAGATGTGTAGGTAAAGTCTGCAGTCGGGGATCCATGTCTCTAGATACATAGTGACCTTTAAAATCACGTAAAAACAATCTTACTCCTTCCGGAGAACAACATATTATAGCTCCTAGAGCTTTCAGTGTCTTTATTCCTAACAAATTTTCTGGACATGATTTAGTAAGCAATAAATCTGTAGTTCGGGTCAAAGGTCCTATCGTAAGTGGAAGAGGTTGTGACACTTCATTAACAATAGGTTTTCCTGAAAAACCAAGGGAAATATTCTGTGAGCCTGAGAGGGGTGCCCCTGGAACTTCACTACGTTTTATGGTTGTTCGACTTGCCCCGGTATCGAGTAAAAATTTTCTGTCTTGGCCTAATAATTCACTATGCACATAAGGTCCTTCTTGGTCTACCGGGATCTCGATAAGGGGTAAGTCAACTTCCCTCTCTAGGCTGGTTCATGCGTATCGTTGATAATCAGGATAGTCGTACTGTGCGGTTTGGTACAGTTGTCGTGTCGTGGTTTGTGTGGCAGCAACAGGCAGCGCTGGTGCAGCTGGCACAAACTGTACAGACTGTGGTGGAGCTGGCATGGACTGTGCATGCTGCGGGGCTCCTTGTTCATTCTGATCCTGTCTAAGTGGCCGTGGTCTTTCTTTTGTATTACCTATGGCGATATTATGTTTCAAAACTGGACAATCGTGTACGTAATGACCTGGCTTTTTACAATAATTGCATGTCCCTTTTACAGGTCCTGCGGAATCACCGGAATGTGTCACACCCTTTTTATGTCCTTCAGCTGGAACTGTCTGAGAAACTAGCATTTTCATTTTCGTGTCTTTCATGCGTCTGTGTTCATGTTCTTGTTCCTCTCTAATTCTATTGTGATGGTACTGTAACATTTGTAACATTTGTGATGGGGTGTTACCTTGCCAAGTACTCTCGAATTTTAATACTCTATTCTTTACTTGGGGCAGGGCATTTTCTACTAATTTTGTTACAAACAGAAGTGGGTATGATTCGCTACTTGCTTTTATGCCACTATTTATACCAAATCATTTTTCAAATCGGGCATAGTAATCACTAGTGTCTTCATCTTGCTTCTGTTTACAGGCTGAAATTGTACCCCAATCTCCTTTTTTCGTAGTTAATAAACGTGGCAGTACCTGTACTAATAAACCTGGCAGTGCTTTAGTTCTATCCCCGAGTCCTGCTCCTGCTGTTCGGGCCTTTTCTTCTGCTTCTAATACGGACCATTCTATCTTTTGGTCTCCTACCTCCCACTCCTTTTCCCTGAGTTTCTCATAAATGCCAGCAGGCATCAATACCTTTAATATAGTCATAATGTCGGGATAGGTATACTCTCCCATGAGTAACATGTCTTTAATTTCTCGGTGAAAACCCGCTGGATCTTTGTCATGACTGGGTACCACTTTCTTCATTTCTAACAATTCTATTTTCGATATGGGCGTATATACAAATACGCGTTTAAACTCGTTGTCCTCGCCCTTTATTGGGTGTACTTCTCGTAAAGGATTCTGTCTGTCCATGTAATACGTGGTTCTTTCCTTAATGGGTAGTGAAACATGTTCTGAACATACAAAAAGAATGTACTGCTTTCTTGATTCTAGTATTTCTTTAATTAATTTAGTACCTGAACCTCTCCATCTATTCATGAGTAATTCAGTCAATATATCAGGTAAGGGACCAGGGTCCGAATGCTGACTCTGATATAGTATAAGGAGTTGTTGAATCATATAAATCCCAGCTAAACGCTGTTCATCTGGGGTGAGATTCAAAAATGTGCGTGTTACTGTATCATCACTATACTTTCCGGGACTATCAACCCACTGAACGGCTGACCTGGCTAACTCTTGTTCATCCATAGAATCGAGAAAATGATAACCCCTTTGTTCTCGGAGTAATTTGTCAGCGGCTTGGAACGAATGCTCGTTAGACCTTATATGGACTATGGGTGTTGGGAAACTCCTGTTATTGTCTGGACATATCGGACGTATCGGGTCAGTAAAACATCTATTACTATTACAAGATCTTCCTCTACCTACATAGGCTATGGTGTCTGACTGTCCTGTGGGCAGTCCTGATCCTTCTTCCTCGCTTTGTTCGAACTGGTCTACCGCTAATCTTTCTTCGTGTAGCCGTTCTATTTCTTTACGGATCTTTCGGCACATGGCTATTATACAATTTTGCTTATCATGTCTTCCTTCTGATATATTCTGACTCCATCTGGTAAGAATTTGCATTGCTTCCGGGTCTACCCCTGGTCGGTCTTGATTTCTGATCACACAATTTATGAGGAAACGTAACAGTTCCCCCTGTATCTCCACTTTCTGATATTCCATAGCTCTGTTAATACATTCTGAATCTCGCCCTGTTTGAACAAAATGATATATATTATCTAGATGCGCAGTCATTCCTGGTAACTTCACTAAATACACTGCGGCTCGCCTGATACGCAATGATGCCAGGATCATTTCGTCCTCTTTGCCGGGCACAGGGTCATATCTACAATCTACAAGAAGTTCCTTAAGCGTACGGGCGTTTATGAGTTTGGGTGTACGTGAATGTGCTGACTCTTGAAAAGTAAGTTTATTTATTCTGGGTGGCGTAGAAAAAATGTTGCTAGTACCCCCCGTAGCCCCATCTGGGGTGTCGGGTGTGAAAGGATTCGTTGAACGCGATACAGCAACTATAGGCGTGGACACAGCTATAGAAGTAGCTGTAGGAACAGATGTAGAAACAGATGTGCTTGCCGGAACTCGTTGCTGTAGAGATACGGGTACTGGATCTTGGCGGTGAACCTCCCTGGCAGGCGGTCTATGTGGGGCGGAATTTGCATACTCGGGAGCTGCGTCATCTAAATATGAGGAAAGAAAAACATCTTCTGCGGTTCTAGGATGCCCCTTAGGATGTACCTTTATTGGAAACAATGGGGTTGGCAAGTCTTTTGGTATCTCTGGAGTAGCCTTAGGCAATCCTTCGGCCAGAAGGGGATACATACCATTCATAAGGGCATTTCTTTGTCTGTGTACTTGTTCTGATTTTACTCGGATACCTTCTTCAATTAATAGATTTTCTCGAACTTTATTTGAACTCTCTTTATTCTTCTCTTCCTGTCGGAGTGCTTTTTCTGTACGTCTATGAGATTCTTTACGCCATAACTCAACGGCATCTTTCTGTGACTGTCTGACTTTCCTTTTCCATAACTCTTCCTCGACTTTCATGATGCACTCTGCATCCCAGGTCCCCGCTGCGGGCCACCTCTGACTCTCTGGTAATTCCTTGGTGTAGTCTACCCATAAATCAAGAAATAATATAGCATCTAAGCCAAGTTTATGATACATGAAGTACCCTGGAGTGTCCCTAGGAGGAATAGGAACGGCTTCTTCGAGTACCCCTTTTCTTGTAGTGATCTGTCTTAGTTTCGAAAAGAGCGGCATATTGAGAACTGATCTGATACTTGATTTTGAACAAACTTAATACAGTAAACACGATAATGAACAGTCATTCACACCACAATATGCAGAACGTACTTAAAACATTTAACATTTAACATTTACCTGAACAATCAATAATGATGACGATCTTAAGGAAAACTTAAATCACTAAACATAATACTCGACATTAACTGAATCATTCTGAATTATATACTTGATATACTGCTAAACAGTACAGATACACTGCTGAAACAGTGCAGACCGGATTTGTGTACCCAAACCCGTCTTGACCGGCACAAACTATGTGCACGTCAGAAAGCCTCCCCAGTAATGGTACTCACCGGGTAGCTCGGAAACGGAAGGCCTCGGAAACTGAACTGAACTTGAACCGGACTGGACTCGACTCGAACACTGCGGAGACTGGACTCGACTTCGGACTTCGGGAACTGGTGGGCCTCTGTATACCTCGGATCTTGCTCTCTCAGCTAGGCTCTGGTCGGGATACTTCGCACTTCTCACCGCCTCGTCTGGGTGTTGATCGCAGCCTCAGTCGCCCCCGCTTGACCGGAGGGAGATACAGGAAATCCTGCTGGTACGCGTAATTGTCCGTCCAGCTGTGGCAGGAGACCGGGCCTGCAACTCACCGCCGGCGCGTGAGATGAGAAAGTGTCCCTGTTCGGGCGCCATTCATGTGGTAAATAATTTAATTACCGGGACTTAATTTGATACGGAAACATAATAAAATAGCTCAGTAAATAAGAGGCAGAATCCGTGGTATTAGAGGTTCGGAATGGGCTTTATTCCAATGATCGATTATAATCGGTTGCTCCAAGTTCCGTCACCACGAAGGTTCAGGAAGTGAAGTACATACATTATTGACAAGAAATGACTTTTATAGAACATACATTACAATGAAATAGATGCGGGAGGCGTAACAATTGATAAGGAAGGTGACGATTCACATGCGTAACCGAAAATGGGTGTAATGAGGAGTAAAAAGGAACATAATTGGTTATGATGTCATATATAGGTGGATCTATAAGATTATACTTGGCATAGATGCGCGCGCAGCAGCATGACGTGTGATTGACGTGCAACTAGGGGGTGAGGGGGACTTGACATTTAGCTCTACATGTGGAGACAAGAAGTCTGGGGGGTCAAGTCAACCTAATCCCAAATCATATCTAACATCCTATGTTTAAAGAACTATGTTATCCACAAAGGAAGGACTCTTGGACAAAATCTATTCTATACTGACTGTGTGTGCGTGCACAAGCGTCTAAGTGTCTACACTAGATGCGAGGGCAGGAATCTTTCATAGCAATAGAGCTATGAATTACTTGCATAAAGACAGAGAAGCCGAGCCTTTGCTCGGTAGCTGGAAGAATGTTTACTTAAACTACTAGACAGGAATGCATCGGGCAGGGAACGGAGCAGATAATTTCGAAGGTGAAATACAGTTTTTTGGCAGGCAGCAGGCTGATGTCAGGCTTCGTGAGCCGCGCAGAGAATGAGACAAAGTTCATGGTCACAGATGCAGGCTCAGACTGGAGCTTTCAGAGGCAGAAGGCAAGAAGAGTTTGATGACAGAATCAGGGCCTACTTGCCTGGACTGTAGAATGACATAAGTGAACCATATAAGGCCGGTGGCCTTTCATATTTAGGAATGGAATATCCGGCCTATTCATGGCGGATCTGACAGAGGACATGTTGACGGTGGACGCACATGTATTTGCGTCTTCATAACTGGAACTGGAGGGAACATACATGTACTTGTGATTCATACATGGAACCGTTGGGGTCCAAGATAGGGGACATAACTGATCAGAAAAATCCATATTTCCACAAGTGACATCACTGATGACATCACTGATGACATCTCAAATGACATCACTGACGACGTCATTCATGTGATCACACCCACTCTAAATTACATACTGCCACTCTTCAAAACCTTAGACACTCCAACACCAATAAGTACATACCCCATCACAGAGTAGTAGGTCTAAACACCCATCCACTCACTCACCCGTACAGTCACTCATACTTATGGTCACTTAGTACAGGACAATCATATGCACTCATACACCTTTATAGACAATCCCACACCGCTACTCATCCATAGAGTTACTCACACACATACTCAGTCATGCAAATAATTAATCACACAGCCATTCATTCACCTATACAGTTATACACACACAAGCTCAATTACTCATACAAATACTAGCACATTCTTAGGGTCTTATACAATCAATGATACAATCACACACTCATCCATACAGCCACTCGCACTATCACACACTGTCAGTTAAAGTCATTTCTGTACTCCAAAATACATATATACTGCCGTTCACATATGTAGTAAATTACACATGTACTAATGAAATATATATTCACACACTAACACAACCATTCAGATATTCACCCACCCATACAGTCCATTACAGACCTAGTGTTGAAACCATGCATCCAGTAAATCACCCACTGACACATGTATGCACAGAGTCACACACATTCCACCCACACAAACCCTCAGGTACCCATACAGATACTCAGACACTCAGACAACCAATCAATAACTTGTATAGACATTCATGTACCTATTCACAAAACCATGCATCCGCTTACACACCAACAGACAGATGCATACAGTCATTCACACAGTTTAGTCATTAACCCATGCATTCAGTAAGATACGTTTAATGACTCACTTATAGAGTCAGTCACGCAGCTCCAAATTTATCCATTCACACACTTATACACTCACTCATTCTTCATATGCCCTTCCATATCTATATTAAACATATTTAAAGTTTATAGAAACACACAGACACTGGATGATGTCATCAGTGATGTCATTTGAGATGTCATCAGTGATGTCATCAGTGATGTCACTGACCATGTCATGAGTGATGTAATATGTGACGTCATCAGCAGTGCATTGCAGGGGCGCGAGTTATAGTTAGCTGAACTAACTATAACGGGGGAATTTCTAGGGTTTTGTACGAGGGAAATGTCCAGCTAACTATAACGCCCCTGAAACCTATGGTTTTTTCAGTGAATTTCTAAGGTTTTTTAAATGCTAATTCCTAACTATAACGTGCCTGAAACCTATGGATTTTTAAGTGAATATATATATATATATTTATTTATATATGTTCACAAGAATTGCTTCAGCAATTGAGGCCGCACTCCGTTGAAGGTAAGATAACATCTTTATTTATTCATAACAGGCAGCTTTCCCTCCCTTATCTGTGTCCTGCTGGCCTTACGCGTTTCGATGAGTTCCTTTCGTCTTCTTCAGAGGCCACCGTGAGCAGTTGCAAAATGTCATGCGTGACCAGCAGCCCCTGCATGTTCATTAAATCTGTTGGACTGGCCTCTGGTGTGCCCATAATTCCATTTAGCATTCACATTGCATGCTGGGCTATGTAGTCTGTTTTGCATCAATTTAAGCTCTCCAGGGGGTTCAATTACTCCTGTTACATCAAGGAAAGTTTATGCAGCCCCCATTGAGCCTCTGGAGGAGACACTGTCTGTTAAATTCACGGGACCTCCAACGCCCAATCCAAGGAGAATTTTCCCCTCGAGCGGACCACCCATTATCAATTCAGGCGGTGCGTCGCCTCCACGGTCTGAAGCGCACGGTGCAACATGTTCACAAGAATTGCTTCAGCAATTGAGTCCGCACTCCTTTGAAGGTAAGATAACATCTTTATTTATTCATAAAAGGCAGCTTCCCCTCCCGTATCTGTGTCCTGCTGGCCTTACGCATTTTGATGAGTACCTTTCATCTTCTTCAGAAGCCACCATGAGCAGTTACAAAATGTCGTGCGTGACCAGCAGCCCCTGCATGTTCCTTAAATCTGTTGGATTGGCCTCCGGTGTGCCCATAATTCCATTTAGCATTCACATCGCATGTTGGGCTACGTAGTCTGTTTTGAATCAATTTAAGCCCTCCAGTGGGTTCAATTGCTCACTTTACATCAAGGACAGTTTATGCAGCCCCCATTGAGCCTCTGGAAGAGACTCTGTCTGTTAAATTCATGGGACCTCCAACACCCAATCCAAGAAGAGTTTGCCCCTCGAGCGGACCCTCCATTATCATGATCTGCAGCAAGATGCCATAAGCATTAAGCATCACCGTATTGGGTATATTATTAGAGAAAGTATAAAATTGTACTTTTCTTTTATTCCAGCTACAGGGACAATCGCCCTGACTCGATAAAAAAGGAGTGGCAAATCAACCACTTCTAACAGTCGCCACAACGTGCAATTGTACACACACCGGTTCTGAAGAAAGCCTCCAGATGGACAGTGAGGCTGAAACATGTTGACCACCAACAGTGCGGTAGACCAGTTACTCGTTCTACGCACTCACCACTTTGTTTTTACTTTTCCACACCACCATAAATCATTAAAACAGTTGTTTAGATGGTGATGTAGGGAATTTTAATTCACCTCACAATGGCACAGCACTTTTTATCCATGGGCACTACTGAAAACCCAGTTGGTCTTCCTCCAGGTGGAGGTCAGCATATTCTCAAAATAAACCCTATGATGATGCCTTCACGTTACAGAAAGGCGGAGAATCAAGATATACCGCCCAGATCCTTTGTACGTGAATGTTTTTTTTTTAGATGGAACAATAACAGAATCAACTCTAGTACACAGGACAAGTGGCCCATTCCCCCCAATTGATGTTTTGTATTACCGCATGGAAGCCGAATGGACCACAGCTTCTCCTTCCCTCCATTTTGATAGAATCGTACTGAAGCAGCGCACAGCTGTGGGAATTCTAATTCTCCGGTAACAGATGTTACCCCAACGGACCGACCTAAGTTCAGTCCTCTCAGAAGTTCTGCCACCAATACGTGAGCACTCCACAGGAACTTCCTACCTAATAGTCTACACAGAAAAAATTACAGAACATCCAGGTTTAAGCTACACTGATGAGGAATTAAGTGAAATCTTGTCTGGACCCTCTCTACTCAAAGAAACTGAACTGACTCAGACATTCAAACAGACAAGTGAATGGGATGACTTAACTGAAACAAAGACAGAACAATTGAGAACGGCCATACACGGTCTCATTATGACCGAATACTTTCGTGCAAACAGCGCTCCGAGATACTTATGGGTACTCAATGCACCACGCATTTTTTGCCACTACGTCGTTTTCCATAAAGACTGGTCATCGATATCATGGAAGTGTACTAGAGAAAATCTAATACTAATCATAAAAACAGCTACAAGGTTAACCGAAGCATTAACCATCAAGATACAAGTAAGTGAGGCCAAACTAAAATCAATGGTCCAAATTTCTATATACAAAAAGAGGTTAGACTAAATAAACCGAGAAATTAATGAAACAAGAGATTACATCACTCAAAATAAAATCCAGAAATTAGGTAAAGATCTCAAAAAATTCTCAATGGAAAAAATGCACCCTTACATAAAGGATGATTACACTGCACCAGATCAACGAACAGACGACGATTCATCAGGAGATGCCTTTAGCAACAATTCTGACTGGAGTAGTGATGAAGAACCCAACCCTCGAACAGGTAGAGGCCAATACAGAAGAAACTAATGCCGTAGACCAAATACTTGGCACACACCACAATACACCAGCCAGCCTCAACCAATGTACCAACCATTCATACCTAACTTTCATAGATGGATGAACCCTTACTTCCAAGGGCCACAAACAGCGGGACACATGTTAGGACCAAACAACATGCAACAACCACCTAAGTTAGGGAGAGGCCAGAATACCCAGAGAGTAAGACGAAAAGGAGACACTTCGGGTGAACAAGAGGGACAAGTGCTAACACGCAGCATGTCCCAGACACGATCGGGACCCAGCTCAGCGAATCATTAATAGTCAATTTGACCAACATAACTCTCACTGAAGATCAGGAATGAGTTCTCAATAAAGGAATGGCCTTCGTACTGACAACAACACTAGACACCTTCAAGTTACAATGAGATGGGCGAATTTTGCAGGAAAATAAAACTGAAGGCCTTCTTCATGACCAAAGAAGACCAAATCCCTCAAAGAGATACCAACCTAAGACCAAAATCTTCCTTCTGTCCTCATAACCACCTGGTGCCTGTCAAAATCCAAGCATTCGAACAGGCCATCATGAAGGAAGTGAAAAGCATCAAAAACACTAACAAAAACCCTTTATTATTATTATGAAACTAGAACAAAAAGCACTTGATGATCTTCGACAAACCGCTGACATCATCATAAAACCGGCAGACAAAGGAGAAGGCATTGTCCTCCTCAGCAAAGAAGGTTACAACAAACAATGCCTTGACCTCCTCTCAGATGACAAGTTCTACAAGAAAATAAAAACTGATCCAACAGAGAGACTACAACTCACCATCGAATTAATGGTCGATGAAGCCGAGACCAATTCATGGATCTTAAAGCATGAAGCTGATTTCCTCAAGACAAGAAAACCCCGAATACCATACTTTTACTCACTCCAAAACCCACAAGAACAAGACACCACCACCAGGACGCCCCATAGTTTCGGGCATAGGATCGGTACTTGAACCTCTTTCACAATTCGCCGACCAGTTCTTACGACCATTAGTACAGAGAACACCGACCTATTTAAAAGACACTTTAGATCTATTGAATCAACTGGAAGGACAACACTATGACGAGAGCAACATGTACCTCATAGGTCTTGATGTGGAGAGCCTCTACAGGAGCCTACCACAGCAAAATACCTTGAACGCACTAGAGGACATACTCTTCTCTGAGCAATGGAAACACAGGACACCTAGACACTTTGTTCTGGAATGTTGCAGGCTGGCTCTTACTGAGAACTTTTTTTAATATGACGGCACATTATTTATACAACGTCACGGAACATCAATGGGTAGTACCTTCGCCCCAAGTGTGGCCGGGCTCTACGTGAGTAATTTTGAGAAACAATATATCCAAAATTACCAAAACCCATACATCAGGAATATCCAGTTCTGGAGACGATACATAGATGACGTCATCATGATTTGGGAAGACACAAATGAAACTCTGAAAGAATTCCTAGAGTGGATCAACACAAGAGATGAATGTCTTAAATTCAGCCACACAGCAGACAAGAAACAACCGCACTTCCTAGATATTAATATCTATGTGGAAAACAACACCCTCCAAACTAAAACTTTCCACATACCAACAGCCAAAAACAGTTTGCTCTCATACAACAGTTTTCACCTACGCCCACTGAGAGACAATCTACCATACAGCCAGTTCCTGTGTCTTAAGCGCAACTGTAGTAAACTAGAGGACTACAAAGTACAAGCGGAGGAACTGAGTCAGAAACTCAAAAGAAAAAATTATCCAACAAAAACAATAAAAAGGTGCCAAAAGAGAGCATGCAACCAGCCGAGAGAATGCTTACTAGACACAGCACCCAAAGAATCACCAGAAGACCGACTTACATGTATAACAACCTATAGTGTGTCCACGAATGCAGTAAAAAAGATAATTAATAAACATTGGAGAACACTTAGGTCAGGCTTCTTACAATGGCCAAAGCCCAGATTTGCAAACAAAAGAACGCAGAACATCAAAGACATACTGGTCCATACAAGACCTGCACCAAAGGTGAGAAGTGAAACAATCACTACAGCATGGAACCTCAGTCCCATCATAGGACATTATCCATGCGGATCGTGCTCGGTTTGCATATTAACAAAAGTAACTAAGACCCTACAACTGTCAACCAACCTCATGTGGACAATCTGTCACCACACTAACTGTAACCCCACACATGTAATTTACATGATTACTTGCGCCTGTGACCTTAAATATATAGGGATGACTTGCCTCAAAATTAAACAACGCATTTGCGAGCATAGGAGCAACTTCAACTGCAAGAGAGCCACAACTAAAATGAGCAAACACTACATCGATTTCAACCACTCCATCGATGATTTAAATTGGGTAATTCTTGAAACACTACTGGTGAAAGGCCACGATGCTGAAAGGATTCTATTTGAAAAAGAACAGCGTTGTGTTCATTGTCTTCAGACAAACCTAAAAGGATTGAACGACAATATCCCTTGGCATGCTTTAACGTGAGACTCACATGCCCACTAAACTCATAAGAACCAGAGCATGCTAATGATTCATTACATCTGTAACTTCTTATAATCTGACAAATCAAAGGATTGCTAATCATGTAGGCCATCCTTAATATACAAAACAATAATAAGTGCACACGCAACATAAAGGCATAGAGATACGCCTTCAATACGGTGGCCCCTATTGTTCAAAATGTGTACTAAAATACATCTATTGACAGAATAAATAGCTATCCTATATAAGTAAATGTATGATCGCAAGACAACATCGCAAGTCAACCTTGAACTGAAACTAGTATGTAAACAATCTAGAATTCACAGATGGTAACTACACCATAATATCATGAATAAGAAACCAATGAAATAATAAGACCAGACAAACAACATGTCAACATTCTCATACATAACAAATTTATTTTAATTATTGAAGGTTTTAATAATTTAAATACTTTATTGCCATACACGGAGAACTATTTTTGTAGAAGTCTTTTCACTCTCTCCATCGTGTTCAAAAGGTAGATAATGCTTGCTCTTCACGGGCCCGCTCTACCCAAGGCGCCGTGAACAGAGCCAGCACAAGTCAAGACAAAGCAACTAGCGGTGAGAGACACGATTGAAACCACGCTGTCCTCTACGCTGAAAGTAAGGCCTCCTAACTTCTCTTTATTCCTCCAGCAGAGCAGGTCCGAAGAGCCGGCTGGCCCCTTGAGGAAGCCCTAATAAGGGATATTTGAGGTATTTCCCAAGAACACCAACAGGCGGCAGCGTAACACAAGGCGACATTAAGTAGCATGCGCTTTTAGAACTTGCACACTGCATATAATTAAGCACGCCACAACACCAAACAAACGCCTCCCTTTGTGTTGTCTATTCACAATGTTAGCTTCTCACTATTTGCTAACTTTAGCCAAACACCGATGCAACACTTGTTTAAAAATAAGGAACAAACAGCAATTCCGGTATTCACGATGATATCTCATAATGGTCATTACTTCCTAAGTTACAGCTCATTGCTGATGAGATCGTTCTTATTTTGTAATAACGTAGCCAGACCATTGAATACACGCACTAAGCAAAACAAGACCATAGTTCAGCCTGCACATCGCATAACAAATATACGACTACGAGCACAGTTTACATCACTATGTCATTAAGTGTGCGTCACCTGTACTACCTGGATCCCCACAAGAGACGCTTTTTTCCTCCATGACTCTTCACAGTGTTGCTTAGCTTTAACCATGATCTGCAGCAAGATGCCATAAGCATTAAGCATCACCATACTGGGTATATTATTAGAGAAATTATACAATTGTACTTTTCTTTTATTCCAGCTACAGGGACAATCGCCCTGACTCGATAAAAACGGAGTGGTAAATAAACCACTTCTAACAGTTGCCACAACGTCCGATTGTACACACACTGGTCCTGAAGAAAGCCTCCAGATGGACAGTGAGGCTGAAACATGTCAACCACCAATAGAGCGGTAGACCAGTAACTCGTTCTACGCACGCACCACTTTGTTTTTACTTTTCCACACCACCATAAATCATTAAAACGGTTGTTTAGATGGTGATGTAGGGAATTTTAATTCATCTCACAACTGCACTGCACTTTTTCTCTCTGGGCACTACTGAAAAACCAGTTGGTCTTCCTCCAGGTGGAGGTCAGCATATTCTCAAAATAAACCCTATGATGATGCTGTCACGTTACAGAAAGGCGAGGAATCAAGATATACCACCCAGATCCTTTGTACATGAATGAGTTTTTTTTTAGACAGAACAATAACAGAATCGATCCTGGTACACAGGAAAGTGGCCCTTCCCCCCAAATGATTTTTTGTATAAGCATGGGTTCTCAGAAGGCGTGGTGGGGGCAGGGTTCCAAATGATCCCTTGAGTAGCTGGACTTCATGGTGTAGGAAGTTTCTTGCAGGTGATGATGGGACATGTGGTTAGCATTGTTTCTTTGGATGAGATCAGGAGACCTTTGGTGCGGTATTGGGTTTGGTTGTGAGTTGAAGATGCTGTAAAAGGTGGTGATTGTTTTGCTAGGGAAATAAGAGATTGTCATAGAAGACCTGCGAGGGGGTGATTGAGGTAGGGGCGAATGCTAGTAAGGTGAAATCCTTCACAATGGCAAAGATTTGCTGTTGTTGGTGCTGGCATCAATGCAAACCAATAGAGCAGCCGTTTGGTGGTTTATATCATTTGTTGGTAGGGTCTCCAGGAAGATTTCAAAGTGTCTCATTTGCCATTTGCGATCCAGTTGTTTTCAGTTTAGTTTCATAATTTAGAGTCCCTCTGTATGCCAATTGGTATGGGGTCTGGATAGTGTTGTATTGATGTGTTTGAGTAGAGCAGGCAGTGATCCATTTGCTGAAATTCTTGATGGCTTTGGAGAGGCTATTGCAGTGTTCGGGTTGGTGGGTGTTGAGAGCAGTGCTCCAGTTCTTGCTGTTCCAGTTTCAGTGAGCTGGACTGGAGGTGGAATGTGTGCATTGGAACAGGATAGGGATGCTTGTGTGGTCTGCCCAAGAGACGTGTGTTGGCTCATTGACTTAGATGTTGCCGAAGGTGGTGAAAATAGGGTCTAGGAGATCTCTGTCACCATGGGATGGTGGGTAGGAATTGTCTGGCAACTTGAGTTGGTTTGCTGAAATCATACTCTGGAGATAACAATGTGCATTTTGTTGGGTAAACCAGGGTTCACTTGCCAAAGCTTTGCTTTTGCATCCTAAACGATTGGGACATTCCTGCATTAGTCCTTTTCCACCTTAAGTACACAGATCATCTTTCCATCTTTGCTCACATTGATCTGGGGCAAGAGACTATTACACATTTCTAATTTGCATTGTTTTTTTAGAGCTAACTGGATGCCATGGGTCACGGGAAATGGTGTTAATATACCACACCAAATGCCCATCTTCATTCAATAGTATAGTGTCCACTTTTGGCTTCAAGTTCAAACATTAAATCAATTTGTTATTTATTTCATAGTAGTAGAATGACTTACTACCAAAGGCAAAGAGTTTTACAGGTCTTGATAGAAGGCAGCAGTGACCATGTCACCTACTCAACTTGCATCTCTCCGTAATTGGTTGTATTGACTGATGTAAGAAGCTAAGTAGATGGGACATATTTCACTGTCAAGAGCTCAAATGGGCAACATCTTTTACTTGCTGCATACCAAACCTTGCACATAATTGTCAAAGAAAAAGGAATAATCATTTAAACATGGGCTTTGATGATTCAGTATCAGTGGATTTGCGCAAGCAAGAGTACTCTTCATTATAAAAGGTAAGAGAAATGGTATCCTTGCTTTATCATCCAAAAATGCTTGTGTTTAAGACAACAAGGGATCAAACAAGAGAGGGTCCTGAAGACAATTCCTCTGGCCAACCTGGGAGAGAAAAAAAAGACCTTAAAGTCTGACAGTGTGTGGAACCAACTGATCAGTATTCCTCACAGTGGAAGGAAGTGGAAGGACTGGCATTATTATGCCTCCCCCATGTTTTGAAGCTTGCAGAGGTAGGACTACCATTACTGCTTAAGCATGTTCACCAACTTTTCTGACATCTCATTAATTGCCTGAAGTCTGACTTGCAGGAGGTTAACACGTTGTGATGCATAAAGTCCAAGTAAGGCACATGTCAGGAAACATTGGCCTATGGTAGTCACTGCATCAGGATGACAATAACCCTCCACCAAAAACGTGATGGCACAACCTCCACACACACACTCAGATGCACACAGAAACACACATCTACACCATCAAATATTTCATACTTAACATCTACTGCTATCCCAACTCTCGCTATTGCACCCACCTGCTTATTCTCTCCCTCACATGGTCAGCTGTTCCTCTAGATTGGTATTTCAAGGAGAAGGAAGGTAGTGGCAGAGAAAAGCAGCATGGGTGGCCTGGGGAAAAGGCAGGCAATGGATCCTGGCCTTCAAGGGAGATGGCCTGATTGAGGGGAAGAATGAGAGATACTCAGACAGCCTGATGAAGGTTGCAATGATGAGTTCCTGGGAGGAGGGGCAAGCAGGTAAAACTCTGGCAGTATGTAGGAGAGGCAGTGATGGCCAGAGATGTGCACAAGCAGGAGTGCCCACAGAAGGAGGACACAAACATAAGCAAATATGACGGCCTGGGGACCAGGCCAGTAGGAGTGTCTCAGTAGAAGGGAAGGTGTAATTAGGAAACTCCAAGGTGGTAAGAATGAAGGGGCAAGCATGAGTGTTTTGTACAGTGGAGAAATGATGCCATCAGGTGTGCATGGGCTGCCAGGGATTGGGAGTCAGAGGGGCCATCATACAGTTCTGGGGCTCTTGTAGATTTGATTGGAGTATTTTCTACCTAAGATGCACTGGTTCTGCCACTGGTGGACGTTTTTTCTGTTTCCTCTTGTTAGACAGGCTAGTAGCTGGATTCTTTATACATTTTGCTAAGCAGGCGGAAGCTTTTTTCAAACTGTACAGCAACAAGGTACTGCATTTTCAATGGCAATGTGCCCTGGGTTATTTGTAAAAAAAAAAACAGAACTGTTTGCATCAAGGTGCTGCTGTATAGCATCACTGAGGTGAACTTAAAAAGGGAAATCCAAAGCAGATATTCATATTCACAAAACAAATACTGTTTTTGCTTGATGTATCATTGGTTTGCTAGCATTTTAGCACTCTACTTAAGCAGCGACTGTGATGTGACTCAGTTACCTTTATGCTATGCTGAATTTTTCAACCCTGTACAGCACTAACACGCCATTCGTAGAAGTGGGAGAAATCCTGTTTAATAAATATGAACGCAGCAGGCTGTAATCTGAAATACTTCTAAATAACAGCAAATAACAGTAAACCTCCATCTATGGAATCATATTCACAATGTAAAGTGGGATACTGCTAAATAGGGAACAAGGAAAGGAAAGATCAGTATATGACACCTCTGTCTGCTTCCTCTGGGGTCCCCAGCTGCCACTTGCACTATAGAACAGTGCCCCTTACAGACTTTGCGATTGTCATCTAACTGATGAAAGGTTGATTGGAGAACAATGAAATATGTCTTTGAGTATGCCACAGAAGGGAGTTGTGAGCCCAGATTTGTTAAAAGAATGTCATTGTTCTTGTGTGACTCAAGTTGTCACAAGGCAACGCAAGTTCTTAAATGGGATTCATAAAGCCACGTAAGTCTTTGTGTCTTTGTGAAGAAAAGTAAATCAACTCAGTGGTTTCACTGCATTGCATTACATTTTGCTGTGGTAGGCATTTTTTTGGGTGGAGCATGGGCATTTGCATGTATCTACCCATAGAATTTGACGCAATCCCAGATTTACTAAAAGTAGTACACCTGGGAAGGAGTAAAATTAAGCACCTTCCACAAAGAGGCGTAACAAGAATCGTCTCCTTACTTCCCCTTTCTTTACATAATACATTCAGCATCATGCACACAAAGAAGAAATTGCTTTCTACACAAAAATAATTCTGTCTTTAACACTGGCACGCTTGCAGCACTGGCATGAGGGTGCCTGTGTTGGCTTATGCAGCCTTGAGTGTGCCAGAGCAGGTAGAGAGCTGAAGAGCACCATGTCATATGAGATATGGTGATCTTCACATCTATCTTGTTCAAGCCATTCAGCGCAGCAAGGAGAAATTAAAACATTTTAACTCGTTACACCTATCTCAAGGAGGCACAGGATTTTGGTGAAATTCTGTATAGATAATGATTTTTATCAAAACCTGTGGATGGTTGCATGAGAATGCCTATGCGCCATCCATGGAACACCCCCTTGAGGCAAAATAACACAAGTCAGTGAATTGTGCAGTTTTCCGTTACTTTCGGTTACAACCCAATACAAATTGCAATTTACATTGGACTGTAAAGAACACTTTGCACCAGGTTTGCACTAAAAAATAACACAATCCCTATGCAAATTGTTTATAAACATGTGGCAAGTTGTTAATTATTACCCAACTCAATGGCACTCATTTTATTAACCTCAGAAAGATGAAAGGTGGAGTGGGCCCTCCCGGATGTAACCTGTGATCATGAGGCCAAGTACACTTTTTTGGAGTAGCTGCATTAGTCCTCTGAGTCACCAAACCTGCTAGTTACATTTGGGTCATCCGGTTAGACGCGGTCTTAAGAGATGAGTCCGTGCTCGCTATGCCACCTGATTCAGTCTAGACTGGCTGATGAGGGGTGATATCCCAACACCAGTCCCAGGATGCTTATTTCTGGTCCAGGGAGGACCCAGCGTGGCAGTTTGAGCTGGACTGTTTCCATGGGGAGCAGGGTCAAGACTGATTTGAATATGGCTGGGTCTGAAATTGAATGGCATGGCGAGCAAAATAACAATGGATTTAACGCCGCTGTGTGACTTGGGGGAATATTTGATTTGTTCAGCGTTCCACCCATCATCTGCTCTTTTTGCATCTATCTCCCAAAGTAGGTAGAGTATGACCGGGCTTGGGTCTCCTGCTCACTATACCACATGATTCGAAGTTAGCCTGGCTGATGAGGGTGATACCCCAAAACTGGTCCCAGGATGCTTGTTTCTGGTCCAGGGAGGACCTGGCCTGGCAGTTTGGTCTAGACTATTCTTACGGGGAGCAGTGTCAAAACTGATTTGCATGTGTTCTTTTTGCAAAATAACACAAGGCAGCGAATTGCGCAGCTTTGCGTTACTTTGGTTACAATCCAATACAAATTGCAAATCACATTGGACTGTAAATACCACTATACACTTGCGTCAGGTTTGCACTAAAAAAGTAACACAATCCTGATGAAAATTTCTTGTGAACATGTGGCCAGGTGTTCATTATTACCAAACTCAATGATACTCATTTTATTGACCTCAGAAAGATGAAAGGTGGAGTGAGCCCTCCAGGATGTAACCTGTGGTCATCGGGCCAAATACAGTTTTTTGGAGTAGATACATTGGTCCACTAAATCACCAAACCCATTAGTTACATTTGGGTCATGGGGTCAGACGCAGCCTGAAGAGATGAGTCTGTAGAAGATGACAGAATGACTGAAGGGCTGATTTGGCCCTTATTTAAGCAGAACGAGAGTACTATAGGAAAGAGACGGCTTCAGTGAAGGAATGATGCAATGTAATTCTGTAATGGGTAATTGGAGGTTTCCAGAAGATTGTTGCTTTTTAGATATACACAACTGCACAATATAAAAAATAAATCTGTGAAGCATAAGAAACAGCAGCAAAATAGTCTATAGTCAGTGAAATGCACTAATTAATTTTAAATAAAGATGTTAACAATTCTAGTGATGGGTGTTGTATATCTACAGGCAACAAAAATGTGATTCCGTGTTTTTCCTTTGCTAGCCACACACTGAGCCAGCAGGATTCCAATAATCCCCTGCATCTAATTCTCGAGAGACCATCTCAGGTACGCATTAGTGCTCAGTGCTGTGATGGGCCAAACAAGCGACTGAGATGTATCCACTTAACATTTGTTAAAATGGCTCCCTGCAATCTTTCGAACTTTAAATGAACAATGTTTCTATCATTCGGCAAGCATGCAGACAAGCAAATAAAGGAAAATGGACATGAAATGCCTTGACTGTATAACAACCAGCAAAGCCTCAGAGCATACTCTTGCTGAAGTGAATATTATGGCTTGTTTTTCTGGAAACTATGACCTCCCCATCTAATTAATACCTAGCCTAGTCAGTCAAAATGTCACAGTACAGAGAAAAGCACTTGAATCCTACGGAAACTATTATAATAATATCCGAGTAAGAAGAAAATAAGATGGTGGGGGTTATTCCTAGCATTCAATTATATACCATAAATGTAAAATTTTAAAAAGACAAGTTACTCTCTTAAATAATAGTGCTTATTAAGGCGTGGAAAGTATCCTACTGCTGGAAAGTTTCTAACTGTGCCGGCCTTTCAAGCTCGTGTTGTCTACATTCCTAACGATACACATTCCACTTATGATGAAATATACCCTGTCAACTGAATAAACCCACATCTAATTAATAAAAAACACAAAATAAATTAATCTTATAAATCTTATAAATGTAAATTTTGTAATTCTCAAATATTACCAATCTTTGTATTATGACACAGAGACTTTATTTATTATATAGGCTGAACTCGTTTTAGCATCGCCACCAAACATTTTGTTCAGTAGGAATAAGTTTGTTTTATGACTGTAAGGTAGAACCTTTGTGGGTCAGAATTAATCTCCTAACCTTCTGCCCATTTCAAAATTATTTGGTGCGCCTTGTCATGTCTTTCATCATGGTATATTATTCACTGTGTTTTTTTAGTTTATGAGCTGTCACGTCTGTTTTCCCGAACAGGTATCACATGCCAAGAAGGGGTGGGCGGAATTTGCGAAAGTGGCTTTCGCAAATTATCTCGAAAATGTTAAAAATCTCAGCAAACACGCGGAAATATCGCGAAGATGCGGAAGTTTTTTTCCCGCCCGTTCGCGGTATTTTCTGCGTGGTCGCGGCTCGCCAACTTACCCATGCGGTTGCTCGCGGGCGCGGCCATCTTGTTTTCACTCTTCTGGCGGTGCATGATCGCGAGAAGAAAGACGTGATCGCGCGACCAATGACATTACTCCGGGCGCGAACTGTCGCGAGACAGCGCAAATGGCTACCAACAATCCAACATCTCGTGGAGAACGCAACCGGATCGGGAAAACTTGTCGGCGAACGCGGGGATTCAGGTAAGGCGATCGCGCGTGCGCGAGAATGTATTATTTTACAGCGCGAGCAAGAAACAAATTATCGCTAAGCTGCGGAATGCAGAAATTTTGACATTTTCGCGCTCTCCGCGGAACGCGAAAATGTCAAATTAGCGCAATTTCCGCGAGCGGAAAGGAAATTTATCCCAGGTCTAATGCCCAGCTTCCTATGGCATTTGTTCTACATGTTTTTAGTTGTTCCTAACCAGTACTTTTCTAGAATCTACTGGCTGTTAGCTGTCTGTCTTAAGAAGCCACATGTTTCAATATGCGTGACTACTGTTGTTGTGTTCAGTGTATCACACGACTAAAGGTTGGTGACACCTAATGTATGGTCATGGTTTAGAGGCCTTTTTTAAATCCATCCAAGTTGGGGAAACTGTCTACCTGCTCATCCTGGTAAAATAATTGAAGTGTATGATGACTGACTTCCAATTCCACTTAATTTCAGAAGAGTGATTTTAAAGTGTCCTTCTACACATAGGGTATGATACTCCAGTAACGAGGCACCCCTCTGTGTCTACATCCCAAGAAATGAATGAGCTGCATGATAATGTCTTTAGTTAGATGTCTCAATTTTTATGCATGGCCTCATGTGAAGCCTTTTCCTCTTTTTGTCTCTCCCTGTGGTATTCTTTCACTGTAAGTAAGGTGTTGGACATCTGGGGCCATATATATCTATATATATTCACAGAAAAAAACATAGGTTTCAGGCACGTTATAGTTAGGAATTAGCATTTAAAAAAACCTCTGAAATTCACTGAAAAAACCATAGGTTTCAGGGGTGTTATAGTTATCTGGACTTTTCACTTATACAAAACCATTGAAATTCCCCCGTTATAGTTAGTTCAGCTAACTATAACTCGCGCGCCCGCAATGCACTGCTGATGACGTCACATATTACATCACTCATGACATGGTCAGTGATTATGTCATTACATCACTGATGACATCTCAAATGACATCACTGATGACATCACTGATGACATCATCCAGTGAATGTGTGTTTTTCTGAAAATTAAATATGTTTTATATATGTATATCTCAAGGTCGATGGAAGAATAAATGGGTATATAAGTGTCTAAATGGTGAATTTGTTTTTGAAAAATTGATTGTGTAACTGACTGATTAAGTGTATCATAGTGAATACATGGCTTAGTGAGTAATGTTTAAATATGTAAATATCTGTATCAGTCTCTCACTTTGTGTATAAGTGGCTGCATGGGTTGGTGAGTAGCTACATGGGTGTCTATATAGGTTATTAGTTGGTTTTTTGAGTATCAATCTGAGTGTCTGCATGGTTCGGTGGGGGGTATTACGTAGTGCATAGGTGCATGAATGAGTGACTCACTGTTTGTATGTGTTGAAGACAGCATGTGTGCAGGACTGTATGGGTGGATGAGTGTGTGTATGGGTGTGTTAGTGAGTGAATGACTGTCTCAATAGTGTCTTTATGAGTAACTACATATGTTTTAAACTAGTATATGTGACTATTGGTGTATATAAGTGAGTATATGTGAGAGTGAGAGATTGAAAGAGTTCCTGTATGAATAAGTATGTGTTTCTATAAGTGATTGTTTAAAAGACTAAGTATGTGTAAGTTTCCGTAGAAGTAAGTGTGGTGGTGTGTGTATAACTGTATATGCAAGTAAATGGATGTTTGATTCTTTATTAGCATTAGTGACTATGTGTGTGAGTAACTCTATGGATGAGTGGCATTGTGTAACAGGATGTATAGGTGTATGAGTACATATGATGAGTGAGTACATGTATGAGTGACTGTATAGGACTGTTGGTGAATGAGTGGATGTGTATGTGGATCTTTGAATTACTGAAGAGGTTGTTGTAACTGGTATTGGTATGTCCATTGTTTTGAAAATTTTAGTCTCTATTTTTGAATATGTGTATCAAAGGTTATATTAGGGTGAGAGGAGGTCTGCCACTCTATCACAAGGATGATGTCATCTGTGATGTCATCAGTGATGTAATTTGAGATGTCATCAGTGATGTCATGAGTGATGTCACTGACCATGTCATGAGTGATGTAATATGTGACGTCATCAGCAGTGCATTGCGGGCGCGCGATTTATAGTTAGCTGAACTAACTATAACGGGGGAATTTCAATGGTTTTGTACAAGTGAAAAGTCCAGCTAACTATAACACCCCTGAAACCTATGTTTTTTTCAGTGAATTTCTGAGGTTTTTTTAAATGCTAATTCCTAACTATAACGTGCCTGAAACCTATGGTTTTTTCAGTGAATTGCAAAGGTTTTTTAAATGCTAATTTCTAACTATGCCTACAGAGATAAGACATGTGAAGAAAGAAGAAAAAATGCACAGAAAGAAAAAAAGAAGTGCAGAAAGAAGCAACAGAAGTCCTCAAAGACGAAGAAAAGTGCAGGAAGAAGGATGACGTACAGAAAGAACAAAAAGAAGAGCAGAAAGAAGCCTTGTTGCAAAATCATCCTGTACCCTCAACTTTTTCAGACGGATACTGGTGGAAACTGAGTCTGACTAACCAGTCCTAGAGCTAGTGCTATGTTAAAAGACACTTAGAATACAGTGAAAACACCTACATACACTAGGGAACATGATGCGTTGGGGTCCCCCTGTGATTAGCATGACCTCCTCTGTAAGCCCCTAGTATATAATAGGGCAGGGGGATTAAAACTACCTCTTAAAACAGGCCACAGGGCGTTTTTGCACACGGTAACTCAGGCCCCGTCCCCTCCATTCACCACTGTGTAAACACGCCCTGTGTCCGTTTTTAGTTGGGAGATTAAGTTCATTTGAATCCTGAGGGTCCCTAGGGTCCAACTAGCCCACTAGGTACCTCCAGTAAGTGCCACAGAGCTGCGTTGCAGAGAAGTGTAAAAAGTGGCATGGCCTGGACCACCTCTCTGCAATGCAGCTCAGTGGCGCTTACTGGAAGCACTTCGTGGGCTAGTTAGCCCCCAGGGGCCCTCAGTATTGAAGGGAAATTATATCCCCAATTTAAAACAAGCCATAGTGCGTGTTTGCACACGTCACCTCAGGCCCCGCCCCCTCCCTTCACCACTGTGTAAACGCGCCCTTTGGCTGTTCTAAGTTGAGAGATTAAGTCCCCTTGAATCCTAAGGGTCCGTAGGGTCAAACTAGACCACTAGGTACCTCCAGTAAGCGCCACAGAGCTGTGTTGCAGAGAGGTGTAAAAAGGGGCTTGGCCTCAGAACACCTGTCTGCAGCGCAGCTCCCTGGCGCATACTGGAGATGCCTGTTGGGCTAGTTGGCCCTCAGGGACCCTCAGTATTGAAGAGGAATTAATTCCCCAACTTACAACTCGCCAGGGGCCGCGTTTGCAGAGTGCTGCAAGGAGGGGGCTTGGCCTCCGGCACGATGCCAGTCTTTTATTTATTTTAATTTTTTAAGAACGGGGGCTGTGTGGTTCCCCTTCTTATTTAAATGTATTGGCCCTGATGACCCCATCCCCCAGGACCTGTCTCCTAATTATATTTTTTTGACCCCAATCCCCAGGGCCGGCCACTATTTTGTATTATTTAAAAAAAATATATATTTATAGACACACCTAGGACATGCTGGACAAACCGTACGTACCTATCACCATGACGATTTGCGTGATATTCATTAAAAGGCGACTATGCATACAATGAATCCACGTGGAATGTATTTACACCACTAGTGATGCTCTGACATGTCTGATGCCCTACCGTGCCTAATCCCGGTAGACACCCTTGTTGTTTATTTATACAAACATGGGTAGCTATTGACGGGCACATTTAATACACGTGCACACCAAGCCATTCAAAGGGGATTCGACAAAAATTCGACAAAAACTATGCAAGAAACCCCCCTCACGGTTAATAAAACACACATCCACTGCCGGATGTGTAATACTTTTTATTTTACTCTCTGGAAAGGGGACGAACATCACTTGAGAGTCACAGCGCGCTCCTGGCAGAGCCCAATGCTGTGTTACACCCACCATTGCCTGCTGATTGCCACACACCTCTGTGTTGTATTCCACTAGCTAGTGCATATGCTATGACACTCTCTAGCCCATGTGCACTGTAACACCACCCCGTGAATATGTCATGCCACACTTGTCTTCGCACGGGTTATATTGCCCCATCTAACATGCCTTCCTCGATGCCTATGTTATAACGCACAGTGCTATGCCATACATATTACAATCTGGGATCCATATCTTTATCACAGTGCATATGCAACGTTACACTCCCCAGCACATATTTTATATTACAACTTTAGTGACTAGTTAGGTTACCCAACACTGCCCAGTGCATATTACACTCCAAGGCGCATATCGCATAGCATGCGCTAGTGCCTGTGCTATCTCGCGCTTTCCAATGAATCTGTCATTGCGCACAATGTATTGCATATTATATTTCATGCCCAGATCATCTTATATCACACTTTTTGGTGCATAGTTTATACCATACACTATATCTAGTTTTCATTTTCAATCGTGCTCTCAGGACTATGTTCTATATAACACTGTGTTCACCTACCCTTTTCACGGGCATTACATTTTGCGATAGGGGGTGGAGGGTCAGGGGGTGTTTCTGCCAAGTGAGCCCGGAGTCACAGTCACAAACTTCCTCTTCTTCCTGAATAAAAGTGAGATTATGCTGCATACTTGTTCATATTTTAAGTAGTTCGCACAGACACACGTTTTAAAAACAATAAAGTTCCTAATACCGCCTTCTCTGAACAGTTAGCTTGCTGCCCCATCCCCCTCCTCCCTATCCTCCGTTGTGTGAATCCATGGACTAGCCTCCTCCCTCCTGCCATGCATGGTCTGATGTGCTGCCACTGCCCTCAATTTAGTATGATGTACCAGTCCACTCCTCCTGCCCTCCATTGCCCAATTCTATGCCCCATCATTGACCTCCTGCTTAAACACTATGCTTAGCTTGCTGCCCCTATTCTCCTTCCCCCTGCCCTCCGATGTCTTTGTGCATGCCCCTGCTCCATCCTTTTTGCCCACCATGTTCCATGGACCTGCCACTCCTATCTACTCTGAGTGTTCTGTTGAGCTGCCACTCCCCTCCCACCTGCCTAGCATTGTCAGATGACTGTAACCTGTCCCTGCCACCTCCACCCTACCTGTCCACATGCCATGCCCCTATACTCTTCCTCCTGTCCTACATGGTCCATTGTACTGCCACACCCTTCTGCCCTCCCTGTACTGCCACACCCTTCTGCCCTCCCTGGTATGTTGTGCTGCAACTGCTCCTCCTGCCTGCCCCGTGCGGTCTGTTGTGAGGCCCCTTCCCCTGAACTTTCTTGTCTGTGCACAGGTCCTGACCCTCCCTTCTATCCTCCATCGTCCTTTGTGCATGCCCCTGCACCCTCCTTCTTGCCCATCATAGCCATTGTGCTGCCACTAACCCTCCCACTTGCCATGCATGGTCTACTGTGCTGCCATGGCCCCTCCCACCTTCCCTGTATGGTCAGTTAGCTGCCCCTGACCCCCTCCCACCTTCCCTCCATGGTCTGTGTGTATGCCATCACAGTCTCACTGTTGCTCTTCATGGTGTGTCTTGCTTCTAGTGCCCATCCTGCCTGACCTCCATGGCTATCTTGCTGCTCCTGCCCTGCCCCCTTGCCCCCAGCCCTCTGTTTACATGTGCAGACCCCTACTCCCTCTCTCCTGGCTTGTCTGTTCCATTGTAATGCCCCTGATCCGTCCCTCCTGCCCTTTATGGTCTGTTATGCTGCAGCTTTCTCTCCTGTCTGTCCATTATGGTCAGCTAGCTACCATTGCCTCTTGACCCTCTGTTCTCTGTTCTCCATGTGCATGGTCCTGTCCCCTCCCTCTTGCTTTCTATGGATTGTTGTGCTGCACTCCCGTCCCGCATGCCCTGTGTGGTGTATTGTGCTGCTGCAACCCCTGATGCCTGCCCTGCAGGGTCAGTTTGGTGCACCTCTCCATGTCCCTCCTGTCCTCTGTTATCCAAGTCCATGTCCCTACCCCATTTCCTTCCATGATCCAATGTACCATACTTGCGAACATTTTGAACTTGGTAAGAGGGAGATTTTGAAAAAAAACTGGGGTATTGATTTTCCCCTTTGAGTTACATTGAAAAAGAGGAGATTGTAGACAGGAGACAGATCAAATAAAGCCCATTTGAGCTTAAAAACATTGGACGTTTCCTGGCTGAATCGGGTCTGTTGGCATGTATGGTTGTACTACCATTGCCTCTTCCTTCTGCCCACAATGGTCTATTACATTGCCACAGCCTCTCTTGCAAGTCCTGTATTGTTGGTTTGTTGCCCCTGCCCCCCTTTCCACTGCCCTCCATAGTCAGTTGTGCTGCCACGGCCCTTCCTGCCTGCTCAGTGTGGTTAAATTGTTGCCTTTGCACCCTCCTACCTGCCTTCAATTTTCAGAGTCCGTGCCCCTGGCCTCTGCCTCTCAACAGTATCCTAATGAACAACTAGATTGCTAACATTCTATATTTATTACAAAAGTGTGGAACGCCTGACGTCATCTTGATGTAATCAAAACTGTAATACCTAGAGCATTTCCTTTAGAAATTACATATATGAGAGGGTCTTATTGGCATCAAAATTTTGGTTGGTGCTCTAAAAGACTAAAATAAGGACATATTTTCTGAGTTTTCAAATAGCGACAAAGCACTTTTAAATTATTTGTTATCTTTATATTTTTTTATCCAGTTGACCACTTGATTAAATGTTGCACTTAGGGGAGAGGATGTGGTGTTACTTCCAGAACTGCAGACTTTGCAACTGGGGAACCAGGTTGGAGTTTTTGCTTCAGCTCGACATTCTGTGATTCTCGTCAAATCACTTAGTCTCCCCATGTCTACAACCAAAATGAATTTGTTCTTGTGTGATGTAACCAATGCTCATGTAAAGCACTCCAATACCTGACAAGTCTGCACTATATAACACTGCAAAAACACAAAATAATAAGTGTTTTGCACACTTCTGTCATTGGGCTATATTTGGGCTACATATAGGTGATTTTGGGCTACATTTGGGCTCCTTTGTCTCCGGTGGCCATCTTGGGAGATTTATTTGTTATGTAGTTTCCTAATTTCCTCATGTACTGCAGTCTCCTCAGTAGGAAATGCTTTCAGTTTTTTACTTTGATTTCCATCATGAAGGTATTCAGATATGTCACACAGTTGCCATAAATTCTGAATGTTAGCACTCTAGTTGCTCATTAGATCACTGTAGTAAAACTACTGTTCACCATGGAAGTCTGCTCCTGGTATTAAAAGTCACACAAAATGTGCCCTCATTTTCTTTCTTCAGCATTAATCATAATTTCTATGGCAAAATGAACCCCCTCATTGTGTTCCTTTTTAAATTAAATGTTTTAAGTGTTACCAGTTTATTCCAATCAAGATGGCTTCAGGTGTGCCATACTTTTGTCATATTGAAGACAGTAAGCGCTCTAGTTGTTTTTAAGAACACTCTGGGACATTCTGTCATTGGGCTATACTTGGGCTACATCTGGGTGATATTTGGGCTACATTTGGGCTCTTTTGTCTCTGGTGGCCATCTTGGGAGACTTATTTGTTATGAAGTTTCCTAATTTCCTCATTTACTGCAGTCTCCTCAGTAGGAAATACTTTCAGTGTTTTACTTTGATTCCATCAAGAAGGCATTCAGATGTGTCACACATTTGCCATAAATTCAGAATGTTAGCACTCTTTTTGCTCATTACATCACTGTAGCAAAGCTACTGCTCACCAGGGAAAACTGCTGCTGGTATTGAAAGCGACAATTATACAGGCTGCTCAACAATTTAAAGATGATGAAATTGATAAAGTAACTGAAATTTCAGAGAGACAGCATCGCATGGCGATAGATAAATGCTATCCGGTGTTGCCTGTTTCCCCTTCTGAAAACAAAAAAGATATAGAAGAAGATCCCCTAATGTCCCATTTATTGAGGTTGCCTCCGCCCTATGCACAAAGTGCTAATGCACCCCAATTATTACAGACGGTTCCTCCGTCTGTTCCGGCTCTTCCGCATTTGCCTCCTTCAGTATTACCGCCTCTGCCAGTGTTACCATTAACTTCAACTTCTTTACCCTCATCTCCTGATCTAAGATCTCCTTTGCCTTCTGCTCCTCCTGCAATTATCGATTCTCCTCCTGTCAGTTCTCCTAATACTTTGTCTCCAATTCTTATGTCTAATTCTCCGTCTGTGCGTAAACGTCTCACAGACACTGTTACTGGTATTCTATCTCCTTTCTTTGAAGCTTTAAGTGTGTCTCCGGCTTTTGTTCGAAGACAGTCTCGTAGTCAGTTCCCAGATTTTGAAGAACGAGAAAGGTTAGACTCTCTCGCACGTAAATGGATCAAAAAGGGACCTCAATAAAGTGTGTCTGATATTATGCCTACTTTCTCACAATGGAATGCGCCCACGCAAAGATATGTTTTTAATACAATGTGCAATACTGTCATCAAAGAATGGGAAAATGTGAATTCGAGTCCGATCCCACAAGATCTGTTAGATGTTCAGGCTGATTTTGATAAAGGACTTATTGTGGGTTCTAAGGTTGAGAAAGCTGTAGGGACACTTATTGCTTATAGATCCTTATTGTTCTCTCAGGCTTTTCTTGATTCTGATCCGTCGGTTAGACTGACATTGAAAAACTATCCCATGAGAGAGGTTCCTCCAGTATGGAAGGAAGAGGTTGCAGCAGTAGGTGCTAATCCACTTATTCCTGCTCATTTTCAGCGTATATGGGTACATGTTCCATGGAAACGATCTGAAGTCTTGGCCCTTAAGCAGACTCTACCAGATCCTCGTAAGAACCCTGCAGGTTATTATATGCTTGCATCATGAATTTAGCTGATATCGACATGTTGATGGGAAATGTAGTCCCACAGACAATATGGGCTAAGATTCGTAAAGAGAATCACGTACAGGAATTAGGTGCTACTTGGAATGTTATAACTACCACAGATAGAGACCAAGTGGGTGGTGCAAAACCCAAAGCTTTGATTTCGGAACTCCCTGGTAGGATTATTACATTAATGAAAACTATGATGCCTGCATTGAGAGTTAACTGGGATAAATTAGCAGCATGCAAACAAAAGAAAGATGAGAGTGTCTCTGACTTCTTCACTCGTTTCGAGGAGACATTTATTGATCACAGTGGTCAAGATATGGCTACAGAAGGTGGACAGCGATTATTTGTGGACAAATTCGTATTTAATTTGCTTCCCGAGCTGTCACACAAATTGAAAGACTCTGAAAGTTCATGGGCTGTTTCTTCTTCTGCCCAGATATTGGCTACTGCACAATATTACGAAAACAGAGATAAAGAAGAGAAGGAAAAGCAAGAGAAAAAGATGAAAGAATTAAAAACGAGGGTTCTCTTGCAACAAGCTTATCCTCCTCGCTATGTTCAGCCTCAGTTTCAACAGCCTCCGCAGTTTCAAAGGTTGTATCAAAAACCTGAGTCGTACATTCCGCAACCTTTGTTAGGTCCTAATCAATGTGCCTATTGTAGAGAAGAAGGTCATTTTAAGAATAGTTGTCCGGTTTTATTGCAACGCAATTGAGCATTGTTGATCCGTGCCCTTCCTTCTCCTAATTCTGTGAACTGTTTTGATCAGCAAAATGTTAGGTCTACGCAATATTATAATGAAGATTATTATGTTGAAAACGAAAATGAGAGTCTTCATGCTAACTAGGACAGCCATGGACAAAGTAAGGGAGTTGTGTCGATTCCAGTAGATCAGAATGGACCTTATGTTAACGTCACTACGATGGGTGTTTTAGAGCCATTTCTTCCAGATACTGGGGCGATGAGAAGTTCTATCATTCATTCTAAACTCCCTGGGGCAACTTTGTCTGGCTTAACGAATGTTTCTGTAGGATTCTCTGGCGCCCCTGTTCGTATCCCAGTTTCTTGCCCTCTGCCTATTACAATTGGCCCCTATGATTTGGAAGCTCCACTTCTCTTGACGAATGGTTGCGGTGAGAATCTGTTGGGTCTAGATCTATTGAAAAGAGTGCATGCTACGATATACTGTTCTCCTTCTGGTGTACATCTTACTTTAGGACAGAAATTGACTTCTCCAATGTATTTGTCCAAAGATCAGTTTCCATCTGAATTGTTTTCTCTTCCAGCAACGCTTTGGGCTACGGGTCCGAACGATGTGGGTTGTCTTGAGATTCCACCTCATGTTGTCACTCTTAAGCCTAATGTTGAATTGCCACGCATTCCGCAGTATAGGACTTCTACTGAAGGTGAAAAAGCGCTTTTGGAAATCATTCATGACTTGATTCAGAAGGGTGTGATTGATCTCCGAGAGGTAAACAAAATTGTCGTCCCACAGTTTCCCATAGTATCAGATATCACTGCTTTGTTGACAATGATAACTTCTACAGCGACCCGGTTTTCTGTTATCGATCTAAAGAATGCCTTCTTTAGTATTCCCATTGCAGAAGAGAGTAGGGACATTTTTGGCTTCTCTCTTGGAGGCCGAAGCTTCCGGTTTAAGCGCGCACCTCAAGGCTATTGTGAAAGTCCCTCTATTTATAGCCAAGCTTTAAAAAGCCATCTTGATACTTTTCATTTGCCGTCTGGTGCTGCTCTTATCCAGTATATGGATGACTTATTGATAGCTGCTGATTCAGAAGAGATTTGCAAAAGTGTCACTGTTGCATTGTTACGCCATTTGTTTGATCTGAATCATAAGGTTTCACCCTCCAAACTACAATATGTTCGTAGAGAGGTTACCTACTTGGGTCATCTCCTATCAAAGGAGGGAAGACGATTAACGCCAGAACGAATTCAGGCGATTACGCAAATGTCTGTGCCATCCACACAAAGGGAGGGACGTGCCTTTCTGGGTATCACCTCTTATTGTAGGCAATGGATCCCTAACTTCTCTCTGATAGCCAAACCTTTGTTGGCCCTCACTTTAAAAGATACGCCTCACCCCCTCCATGGACTGATGAGTGCCAAAAGAGTTTTTCCGATTTGCGCGCTGCTCTGTGTTCCGCTCCTGTATTGGGTACTCCTGATTACAATAAGCCTTTTACTCTTTACGTTCACGAGAGAGAAGGTTTTGCGTTGTCAGTTTTATCACAGCGATTCGGAGACAAACAGCGGCCATGTGCATATTTTTCGGCTACGTTAGACCCAGTAGCTAAAGCATTGCCCAGTTGCCTCAAAGCGACAGCAGCAGCAGCAATTTCTATACGACAGTCTGCTGGAATAGTGTTGGATAACACTCTCATTGTCATGGTACCACATGCAGTGGATACCTTACTAAATAGAACGAAAACGCAGCATCTTACGAGCGCTCGTCTAACAGGATACGAGCTGACGCTGTTGGCTAGTCACGTGCACATCAAACGATGTAATACCCTAAATCCAGCCACTCTGTTGCCCCTTCCAGATGAGAAAAGTATTGAGGAGCAACATGATTGTTTCATTCTTAATGAAGAAGAGACGAAAGGAAGAATTGACCTGAAAGACACACCGTTAGAGAATCCGGATGGAACTCTATGGGTAGATGGTTCTTGTTTTAAAATGCCTAATGGAGATACAGTTTCAGCCTATGCTGTAACTACTTTGCATACAGTTGTGGAAACTGCACGTATTAGGCATAATTCAGCTCAAGCAGCAGAATTGATAGCTTTAACAAGAGCATGTGTCTTGTCAAAAGGGAAAAGAGTGAACGTATGCCTTTGGTGTAGCGTTCAACTTTTGGCGTCTTTGGAAGGAAAGGGGATTTCTCACTTCACATGGCACCAAAATACAACATGGTCAGTTGGTGACTGAACTCCTTGAATCACTTGTCTTACCCACCCAAATAGCGATTGTGAAATGTAGTGCACACAAAAAGATTACAGATGATGTTGGTCGAGGAAATGCATTTGCAGACGAAGTAGCGAAAGAGACAGCAAGAGATGCAACAAGTCGAATGTATGTGGCGGGTCCTGCAAATTGGGTTAGAGAGAGAGGAATGTATAAGGATACAGTGGAAAGCGTACGAGCGATTCAGAAAGAGGCTTCAGAGAAAGAGTTGAGTAAGTGGAGAGAAAGTACAGGAATGTTAGATGAGATGGGTTGTTGGGTGGAATTATCTGAACACCAACGTTGGCTGTTACCAGATGCCTATGTGCTCCCAGTGGTTACTATGGCGCATGGTCCAGCCCACTTAATTGCGAAAGGTATATGCAAACTTCTGGCTCCAGTGAGGCAAAATGACAAAATCCCAAAATGTGCAGACAATGTAGTGAAACATTGTACTGTTTGTCTGATGTACAACCCAGGAAAGGGAACCCCAACTCCAGCAGGTCACTTTGCTCCTCCAACATATCCATTTGAGGTGTTGCAGATCGATTATATTCATATGGAATGATGCAACAACCTCAAATATGTTCTGGTGGTAGTATGTGCCTTTTCAAGATGGATAGAAGCATACCCTCTAAAAGACAAAACAGCTTTATCCACAGCTAAAATCCTACTGAAAGAATTTTTACCTAGGTTTGGTTTGCCGCGCATTGTCTGGAGTGACAATGGGAGCGAATTTGTGGGTCAAGTCATGCAGAAAGTTTGTGCGGGTCTTGGTATCAAACAAAAGTTCCATGCGGCAAATCATCCACAATCAGCGGGTTTAGTAGAATGCTACAACGGTACATTGAAGTTGAAGTTAGCAAAGGTTCAGGCTAGTACAGGACTCAATTGGCCCGATGCTTTGCCATTAGTCCACCAGAACTGCAGTACACTCTCGTTTGGGACTTAGCCCTTACGAAGTAGTTTTTGGACACCCGGCTAACGTATGGGGAGTCCCTCTCCCTAAGAAATACTCAGACTTGCCATATCCAATGTTGATTGACTACCTGCATGATCTCACGACTAAATTGCGTATTCTCCATCAACAGGTTCAAAGTGCTTTACCAGAGGCTTCCACAGACCCAGGTCATTCCATCCGACCAGGTGACTGGGTTTGCACCAAAAACTTCCAAAGAATGAGAAATTTGGTACCCAGATGGAGGGAGCCTCGAATGGTTTTGCTCACCACGAGAACAGCAGTTAAAGTCGAGGGAAAGAAAAATTGGATTCACGGTGTGCATTGCAAGAAAGTGCCTTTGCCTCTACCCTTTGATCAGTGGGTTCGTAGGGGTGTTGGTGACGCAGAAAGTGAAAAAGTTCCACGATTCATACCTTTCAGTGATGCACACCTGAATGGGACTTTGTCTGAGAAAGAGGACGACGACATTTTACAGGAAGCAATACCATCGCATCGCCGATTAGACACAACCAATCCACGAACGTGGGGCGCTAGGTGGCGCCAAACCAAGATGGCCGCACTGCAGTGAGGCTCCCGCCTGACCGGGCACTTCCAACATCCTTCATGGCATCCTGACCGCGAAAACCTGCTCATAACCCTCACCGCTGTGCCCACAACAGTCTGCTGAATGCAGCGGTGCCAAGAACGCTGCAATCGCCCGTCGGAGGGCCGAGATATCTGCGGCGGTCCCCCCGGGCGGGGGGCTGTGCCCATCTGAGACCTGCAGGCTGGTGGCGTTCGCCCGCTGGGAAAATCCAGGGCTTTGAGGCCTGCACGGCGCGACGGGAGCGTCGTCCTGCGAGGAGCATCGTGGTGCTGGAGGGAGCTCGGCTGCCAACTAAGTGGCGGTGACACCTACACAGTGGTCGTGGTGAGAGGCCCCGTGGAGGGACTTTATCCGTGGGTACTCGACCGGACATTATCCGGCAACTTGGACTACTGTCCCGGACTTGAGCTGGGAGGCCACCGTTTGGGCCGGGGACACGAACCGACTCTGCCTGCGGCAATATCGGCCTCGTAACGGTACTACCATGCCGCGCTACTCATCTCCACCACTGACCGTCCTGCCCTCCTGGGGCGGCGTTCACGGCCCTCCCGCGACCTGCTGTGTGCTGGAGGGGGTCTCTCTGCGCGACGCTGGAGCTGGGCAGCCTATGGGGCCGGAGACTGGTGACCGCGCTCTGTGCAGCCAACGTGGACACACGGATGCAGATTGCGGCCCTCCGCTGCGCGCTGCCCGGGACGGCTGCTGACAACTCATCCGGGCCGACCTCCTGGCATGGAGATGGCGGTGCACGGCTGAGACCCTGCTGGGCCTGTTGGGCGCGGCCTACCTCCTCCCGTCCCCAATATCGGCACCAAGTGTGGACTGCCTCTCTCCCTACCTGCAAGGACGTCATGGTGTGGGGCCCCCTGCATCTCCCGAACCACGGGGATCGCCTCCTCCTCCGGTGGGGCCAGGACCGGCCGCATGGACACCCTTTGATCCGCCGAGCGACGGGGGTGGTTCAGCGCGCGACTCCGGGGCTGCGTGGCCTGCCCGGAGGGAGGCCGGTCATGATATTGACCTCACCAGCGAGCAGGTACGGGCTCCACCTGTGTCACTCGGCTCCACACTACTCGGAGCAACTATTGGTACCGCATCGGCTCGCCCGCCCTTACGTTGCTGGGGTTGGACTCGGCTGGGCCCTTCCTGGGCCTGAGTGATACGGCCTGCTTTCACCCGCCAATCGGATAGGCACCAAGCTCCATCACTCGTTGGACTGCTTCAGGGAGGTGTTGGAGGAGGGCCCCCTTTCATATCTCAGCCCATCTCTCAGTCTGTGCAGGGATTGTCTTCCTGGCCGCATCATGGGTCGCAGCGACGCTAGACAGTCCAGGTTGCCGTTCGAAACCAAAAAACCATGACGACACCGGGACCGGTGAACGGTCCTCCCGCCGCCGGGCCCCCGGACGATGACTGGAAATCCCTATTATTGAGCATGAAACAAAGCCTGTCGACCATAGACTCCAAGATTGACACCATCAATACCCGAATGGACAGTGTGGTTGCTAAACTGGAGCAGCACGATGCCCGAATTAAGGAGACTGAGGACAGGATCTCTACACTGGAGGATGGCGCCACTTCTACAGGCAGACAGGTAACCCAAATGGACAGGCTGCTCAAAATAATTGCGGAAAAGAATGAGGACCTGGAAGCGAGGTCCCGTCGCTATAACATCCGCATCCTTGGCCTTGCGGAGTCCACCAACACTGGGAAAATGGAGCTCTTTGTCGAGAACCTTGTGACTGAGCTATTTGGGAAAGACTCCTTCTCCTCACACCTCATCGTGGAAAGAGCCCACAGATCCCTAGCTGCCCGTCCTCCCCCTGGAGCCCAGCCGCGGCCCATCATTGCGCGTTTCCTTAACTACAGGGACCGGGATGCGGTGCTACGATGCGCACGGGAGATTGGTACAGTGGGATACTGCAATACAACGTTGTCCTTCTTCCCCGATTTCACTGCATCCGTGCAGGAGGCCCGATGGAAATTTGCAGGGGTTAAAAAGAAATTACAAGCCCAGGAGATTCCATACGCCATTCTCTACCCTGCGAAATTGAAAATCTCTCACCAAGGCAAGCAACTTTTTTTTCAACATCCGCAGCACGTGGAAGACTTCCTCAAGCAACAGAAGAAGGCCCTAGCTAGAGAAAGCGCGGAGCTGCGGCACTCTAGATCACCTTCACCAATGGAGCAACAGGACTGAACGTGTCGTGGTGGCACCCCAGACTCATGCTGATGCCGCTGCTGCACTTGCCCGACCAGGCCAATGTATACCCCGGTGAGGTACCCTTCTTTTACTGCTAACACTCGAACTGGTCAATGTTATATTTTGTTCTCGGTCACCCACCTCCGTCCCACACTGAGAAACCGGGTACATATCTGGGTTCTTGTGGGTGCAAATAGGGAGGTGGTAGGCAGGTTGGGCGCCCCTAGACACTGTCCCCCGATGGGCGAGCCCCAATACACCCCCTCCCTCAGTAGGGTAGGGGTAGCTGTTATACTCTTTCTGTTTGTGGGGTTGGTATTGATAGGGGTGGGGGGGGATGGAAGGGATCTGTGTACCCGGCTAGTTGGGGTTGCCGGTGTGGGTGGGCGTATACTCCGACTTAACTCTGGAACCATTGACTCACCAGTACCGTACGCACGGAGTTGGGGGGGCGGGGTAGTTCTTTGGGGGGTTTGTTCTATTTGTGACACTGAGTGCTATGTGAAACTACATGCCATGAGTACATGCCAAGTATATTTCTGTCCGGGTGAATTGGGGACGTAGCGGACGCGCGGCCGGCTTTGCAATTTCAGCTGGTCTCATGGAACGTACGCGGGTTAAATAACCCGAGAAAAAAGAGACAGGTCCTGGGATACCTAGCTAGGCAGGGAGTGTCTATTGCCATGCTTCAGGAGACACACTTAATGCCGGGAGGGACCCCCTCATTCGCATCATGTTGGGCTGCCTGCAAGGTGTTTTCATCTTACTCGAATTATGCTAGAGGAGTGACCATTTTGGTGAGACGAGGGATGGGGTTTATACCTGCGGGAACTGAGGTGGATTCCGGTGGCAGATATTGCATGATCTGGGGGAAACTGCACTCACACACAATACTGTTTGCTTGCTACTATGGCCCCAATACGGATGACCCATCCGTGTTTCTCACAATGTGGGGCAAAATACAAACCCTGGGTATATCTCATGTCATACTAGGGGGCGACTTCAATACCGCGCTCAAACCCGGGATGGACAGATCACATCCACAGTCATCACACTACATACACACTCAACGCACGTTGTTAAACATAGTGGACGAACACCATCTAGTCGATGCATGGAGGCACTCCCACCCCTCACTCAGGCAGGGCACCCACTACTCTGCTGTACATTCCACTTGGGCACACATTGACTATGTATTTCTGTCGGCGGGCCTCTCCCCATTGTTGGTCAAGGCGCTTCATCTTGCTCGCACATTCTCTGACCACTCACCAGTTCTACTTTCACTACGCATACCCCTCGATATGTCCCCCTACTTGATCTGGCGCCTCAATCCTGCGCACCTCACAGATTCAGTCTTTAGGGCGGAATTAGAGCAAGACATAAAATATTTTTGGGAGCGTAATATCGACTCAGTATCCAGCCTCACTACGGTCTGGGAAGCATTCAAAGTCACCGTGAGAGGGTGGTGCATAGCTAAAGGTGGAGGAGTCCTCAAGTTCTTGTGCTGAGATTTGCGCAAGCTGGAAGCCGAGAAACTGAATGAATACACTGAAGCTGCAGCTAAGGAATGCAAGTTCCTAGGAAAACCTTGTGTCGCGCGGGTGTATGGCGAGGGTGACAGACCCGGCAGGGCATTGGCCTCCGCCGTCCAGTCCCCTAGGTACCGAAACTATGTAGCTTCCCTGCTGGATGAACACGGCGTCCCGCAGCGAGATATCGCGGACCAACTCCGAGTCCTCACTGACCACTACACCAAGCTTTACACCTCCAACAGGACGAAACCGATTGCATTGCATGAGTACCTTGACAACACTGCAATTGCCTGGTTAGGCCCATCCCAGCAGAAGTTCCTCCATCATGAACTAGAACTTGACGAAATAAAAGACGCGATAATGTCCATGAAGTCGGGCAAGGCGCCGGGATCGGACGGGTTACCGATTGACTTTTACAAAGCCTTCATTCATGTACTGGCCCCAATACTGAAGCAAGTGTACTACTCCGCCCTAGAAGAGGGTACCTTGCCGGCTACGATGCGTGAAACCCTCATCACATCTCTGTTGAAACCAGGTAAACCGCCAGAGCACTGCGACTCGTACAGGCCCCTCTCTTTGTTGAATACGGATATTAAGATACTGGCGAAGGTATTGGCTACGCGCCTTAACCTCCTGATGGAACGTCTAGTCCTCCCGGATCAGGCCGGGTTTGTCCTGAATTGTGCGACTTCTCACAATCTGCGCACCCTGCAGGCGGTGATACAGGATATTGACCCTAGCTGTGAGGCTGCCGCGGTTTTTCTTGACGCCACTAAGGCGTTTGATTCCCTTGAGTGGGATTACCTTCTGGCCTTACTGGAATGGATGGGAATGCCCTTCAACTTCCTAGACTGGATCCGGCTGTTGTACCGCCGGCCTCAAGCTGCGGTCCTGCTCAATGGTGCCCGCTCTGCCCCTTTTGTTATACACAGAGGTACCCGGCAGGGGTGTCCTCTCTCCCCAGTTCTGTTCGCGATCGCTATAGAACCCTTGGCGGCCAAACTTCGGCAACATCACAAACACCGATCTCTTATCTATACAGAGCGCCAGCTACTTATTGCATTATATGCGGATGACATGACTCTTTACGTCCACAAACCGCAAGAAAACCTGAACCCTCTGCTGCGCGAGATAACTAAATTCGGAGCTATAGCGGGGATACAAATAAACTGGACAAAGTCAGCCTTGTTCCCCTTGACTGACAAGACCGTGCAGTTCCCTCTAGATTACCCCTTGGTGTGGGAGGCGGAAGAGATAAAATACCTGGGTGTTAGAGTGACCAGAAATCGGGAGGCCCTTATTAGAGCTAATTACGGGACGGTTATAGACAAACTTACGGACAAAGTCACTCAATGGACACATCTCCCGCTGTCAATGGCAGGTCGTATCTCCCTGGTTAGGATGGTGGTCCTTCCCAAATTGTTATACCTTTTTACCAATATACCATATAGGCCAGGGGCATACTTCTTCCGGGCCCTCAACTCCCAGTTGTCACGACTTATCTGGGGTGGGAAGCAGGCCAGAATTGGGCTGCGGACACTTATGTTGCCCTATCACCAGGGTGGGTTTGATGTACCTAACTTTCAGTGGTACTATGATTGCGCCCAGGGCCACTTCGCTGTCTACTGATTCCACCCCCCTCCCTTTATGGCGCACCTGGCAGTGGAGGATGGGTATATGAGGCCTGAGCGTGGCTTGATAAATCTCACTTAGGTTTTGCATTGGACATGCGCACCCATACCGTGGCGCAAGGGCAACTCCAAAGCTTGATAACTGTGTCCCTCACTGCTGCTCTGTCTATATTGTGTCTATATCTTATCAGGTGTGTTCTACAATTTTTTTTTACTTCTATCACTTATTAATCTCCCTTATTCTGAATTTCTTGGTAAAATCATGCGGTACTGCCCCACCCAGAATTACCAATACCCTGAGGTTTAGGTTTTCTCTGGTGGAAAATCAATGCATTGTTTGAAGTTTTGTAACTTTTTCCAAGAGATCGGTACGTGGCATAAAATGTGGAATCAGAAGGTTTTTGCTGCTTTCCGCATTTTTGCCTCTTTCTGAACTGTTTTTCCCCATTAATATTTGTCCAGGATTTTCCAGGCGTAATGTAAAATGTAAACAATTCCTGCTGTATATGTATTCCTGCGTGACTGGCAATGCACGTCGAGCTTCATGTGACTGGATCTAAATTGCACCAAATCCTATTATATCTTCCTATTGGACTTATCATTGTCGAATAAATTCAATTCTTAGAAAATTATATAATGCACAATTCCTTTTTAGCAGTCAATGGGAAAGTCGTTTCCCAGATTCAACGTACTGGCTATCAGCATGGCAAAAAACACAAACGACCATTCAGCTATTGTAAAAACGCTCTCCATAAAACTATCAGTCCTAATTATGCCAAACAAAATTGTAAACATCTCAAATTAAAAATGCTTATTTATTCGTGAAACTCGACACAAACGCATCTGTTTCTAGTACAGAGGTGGGCAGGTAGCAATGAAATGCTTCCAATCCCTCCCCCCCCCCCCAGCACAATGACATCTAAACCAACAATTTATGGTAAATAGACATAGCTTACTGATTTATTAGGAGTATAGTACAGAAGTCAGAGCAAAAAAAAATGAATTTTTCTAACAGGTAAGTCCCTAAATAGCTTGCAGCTAAATTGACCAAATTTCTCCCACTCCTCAAGTGTAATTCTAAACCGTTTTTCCTTTTCTACTCTCTCTGAATAGAAAGGAGGGGAACATGTTGTCCAATCTTTATCTGACTATACCAGCTGCCAATACCTCTAAGTTAAAACCTAAACAACATTTTTAAAATACCAAAAGCTCTCTCCTCTAGAAATGTCGAATATAATTGTGATATACATTAAATTTTCAAAATTCTGAACCAAAGCTCTTTACCCACACTGGTATCAGAAAAACCAAGCTGCTCCCAAGTTTTCCATGAAGCAATATATTTCAAACCAGCTACAGTGTGAAACTTCAAAGTATTCCATTGATGTAATTCTATATTGGAGACCTGAAAATCAAAACTTTTACGGCCCTTCAATGAAAGAAATTCATAGCAGTCTGATATATTATCTTCCTTGAAAACTTTGGGAATATTTTAGGGAGACTGAGGAACATATTTATGTATGAGCTGTGCTGCTTTTGCACCACACAACGGGTTGCATGAATGAAGCAACCCTAAATGTTGTTTATAAAGCCATGCAAGACCACTTTGTGTGGTCCTGAATGGCTCGATAAATCTGGAATAACGCGACACAGGGCAAATTGCTGCGGTGTGTTGCTCTGCCCCAGGAAGGCGTTCCATCAGTGTTGTGTGGGTGTTTGCACGCAACACTGATGGACTTTGATTAACTCCCAGATTTACCATTAATGGTAGACCTGGGAATGTACCAAAATGCTACGCCTTCCCGGATGAAGAATAATGAGGAGACATATCTGTATTTCTCCTTGTTACTTCCTCTTTCTATGTCTTATGCATTCTTCAGCACACATGGAAAGAGAAAATGCCTCATGGAATTGTTTTTTGGGGGAGGAATGTGCTCCTTTTTGCACAAAAACAATCCTGCTTGCAATGCAGGCACCCTTGCACCGTGGTGCAAACTGTTCACTATAAACTACCATACATCCTGCTTCCTCTTTGGACCAGAATTATTAATGCTTCCCTAACACAAGGTTCCATACTAGACTGTCTAAAAAGTGGCCAGGTCACCACTATATAAAAAAACCCAATGCTGATCAATCAGAGCCCAAAATCTACCACACCATTACCAACCTCCCAACTCTGACTACGCTCCTGGAAAAATGCGTACATAAACAGCTATGTAACCACATAGAACAATTCTTTGACTAATGCCAATCGTGTTTCAGACTGGGTCATAGTACCGAAACTGCTCTGGTTCATGTCATCGATGATGGCTTGAGACTTCTAGACCAGAATGAATCCTGCCTATTAATCCTGCTTGATCTGTCAACTGCGTTTGACACTGTTAAACATGAGAACACTTTGAACCTCCTAGAAAGTAGGATGGGCTTATCTGGTACCGTGTTGCAAGGGTTCTCTTCATTCTAACACAACAGAACATAAAGGGTTATGCTCAACCACGCCTTGTCCATCCAGACGCCAGTTACAAGTAGTGTCCCTCAGGGCTACTCACTCTCCCCCACCCTTTTCAAACTGCTCATCGAACCCCTGACTGATATTCTCCAGCTATCTAACACCTCATATCATATGTATGCTGATGACACACAACCCTACCTAAAAATCCCCTCTCGAGAAAACATCAGCATCCTCAACAACACACTGACAAAATCTTAACACTGGCTCATACGGAAACATCTGAAACTCAACGCCCTCAAAACTGAATTCCTCTTAATCTCTCCTCCCAATCACACTCCCAACATCAAAAATTGGTTCTCTGACCTAACAGCCCTGAACTGTACCCCACACATTATAACAATCCTTGACAATCACCTCTCTATGAAGGATCACATTAGTGCCGCCACCAGAGGTGCCAGGTAGCAACTGCAGATACTAAGAAAATTAAAACTTTTCATTCCGACTGCAGATCTCAAGACAGCAATTCAAGCGCTTGTGATCTCCAAACTAGACTATGGTAGTGCCACCCTCGTGGGCCTATCAAAAGCAAAACTGGCACCTCGGAAGGCAACTTTTAATGTGGCAGCTCGACTCATTACTTGCTAAAAAAAAAAGTAATTGCGTCACCCCAGATCTCAGAACACTGAATTGGCTACCCTATGAGACAAAGATCCACATAAAAATTGCTTGCTTGGCTCAGAAAGCTCTTCCCCACATCACTCCAACTTACCTGACCAAGACATTTGTCCTATCTGTCAAAACTAGAACCCTAATAAGCACAGGCTCCTTTCTACTGAATCCCCACAAATTAAAAAAAAGAAGACCTACAATAGCTCTGTCTCTGGTAAGTCTCTTCCCCCAGAGACCAGATCCAACCCCTCAACTGCCATTTTCAAGTGGCAAGTTTAGCAGCTAGTAATGATCAGACTACTTCCCCAACGAACACTCAACCTCCCGATGACACTATACATATTGAATATCCTTCCCGAATCTAGACTACGTTTGTCATCCCTCGTCCTTACTTTTACTCGCTTTTGCTGTTCCCCGCATTTGTATAATCATATATGTCTATTTTTTCTGATGTACAGTGCTCTGATTCCCAAAAGAGTCACTTGTATATTCTCTTTGCCTCCATGTTGATCTGTGCTCTGATACCCAAAAGGGTCATGTTCATGCTTTATAAAACTCAATAAATAAAATAAAAAAAGTGTGTGTACTGCCTGAAATGTCCATGTAATACATTTTACATAAAGGTAAGGTTAGAAATCCAGAACATATGAGGGTCATCACGAATGTAAATAAGCAATACCTAGTGGTTAGACTCTTTTCTTATTGAACAATCCAATGTTTACTCACATTCTATGTCCTTGAAGGAATAACAGCCAGCATCTGAGGGGGTAAAAGAACTCTGGCCCTCAGGAGGCCAGAATCTAAGTTCATTATCACCTGCCAAATGTTACACCCAGTCTTAATCATGATAAAGAACTAGCAGTTCACCTAGGATGATTTGCTTGCAAAAAGCACTTCCTGAGGCATTTGGGTCTCAGTAGGGATCTGCACTCTATTTTAAGCTCCATCACCCTTTCCCCTTCCAGTCATTGCTTTTAATTTCAGGACTAGTGACACTCACTACCTGAATTTTAATCAAATTTCATTTTTTTGTATGTCTTTTGAGGACTATTATACCAGGATGGAGAGCTACAATAGATATTTAGTATCTAACTTAACCAAGCTCATTTTCTCACTAAATGGACATACTAAGCATTACTAGGGTCTCATTCAAAACAACGGGGCACTTCATCTGTGAATGATCTGATGCGACCGTAGCATTTTTTCTCTTTGTTCGACCCGTGACCCGCGAGAGCAGAGCAGCTACAGCAGAGCAGAGAGCGTAGAGTGTGGGGGCAGAGCTTCAGACAGCAGCAGCAGCAGTCCGGCAGGTTGCGGCTGCCGGCTGCCGGTCACAGTCTGCGGAGGCCGTGGCGACGAGGTGTGACGAGGGGTGATGGGTGTGGAGGAAGAGTGCAGGGACGTTGCGGAGAATTCTGTGGACTCCCAGGGAGGGGGACGGCAGTAGATGAAGCCTCTGCTGAGGTGAGTCCTGACCTCCTGATCCCCCTGATCCCCTTGTAACTTCCTTTTCCGCAGGCATAGTCCTGCTGCTTTTTAACTCCCCAGCATAATACCTTTCTCCTCCCCTCACCCTCACCCTCCCCCTCACCCGGTTGTGCTAAAAGTGCCTGTTGTGCATGCTTCCCCTCGCCTGTGTCACTTACACTGAACCGGACCGAGGTTAGTCTCAGCTGCATTAGTTTGCATCGAATTGCAGACTGTAGCTGCCATACTCGCTGGTCTGGCCTGGTTGATTTTAGTTTCAGCTCTATCCTAGCTCTGCTCTGTTCTATTGTCGACCTGCCCTGCCCTGCCCTGCCCTGCCCTGCCCAGTTTCGCTCCCCCAGCACCACCACCCCTCCGTAACTCCTGCCCACATTTTTATACTGACCATACTGACCTCTTGTTGAGGCCCTTGCATATACCTCATGCAGTATATCATACTTTGCACCAGCTCCACTTTGGACCTGGTTGAGGTGGCAGGGTCCCAAGAGTCACAAGGTAGGGTATTGTGGGCAGGGAAGAGGAGGGGGAAGAACCGGGGCTGTCCAAGCCGCAGTGCCTGTAGTCACCAGCTGTTGAGTGTGAACCTAGGTCCCAGCAGAAGCAGTGCCCAGTCGGCATGGCAGCCCAACAAAGCAGAGCGATGAGATCTGGGAGAACAAGGAAGGCGTTCCAATCACCTAAGCAAAAAAACCGAAAACGGCTGGCAGCAGTGGTAGAAGGTGCCGCAGCGAACATTGCCAAACAATCGGTGCCCACGTCCCCGCCGCATTCACTGAGTCATCCTCTCCATGGACCAGACCCTGACAGTAACAGGGATCGCCTTTCTCTGTCCAGCCTTAAGAACTCGCAATCCCTTTATATCTTGGACTACTTCAAAAAAGTACCTGGAGGGGTTAAGCCTTCCCCTCCTTTTCAAGTTTTGTAGGCGCCCATGGCTTGCAATTTACAACAAATAACAGAGGCAACTGTCCACATGCCACCAACTAATAAAACTATATCACCGTTGGACATCTCCAGCTTAAGAGCAATTGTGGATTATCAGAAAACGCCTCCGGTGCACCCTTCTGGGGCTCTTTTGGCTTCCCAACATTCTCCATTTTGTTTTCCATCTCACCCCCAGGAAAGTCACGTATTACAAGCCTCAAACAATCACAAACAATCACTCCTGGACTGAACGTTTTGCCACAACAAACAGACATTCCTATGACCAGGTTACCACAACATTTGTCTCCAAGTCTTTACTTACACAAAAAAATCAATCACCAAGCTTTGACGTATTTAGCCCTTTTGCAGCTCAATGGGACAGATCACTGAAGGGAAATATAAAACCGCTTCTGCCTCAAACCCCTCAAACTCAGCCACAGTAACAGCTACAGCTCTTACAAAGCACCAACAAGGAACCACCCTATTTGACCAATGACTATTGGATCTATCTTTCTTTCTTAAAGATTCAGACAAACTATCTAATGTGAAATCAGAACCCGACTCACGCCCCCTCCCCACATTTATATGAAACGTATGGCCACAACTGCTGCAAACCTTCCAGACTACAGTCACAGCATTAAACTACCATTCAGACAAACTGGACATGCAAGTTGATCTTTTGAACACCTTAGCCCTGTTTACAGCAGGTATCTACAACAAGTTAGAGAATCTAAATAACCTAATAATAAGGGCTCAATCATCTTCAAATTTGGTCCAGTCAGTTTGCTGTTGTTCACCCATTATTGACAGCCTTTCAGCGCTTCCAGCTTTCTTAAACTGTGTCTTAGATGAAGTCAAACAACTGTCAGGAGGTAGTGTCAGCAAGCGCCAGGACCACTTAAAGTGTACAGATACAAGTCCCGTCAAAATAAACAACAACACTCCGGCAGCAGTGGTTTACGGGATGCTAGAGAGTACAGAGGCAAAATCATCTGCAGCATTAAATTTGCATCATAAGGGTCAAGGGTTGACACCGCCGGCCAAGCCCATACCACCCCCACCGTTGAGCCTCCACATTGGGAGTGACTCTGTTCATGCAGAGCTGGACCCTAAGCCACCCACACCTGCCCCACTCCACTCAAAGACAAACCCCCAACCACTCCATCCTCTCAGTAAGAGAGAGAGAAAACGCCAACGTAAACAAAGAAACAACTTAACAATAAAATATACAGCTGAACTCCTTAAACTGTTCCCATTGTTTAAACCCTTGGACAACAAACACGTTTCAAGCTTTACTCCACTAAAATAGGACAAACAGATCATTACTGCTCTCCCAATATTAAATGCTCAGCAGCCCATTCCTGTACACCAGCAGGTTCAACATGCTTCTCCCTTCTGCTCAAGAGGTCCCCCATTAAATCTTCACAAAGTCGCAGCTGCTGAAAAAGCAATAGAGTCTTTAACTGGCAGGGACAATGCAACTGGTCATCTCCAAGTAGTGAAAACAAACCTGCCAACAGAAACAACTATTCTAACACAACCTTCTTCTCACTCTTGCCTTCAGACTGTTCTATCATGCGCCGGAGATAATCACGTAAAAGTAACCTTCAAGCACACACCAATGCCACCTGAGAACTCCTTGTTGCTTTGTTGATTTTAAAGCTGCTTTTGACCGGGTACCTAGGGCAGCACTTTGGGTGAAGCTAATGAAATGGGGCATTCCGGTCAAACGTTTGGAGGCCATTCTCCAACTACATACTAACACCTGGATACAAGTTAAGCTTGGCACCAGCTCACATCTGTCTCGAAAAATTATGACGACAAGAGGAGTCAAACAGGGATGTGTGCTAGCTCCATTGCTCTTTAACTTGTTCATTGCTGACCTTTCAGCGGAGCTAGATGCGATAAACAGCCATCTCCCTAAGATTGGTGGTGTCCAGTTAAGCAACCTTCTGTATGCCGACGACCTTGTCCTCTTCAGTCTCACTCGGGTAGGGCTGCATCGACTGCTAAATAAACTACATAGTTACACCGTTACGAACAAATTAGAGGTTAACTTAAAGAAAACCCAAGTAGTCATATTTGGCAGAAAGCACTATGGAGGTGGTGGTTGGACGGATAACAACTCTGGACTTGTTGTAGGAAAATCTTACAAATACCTATAGATTAATTTTGACTCCAGGGGCACCCATACCAAACATCGCAGCGACATCTCAATGAAAGGTATGGCTCTCCATGTGAATCTTTCAAAACTTTAAGAAAAATTTATAGGTCCGAACCTAACCCAATGTTGGAAGTCATGAAAGCCAAAATAGGCCCCACGTTGTCGTATGGCATTGAAATTTCCCGGGGCAAACTGAGTACAACATTAAATCGACATGTGACTAAGATCTATAAAAGAGTCTTTCATATGCCAAAATCCTCTTCTGCTGCACAGATACGATTAGAACTGGGCCTTTTAAATCATGAAATCCTAAGCGCAGGTGCTTATTTAAAACTGTGCCATAAGCTAAGGCAGGCCGGAGCTGGGTCCCTTGAGTCACTGATGTGGTCGGATATTAGCCTTAGTAATCCAGGTGGGTCCTATAGTTAGTTCCTCCATGAATGCGTACAGAAATTATCAGCAAGTGATCTCTGGAATCTTAACCCTAGTAATATAGTCTTTAAAACAAGAATCAAGAAGTGCATCCGTATGTGGTCTTATAACACCGACAAATCTCTTTTCGCCAAATGCAAGCATGCATGGGCAGTAATCAACTCTTATCAGCTGGCCTCTCTTCCACCATACCTGCCCTGCACAGGGGAAGGGTATTTCCTGAAACATTTACCTCTTTGGCGTTGTACATCAGATGAGCTATAGGGCAGGGGCTGCGGGGACTTGGTGGAGTCCTTGGATCATGTTGTATGCCTCTGCCCTGCATTGCTGGCCCAGTGCAGACTAAAACTGAGGCCAGAGTGGAACAGATTGGGAGTCCGATCCTGTAGGCAGGCAATTATTGCGGCATTGAACCCAGAGAACACTGCTTTAAATATGAGCCTCACAATCTTTATTCACCGTGCATATCGCAAACTCAATCACCAAATTGCAGGCCCGGTACCAACCCCGAGGAACGTGCACATGTGCCTAAAATAACAGCAAACTCATGAAGCATTATTCCAGCAAAACCTGTGTACTCTGCCCCTGCAATACTATGGAACGCGATCCCGACGACTCGACACTGATAGCTGCTCCACCGAACTGTTCATATCTTTTGGGTCACTCTGCAACTCAGTGTCTTATTTGTAGTTTTTAGCAGCAACATTTATTTTCTTTTTATATTATTAATTGTTTTTAATGATATTCTGCTGCCTTGCGGTTCTATGTAAGTGATGGTTCCTTTGCATTAGAAGAAACCCTATATCAATCACTTTACAACTTGAAGATAATCAATGTTTGTCTTGTGTTTTTCACCTCTATATGTCATGAGGAGCTTGTTTTTCCTTAATCAAAGGTTCTACTAAACAAGCCCCACTATCACGCAGGATCTCTGCTCAGTCCACTCTTCCTGCTACCTCCAACCAATTCCAGTCTTACCCAATTTTACTTTCAATCAATCTGTTATCAAATTTACTTTCAATCAAGGATTGATTAGGTTGCAAGGAGCATCTAAATAGCCCCTGTTTGCCTTACATTAAAGATGTTTTAGAGGTCCTGAGGGAAGCTAGTCTATTCACAGTCCTAGTTAATATTTGTAAACAGGTTATGTATAATTTAACGGCCCAGTTCTTGAACAATATACACTTCGAAAATGAAGATGTGGAGCTACTCAAACCACTTTTTAGACCTTATATCATTCTTTAGTTACGCTTAAGAACTGAATCCGATTCCTCAATGGTGGCTGGGTGTGTGAATGGGTCACTCCGTACTGATTGTCGGACTGGTATTCATTCCCAAACCTGCTTTCCACTTTGTGTGTTTGTGACTGTGAACGGGTCTCTATCCAGGCATTCTTACTTTTTGACTCTTTCAGCACATTTTACTGGATTCACTCAAAATGCTTTTTAACTTTCACATTGAAAAGATATAACTTTGTTCAGAATAGAATTTCTCTTTGCTGTCTATCCTTACTAAAGGGAGATGTTGTTTGGTTTGTTGTAAGCCTCCTTCAAAACCTCTCCTGACATGCCGAAAGATAATGTGGTTTTAAAATTCGCAGTCTTTACATATTTTGGTCATTTTAATCTATCAGTTTTGCATATGCATGGTATGTATGTTTTGCTTTTTTGATTATATTTTTAATCAAATAAAGTACCAAGTTTCCATCGTATCTAACTTAACCAAGCTCTTGATGGAGAAAGAAGCATTTTCTCACTAAATGGACATAATAAACATTACTAGGGTCTGATTCAAAACAATGTGGCACTTCATGGCATGCTGACAGTGGGGTGTAATTGCACTTCGACCCACACTGGGCCGACAGTAATATTCTCCGAAGTCAGAAGGTCAGTTGCCCTTGAATGTAGATACATGTGAAAAGTTTCTGCAATGGACGATCAAGAACTACATCTAGAAGCCTACTGGGACACATTACAGTGCATACATATGAGTAATAACGATAATATACTATCTGCGATTTGCGATTACCAAATAGCAATTTTTAAGGAATTGCTATTTGGTAATTGCAAATCCTTATGCATGTAGAAATCACATAAAAGTTTGCAATTCCTAAACATTAGCTAATAGCGATTCGGTAATTGCGAATCGCTATTAGCTAATGTGCCTCCATTCATTCCTATGCGCCAACAGGCCCATAGGAATGAATGGGAATGCATTCGCAAATTGGTAATCGCAAATTGCGACTGCAATTCCTAGGGTGTCAGGGGGCCTGAGACCCCCCTGATGCACCACCCCAAAAATGTAAGTGTGCACATGTGGTGCACACACATGCCCTGTGGGCATGTGTGTGCGCCACATGTCACATGTCACTTAGAAAAATGCACTTTTGTTTGCATTTAGGAAAGGCTTGATACATTGCCTTTAGGTAATCGCAAATTACAATTCCCTAAATACATTTGCAATTTAAGTAGTTGCAAAAAATTGTGATTACCTAATTTGCAAATGGAAATGGGTTCATGCATCAGAAAAGGTCTTTTTCCATTCGCAAATGGGTGGATTCTGTGAATCGGCCCGTTTGCGACCCGAAAAAAGGTTAATGCATGTGCCGCTATACCCTTGCAGAAACGCTCCGATGACACAAAACACTTTGATCTGACGCAAAATCATTCAACGGTCATACATCTGAGCCATGTGTATATGCAAGTTTTGTTGTTGTCTTTCATGTATGTTTTCAATATTATTATGTTTATCATAGTGTCATCCTGTCAGGCTGGAAATGATGATGTTTTACCATCCTGCAAGCATCATCACAGTCCTGAGCTTGTTCTGTACCCCATTTCATGGGATATAATGGATTTAGATAAAAATACTTCCTTCTGCAAAAAATGGTATGGTATGTGATGATCACAGGATTGAATCACACTGATTAATGTGTCCTTGTACGCCCACTGGGGCACAATCTTCCTTCCTATTCCATTAGCAGGATGGTTTCAATGTTGGGTACAGTGGGTTTTAAAAACTCCTTTAATGTTGGACAGAACATACTATCCTCGTTGAGAATATCTCATGGTTGGTATTTCTCACATGTTACGATGACACCCCTGCTGTCAATATATGGTGTTGTTAGAATATTTGCAAAATGATTTTTAAACCCTTCAATGTTGGGAGAAGCACATTAGATGTATTGAGACTACATCACACATTGCATTTCTTTAAATGTTAAAATGGCTCCCACATTTACCAGAAGAATACATTGATTTATGTGTTATGAGTCCCTTTTCACTGTTTATTTTAAATACAAGTGTAAGAAATGATGTGCTGAGTGTTCACCTCCTATCCTGTGAGTAAGGAGATGGCTGTCTCTGAAACACGTAGGGAGTATGGTGTGGTGTAACATTCAGTAAATCATTGTAGCTGCATTTGGAGACTAGTGGATTGTTTGTGGGCAAAGCGACACTGATGACTGGACTAATATAGACATATATATATATATATATATATATTTCAAATCCACAGCGCAAATAATGGCATGCTTCCAACGCGTTGACATTTCCTGTTTTTCTTAATTAAACCACATTAAAGACCCTCAATATTGGAATGCTGCTCTCTTCTGTGTATGGAGCATGAGGCAGTTGCCACTAGGTAGTTATAGTTAGGTCAGCATTTCCATAGAAGGAGCGTTTGTTGGTTTTTTGCTAGTTTGCTTATAACTTTGGTCTCCAGTTAGACGAATCTTCACAATACTTTCCAAGTTCTTCCACCTCAGTACCTTCCAGTGAACGTTTTGGGTTGTTGCGTCAAGCAGGGTGACAAGAAGAAGGGGGTTCTAAGATGCAAAATCAAAATGCATTTTCCATAGACTTCTTTAGACAAGGCTACATCAAAAACTGCTGAACAGAATTACATCAAATTTGACAGAAAGCTTGATCTTAGTACACAGATTGTGCCTTTTGTGATTAGGTGTAAATCCATTCAGTAGTTTATGAGACATTAAGGTTACAAAATAATTGTCCATCTGGACGGTGTGGTCTCTGTGAGACTCTTGCGAGAGTCCTGCAAGAGCGCAAATTAAAAAATGGAGCAACTTGGTTGGTCAAGAAGCCAGTTTTTCCTGTGATCTTTCATGCGCTTGCTGGCGCAAGAGACTCGAGTGAGCATTCTAATTGGCTGGATGTTGGAGGATTGGAAATGAAATGGCGAACATTACTGTTTACTGAGAAAAATTGCAGGTTTTGTGTAATTAAAGTAAACAAGCTGTATAAGGGTGTAGGAGAAAGGTATCCTGTCATCCTAGATTTGAGAGGAGGTCTCTATGACATAACTTCTGTGATGAAAATAAATGTTTAAAAAATAAATTTGTGATCTCGCAGGACTCTAGCCGAATCGTGAATAGTAAAAAGGAATAGTTGAGCTGTCAATACACTCGACTAGGAGAAATGGATATTGTTCACCTTATCATTGAGAAGACATTTATAAGACATAAGTACTGTGAAGCTCTCATGAGAAATGCACTACAGAGTATTACAAGTGTCTACTAAGAGCAATTTGCACTCTATGCAACACTTGGCAAAAATACACTATTCACTTAAGAAAAGCAACATCTGAAGGTGCTAAAGGTTATACTACCTGCTGCCTTCATACTGCGGTGACAAATTACAGATCGCACATCTTCGGAAGCAAAACAAGTAAATGTACTTAGCTTAATGCCTGGTGCATACAGTCTTCTATGTTATGTAGAAATTGTCATGCTGGGACGATTCTGTCATATAACTCAAGGCTGATTACAATACCTAGTATGTTGTATGTAGAATATTTGCAATGCTAAAAACTTTTTCTACAGAGCTTGAAAACTTGTGTGGAACATGATGGACACAAGTTGTCAGCTGTCACCTTTACACAGGGTTACTCTTCAATGTAAAAATGTATAACTTGTTCAATACCTCTATATACCTATGATGGATTAGAAGCCCATTAGGTGGACCCAGGCTATATAAAATGAGATAGAAAAGTAATTTTGTAGTTACTTGGCATTTTGTAAACTATAAAACAAACTAGCACACTCATTTGATGATGTAATCAGTGATGGCATTAGTGATATCATCAATTATGTCATTTAAGATGTCATGAGTGATGTCATCAATGGTGTGATAGAACATGTCATGAGTGATGTAATATGTTAAGTAAAAAGGATTTTACAAGGAATTGCTATACGGCAAACTAGTGCGCACCATAAGGAATTGCAGTGAGGATTCTGAGTTACTTACTGAACAAAACACTATGGGGTCCATTAGGATGTAGGGCGGATCGCCAACGCCCGCATGGCAGTGGCGATCCGCCCTACATTCTTCCCCACCCGCCACCCATTTTCCCCTGCCATATTAGTATGGCGGGGGACCCCGGCGGACGGAAAGACCGTCTGCCGTTTTTCTGCCGGTCACACAGGTGACTGGGTTGAAAAGGGGCCCATTATGGTGGCGATGTCTGCTAGACACCGCCATCTATATTAGGAAGGCAGCGGGAAGCTGCCTTGCTGCTGCCACAGAAAGGCATGAAGATAGTGATTTCGGGGGCCCGTTGTGGGCCCTCAGGGTATTGGGGTTTGGGGGGTGCACCATAGGTATCCCCCTACATTGTCATGGACTAGGTGGCAGGCATTGCGTGGTGCCTGTCACCCTGTGCATGACAATGCACACAGTACATTCCCAGCATTGTGGCGAGCGGTGCAGTGAGCACCGCCCGCCACAATGCTGGGAATGGAGGATACCACCGCCGCAGTGGGGGTGGCATCCTAATTGCAGGTGCAGGACCGCTGCACCACTGGCGGCCGGTCCCAACACCACTAGGGTGGTGGGCGGACTAAAGTCCGCCCGCCATCCTAATCGGCCCCATAGTTACAACAGTACACTCAACATGGGTGTTTCAAAAGGATTCTTGATAAAGAAATACAGACAACACACAGTCCAAGAATGAGATCTTGTTTGGGCCCAATAACAGCACGTGGGCAAAAAGTGAAGAGACCCCACAGGGTTACTCATGCCATTGAACAATGAATCAGGTAGAGTGCAGGGCATTCCTGCTAAAAACTGGGGTCTCTTGAAATGTGACCTGATAATCGGCAAGACAATGTATGGCACTCTAGAATTGCAGGACTAGATCCTTTAGAGTCCTACTGGTTAAAAATGAAGTGGTGCAGCAGGAAAAATATGTGAATAGTGCATTAGGATCACAACTTACAGGTTTTCATACATTTGGGAAAAGTACTCCACTAATGTCAACGAGGTGAAGATCCCACGGACCACCAAATGGAAACAAATTACACCATTTTTTCCATGCAGTACTATTTTTGTTGTTTATGTTCTACAATGGCTCTGCAACCTATGGTATGTGGGGAGCACAATATATAACTGCTGAATTTCACTGGTTTTGTACAAGTGAAACCAGAGCCGAACCATAACATATATGTAACCTTTGGTGTTTTCAGTGAATTTCTGTTTTTTTAAATGCTAATTCCTTACTATAACGTCCCTGTAACCTTTGTTTTTTTCAATGAATTTCAAAGGTATTTTTACATTTATTTCCTACCTGTAACCTGTAAACTTTGAGAGAGGGTGTGTGAGTGGCTGTATAGGTCCATGACTGGGTGTATGAGTGGCTGTATGGATCTGTGAGTGAGTGTTTAATGTCTGGGTAATTAGTTAAATGCATGAGTAGTGCATGGGTGATTGTATGATTGCATAGGTAGTGCATGTGTGATTCTATGAGTGCAATTGCAAAGGACACACTGCGAATACTGAGTGTTTTGGCAATGTGCAAAACACATATATAGACATATTTTATATAAGGTTTCAGTATAGCTATTTAGTAACATACTAATTTATATTTACCCTTTGTACTCATTTGTCGAAATAACTACATCAAAAATGCATTTTCTTTCTTCACAGCAATACCCGAGGTCGCAATGTCAACAGTAGTCACAAATACAAATGACAAAGTATAAAACAGATATATAGACATATTTTACTGAAAGTTTGAATCTAGCTGTTTAGTAACTTAATGATTTAACTTTATTTTAACAAAACATTTGTAAAAAACAACAGTTTCAAAAAATAACTTTCAACATTCAAACTCACAAATAGAACATAACTACCAAACAAAGAACTTTCATTGGTTTACAGAGTTTTACACCTAAATCTGCGCAATTCACAATATGTGACAAGTCATTGTCAAGGGGTACAAATAAAAAATATTCATGCGGGACTACGTCCACCAAGCAAAAACCTACCATGGCAATCATCTAAAAGGAGCAAAAAGGCAACACAAGCCTAAAGGACCCTCAACTTTAATCTTAATAGCAGCCGCAACAACACTGGGGCAGAGAGTCTCTTCAGAGGTCTTATCTCAACTTCAAGATTTGACTCCAGAGTTTTCCCGAATGGCATCGTACTGCATGGATTGCGGAGTGGTACTGAGTGCTGGAGAGCAGTCCATAAAGCCCTTCGCACTGCTGCAAAGAAACATAAATATTGTTTTTTTTTATTATTGGCCCTACTTAGGGGTCGATTCCGATCCTGTAAAACCCGGGTACGAACCGTCGGACGGAGCGTTTTCTCCGTCCGACTCGTACCCGGGAAAAATCCCATACAAACATGCAAATACAATTCGTACGCTACCACCATTGCCGTATGAATCGTAAAAATCACCGACCGACCAAAATATACCCACAATTCTGATCTGGAATGCTGCTGACGTGACATCCGGACGGAGTCAGCAAGTACGATTCGTGCCGACGTCACCCCGCACGGACAATATTTTACGGCAGCCTAAAACTGCCGGGAAATCAGGACGACCCGCAGAAGGAGCACCTGTATGCAACGGACAGCCATGGACCCCAACCTACGTGTCATCCCGGCCCTCATAGCAGTTCACCTGGTGTACAGGAACCAACGCAGATGCAGCAGAAGGTCAGAACAACACCCAGGGGCAAAGGGGGGGGCAGGGGCAGGAAACATCACACCCACTCAAGTCCTAAATCATACATGCCCTGCACATACCTGACCCCCAGGGCCTGGTCACTTCGGGGGTGTGGGCGTCTCCACCAAGGCCTCGCAACGGAAATCAACACGGAAGCGAACCGGCAACACAACAATTGTGGTACGCACCGTACCCACGCCTCAAGAGCGTGGGTACGGGTCGTACCATGCCCACCCCAACATCACCCCAACAATGGCGGTACGGCCCCTAGCCATGACTATGGGACGTGGGTACGGCCCGTACCGCCATTGTGGGGTGATGTAGGGGTGGGCGTGGTACGACCCGTACCCACGCTCCTAAGGCGTGGGTACGGTGCATGCCCTCACGTCACCCCAACAATGGAGGTACGGGCCGTACCCACGCCCCCAGAGCGTGTGTACGGCCCGTACCAGGCGTACCCCTACATCACCACTGCAATGGTGGTACGGCCCGTACCCATGCCTGTGGGACGTGGGTACGGCCCGTACCGCCATTGTGGGGTGATGTAGGGGTGGGCGTGGTACGACCCGTACCCATGCTCCTAAGGCGTGGGTACGGTGCATGCCCTTACATCACCCCAACAATGGAGGTACGGGCCGTACCCACGCCCCCAGAGCATCGCTACGGGCCGTACCACGCGTACCCTGACATCACCACTGCAATGGTGGTACGGCCCGTACCCATGCCTGTGGGACGTGGGTACAGCCCGTACCACCATTGTTGGGGTGACGTAGGGGTAGGCGTGGTACGACCCGTACCCACGCTTTTAAGGCGTGGGTACGGTTCGTACCCTTACGTCACCCCAACAATGGTGGTACGGGCCGTACCCACATCCCACAGGCATGGGTACGGGCCGTACCACCATCGCAGTGGTGATGTAGGGGTATGCTTGGTACGAGCCGTACCCACGCCCTAAAGGCATTGGTATGGTACGTACCCCTACGGCACCCCAACAATGGGGGTACGACCCATACCCATGTCCAAAAGGCATGGGTATGGGCCGTCCTGTCATTGTTGGGGTGACGTAGGGGTAGGGCCCATGCCCAGGCCGTAGGACGTGGGTACGGGTCGTACCACGCCAGTGGCCAGACACATTGGGGTGTGTGGCCATCAGCCCCAGCAGTGCCCAGACATAGGAGGGGTGGGCGCAGAGTCCCCCCAGCAGTGCCCAGACATAGGAGGGGTGGGTGCAGAGTCCTCCCAGCAGTGGCCAGACATATGAGGGGTGGGTGCAGAGTCCTTCCAGCAGTGCCCAGACATGGGAGGGGTGGGTGCCTATCACTCCCAGCAGTGCCCAGACATAGGAGGGGTGGGTGCAGAGTCCCCCCAGCAGTGCCCAGACATAGGAGGGGTGGGCGCAGAGTCCCCCCAGCAGTGCCCAGACATAGGAGGGGTGGGTGCAGAGTCCCCCCAGCAGTGCCCAGACATAGGAGGGGTGGGCGCAGAATCCTCCCAGCAGTGCCCAGACATAGGAGGGGTGGGTGCAGAGTCCCCCCAGCAGTGCCCAGACATGGGAGGGGTGGGTGCCTATCACTCCCAGCAGTGCCCAGACATAGGAGGGGTGGGTGCAGAGTCCTCCCAGCAGTGCCCAGACATGAGAGGGGTGGGTGCCTATCACTCCCAGCAGTGCCCAGACATAGGAGGGGTGGGTGCAGAGTCCCCCCAGCAGTGCCCAGACATAGGAGGGGTGGGTGCCTATCACTCCCAGCAGTGCCCAGACAAAGGAGGGGTGGGTGCAGAGTCCCCCCAGCAGTGCCCAGACATGGGAGGGGTGGGTGCCTATCACTCCCAGCAGTGCCCAGACATAGGAGGGGTGGGTGCAGAGTCCCCCCAGCAGTGCCCAGACATAGGAGGGGTGGGTGCCTAACACTCCCAGCAGTGCCCAGACATAGGAGGGGTGGGTGCAGAGTCCCCCCAGCAGTGCCCAGACATTGGAGGGGTGGGCGCAGAGTCCTCCCAGCAGTGCCCAGACATAGGAGGGGTGGGTGCAGAGTCCCCCCAGCAGTGCCCAGACATAGGAGGGATGAATGCCTATCACTCCCAGCAGTGCCCAGACATAGGAGGGGTGGGTGCAGAGTCCCCCCAGCAGTGCTCAGACATAGGAGGGGTGGGTGCAGAGTCCCCCCAGCAGTGCCCAGACATAGGAGGGGTGGGTGCTGAGTCCCCCCAGCAGTGGCCAGACATAGGAGGGGTGGGTGCAGAGTCCTCCCAGCAGTGCCCAGACATGGGAGGGGTGGGTGCCTATCACTCCCAGCAGTGCCCAGACTTAGGAGGGGTGGGTGCAGAGTCCCCCCAGCAGTGCCCAGACATGGGGGGGTGGGTGCCTATCACTCCCAGCAGTGCCCAGACATAGGAGGGGTGGGTGCAGAGTCCCCCCAGCAGTGCCCAGACATAGGAGGGGTGGGTGCCTAACACTCGCAGCAGTGCCCAGACATAGGAGGGGTGGGCGCAGAGTCCTCCCAGCAGTGCCCAGACATAGGAGTGGTGGGTGCAGAGTCCCCCCAGCAGTGCCCAGACATAGGAGGGGTGGGTGCTTATCACTCCCAGCAGTGCCCAGACATAGGAGGTGTGGGTGCAGAGTCCACCCAGCAATGTACAGAGACATGGTGGTGTGTACACCATCCTACAATTAGCAAAACACCATGGGTGCATGAAGGCATACACAAAGTGCGACAATATTGAGAGTGACATGACAACACATCACTGACAGCAGTGTCCCACTCCCATGAGGGTGGATGTCCATCCCCCACTGCATGACACACCACATGTGGGTGTGATGACAAATGACACATGCATACCCACCCCTGGTGCTGCCAGCACAATACACACAATGAGAGCATGCAACAAGACTGTATACTCATGTGCCACCCTACTAAACTCAGAGACCCAAAGGGAACACACACTGTCACGCACATTCCAGGACTGATAGGAATGTACAGGTGCTGGGGCAGCCAACAAGTTGGTGCCTCCCATGGAAGGAAAAGGGTGGAGTACCCACAGAGACAATGCCCACAATTGTCAGTCAGGTGACCAAAGACCCTGCAGAACACGTAACACATGTGTGCGAGGCTGAGAGTACACAAATGCATAGGGCGTAAAAGGGAACTGGTCCACATGAAGTCATGTCAATATACTCCATACACTAGTGCAGTGACCACCAAGTATGCCACAAATGATGCAGGTGGAGACATTGCTGAGCATGCATGGCCACAGTTGAAGGGATCCATCACACACCCAGGATAGGTAGACACAGCTCAGCACAACAATTGGGAAACAGCCTGCAGGAAAGATGTCAGGGTCCACAGAGGAAGGAACACACCTGGGGACAATATCACCATACAGTAAGAGCACACATGACCAAAGATTATTTGCAGAGCCCTTTGTGATGGCACACAGATACCAGGGTCCACCCCATGAGCAGCACACTACAACATTTCCCAGACACCTAACACATTATCACCACCCCAAATCATGGAGCACCACCCCCAACAGCAAGTCCAGGAAAGCATTAGTATGCAAAAGAAAATCAAAATGCTTTATTCAGCAGAAATCAAAAATGTCAAAATGATTGTCCACAAACTAGAGGGCCCATAGGCCAGGCCATATGCAACGTCCTGGTGGGGAACACTTAGGGACGTGTCTCCCCTAGCTTGCCTGCACACTCCCATGTCGGGACTCAGCATCAGTGCCAACTAACATGGACCCCGCATTGACTGAACTGGCCAGGGCACAGGCAAGGACCCAACATATGTTACACACCACCCCCACACATGATGCTGCAAGCATTGGGCACTTGGATTAACTGGCAGCCTAGATAACCTTGTGCAAGAGTGACTACACACAGACCAGGGAACACATGTCAAGGAGGGGAAGGGAGGAAGAACAGCACCGGTTGACTTGGGGGAACAGGATATGTACTGCACATATGAACCCTGGCAGTGTATCCATGCAACTGCGCACTTCCAATAGCTGGTGACACACAACAAACACACATGTACCTACCCCCTTGCTGCTGCTGCTTCTCCGCTAAGCGCCTATCCAAGTCAGGGAAGACCACCGCCAGGACACGCTTCATCTGGTGGGTCAGAAGCCGGCGCCCACGGTTCTTATGGCTCTCTGGTGAGTCCCCCAGCAGGTCCCGGGCGATCCTCCTGGTCCAGCACCGGATATCCTGCCAGCGTTTCCTCACCTGGGCCAGGCGCCGCCTCCGACCCTCCACCGACCTCACGGCACTGATGGCTTGCTTCCAGATCTCCCCCTTGGCATAGACGCCTACCTGTGATGATGACAAAGTGAGACAACATCAATACACCTGCTCCATGTCACAGAGACACACATTTGACCAATTTGGCTGGTTTGAACAGGGCATAGTATGCAGCAAACTCATTACACCTTTGTCATAGGGACATCATCCTCTGGGGAAGGCCAAATGCACTACATGGAATTGAAAGTACACAGGTGGAATGAGGGGTGCAACACAATCACTGATCCCGGCTCACACTGTGCATCACAAGCTACACCACGATTATGTACAGCACCTCAAAGCAGTCACATGGCCCAGGCCACTGACGCAACCTCAGCAGGGTACACAGACACACACAGGCACAGGACAATCACCTGCCATCGGCAACTGCGGGTACAAACATCACTCTGCACATGTGCCACTAGACTGGGAGGTGTCACAGGTGTGGGGCAGGCTCAGCACGTCAGACACACAGCACTGCTCAGATGGGTAGGGTATATGCATCCCTCATGCAGCTGGGGTGCAACACTCCACATAGACACTCACCCACATGACAGGGGACTTACACACACACCAATGTCCAGGGGATGAACACATCATTTGGACACTCTCACCACAGGTACACTCAACTCACACACATCTGTGGGTACAGTCACCTGTCACACTGGGGGGACCACAGAATCACATCAGGACTGTAGAAACAACATTCCCAGGAGGATTAGCCAGGCTGAATGTGGCCCGCACCATGCAGTGATTGTCACAGTAAGCACCATGCAAGTGAGGAGTGCAGACATGCACTACTGCATGCTCTGCATGGGAGAAATGAGGCATTCTTCCCCCCTGGGACCCACTCTGAAGAACATTGCATGTCTGTCACACCTGGACACAATGCCAGAAGTGACAGTCACAAAAAAGGGGCACAGTCTGAGCTAATGGAGTCAGCACTCACCTGCTCGCCTGGCTGCCTTATATTTGCCTTGCTGGCCTGTTTCATTTACAGGAGTACAGAGTGATTGGTCAATCTCATTTGCATCCTAGGTTTCCTCCAATCCCTTTAAACCTACCCCAGTGGGTGCCTTTGCATGTTATAAAACATGAGCATGATGTCAACAACCACTTTGCAACTTTGTATATTGTCTCCAACCGACTTCTGCTGGCCACCTGATGAAAAAATTTGAACTTGAAACTGGGTCTCCATGACAACCAGCATGCATTTAGGCCCTTATAATTGTCCCTCATGTGTCCCCTATGTAATTTCACTATACACACAGGTACGGAGCGTTCTACGCCCCTAGGGCACCACTACTCCAGTGATACGGTCCATACAGGTGTCTGTAGGGTCCGTACCACTATGGTTGTGTCGCCGTAGGCATACGCAATTGGGATACGTACGGACCCTACACACGCGTGTACGGACTGTATCACCATGGCGTACACGTACGGCGACACAACCATAGTGGTACGGACCCTACACACGTGTGTATGGACCATATCACTATGGCGTACGCCTACGGCTGCACTACCATAGTGATAAGGACCCTACACATGCCCTCAGAGCGTTTGTACGGTGCGTTTCACACCTTACACTGGTGACAGGCGGCACACAGAAAGGAATTGAGCTGTCATATTTGGCCGAGGCTGGACACCAAGTCATTGTCAGTGCAGTCCTACATGTCTCGGGCCTAGGTGTGTCAGGCTGTGATGTGGCACAAATCTCCTCATGTTGGAACCCAGTAGATGTGTGATGAGCTGTGTACACATGTCATGTGTCAAGCTGCACTATGTGCCACACATCCCCTTCACACATTTGACATGTGTGCATGTAGTACAGACTTGTTGAGCACTGCGTCACTGGCATGGCACAGTCGCCAACATCCGCAACTGTCCCCTGATGCCAGGTACACGGATAATGACACCTGACATGTGACTACCGGCGTTGCACGATGTGAGTATGTCATGTGTGTGTCATGTGTTCCCATAAGCTTGCTGTTGGTGTTCCGTCAAATGCATCTGCAGTTGCTGCATCCAACATGTGCATGTGTGTGGATGGGCATGGCACACTATTATGCACACCAGGACACATGTGGAATCAGACATAACGTGTCTATGTATGCATCGAACATGGACTTGCGAGACAAGGACATATCTGCGTAGTATCAATGTATGTGTGATCAGTTTTGACATGTACCCCTTCATAGCAAGGTGTGTGGTCTGTCCTTTTTTCAGGGACATGTGACTTGTGCCTCTAGTGTTCCGCAACCTGTCTGTATGATAAACATCCTTCTCCTGCACACATGTGGATGTCTGTCACTCCTGTAATGCATCTGCCTGTTCACTTACACTGGCCCAGAGCTAGTCTCATGCCATGTCATGTTGAGCTTGTGAATCCACGTTTGTAGATGGCTCTTGGTAGGAGTGTCACCTGCCTGGCATACGTGTCCAGGATATATTGCACAGACCTGACTCTGCATGTAGCATATGTGTATTGGCTGTTCAACATGTGCTCAGTACATTGACAGTGTTGTTGTACTGTACTCACTCTTCGTTGTGCCTTCCAAATTACTGCAGGGCTCCGCCTCTCCCCCGACCAATCCCAGACTAGGCTGCCCTGAGGGAACGTGACTGTATACGCCGCTACCGCTTCACCCAACGGTTGATTCTGAACTTGACAGCAAGGCTGGCACCACACCTCCAACCGCTACACAGGTATCCTACTGCACTGACACCCAAGATGAAGGTGATGGCAGCCCTACATTTCTTTGCCACGGGTACGTTCCAACATACCATTGCTCATGTTGGTGGCATGTCCCAGACCATGTTCAGCCGTGTCCTGCATGATTTTTTAGAGGCCATGTTGGTTCACCTGGATGAGTTTATTAATTTCCCAACTCCTGAGCAGTTGAAAGGTGTCAAGGGTGACTTCTATGCCCTGGGAGTGATGCCCCATGTCATTGGGTCTATTGATGGGACACATGTGGCTTTGGTACCACCACAGGCACAGGAGGTAGCCTATAGGAACAGGAAACATTACCACTCCATTAATGCCCTTGTGGTGTGTCTTGCTAACATGGTGATTTCCCATGTCTGTGCTCGTTTTCCAGGATCAGCACACGATGCCTACATCATGAGGCGTACGAGCATGTCTTGTTGGTGGGTATACTCTGTTACTCCTGTATTTAGCGTCATCTTTCTGTCTTACTGCTTCTCCTGATCCACTTCTGTCCCTGATGTTTCCATATAGGGGACTCTGGCTATCCCAACATGCCATGGCTGATCACACCTCTCCGCAACCCCAGAACGGCTGCCGATCACCGGTACAACAACGCACATGGGCAGACCAGGCGAGTGATAGAGAGGACCTTTGGCCTCCTGAAGAGCCGATTCCGGTGCCTCGACAAGACCGGCGGCGCACTCCCATATGCACCGGTGAAGGTCTGCAAAATCTTTATCGTGTGCTGCATGCTGCACAACATGGCAGTGGAGAAAGCTGTGCCACTCATCCTGGATCCGGATGAGCAGGAACATCTACCCGTCGAGGACGAGGGGCTTGGTGACGGGGCAAGTGATGTTGAGGAGGAGGAGGAAGAGGACATCCGGAGTCGGCTCATACGCAACTTCTTTGCTTAGTGGTGAGTTGCAGTCTCTGAGTGTGCACGCATTGAGCCTTGTGTGGCATGTGTTGCAATGTGTGGGTCCATCTGCATGTCTGAGTCAGAGGTGTGTTTGGATGTGTCACTCGAGTGATGGTGTAATAACAGTATGTCTTACCTGAGACACTATTTTCACCTAGCATGTTGACAACCTTATACGTGTCGAGTACATGCCCTTGCATGCGGATGTGCTTATTTTGGCTCACTTCTTGTGTGTCTCTCATCCCCAGGTATTTGCGCATGCTGTCTGCTGGTGGCATTGTTGTGCTCCTGCTATTCCTCATGAATACAGCAACGTGTGCTGAATCAGCGTAACATGCACAGACATGTCGAAAAATCACCTTAGGGTAAGGGATGCACCACTGCTTTTTGGGTGTGCTATTTGTTTGGAATGTGTGTGCACTGCTCCTGTTCATGTTTGGTTACTTAGCATACATGTAGAACCACCATGGGTCACATGACATGGAGCTGGATTCACCTGAATTGATAGTCACACTTGGTGACAGTCATCTGTAATGTGATTGTGGATTGTGATGAAGCCATCAATGTGTGTAACACTGCCCTCGGAAACATACGGGATGCACCGGGTTGACATAGTGTGGGACATCCCCATTAGTGGTTCAGTGGTGAATTGCAGCCTCTCCGTGAGCAGCACGGGGTGTTTGCCTCAAACCTGTCACTTGTGTGCCAATTCTATGGGTTTCCTGCATCTGTGGTTCAAAGGGGGGTGCCAGGGTAGGTGCCACATGTTCATCCACATGACCTGTGCATCTGTTAATATAGATGGATTTGCCTTCCGGCAAACATGACTAATAAAGGTGTCCCTCAGCCTCCAAGGTGCCTCATCTCTGTTAATGCAGGTCTCTTGCCACTGTGCATGCGGCATGTCTGGCATAGTTGTCACAGATTGTGCATATGAGTCTATGTGTAGAGTAGCAAGATGCAAGCTGTTTGTCAGGGATTATGATATGTATTGTGCACGATGTACATGGCTGTGTAGGTATTTTGCCATCTCAGTCCCCACAACGGCCACTTTGCTGCATGTGCATCCATTGTCTGTGTGTGTGCCATGTTGAACCAGACACTCCTCCCTTCTCATACACCTTTTGCAGTAGTCCTTTCTGACATGCTTGTGTTAGTGTGCAACTTGTGTCATGGTTTCCAGGACATGGCGCCTGCTGCTGCAGGCCCTGCAGCAAGGGCACACAGAGTTTCTAGATTTGCCCTCCCAAACACGCCTCTAAGACGCACCCCCCTTCCTCCCTCCACCCATTCAATTTGGTGTAATCTGCTTGTGTGTGACACAGTTGCGGTGGCAAAGGCTGGACCGTCTGCACATGCTACGTGCACATTGCACGTGCCTCATGTCCTTGCATGTGCCACATCACGCTACACCATGATGTTGAGGCCACCCACCAAGCAATGTCCATCCAATACATCTGTTGCATGAACTCAGACATGCACTCATCGCCCACGCAACACCTTTGCATAATGAGTGTGCAACTCCAACTGCCTACACAGCGCTGGCACGCCTTCCAGGCCCTGTCACACCAACCAGGTCATGTCCCTCCTACTCCCCACCGGCTCTGTACCCCAACATGGCCATGTGAGTGGTACTCCAGGCCTCTGCATGTAGTATGGTGTCGTTGTGGGACACATGGCACAGGTATCATGTCTCAGCGTATCAGTCTACAATGTGTCCAGGATACCCCTCTACACCATGACATGCGCACTGCATCTTATCATCATCTGGTGTCCCATTGACAGGCAGGTGCTCCTCACCCTCCCAAGAGATGCTGTCCTTGCCAGTTCTCATATTGAATAATGCATGGTATCCATTGGCAGATGGCTGCACGTTGGCCACCTGATGCTGGACTTGTACACGACTGAGGTGTTCATCTGCGGATTGTCCCCTTACAGCTGGGTCAACTGCTTCTGTCCCACCCGCAAGGGCCCTGCACAGGCACAAAGTGTCCACGCACACGAGCTGGTGTGCATCATGGAATGCTTGCTCACATGTGCTATGCTGATCACCAGCATCTGTACCTCAGGCCTCATCACACTCTGCATTATGCACAAGGTCCACTGTTCGATCCACCTCAAGGCAAGACAGACCATCCCCCAGGTCAACTTCGACATCCATGTCCAATCCTACCCTGCACTCTCGGGAGAAGTACTTTACAACTCCCATGACACTTGTCCACATCCAGGGTGCATCTGCACAGCTCTGCTTCAACATCCGGCAACCCAGCCACATCACCGTCCAACAGGGATAGCGGCAATGGATCACTGTCATCTGCAGGATGACCTTCACAATCCATGGCCACACTCAGGATGCAGCCCACGACCACGCCCCCAACACAACCATGTGGCACTGTCATCCAAGACCCCATTGTGCCATCTCCATGCATCCAACCTTGGCCTGGCCACCATTCTCCACATCCACCTGACTCCTGCTTGCAGGACATAGTTCTCCCACCTGGCTACACATACCTGGGACTCCCACCCCAGGATACTCCACATGATCCCTGACCTCTGCGCATGACTGTTGCTCTTCGAAATAGGTCTGTCCGCACAGTTGTGCAGGCACCCCCTCAGCTGGTAGAGCCCATCACGGGTGAGTATGGTGCTCCATGTCTGTATTGGATGATACACTGTGACCCATGTGTGTCCTGTGCCAGACTCAGACCCCAGGGTATGCATGTTTGGAGTTACTTCAAAACTCAGGCATGGTTTGACTTGCCAACACACACATGTAATTGAATAATGCTAAATGACGACATCATCTCCTGATTTCTAATATTTTTATTGGTGGTGGGGTACGTGTTTGGGGGGATGCAAAGTGGTGCTCGGCGGGTGTCTGTAATCCAAAGTTCACACGGGGAGTTGGGATCCTTGCCATTGGAAGGAATCAGAGTCCATGCCACAGTCTTTGTCAACATTGGTCAGACAGTGAGCAGCAAGTCCATGTGGCAGAGAATGTCCTTGGATGAGGTGCTGCTGTTGCGCCAGAGGGCCAGGTGCCATGCCAGGTGACCTGGGAGATAGTGATGGTCCGCTGACTCTCACGGTCTTTTGCGTGGACGACCCACCTTCCTCCGGGGACCCTCAGAAGCAGGCCGTGACGATGTCTGGGATGCTCCGTCGGACGAATCCTCCTCCTCCTGATCCCTCCCTGTGGCTGGTGGTGATCTACTCCTGGTGGCACAGGGAGGGTTGCCCATGTTTTCGGCAATCCGACGGAGTACACGGGTCAAGTCTGTTTGCACTGCCACGAGCTCAGCCAGTCTTGCCTCCATCCGTCCTTGGTGTTGCTGTTGACTGGCATATTGCTCGGCCTGCACGTTCTTTATCTGGTTGAGGGCCTCCACAGGTTGGCTGATGCCCCTGGTGTCACGCCGGTATGTGTCAAGGATGTTGCGGACGTGTGACATAACCGGTTCCTCAGCTGTCTGGTCAGGTTCGCGCCTCCGCCGTCCTCCACTCCCACCACCCCTGCCCACTTGAGCCTGGCCTGCCCTTGTGGGCACGTCGGGTCTCCGGGACCCCTGAGGGATGGCATTTGCGGGGTCGCCTGCCTCCTCCTGGGTGCCCGGGGTCCCTCGTCCCTCCTGGTCAGACTGGCTGCGTTGTGTGCGAGCAGGGCTTCTGTGTGTATCCTGGGATGTGGCAGGAACGGGGGTGGTGGTTGGCACAGTTGTACCTGACGCAGGTGCTGCAGGTGCTTGGGCACCAGAGGGGCCAGGTTGGTCGGGGTCATCCACGGTGTGGTGAGAGTTGTCACTGCCAGTCGGATCATCGTCACGCCAAGCCTGGTCCTGTGTGTCTTCCCCCCCAGTGTTGGGGGGAGATCGACGACGCTGCCCTGTGTGTGAGAGAGAAACAATGTTAATGGTGTTACATGCGTCATCCATGTTTCATATATATTCAAGTTGGCACAGTTCCTCTGGGTAGTTGGATATGTCTAGCATTCCTCTCACAGTGCACTTGTGGATGGGTATGTTGCGGGGGTCAGATTGATATGTACTCCTGGTTATTTGGCCTGTCTAATGAGTGTTGGGATGCTTATTTGGCTATGGATTGGTCTTGTTGTGTCACATATCCATTGTGGGAGTGCCAATTTGCGTTGGCTGCCCCGGGGGTGTGTGCTTGTGTAAGGGGGGGGGGGGGGGTGTGACCGAGCATGCTGTTGGGTGTGGTGTGATTTGTCATTGGGTCTACCAGGTGATGTGTCTGTCCCCTCATGGTGCCTGCTGGCATGACAGTGAATGTGAGTTCCTGTGGTAGGTAGGTGTCATGTGGAGTTGGTGTTTGAGTGTACAGTGGTCACAGGTTTGCCTTGTGCTGTCTACAGCAGGGCCAAGTGTCATCTACCTTGTCTGTACTTGGCAAGTCCCTGTGCATTGTGCATGGTGCATGGGTATGTCCCTTGGCCACGGCTGTCAACACTTTTCGTATGTGTGACACACTCTTTGTTGTTGCATCAGTTTTGAACGCAGTGAGCAGTGTAGCAAGCGTGCGTAGGGAGCGCTGCAGAACCGACTTACGTGTTGCACTGTACGCGGCCAAATGTTGCTTTGTCATGTCTATTGGAGAATGCAGGTAGGAAACTTATGCATGTGTGACTGGGTTCAAACAAACACAGTGAGTGGGTATACTGGGTGTGAGGTTAGGTTTGTGCCTGCAGCGAGGATCGACTTTTGCACAGTTTGACACATGGCCCAGTGCTTTCCAAACGAGTGAGGGGTGTTTCACGCACTGCCAGACCTTGTCAACATGCACACAGTCCACCTGCTGATGAGCGGACATGCCCACACCACCCTAGGGTGATTTTGTCTCCCTCTGTCTCTCTCTCTCCCTCCCTCTGTCACCCTCCTCCCTCCGTCTGTCTGTCTCCCTCTGTCTCCCTCTGTCTCCCTCCCTCTCTCTCCCTCTCCCTCCGTCTGTTTGTCTCCCTCTGTCACCCTCTGTCTCCCTCCCTCTCTCTCCCTCTCCCTCCCTCTGTCTGTCTCCCTCGGTCTCCCTCCCTCTCTCTCTCCCTCCGTCTGTCTGTCACCCTCTGTCGCCCTCCCTCTCTCTCCCTCTCCCTCCATCTGTCTGTCACCCTCTGTCGCCCTCAATCTCCCTCCCTCTCTCTCCCCCTCTCCCTCCCTCTGTCTGTCTCCCTCTGTCGCCCTCTGTCTCCCTCCCTCTCTCTCCCTCTCCCTCCGTCTGTCTGTCACCCTCTGTCACCCTCCCTCTCTCTCCCTCTCCCTCCATCTGTCTGTCACCCTCTGTCGCCCTCCCTCTCTCTCTCTCTCCCTCCGTCTGTCTGTCACCCTCTGTCGCCCTCTGTCTACCTCCCTCTCTCTCCCTCTCCCTCCGTCTATCTGTCACCCTCAGTCGCCCTCCCTCTCTCTCCCTCTCCCTCCGTCTGTCTGTCACCCTCTGTCGCCCTCTGTCTCCCTCCCTCTCTCTCCCTCTGTCTGTCTGTCACCCTCTGTCGCCCTCTGTCTCCCTCCCTGTCTCTCCCTCTCCCTCCCTCTGTCTGTCTCCATCTGTCGCCCTCCCTCTCTCTCCCTCCGTCTGTCTGTCACCCTCTGTCGCCCTCTGTCTCCCTCCCTCTCTCTCCCTTTCCCTCCCTCTGTCTGTCACCCTCTGTCGCCCTCCCTCTCTCTCCCTCTCCCTTCGTCTGTCTGTCACCCTCTGTCGCCCTCTGTCTCCCTCCCTCTCTCTCCCTCTGTCTGTCTGTCACCCTCAGTCGCCCTCTGTCTCCCTCCCTCTCTCTCCCTCTCCCTCTCCCTCCCTCTGTCTGTCTGTCTCCCTCTGTCTCCCTCCCTCTCTCTCCCTCTCCCTCCCTCTCTCTCCCTCTCCCTCCCTCTCTGTCTCCCTCTGTCGCCCTCTGTCTCCCTCCCTCTCTCTCCCTCTCCCTCCCTCTGTCTGTCTCCCTCTGTCACCCTCTGTCGCCCTCCCTCTCTCTCCCTCTCCCTCCGTCTGTCTGTCACCCTATGTCGCCCTCCCTCTCTCTCCCTCTCCCTCTCCCTCTCCCTCTCCCTCCATCTGTCTGTCACCCTCTGTCGCCCTCTATCTCCCTCCCTCTCTCTCCCCCTCTCCCTCCCTCTGTCTGTCTCCCTCTGTCGCCCTCTGTCTCCCTCCCTCTCTCTCCCTCTCCCTCCGTCTGTCTGACACCCTCCCTCTCTCTCCCTCTCCCGCCGTCTGTCTGTAACCCTCTGTCGCCCTCCCTCTCTCTCCCTCTCCCTCCGTCTGTCTGTCACCCTCTATCGCCCTCTGTCTCCCTCCCTCTCTCTCCCTCTCCCTCCGTCTATCTGTCACCCTCTGTCGCCCTCCCTCTCTCTCCCTCTCCCTCCGTCTGTCTGTCACCCTCTGTCGCCCTCTGTCTCCCTCCCTCTCTCTCCCTCTCCCTCTGTCTGTCTGTCACCCTCTGTCGCCCTCTGTCTCCCTCCCTCTCTCTCCCTCTCCCTCTGTCTGTCTGTCACCCTCTGTCGCCCTCTGTCTCCCTCCCTCTCTCTCCTTCTCCCTCCCTCTGTCTGTCTCCCTCTGTCGCCCTCCCTCTCTCTCCCTCTCCCTCCGTCTGTCTGTCACCCTCTGTCGCCCTCTGTCTCCCTCCCTCTCTCTCCCTCTCCCTCCTCTGTCTTTCACCCTCTGTCGCCCTCCCTCTCTCTCCCTCTCCCTTCGTCTGTCTGTCACCCTCTGTCGCCCTCTGTCTCCCTCCCTCTCTCTCCCTCTCCCTCCGTCTGTCTGTCACCCTCTGTCTCCCTCCCTCTCTCTCCCTCTCCCACCCTCTGTCTGTCTGTCTCCCTCTGTCTCCCTCCCTCTCTCTCCCTCTCCCTCCCTCTCTCTCCCTCTCCCTCCCTCTCTGTCTCCCTCTGTCGCCCTCTGTCTCCCTCCCTCTCTCTCCCTCTCCCTCCCTCTGTCTGTCTTCCTCTGTCACCCTCTGTCTCCCTCCCTCTCTCTCCCTCCGTCTGTCTGTCACCCTCTGTCGCCCTCCCTCTCTCTCCCTCTCCCTCCGTCTGTCTGTCACCCTCTGTCTCCCTCCCTCTCTCTACCTCTCCCTCCGTCTGTCTGTCACCCTCTGTCGCCCTCTGTCTCCCTCCCTCTCTCTCCCTCTCCCTCTGTCTGTCTGTCACCCTCTGTCGCCCTCCCTCTCTCTCCCTCTCCCTCCGTCTGTCTGTCACCCTCTGTCGCCCTCTGTCTCCCTCTGTCTCTCTCCCTCTCCCTCCGTCTGTCTGTCACCCTCTGTCGCCCTCTGTCTCCCTCCCTCTCTCTCCGTCTCCCTCCGTCTGTCTGTCACCCTCTGTCACCCTCTGTCTCCCTCCCTCTCTCACCCTCTCCCTCCCTCTGTCTGTCTACCTCTGTCGCCCTCTGTCTCCCTCCCTCTCTCTCCCTCTCCCTCCGTCTGTCTGTCACCCTCTGTCACCTCAGCCCAGCTTCCTGGGCACACACACTTTGCAGGTCTTTCAAAGGCCATTGGCTTGTTCATGTGGCTTTGTTTAGAATCTCCCGGACCCCATTGGGCAGAGTGTCTCTGAGTCTGCGCTGCAGCGGCGGTGTGTGCTGACACTCTTTCACAGTGTTGCCTCTTCATTAGCTGCTGTTATGTGCGAATTGGGCCTTCATACCCATGTCATCCTGCGACGCGGCCGCCATTTGCAGGCGACACAGTACAGTGTCGGGACACACTGTTTGTACAGCTTTGCCCTAGGCCATATGGGCTGAGGGCATTGGTGTCTGCTTCTGAGTTGCACAATGTGATTTTGAAGGCCCCCCCTTCCGGCATCATGGACATCCTGTCTTGTGTTGGCGTTTTGTGTGGCCTGTGACTTGGCATGGCCTTGCTTGGTGCATGGGGCATGGAGCCGATTGTGGCATGCACGTGTTGTTGGAATGTGGTTGCATCCGGTGATGGCTTTGGGGTAGTTACGTGCATTATCGGGAGTTGGGTTGTGGATGCGGTTCCCCCCATGTGGGGTGAGTTGTTTGTGTACTCACCAGGCTCGGCGAGTCCTTCTACTCTGTGTACTCCCACCGGCGGCAGCGTGCGCATCACCTTCTCCTCCCAGGGATGGTAGTGTACCGGTCTGCGGGGCGGCCCACCTCCAGTAATGTTGCCCTGGTTGTATTCGTCGGTCATTTTGCAGCGGACCGTCCTCCGCAGATCGTACCACCTGGCTTGGCATTCATGCCTGGTCCTTCTGATGGGCGCAGCAGCATTCACCCTCTCGATGATCCTCTGCCACATGGCTGATTTTTCTGATACGCTGGTCTGTCTGACCAATGTTCCAAAGAGCTGTGGCTCGACTCTGATGATTTCATTGACAAGGATCTCCAGCTCCGCTGTTGTGAACTTTGGATTCCTGTCTGTGGGCATGGTGTGGGGTGTGGGTGTGGATGGTTGTGGGTGTGTGTGTGTGGTTGTGAAGGTGTGTGTGTGAATGTGATGAGGGGGTGTTTGTGAAGGTGGTTGTGTGAAGGTGTGCAAGTGTAAGGTGTAGTAAAGGTTCAAGTCTGGTGCTGTGGGTTGTCTGTGGGGTCTGGCAGCAGTGGGTCTGTTGCAAACGCTCATGGTTTGTGTGTGTGGGCCCTTTTTATTGGTCCATTTGTGGGTGTGGCTGTGTTTGAACTTTGGGTGGGTGTGTTATAAGGGGTGGTTGTGTTTTGAGTCTCTGTTTACCTGTTTGGCTGTTGCAGGTCAGTGTATTGGATGTATTTGGGCTTGTTGGACGTGTTTTGTGGTATTGTGCGATTCAAATTGACTCTCCTTGTGGTGGTGTGTTTTTCGCGTCTGTGCGGTGCGTACATCGGCCATGTTGTTGTACAGTGCTGAGATTTGCTATGGCTTGGTACGACTCGTACATGCGCATGGCTGGGTGAGGGTGCTGGTGTAGGGGTCTCGGGTAGAGTGCGTACAGGCACGGGCAGGGTGTGGGGGCCTGGGGGTACATGCCGTACATACGTGAACCGAGGGTACAACGCGTACATGGGGGGGCTGGGGGTACGGCACGTACATACGGGGTGCTGGGGGTACGGTGTGTGCCCCCACCCCCGTATGGACGGTGCATACCCCCAGCCTCCGTATGTAAGCACCGTCCCCCAGCACATACCCCCATGTACGCTCAGTACCCCCAGCCCCCGTATGTACGCACCGTACACCCGGCCCCCCCCACTGTATGTACGCGCCGTACCCCCAGACTCCCTATGGACGGAGCGTACCCCCACCCCAACCGTAGGTACGGAGCGTACCACCACCCCGTAGGTACGATGTGGACCTCCCAGCGCGTGACGCACCGTACATAGGGGGGGTGGGGGTACACCTCGTACCTACGGGGGTGGTGGTATGCTCCGTACCTACGGGGTGGGGTGGGGGTACGGCGCAAAATGGGGGGGTGCTGGGGTACGGCACATACGTGGGGGGGTGTGCTGGGGGGGTGTTCGGCGCGTATGCGGGCAACTATTTGGACGTCTCCATAGTTCGCACGGTACGGTGTTTTTTACATACGGTTGTGCATTCGGACGGGCGGGACGGATCGTACTTGCGCGCTCGGACTTCAGTTTCCCGATTCGTAGGTAAAACTGTCCGGGGACGTGTCAGACACTTTTTCCGACCCGAGGACGTGTCGGGGAATTTTCCCAATGCGATTCGTATGGATTTTTTCACATACGAATTGTACTTGCCAGTTTGTACTGGACTTGTACGATTCGTACGGTAAAAAAAACGGATACGATTTGTACGGGGGAAATTTTTAACGGATCGGAATTGGCCCCTTAGTTTGTCTACATTAGCAGGCATTTTACTGTCTTCTAATTTATTGTAACAGTATTTACATATTACTTGCCATATGGACAAGACACAGCTTTCCTCTACAAACAAATATACAGCTAACTATTGCCAGTTATCATTATTTTCATTTGCACTTTTTAAATACAAGTCAACAGTCCGTGTTTGTATCTTGTAGTGAGTGTATCGACAACAGATACAAACATACTCTGGTTTTTCAGACAGCACTGTGTTAAATTTTTAATCTCTCCTTCAAAACTAGCAACTGTAATATCTGTGTCTCCGTTCTGTGACTCCTCCTTTTTTTTGGATAAATCAATTTTATTGCTTTTCCGTTTTATACATCAACACAGTAAGAATATAAATCATTAGGACAACACCCCTCACACATCACATTGCAACATGAAACATGCACAGCCCAGTGTCCACATAGGGTAACTCAGTCTACTCATAGTACGGATTACATGGGCACAGCACATTAGTTATAGAGCCACCACTTCCTAGTAGGTAAACTGCCCTAGACATTTTCCTCAGACTTTGACATGTTTCCAGGGACATCCACGTGCTTCATAGACCAACCGTTCCTGTTGCTCACACCAGTCCACACCCTCCTCCATTTGGCCAGAGTAGGGCATTTGCATGCCAACCACTGTGAAGCAATATCTTGTTTGGCTACCAATAAGGCCGTTCCCAGAAAGGAGCTTTCCGCCCTTGTACCTCCAGTCCCCTCCAGCACCGCAAGCAAAATCATTGTGGGCAATATGGAGACTCTCCCTTCCCAGAATACCTGATAGTTCTCCAGTAACAATTATCCAATAGGAAGTAAGGACATCACAGGTCCAGACCATCTGATAGAAATCAGCAGGTTCCATGCCAGATCTGGGGCAGGCGGGCTAGCACGAATGTCTGCTCTATGCAGGCAGTGTAAAAAGAGGTCACCAAAATACAAATAGTTAGTTTGGATGGGTAGTAACTTGGCTGAAGTTGTGAGTTCCCTCAGGCTCATTAATGCGTCTCTCCAGTCCTCCTCCTCTAGGCGTCCTACTCACTCCTCCCACAGGACCCTGATGTGATCCAGTGTCTCTGGATAGTTGTTGAAGAGTGTACGATAGATCTGTGAGATCCCACCTCTACCCAAGTATCCCCTCAGTAGCTTGGCCTCCAGTGGGCTGTATTCTGGCCGGGGGTCCGCTGAAAGGAGATGAGCAGTGAGTGCATGTCAGAGTTGAACATATGTGTAAAACTGGGAGTGCCAAGCTGGTATGTCTGCTGCCGCTCCAGAAAGGACCTTATATGAGTCCCCGACCAGATATCACCCAACCTAGTGACACCAATGCAGTTCCAGGACCGAAAACGTCTAAGAGATGTTGTTTCCCTCAACCAGGTGCTGTGCCAGATTGGTATTTGCATTGTAAATCTGGACCCCCAGTGCGCATGTCGCAGAGCCGCTCTCCACACTGTAAAGACCACCCGGGTCACCGTGGGCAGTGTCTGGGGGTTTGGAGACCCATAAAGCATACTCTGAATCAGAGCAAAGTCTATCTATTTAAGTTTCGCTTTGTGTGCAGGATCCGAACACCCCTCCCATTAAACCAGTCATGGAGGACAGGTAGTAAAGGCAGAGGTTGGACCTACCCAGACCCCATCAAACAATCCCCGCTGAGAATGAGCAAGGGCGTTGCGCGGTCTAGAGTCCTTCCAAAAGAATGAGGTTGTGACCTTGTCTAGGGCCGTAAACCATACTCGTGGTAGTTGAAGAGGTAGATTCTGGAAAACATACAATAATCGAGGATGGATCATTATCTTGTATAGGGCTGCACGGCCTAAAATGTTGAGACGTAGTGAATGCCACATAGTAAGGTCATATTTAGCTTTCTGTGTCAACAGGTGAAGGATAAGGGTCCACAAACGTTCTCGGAGCAAAGCGACCCATATGCCCAGATAATTGAAGCTGAGTCTGTGCAGGAGGATCCTCTCCACCCAATCAAAGCAGTCCCTGGTCGGTGCCTGGGGGACCAGTACAGATTTTTCAGGATTCAAGCAGAGGCCAGACACGTCCTCGAACCGCTCAAGCAACCGGAGGCAGCCTGGTCCGCTCACAGCTGGGTGAGCCAAGTAAAGCAGGACATCATCTGTTGTCAGAGCAATATGATCTTCATGACCTACCCCTCACCTCTATCCAATGAACTGGGAGTCCATGAGTTTCAGTGCTGCAAGGGGTGCCAAGGCACGAAGGAGGGGGAGAGAGGACATCCCTGCCCGCTCGATGGGGGAAGGCTTCTGAGAGGATTCCATTAACCCGAACTCAGGCCAATTGATTCGCGTATAAGACCCTCACCATCACTTGAATTTGGGGCCCGAAGCCTGCACGGGTGAGTACAAAGCGCAGGTAGTCTCAGTCCAATGAGTTGAAGGCCATTCAAAGTCGAGATGAAGCAAGGTGAGATGTGGGGGTAGTCGTTGTCAGTGTTCTAGTGCACATGCAGACGCCAGATACAGTACCCCATGCTCCAGAGTGGCATGAAGCCACACTGGTCTGGATGCACCAGACTCATAATGACGCGCCTTAGCTTATTTGCCAAAAATGCTGTGAAGATTTTAACATCCCCATTAAGGAATGAATGAATGAATGAATGAATGAATGAATGAATGAATGAATGAATGAATACCTATTTATATAGCGCATGGCTACCCTAGGGCATCCCAGCGCTGTTAAGACTGAGGACGCTGTCAGGCATTAGAGGATGTTCTTAAACAAGAATGTCTTTAGTTGCTTCCTGAAGGCAGTATGATTTAATTCATGCCTGAAGTTGTCAGGGAGTTTATTCCATTCTTTAGCTGCTAGGACCGAAAGTCGACAGCCACCCATACGGACCAGTCTGACCTTTGACACAACCAGCAGATTGCGTTGGTTAGATCTAAGAGATCTGACCGAATGATAGCGCCGAAAGAGAGGATCCAAAATGGATGGGCCGAGGTTGTGAATAGACTTATGTGCCAGACACAGAGTCTTAAACACAATCCTTTCATGGACTGGAAGCCAGTGTAGAAGTCTGATTGAGGGTTTAGCTGATGATCGTTTAGGGATTTTCATGAGTAGGCGAGCTGCACAATTCTGTACAGCTTGCAGAGTTTTTATTGTAGTAACAGGGGCCCCCAGATAGATAGCATTCGCATAGTCCAGTCGCGAGAGAACCAGCGACTGTACTAATATGCGTCTGGCTTCAAAAGGGAGTAGGTCTAGGATTTTTTTAAGAGCTCTCATGAGTCCATAGCAAGTCGAGGCTACTTTGTTGGCCTGATGCTGGAAGTTCAAGGCAGAATCCAGCCAGACCCCTAGACTTTTTATTTTGGTCTTGGGCTTCGGAGGGGGTCCAAGACGCTGCGGCCACCAAGGGTCCAGGTTGATTGGGGCTTTATAGCCCAGCAGCATGATGTCTGTCTTGGCTCCATTCAGCTTCAAACAGGACGAGGTCATCCAATCAAGTACATTGGAGAGACAGGGGGTAAGATTGTTAATCCCCTGAGGTGAGGTATCGTCTCTCACCAGGGAAACAACCAGCTGTGTGTCATCGGCGTAGGTGACAAGCTGAATTCCCCAAGGAAGCACCACCTCAGCCAAGGAGAGAAATCAGGCGATAATCTTCCCATGATGTGGATGGGGGCTGCGTCTTCACTATGGTGGCAGAGTCGGTTTTCAATGGAAAGGACCCCTCCTGCAAAGCCTCCTGGTAGAATCGCAGTAGGTGGGGGGTGAGAATCTTTCAGAAGGTGCTGTAATATTCCATTGTTTTACCCGGTGCAGCCCTGTACAGTGCCTCATCAATCTCCTCCGCTGTGAAGGGATCGTCTGGCAACGCCTGTCAGCCGAAGACAGCTCAGGGAGTGGCATTGACTCAAGGAAGGTCTGGATCACTGTTTCATTTCTAGCCCTAGGTCTGGCATGGAGATTCCGGTAATAAGATGTTAAGGTTTGCGCTATCTCTGACAGAGAGCATAAGGGGTGGCAGTGCTTATCAATAACCTCCGGGATTATTCTGTTGGATTGTGAGGTCAACGCCAGCCAATAATGCAGTTTCCCATTTTTATCCCCCCAGATGTGCATTTTAGCTGTTGTTGCCCTCCAGAGGTGTTTGGCCACCTCCAAGAAGTGTAGACAGATGTCCTCCCAGACAAGACGTAGGGCCTGATTCCACTCTTGCTCATAAGGTCTGCGAATCGCATTCATTAAGCGCAAGTCCGATTTGCAGACCGGATTTCTCATCGACTCGTACCACTGTACCCGTCAGCGATGCCTTCTGAGCGACTTTAAAATGCCGAGGTGTACAGCGCAGTGCATCCATTTTCCGAGCGAGCAATTGCGATGCGTGCTTTGAGCAGCCAGAGCGAGTCGGAGCCTCCGACTGGAAAAAGAGCTCTGGGAAGCAGACTTCGGTGGTCTGCGGCGGACCCCGCTTCACCCCGGGCCTAACGACTCGGACAATGTGGGGACCCAGGATCCCCCTTACCATGCTTGCATGGTGTTGGGTGCACTGAGGTGACCCGCAAAAGGGGGAACCCTTTTCCGAGACGTGCCTTTTTCGTCAATGGGATCCTATGTATGCTCTGTACAATAGGCTCCCATTAACTTCAATGGTGCTCCTTTGCGACCCGAGCCATCAGTGCTGAATTGCATCGTACTTGGTCGCTCGGAGCCCAGCAGCCCGAGTCACTCTGGAAGCTCTACGGGCACGAGTCGGGCGTAGGGCTTTCCCAGCGAGACAGTAATCGGGCCCTTAGTTGTTGGGAGACATTACCCTGCGGACCTAAGCCCAGCTGTTGCTCCAGCCTTAGAGCTTGCACCTCTAATTAGTTGATCAGAGCAGCACAATCCCATTCTTTGCCCCTGATATATTGTTTGGCAAAGCTGTGCAGGGTTGCTTTACTAGCATGCCCTTGCCATGGAGTCTAAGTTGGTTGTGAAAAAAGAATGCCACTTGGACCGGAGGCTGTGGATAAATTCCTTGTCTTAGAGGTGCCAGACCTCCATGCGCCACAGAGGACACTGGCCTTCCATGGGACGCCCCAGACGCATCAACAAGGGGTAGTGGTCTGAAATGCCACATGCCAGAATCTGGACCCGAGTCAGTTTCAGGCAGCCAGAAAGAGCAAGCCGATCTGAGAGTGGGTGTGGTGGGCTGGGGAGGTGTGTGTAAATTGCCGGCTCCGGGGGTGTCAAGACCTTCAAGCATCATAGAGGCCCCATGCTCTGGCCCAGTCCATGAGATGACATGCACCAAGATCACAAGAAGTCATGATAGACCCAGAACAGTCCATGGTTGGGACCGGCATGGCATTAAAATCGCCCACTATCACAGTGAGACCTTGGGGGAGGAGTGTAAGGACCAGGGAGAGATCTCAAAGCCCAGTGATCAAGGAGGCCGGTGGTATATAGACGCAAATCAGTAACACCACTTCTCATTCCAAGTGGCCCTCTAGAGCAATGTATCACCCCTGGGGTTCTCGCTTGACCTTGATGGCCCTCAGCGGCAAGGTGAAGTTCAGTAGTATTGCCACCCACAGTGAGAACCTGCAGGATAGACCCTGTCATAGCCCTTCTGTGCTAGAAAGGGACAGAGCTCCCCTAGGAGATGTGTCTCCTGCAGCAGGAGGGCCTCCCGGTGGTATTGGTGTGCTAATGTTAGGACAGCTGTGTGCTTAATCCGGTCCAATAGACCATTAACATTCGATGACATAACCTGGAATATGTGCGGGTGGTATAGATCTGTCAGGTGAGCAAACAATATTGTATCCCAGTGAGGGACTTCCTTGGAGCCTCTGGGACCCTTCCCCAACATGTCTGTACCCATTATGAAAAGCAGTCATTCCTGTTTTGCGCAGTTTGGTACAGTATGGGTGCGCCCTCCAACCTGACCTGAAAGAAAGAAATGTTAAACACAACATTAAACAACAGTTAGGAGGTTGGTGCTAGGCCTGGGGCTGCTTAAGTCATTAGTGGGCCTCCCCGGAGCGGTCCCTGACCGTCATGCCATTATCAGGACCCCCGCTGCTCAGGACAGGGGTGGCCAACAGACACTCGCCCAGAGCCACCCAGGAGCACACCACACTGTCAGCCACACCGCCGCCGGAGCCCCCCAGGGATTTCAACGTCTCAACTTGCCCCCAAATCAAGTAGGAGCTCCCCGGAGACCTCAGTGTAGCATGGAGGCAGGCTCAACAGGGGGCGTCTCAGCGAGGCCCCAGGTGCCTCCCATTGATGGACACCAGGGGCAGACGTGAGTAGGGGCAGGGGGGAAGAGAACCCAACCAGGTCCCCACTATCCCAGATTCAGCTAAATCCCCGGCAGTGCTGCCCCCAACAACTCCACCTTCCAGGCCTCCCAGGACCCACCGTCTCCTTCAGATGGCACTCAGTAGGCACAATCCCAATTATAGGGATTGGCTGCTTCAGAGTCTCTTGTGTCTCCTCTCCACTCAAAACAGGGATGGGCCTGGGGATCTGATGTCCCCAGGGACCCCAGCGGCTCCGTTTTCAGGAATCTGCTCTTGGGGTGATCAGCCTAGTCCTCAGGGCCAGGGCTGGCCCTCCGCAGTCGGGCCCCTCCCCCACTCAAGTCTCGTGCCCCAGGGGGGCACCTTAACCACAGAGTAGATGGCCCCAGCAATTCTGCCCAGTATCAGGGCCAGCCCAGATTGGCACACACCCTCCACCTTACAGGTGAGATGGATCTCACTCACTGGCTGCCGTCTCAGCTGCTCTCCATCCTCCGTCTCTGACGCACACCTCGGAGGACGTTGGTTTGTTCATCATGGGCCCCCCCGAACTCCAACCTCACAGGAGAGGGGGCCCCAAAGAAGGATAGGTGACCAAGCTGCCGCCGACCACAGCCCCTTGTCTGGGTTGTCCTCCACCCGAGGGTAGGGCCACACTGAGATCAGATGGCCACACAGCTGGACACCTCGCACATGTTCCCTGGTCTTCTCCAGCTCTGCGAGTCAGGGCAGTCACGGGGCAGAGTCAGCCGGGGGCACGAACTCCGGTCCGCCCACAGATCAGGCCGCAGCTCCACACGATCCCACCTCTAAGCGTCGGGGAGGCCTCCGGCTGTGCACAGGGCTCACCGGTCCCCCTGCATGGAATCATTTGGCACTGGGCTCAAACCACAGCGCAGCCCCGTTGTCAGTCCTCATTCACCATCATGTAGGCCATTGATCCACTTTTAAGTCGGAGAGTTATCGGATGTTCAGGATGAAGTCCAGCGCAATGTTAAAGGACATCCGCCAGGATGGCCTCCTTGGCCACGCCCCAACTCCTCCTCTTAACAACTCTTCATTTTCCCTAGATTCGGGCTCAGGACCAAAGAAACAAAACTGAACATCATCACAAACCTTTTCTACATCTGCCACAGTACCATGTAAGAGTGCTCCATTCATTTCTTCTAAACATAAAGGTGCCGATTAAGATCCTGGAAAAACCGGGTACGAACCGTCGGTCGGAGCGTTTTCTCCATCCGACTCGTACCCGGGACATAAACATTACGAACATGGAAGTACGATTCGCACGGAAACACCATTTCAGTACGAGTCGTACAAAACACCGACCGCCGAAAATATACATACGAATGTGATGCGGGAATGCTCCGACGTGACGTCGGGACACTTTCAGGCAGCGTTTCACGACCCAGGAAGTACGAATCGAACCGACAGCAGTCCGGACGGCAATAATTTTACGGCACCCAAAAAGTGCCGGAAAAGCGAAGTACGCCGCAAAACGACCAGATTAGGGGGCCTGGTACGCGCCGTACCACCCCCAGCCCCGTGAGTACGCGCCGAACCCCCCCGTGTATGTACACCCGTGTACGTACGAGTCGAACCCCCACCCGTGTATGTACACCCGTGTACGTACGAGTTGTACCCCCACCCGTGTATGTACACCCGTGTACGTACAAGTCGAACCCCCACCCGTGTATGTACACCCGTGTACGTACGAGTCGTACCCCCACCCGTGTATGTACACCCGTGTACGTACAAGTCGAACCCTTACCCGTGTATGTACACCCGTGTACGTACGAGTCGAACCCCCACCCGTGTATGTACACTAACCCCCACCTGTGTATGTACACCCGTGTACGTACGAGTCGAACCCCCACCCGTGTATGTACGGTGCATACCCCCAGCGCTAGGCGCTGGGGGTACGCACCGTACATACACGGGTGGGGGTACGACTCATACGTACACGGGTGTACATACACGGGTGGGGGTATGGCACGTACTCACGGGGGCTGGGGGGGGTGTTCGGCACGTATGCGGGCACATGTCTCCATGGTTGCTATGGGAGTTCGGTCCGTACGGTGCATTTTCCATATGGTTGTAACATCGGACGCACGGGATGGATCGTACTTGCGCGGTCGGACTTCACTTTTCACATTTGTATGGTAAATCATCCGGGGACGTGTCGGACACTTTTTCCGACCCGAAGACGTGTGGGGAATTATTTCCAATGCGATTCGTATGGACTTTTTCCCATGCGAATCGTACTTGGCAGTTTGTACGGCACTTGTACGATTCGTACGGTAAAAAGACCGGATACGAGTCGTACGGGGACATTTTTTCCAGGATCCTAATCGGCACCAAAATTGGAGATTTTCACATATTACAGCCTCCGAACTAAGGTTCGCATTGTTGACTGATGTACAGCTAAGATCCTGAAATGATGAAAGGTGTGCTTTAGCACACTTTCTTTGATAAACAAGCTAGGGAGTGTCTATGCAAATTTGTATGCTTTATAATCTTGCAAGGATCCAATCCTTGTAAAGTGCGTATTTTGCTTTTTAAGCTGCGCCTTGGAAAGATGCGCAGTATGTCCTTAATATATCAATGAATTGCTATCAAATACTACAAACATCTCTACACTTCCATTTTTATACAGATGCCTGACCCCGCCTTCCTTGTACCTCTTCTCCAGTAACTTGTTCCACATTTATAGGTAGCATAACCCCTTTTGCCATAGGAGTGCCATTCTTCATTTCATAACATCATTCTCTGTAATGAATAGCATGAACTAATCTATGATCTTGGAGATAGCTTTTTTCATTAAAGAAAGGCTCTGTACTAGAAGTATGTATGCATTCTCCACTTAAAATTTTAAAAAAGTTACTTCTATTCAATAATCTTTTTTATGGTTTTGTCTACTCATGCACAACACCATTTTGTCAAGAGTCTTCATTCTATTTATAATCAAAATGAAAAGATTCCTCTTTAAAGCAAAGGCCTAATCAGCTACTCTCTCAACGTGTTCTTTCTGTTTGAGTGCCTCTCTCATTCTTCTAAAGTGTTTCATAGTTCTCAGTGGATTTATAACTACTCCACCACAAAACATCCTAGCTCTGTTTCCTTAAACTGCTTCTGTCTCCTGGTTAAGATGTGTCCATCTTTGTTACATTCTTTCCTGTTCTTGTCATATAGATTTTGTCCAGTGTTATTCTTTCTCATAGTTTGAATTTTTATTTTCATTGTTTTGTTATCTTTGGAAATGTCCACATTTATTTTTAAGGGTGCACAGACAGAATATTGAGTTTTTAATATCGATATGCAAAAATATCGAGTTTCAAATATCGTGATACAGGAATAACAACAGCAAGAATATCATGGTCCAGAATATCAACTTTAAGGTAAGAAAGGTAAGAAATAAGGTTTTTTTAAATATCGAAATTAGTAATATCGTTTGCAAAAATATCATTTAAAACATTGTTTTTAATATTAGTGTTATGCATTTTAGTATGTATTTTAAAAGTATGTGATCTAATTATGTTAAATAAGTATTCCATTTGTCTTTAAATATATGTTTTATATTTTTACTAGTGATTAATTTTATGCTAATTAAATTTAGCTTTTTTGAGTTCTGAAGTGGTTTGTGCGCTTATAGGGAAATAGGGTGGGAAGTAATTTAATTAGAATAAATTAATTAAAATATTGTATTTATTTAATTTTGATTTTATATTGTTATTTCTTGTAATTAATTTATTAGTAATTAATAATGAATTGTTACCTAATCTGTATTAATTAATTAATTGATAATTATGTTAATTGTGTTATTTTTTAGGAGGGGGTTGTGAGTTTATAGTGGATAGAGTGGGAAGCAATTTAATTATAATACATTAATTAATTAATATTTTTTATTTCTTAGTATTTATTACATTTATATTTTATAGTGTTCATTGTGGTAATTATTTATTATTAATTAGGTATTAATTGATTGGTAATTTTAATTAATTAGTGAATTGATAATTATGTTAAATGTGTTTTTTTAGTAGGAGCGAGTTGTTGGTTTATTCTGGAATAGGGTGGGAAGTAATTTAATTATAATAAATTATAATAAATAAATTCATAATTTTTATTTATTAGTTTTTATTTAATTTAGATTTCGTAGTGTTAATTTTGAGAAATCATTTATTAATAATTAATGATTCATTGGTTGTTAATTATTAATAATTAATTTGTAATTATGTTAATTTTGTCAATTTTGTAGGAGCTGGTTGTTGGTTTATAGGGGAATAGGGTGTGAAGTAATGTATTTAAAAATAATCAATAAATAATTGTTGATTAATGGTAATTAAATAATCACAAATTATTTATGGAAATTGTGTAATTAATTTGAGGTGTGAGCTGTGGTAACGGGTGAAAAGTAAATTATTTTCAATTAATTAATCAGTTGTTAATTGATAATAATAATACAATTATGTAAAATTAGTTAAGGAGATTGTGTAATTATTTTTATGCATGGGTTGTGGTGTTTGTTGGGGTAGAGGGTGGAAAGTATTTTAAGTTATATTAATTAATAATTATTTGATCATTATTATAAATGTATTAATAGATACATTGTGATGGTAATTATTTAGTTTTATTTTTTGGGTAAATTTCGGTTTATAGGGGTAATGTTTGGTGAGTAAGTTAATTTTTATATGTTTTCATTCAATTTTTTTTAATTAATAATATTTGTTTATTTGATAATTAATTATATTATTTATGGAGGTACAGGTTTTCTGAAATTAAATGTGGTTTGTGAAATGGGTGGTGTTATAGGGTAGGAAATAAGAAATATTGATTTTGTGTAAAAATCAATGTTTTTGATTATAACTAATTGATATTAAATATAGTTGTTTGTTTGTAAAATATTTTATACATTTTTATAAAATAATATTCGTAGGTAATTTTTAGTTTTGTTTAACACTAGAATATGTCTCTATCTTCTGTAATTTTTTATATTTTTATATAATTTTTATTTTTGTATAATTAACAATTTTTTTATTGTCATTGATATTTTGTTTCTTTTTCATTCTGAATTGACTTTGTTGGGAATATTAGTTTTAACCCTCTGCTATCCAACACTTTCCCTACTGTTGCACTCACTGGAGTGGAAATAGTATTTTTCCCCTCTGCTATCAAACACTTTTCCTACTTTTGCAGTTAATGGAGTGCAAAATATAAGTAGAAAAATTAATAAATATGTTAATAATTTAATTAATAATATAATTTTCTTATTAGATTTTATGTTATAGGTGTATGTATGTATATAGATATATGTGAAATGTATGGACCCCATGTACAATATGAAATCAATATCTAAACTGTTTAAATGTAATTGTTCAAAGTGCACAGGTATAAAATGGGCATGGCTTCAGGCCAATTTTAAGGCACTATTGTATATATATTATGGATATAGGTTGCACAATTAAGCACTATTTTGCACTATTTTTAGCACTAGCACTTTAATAGGTGTAAGGTTATACCTGCCAGTAAACTGTATATCTTTCATATTAGAAATTTGGGCATTTTAAGTGGCTACCATTGCATCAAGATATAGGTGATCACTTAGAAAGTACCGCACGGTATCAGTGACATAGATGTTTGAGGGTGGCAGTCAATGAGGGTAGTTATGGCAAAGAAGATATGCTATTTTAAAGTATTCCATGCTAATAATAGGAAACCTCTGAGATGACTATATACTTATAACGTATATATTGTACAAGAGAATTCAATGCCTTATAGTATTTCTTTTATGTCTACTGCTGGTTTGGTATGTTCTTATTGGAAATCCTATTGGTTACTGCACTATTTAATGAGTCTTACTGGACCAGCGCGTCATGTGATCAAGACCGCTGCAACGCTGTTGAAACGCGCCAGGCTGAAGCACTCGCTACTTTCCTCTAGAAATGAACTAATTTGGCAATAAAAGCACAGCACTTTCAATCCACATCGTGGTCTGTACCTGTTTTGTTGGTGAGGAAGAAGGCGACTTATGGATTGTGATTATCTTATATATATATATATATATATATATATATATATATATATATATATATATATATATATATATATATATATATATATATATATATATTCACTGAAAAAAACATAGGTTTTACAGATGTTATAGTTAGGAATTAGCATTTAAAAAACCTTAGAAATTCACTTAAAAAACCATAGGTTTCAGGGACGTTATAGTTAGTTGGACATTTGACTCTTATAATTGAGCTAACTATAGCTCACGCACCCGCAATGCACTGCTGATGATGTCACGTATTACATCACTCATGACATGGTCAGTGACATCACTGATGACATCACTGATGACATCTCAAATGACATCACTGATGAAATCACTCACGACATCATCCAGTGAATGTGTGTTTCTATAAAATGTAAATATGTTTTATATATATATGCCAAGGTGTATTGAAGAATGAATGCATTTACAAGTGCCTAAAGGAATTATTTTGTATGTGTGTGACTGACTGTATAAGTGAGTGATTGAACGTGTCTTACTGAATGCGTGGGTTAGTGACTAAACTGTGTAAAAGTCTGTATTAGTCTCTCCATTGGTGTGTAAGCAACTGCATGGGTTGCTGAATACCTACATGAGTGTCTATATAGGTTATTGATTTGTTGTCTGAGTATCTGTATGGGTCCCTGAGTGTCGGTGTGGGTGGGTGGGTGGATGACTCTGTGCATAGATGTCTGATTGGGTGATTAAGTGGTTGCATGGATTAAAAAGTGCATCTGGAAAGCGCTGTATGGGTGAGTTAGTGTGTCTATGGGTGTGTTGGTGAGTGAATAAATTTCTCAGTGGTATACCTGTGACTAACTAACTATGTTTTAAGCCACTATATGTGAGTGTTGGAGTATATAAATGAGTATACGTGAAACTAAGTTATTTCAAGAGTGGGTGTATAAATAAGTGTCTGCTTCTATCAGTGATTGTATAAGACAGTAAATATGTGTTAGTGTCTGTATAAATAAGTGATGTGGTATGTCTAAAAATAACGAAGTTAGTGTGTATAACTGTATACATGATTAAATGGGTATGTGATTCATTCTTTGCATTACTGACTAGGCGTGTGAGTAACACTATGGATGAATGGCAGCGTGTGACTGCATGTATAAATGTATGAGTGCAGATTATAGTCCTCTATTGATGAGAAACTACATGTATAAGTGACTGGATGTGTGTGTAGACCTAGGAAATAGTAAGTGCTCTGTAGTATATGGCATTCTTCTATGTATAGTTTCAAAAATAGTAGTCAACATTTTAGAATGGGTGTATCAAAGTTTATATTAGAGCATCAGTATGTACATCAGATTGTCATGTGGATGATATCATGAGTGATGTCATCAGTGATGTCATTTAAGATGTCATCAGTGATGTCACTGACCATGTCATGAGTGATGTAATATGTGACATCATCAGCAGTGCATTGCGGGCGCGCGCGTTATAGTTAGCTCAACTAACTATAACAGGCGAATTTCTCTGGTTTTATATAAGTCAAATGTCCAACTAACTATAACGTCCCTGAAACCTATGGTTTTTAAAGTGAATTTCTAAGGTTTTTTAAATGCTATTTCCTAACTATAACGTCTGTAAAACCTATGGTTTTTTCAGTGAATTTTGAAGGTTTTTTAAATGTTAATTTCATATTTTAATGTTAATAAAACCTATATTTTTTCTATTATATTTTTTAATATTTTGGAACTCTATTATACTTCTTTTTTTTTTTTTAACAACATATTTTATTGATTTTATTAAACGAACAACCAGCACAGTTATCCAGAGATTATGGTGCAAGTACATCCCCCAGGGTACACATTGTGCTGATTTACCGCCCCAACCCCTAGTCTGCAAACATTTCGTATCTGACGAGTTTGTGGCGCCACGTCCTGCATAACATCATATACGCATGAAGTCACTCCAGGTACTACTTTGGTATCCAACGGGTACGCAGTACCAAGCCACACGTTACGTCATGTACGTATGGGTTACGCCTGCTGCACGTTGCGTATTCGACGAGTACACACTGCCAGGCCCTGTGTTTCGTCACAGACGTATAGTATCACGCCGGATACCCCATTCCCTTTTTTTTTTTGTCTCAAAAGTATATCGAAATAACTTTAAACAGTATATGAGAGCACACGAAAATCTAAATTATTTTAAACATTTATATATTTCTAACTGTAATGAACTTATATTATGATGAATATATTTTGTCAAAATCATGTCGGGTGCGGCCTCCTTGCGTGCTTGGTGAGCGATTGGCATGTGAACTTAAAAAAAAGCATTTGATTGATTCATAACATTTCCCATTGTAACAGTTGTACGACCCCACCCATTTTACTCATTCTCTCTACAGCGTTTGATGAGAGACACCTCTTTTGCTTAGAAAGCTTTTTTGAAAAGTGTATTCCTGTATACACCTATCTTATACTACACACAGCATGCAACGATCATCTTGATCAATATTCATGCTCTGTACATTAGCCTTCCACTTGTGATTGCCACGCATCTCAAACGTTCCATCAAAAAACAAATGTCTTACACGATACCCCTGGTGTGTGTGTGTGTGTGTGCACATTATTGTGCTGCCTTTCAGCCTGGGTACTGCTGGCTCTAAGGAGCATCATCAGCCACGGGCAGACTGCACATCCTAGATCACATGCCATCTCATTAACGATAGTTTCAGCCATCCTGACACATGCTACACTAATCTAAATTGCGCACTCTGCGAGGTCAAAACTACAAAAGAAACACAGGCCAGGCAGGAACTGAAGAACGCCCAAGTCCCTTGAATAATTATTCACAACCCTACGCTGGCCTGGCATACGCAAGCCCAGCCCACTTTACGTACGTATAAATAGGATAACCACGACGCCATACGTCCATCTTCTTCCACAGTACCTCAAATGATTTGCCGCATCCACCTTGCATATCACAATGCGCAATAAAAAAAAGAAATGGATCCATGAGGTGTACTCCATCCTGGCAATCAACACATGCTCTAAATTGTGAGCCCTACTGCCCGTCACCTACAAAAGGGATCCATGAGGTGTACACTCTCCTGCAATCAACACTCCATCTGAATTGTGAGCACTGCTGCCCGTAGTGTTTGCTCACACAACAATGACAGCAGGTAAGCAGAATGGCCTGGGTGCACAGGGCCTCCAATTGAGCGCGCTGCGGCGAGAGGGGTGGGGTGCTTCAGCCTAGCTGCGCAGGTCCGAACAAACGATATTGCCATGTGTTATGATGTGATCTTTGACCTCATTCAGTCATATCTCTGTCTCATTTGGAAGACTTGCTGGACTGTACTAAAGGCCAGAGCCAGCGGGTAGCGCTGCCCTACAGACACCTCTTCAGCGCGGTGCTGCAGGAGGGATGGGATGCATCAGCCGGACTGCGCACGTGCAAATAAGCGATATTGCCATGTGTTATGATGTGATCTTTGACCTCATTCAGTCACATATCTGTCTCATTTTAAAGACCTGCTATACCATAAGGTAGGCCTGAACCTACGGGCAGCGCTGCCCTACAGACACCTGTTGAGGGCAGTTCTGCGGGAGGGGTGGGGTGCATCACCCTGAGTGCGCACGTGCGAAAAAGCGATGTTGCAATGCGTAATGATGTGATCTCTGACCTCATTCAGTCAGATCGGTCTAATTTTAAGGACCTGCTGGACTGTACTGTAGGCCTGAGCCAGCGGGCAGCGCTGCCCTACAGACACGTGGCGTTGGCTTTTAGGACATTATAGTGAGCTCCTTACTAAGTGTACATGCACACAGGCTCCCGCCACTGCATTACACGCGCACATTATGCTTCTAGCATGCGCTCTGTTCCTTTGTATGTGAACGTTGGCATAACATATTATTATTTAACCTTGTGTATTCTCGTGCACTCCAACTTCTTTTTGAACAACGATTACCACTAACAGTTGGTAGATCGTACTTCAAAAACGAAGGATGCACTCAACTCCTATTTTCTATCATGCTTGAAATAAACCTTCATTTACCTCCAGACGTTTCCACCATTAAATTATTTCTCCCTTTTCAGACATTCCATCAATTGCCACAAGAAGGGCGGAGCGGGAGCTGACCCCAGCAATGATGCCCTGGCATTCTGATACCTTCCATCGTGGTATCAAGACACCGTCCCCGACCGGAGACCTGGTCTATCAGACAAACATACCCCGGACTAGGAGCTTGCATCAACACGTCGTGGGACACATCAGTGGTGGCAGGTGAGCAGTGAAGCCTCGGTGTGCAAGACCTACAATTGAGCACAGTGCAAGGGAAGGGGTTGGGGTGCAGCACCCAGGGTGCACAGGTGCATGCAAGCGATTTTCCTGTAGCTAATAATGTAGGACTATATTATCAAACAACGGTGATGACATTATCACCACTTTAGCGACAGGAAACTGCAGCTAAAGCGATGATAAGGGGTTGATAATATGCCCTTGTAAATTCCCATAGAAGCCCAGGTTCACACCAAAACCTGGGCTTCTAAGGGAATTCACAAGGGCATATTATCAACCCCTTATCGTCGCTTTAGCAGCAGTTTCCTGCCGCCAAAGCGGCGATAATGTTATCGCCCTTCCTTCGTAATATGGCCCATAATCTCTGGCCTCATGTATTTAATTTTAAGGACTTTCTGAACCACACTTTTTCTCGCACACCCCAGCATCCTAGACAAACGGGTGACAGAGGGTAAACACTAAGGGCTGGGTGCAATAGGCCGACGCTCTGTCTCCTTCTCCCTCTCTTCTTTCGACTCTACCTCCTCTTCTCCCTTCCACTCACTCCCCCTCCCTTCCATTCTCATTATGGTCCTTTCATTCGGACTACCTTTCTTTACCTCTTCCACATAGCACACATACTTATGTTTCATTTTTGTCTTGCAGGTTTCCTACGCTGCTTCCACTGGAGTCCAACCCACATTTTTTTTATTATACTGTTCTATTAAAGTTACATTTCTATTTATTTCTCTTTTAATAAAGGTTACTTCCTTTTTCAAATAAATAACAGAGTGCATAGGTCTTTTTTTATGGCGACACTTGTTTATTGTGAAAATCATCTGTTTATAGGAGATTTTAAGGACAACATTATTTAATACTAGAGTGCACCTACCAAACATAATCTAACTGACTATTAGACAAATAAAGCCTGTGTAATTGTACAACTGCAAGAGTTCTATGAGTGTATCACTTTATAACACCATAAGTACTACCCGTGTGATTACAGAATAAGGCACTGCCTAGGACCACTGAGGCTTCAGGGACTGCCGAGGCCCACCCTGCATATTTAAATAAATACCCGGAGTGTGACGATCCCTGGACTTCAGTTGGCCTCGAACCCCCCGAACAATAAGTAAACAATACCCAGGAAGGTGGTGCTCCCCTAGGCTGCAAAACGTCTCTGTGCCCTTCCGCACCTAAATTACATGTGACATTAAGATCCCCAGTCCTACAGAGACCCTGCAATATATTAATTGGATTGGCCACGGAACATTACCCACCCACCAGGGGCCTCATTTAAAAGAACAGGTGAGACCCCGCTTTTTTTTTTCTTTCTTTTCTCTCCATTTTTACCATCCGCATCCCCTCTATTACAGCGATACAAGGTTTTCCTCCTCTTGCTTCAAGTAGTCGAACAAATATTTGCTATCACAGGGTGGAAGCCATGCAACACCCTCTAATAGCAAACACAAATGTCCAGCGAATGCACATCCCGGGACATTGTATGAGCTGCGCCTGAGAGGTCGCCCTCCTTACTACCATGATGCATTTGTTAGTATAAACGCATACTAACACTACTTACACACGTGTAGTACAGCAGCCAGAATGTAGTGAAGAAGCAGAGGAAGCGCAAAATGTTAAAATATAAATCCTACCTGAAGTTGGATGACAGTTCAATGAGCTGACGACCCTGGCATGAGTAGAAACAGCTACACGAACAAAACTGGTCTTCAGCACAACACAAGCAATTTTGAAATATTGCTGAGTGGTGTCTTCTTTTTGCCTACTCCCACTCGTCGCCAAATTTATGTAGTGAAGAGGCAGACAGCAGTGAATCCAATCAGTAGATTTATTACAAGAAAACAAGACACCTGAAACAACCACCAACAGGAGCAGACAGGAAAGCAACCGTCTAATCCAGCACCGTGTACAAACTCCGCAAGGTTCCCCTCATGACAGCCCTACATTCTAACATTACATACTGAGGGCCATATTATCAAGTAACGGCGTTAAAATGATAGCTGCTTTAGCGGCAGGAAACTGACACTAAAACGGCGATAATGGGCTTGATAATATGCCGTAGAGAATTCCAACAGAAGCCTATGTTCTCGTGATAAAATAGGGTTCTATTGGAATTCTGTACGGCATATTATCAAGCCCATTATCGACGTTTTAGCAGCAGTTTCCTACCGCTAAAGCGGCAATAATTTTAACGCCGTTCCTTGATAATATGCCCCTCCGTTTCTAGTAGAATTACATACTAACATTCTACTATGACTTACAATGGAATACTACACAGAGCAAATGACTTTACAGCAATGAGCTCATAGTTTCGTCCACGAGTCTTGACACCGGTAGGGGTAAGACTTTTGCTTCCCACTCCCTATATTGTATAAACGTAAATTAATACTTCTTCCACAAGTATGCTACAGCGCCCAGAGCACATCACTTTACAGCAATGAGCTCACAATTTAGGCTCACGGTTTAATCCCTGAGTCTTCACACCAGTAGGGATGAGTAGTTCGCTTCCCACTCCCTATATACTATAAACGCATACTAACACTACTTACACACCTACACTACAGAAGCTAGTATCCTACACCACCCAGAGCCCATCACTTTACAGCAATCAACTCGGTTTCATCCCCAAGTCTTCACACCGGTAGGCGTAACTACTTCGCTTCCCGCTTCTGGTATACTATCACCACACAGCAGCGGTCAGTAGTTCGCCTACTAACCCTACTTGCACACGTATGCTACAAACACCAGACCACATCACTTTACAGCAATGACCTCATGGTTTAGACTCTCAGTTTCTTACCCGAGTGTAGCATCATATCATATCACCACCATGCCACTCTGAGCAACACCGGCACTTTCAGACCGTTAACAGTGGTAACTACCTACTGGCGACCGCCAGTAGGTAATCAAGAACAAATTACAATAGTTCCTTGATTCTTTTAGCTTTCAAAAAATCTCACTATTACTCTCTTTTCCGTATAAATAGTTTTTTTAATATTCAAGTACACATCGAAGTCAGAAATGCAACGTATTCTATCAACACACTTTCTAGAACATTCTACAACACATGGAGGTTAAAAGTTCATCAATTTTCTGAAACCTAACGATATTTTTTTGCAACATTTTCTCGAACATTTAACGGCACGTGCAGGTTAAAAGTTCACATGTGTTTTAAGTTCCAACAGTGCCTTCCACATGCAAGTAGCAGGTGTGGTTGAGTTGAGCAAATTTTATCCTATAATATGTACTTTAATATGTACGTGCAAACTGCTTTTTCTTAACCAAACACAAACATACTTTTCCACAAAACTAATGTGCACCCTACTTTTAAAAAACAATGCTTTTCATCTCCCAATCAGGTACTGTTTTCTGTGAGAAAAGAAACTAGTTCCCCATCTTTAAACATATCTCTTATTCTACGAAGGAACTGCATGAGCTACAGACTTCTTTCCATACCTTCCAGCCATACCTTCAAAATGCTAGTGTGGATCGTAGGACATAGCTATGTTTTCTGGTGTAAGAGGTATGCAGAACAGAGACGTATTGACTTAGACCTAGGTTTACAAAATGTGGGCATTAAATGGTTTGGACAGAGAGGATTGAAGTGGCACCAATTGTTGCCTTTGGTTAAAACCTGTTTGCATCTCCAACACCCTGACCTCATGATTGTGCGCTGTGGTGGAAACGACCTAGGCACATTGACTGTGGTAGATTTGGGAATGCTTATGAAGGACACCTTTGGACAATTGATGTTACTTTTTCCTCAAACTGTCTTTGTATATTCCAATATATGCCAAAGACAGAAGTGGAAATGGTCCAAACAATTTTGTCCTCAGAGTGAATAATCTTGGAAAAAAGTCAACAAAGCTGCCACTGCATACCTCAGAGACCACAAAATGGGGTCCATATACAACTACAACATACGTTTTGATATGGCGGATATATACAGAAGTGATGGAGTACACTTCTCAGATCAGGGAAACCAAGTTCTCCTGAATAACTGGAAGCTGTGCATCCGCACTTATATGTAGCTCCAACTAATGAACACAAGGGCTCTTTTTAGAGCCACCCTATAACTTACAACTTAGGCCCCCTATTTTAGGGCCATATAACGCCAACTCACGCACCCTCGCCAAAATGTATTCTCCACACAGCTGTGGCCCAGCGGCCAGACCATCTCACTTTGCAGCACAGACCTCTCGCTTTGATCCCCAGCTCTACTCACCCATAGGGGTGAGTAGTTTGAGCTCTACAAATACCATATTGATTTACCTTTGCACTCCCTATACAACACCACCTAAGCACCATACACAAGCTACAATGTTCTAAACAAAAGTTCATCCAAGTACCTATAACTGCATGCTGACACTACTTGCACAGATGTGGCACAGCGGCCAGAGCACATGACTTCACAGCATATGACACACAGTTTGGGCTCACGCTTTAATCCCCGACTCCAGCAGCAGCTCAACTTAGCAACATGAGACTCTAGACAATACCTCACATATATTCCGTACCCCAGGACTTTCATACCAGTACGGGTCAGTAGTTCATCCTAGTAGTTATAAACACATCCGGACACTACTTCCACAACTGTAGTGCCGCGGCCACGGCACATGACTTCACAGCATAAGACCCACAATTTGGGCTCACGCTTTAATCCCCGAGTCCCGCACCAGCTCACCTTACCTGCATCAGACTCTACCCAATACCTCACTTAATTTCTGTAGCCAACCACTTACACACTGGTAGGGGTAAATACTTTGCTTCACACTCCCTCTATAGCAGACCCTAAACACCCCACAGAGGTTACAGTGCTCCTACCCTCCTATTTCCCACTTTTTCCCCCTTTTTTTCCCCTTTTTTCACCTTACTCACTTCAAGGGAATCACAAAATGGCGGCCAACACTTCCTAGTTGCAACCGCTTGCACCGCTCGCAGCCAATCAGCAACAAGCTCGGGCTCATAACGCCTCAGCCAATCAGATGGCAGAATTCCCAAATATCGATATCTGTAAATTTCGATATTTCTCAAAAACTACTGAACGGATTTACACCAAATAAACAAAAGCATGCTTTCTAGACCAAGACCCTTCTCCCTGCCAAATTTGGGGTAATTACGTTCACCTGTTCGACCTGTAGCCTTGTCTCAAGTTTCCTATGGAAATTAACATTGAAAAAACACGTTTTGGGACCCCCCTTTTTTCTCGGCCCCCCCTTTACGAATCTCCCCAAACTTTCAACATAGATGATCTCAACAAATAATTAGTTTTGAAAATTTTGCGAAGATTCACCAATCGACGCCAAAGTTATTGGGAATAGAATGTAGTCATTTTCCTATGGTAACTAGGTCCTAACTATAACTACATACTGGCGACCGTCAGTAGGTAATATATATATATATATTCACTGAAAAAACCATAGGTTTCAGGGGTGTTATAGTTAGCTGGACTTTTCACTTGTACCAAACCATTGAAATTCCCCCTTTATAGTTAGTTCAGCTAACTATAACTCGCGCACCCGCAATGCACTGCTGATGACGTCACATATTACATCACTCATGACATGGTCAGTGACATCACTCATGACATCACTGATGACATCTCAAATGACATCACTGATGACATCATCCAGGTCTCGGGGGAATTTTTTAAAATAAAATTGCGGGGGCTCGCTGGGGCTGCGTGGTCACCGCTGGAGTCCCCGCAGACTCGGGGCTTTATTCATGTTGGGAGGGGTGTTGCGCAGGTTCTCTCCTGGAGCCCTCCATGTGCATATAAATTTGGCGTTGTTTGACGAATGTTTACGGGTGATTGGTCAAGAGGGGTTGAGAAAAAAGGGGGATCCCAAAACGTGTCCTCTCAATGCATTTTCCATACAAAAGATTAGACAAGGCTACAGGTGAAACTGCTGAACGGAACTACGCCAAATTTGGCAGGGGGAAAGGTCTTGGTCCAGAAAGCGCGCTTTTGCAGAAATGGTGTAAACCCGTTCGGTAGTGTTTTGAGATATTAAAGGAAAAAAATATATATCTCTGGATGGTGCCTAACTGCTGAGCACGAGCTTGCGTCTGATTGGCTGCTGACACTTAAAACCAGGAAGTGTTAGCAGACATCTTGTGCCTCGCATCAAGTGAAAATATAAAAGAAGGGTTCTGGGGGCAATTTAATATAGCGGAGCTCTGTGTAATGATGATTTGGATGCAGTTAAGGTTTAAGATTTATTAACAATAAAGGAGAAACAGGTGAGCGCCAGGTAGTACAACTTCCACTCCAGGAGAGCAGTAGGAAGATAACCCTTTCACGCTTCTTGTGCCCAAAATCACCACTTCACAGCTATGCCATTAGAAGTCAGTCCGTCGGCTCGCAGCTCTCTACCTTTGCGAGCTAGTAGGTTGCTGTGCCTGTACCTCTGTGAGCTACTACGCTGCTGTTCCTTTGGGAGCGGACGGCTCTTAGTTCTGCGTCTGTGAGTCGAGCGGACAGGCCGCAGTTGTCCCTCTGCGAGTCTGGGTGCGAACTGTTCATAAGCCATTTTATTTAAACAAAACAACAACAAATAAAACTGAAGGGAGTCTGGTGCTGTGGTCGCTGCCACGAAGTTGGGGTCACTGCCATCCAGGACTCAGGACACAGTTCCACATGTGGGATCGCCTTGTGTTGAACAGGGTTTGTGGCACCATGTGTCGCGCCTTGTGTTGAACAGGGTTAGTGACACCATGTGTCGCTGGCCTTGCATATGGAAATATGCCTAACTGATCAAAGGGAGTTTGGTGCTGTGGTCGCTGCCACGGACTTGGTGTCACTGCCATTCAGGACTCAGGACACAATTCCACATGTGGATCGGCTTGTGTTGAACAGGGTTAGTGGCACCACTTGTCGCCGGCTTGTGTTGAACAGGGTTAGTGGCACCACGTGTCGCGGCTTGTGTTGAACAGGGTTAGTGGCACCACGTGTCACCGGCTTGTGTTGAACAGGGTTAGTGGCACCATGTGTTGCGGCTTGCATTGAATTCTGCCTCAATAAAGCCACGTGGTGATGACTTGTGGTGCAGTGAGGTAGAAGTACCTTTGGTGCTGAGGGTGTACGTACCCTGCAATGATGTGTGGTCCGGGGGGCTGCGCACGGACCAATGTCTTTTGTCTATTGAATTCTGCCTCAATAAGGCCACGTGGCATTGATTGTGGTGCACTGAGTTAGTGGCACCTGAAGCACTCAGCGTGTGTGCACCCTGCAATGATGCGTCGTCCGAGCGGGCTGCACTGGAAAAATGTCTTTTGCCTACTGAATTCTGCCTTAATAAGTCCACGTGGCGATGACTTGTGGTGCAGTGAGTTAGTGGCACCTGTGCGCACTCTGCGATGATGTGTGGTCTGGGCGAGCTGCACTGTTAGCAATGTCTTTACATGCATTGAAAGAATCTTCATAGCAGTCAATTTCCATTTCAGTCTGCCAAGTTTTGAAGAGTTGCAGAAGAGCTAAAAAGAAAAACTCTCTCTTATCTGGAGTATCACAACTTAATTTCCTGTGATTAATTAAATTTCCTTTGACATTCTTTCTGAAACATCCATCAGATCCAATTACAGCATATTTCCCTTCATTTATTTTTTCTGTAACATTTTTTCCAAAACCATAATGATGCAGTATTTCATATAGACATATGTTTTCCAGGTATGGACTTCTATTTGGATAGTATGCGAGGAACAGCAATTAAGTTATCTGCAACACATTGTATGCCCATATTTGCATTCCACATCTTCAGAATTACTGGATTGTAATCATTAATGTACTTCGATTCTTCTGTTCTTTTTATATTATAAGCATTTTTGGGTGATTTTCGAGTGATAGTATGCCTCACTGCTGACATAAAACTGTTCACTCTTCCTTGCGATGACTTATGGTGCACTGAGTTAGTAGTACCTTTGGCGCTCAGCGTGTACGTACCCTGCGATGATGCGTGGTCCGGGTGGGCCGCACTCGGAGCTATGTCTTTTGTCTATTGAATTCTGCCTCAGAAAAGCCACGTGTCGATGACTTGTGCTGCACTGAGTTAGTGGTACCTTTGGCGCTCAGCGTGTGCGCAGCCTGCGATGATGCGTGGTCTGAAAGGGCCGCACTGGGAGCAATGTATCTTGCATACTCGACTGCGTCATGTGCAATCGCTACTCCATGTGAATTGTGATGCCTGCTGTCCGCAGTGTAGATCGAAGGCAGTAGTCTGTACAGACATAAGTCTGCGGTGCTGTGGTGCCGGGTTCGCAGGGGGCCTGTATCGAGGAGACCCACGGTCATGACAGCAGCCTCATGGCAGGGTGAGGCCCGGCAATCTGGCACAGTCATTGGTCTTCACAGTTCACAAGTGAACCACGCCCAGAGCCCTGGCCTATTTATTCACACTCCTATGCTGAAGTGGCGTAAGTCGGACCAGCCCACTCCGGTTACGCTTATGCTTACGAAACAGCTACATGACTGAGATCTTCCCTAGTGTCCACTACACTACAAGCACCAGTAGTATTTGTGCACATGGAGAGGTGTGTGTTCTGCATACTGAGATGTGTCCAGCACATCACCGCTACACTTTGCATTGTGTGCATTGTTATTCATGGGGGAATTGCTTCCTTCACATATAGTTTGTTCACACCTGTCCCAATATTCAGCTATTGTGTGGCTGAGGGTCCCTGCTGTTTTCGGAAAGTTTGCTGTCTTGTTCTGTGCTGCCTTGGTGGTAGGGGGGTGGGGTCCTGGGGGTGGTGGTGGGTATTGTGGCGTTCTTGGGAGCTGCCTAATTAGTAGGTCTATGACATGTGTTGGTCTTCAGATGTGGCTCTGGGCTGGGCTCCCTTTCATACTGTATGTAGTTGTTTAATATTTTTGAAAAACAAGAAGACATTATATAGTTTAAATAACAAATAAAAAAATTACAAAAACTATTTTTAGAATATTAAAGTTACAAAAAATAAAAAATTTTCCCCAAGATTACTGAGAAAAACCTAGGTTTTATGAACATTATAATTAGAAATTAGTGTTTAAATAACCTTTGAAATTCACAAAAAAACTTAGGTATCAGGAACATTAAAGTTAGAAATTAGTATTTTATAAAAAACATTCAAATTTACTGAAAAAACGATTGCCACATTTCCCAACATTGAGCTATTTTATGGCTGAGGGACCATGCCATTTTTGGAGGGTTCACTGTCCTGTTCTGCACTGCCTTGGTGGTAGTAGGGAAAGGGGTGGTACAGGGGAACGTCCTGAGGGTTGTGGCAGTGGGTGTTGTGTCCTTCTTGGGTGTCGGAAAAAACTATAGGTTAAACGAACATTATACTTAGAAGTTAGCATTCAAAAAAACATTGAAGTTCACTGAAAAAACCATAGGTTTCAGGCACGTTATAGTTAGAAATTAGCATTTAGGTGAAATCTTTTTCTCACCAGGAGATGGCAAAAGGAATGGGGTTATAACTCTTTGTCACAAAACACTGAATGCCAAGCTTGTATCTCAAGCATCCGACACAGCGGGTAGGTGGATTCTCACTAACCTCCTGCTGGGGAAGACCCCTCTGTCTTTGCTTAACATTTATGCTTCTACTAGCGGTGATGCCACGTTTTGGTCTCGTATATCTCAATTATTGCTCAAGTACCCATCAGAAAACTTTATTCTTGCAGGAGACTGCAACCAAGTGATGGACCCGTTTATTGATAGAAATTCTAAATCCCCCTTTATCCCAAACACGCCACACAAAGTTTTCACACAAACTATTCAACAAAGAAACTTATTAGACTCATGGCGCCTCTGCAACCCATCCACAAGAGAATACTCCTTTTTTTCCTCTCCACATCAAACACAATCTCGGATAGACCATATTTTTATTTCCCGCAACATTTCCCAATCCTTACGTTCTGCTGACATAGGCCCTATACTCATTTCGGATCATGCACCTGTTTCAATTCAATTAGACATTTTAAATCAATCCACAATGCCAAAAAAATGGCGTTTCAATAATTCCTTACTCCTTGACCCTAATTTCAATTCATCTTTTACCTCTTTCGCTCAAGAGTTTTTTCACATTAATTTAACGAATGATGTCTCCTTTCATACAGTGTGGGACGCCTTTAAGGCCACCGCTCTGGATTTCATCATTAGATTTGTGTCAAATAAACGTAAAGTTTCCCGCATATTACATAACACACTTCTTGCTAAGATTAAAAAAAACTTGAGCACTCCTTCCACACCTCCAAGTCGAAGGACTCCCTTAAAGATCTCATCACTGCAAAAATCGCTTTTAACAAGTCCACTACCGAACAGGCCTCCCTATACTTACTGAAATCCTCAGCAAAGTATTATGGTGGCCAAAATAAATCAGGCAAACTTCTAGCCAATTATCTAAAGATTAAACAACAGAAACTTCATATTGATTCCATTATCGATGATAGCCAAGCACCGAAATTCAAAGACACTGAAATACTCCAAGAATTTGTACATTTCTATCAATCCCTTTACACACCAGAAAACACACCCTCAGATACAGACATATCCCAATATTTCTCCACGATTCAAAAACATATTAATCCCCAATTAGATTTAGCCTCTTTGGAAGCTGAACTTACACAAACAGAATTGTTAAATGCTTTAAAAACTCTTAAAAAAGACAAGGCCCCAGGCCCAGACGGCTTCACAGTGGAATTTTATTTACATTTCGTTCATCTATTACTCCCACACTTACACACTCTTCTTTCTTCCTTTATCTCTTCCCGTAATTCCACTGGCTCTTTTTCCGAAGCCTTGATCTGTCTAATACCAAAGGCTGATAAGGATTTACGTTACTGTAAGAATTATAGTCCTATATCCTTAGTTAACGTAGATTATAAAATTTTCTCGAAAGCTCTAGCCCTAGGATTAGAACCATATCTTCCCATGCTGCTTGGAAAAGAACAATCAGGTTTTGTCAAAGGTCGCAACATCACTGACAATACACGCTTATTCTTTGACATTTTATCTAAATCATCACATTATCCGGACTCCTTGGCAGCAATTGCGTTAGATGCAGAAAAGGCCTTTGATAGGGTTTACTGGCCTTTCATCTTCCACGCTCTCAAGTGGTTTGGGTTTGGACCGAAAATCATTTCTTTAATAGCCCTACTTTACTCTGAGCCCAAGGCCGCCATATCTACCAATGGCCTCATCTCCCCCTACTTTAATCTTAAACGAGGAGTACGCCAAGGATGCCCCTTGTCCCCTTTTCTTTTCAATTTGGCCTTAGAACCCTTTCTCTCAAGAATACGCCAGAATAACTCAATCACAGGTTTTGTCTCGGATCCTCAACAAATTAAGCTGGCAGCATATGCTGACGATATTTTAGTTTTTCTCTCCAAACCACAATCTTCACTTACAGCTTTCATGGGAGAGGTGGAGGCCTATGGATTGGTATCTGGCTATAAACTGAATAGAGGAAAATGTGAGATATTACCCTTAACCAAATACACCTTTAAGGATGATTTTAAGATCTCCAATTTTACCTGGAGCCCTAAACATATAAAATATCTTGGTATCTGGTTCTCTCCATCTATAAAGACATCTATCTCTTTAAACATAGACAAATGTTCTGCCAAACTTAAAACTTTGGTCGCAAGATGGCATCCCCTTCATCTTTCTTGGTGGGGTTGTCTGGACACAATCAAAATGATGTTGACTCCGATAGTTTTGTATATCCTTTCTAACATTCCACTTTCCATTCCATCTAAATTCTTTCAAAAGATTAATTCTATTTTGACTTCTTTTTTATGGAATGCTAAAAAACCAAGAATGGCGTTACAGAAATTAACAAGACCAAAATCTGAAGGCGGTGTCAATTTCCCCCATTTCTCCAATTATCACAAAGCCTTTCAGTTACGACAACTATCAAATTGGATCACTAATCAATCTGAAGATAAACCTCTCTGGGTGGGTCTTGAGACCTCATTTTTAGCTCCCTTTTCATTTCAGGAATATCTCTCCTTTACTCGTAAACCACAAAAGCTCTCTACTCCCATAATTAAGCAATCCTGTAAACTACTATCCACTGCACCCCACTTAGTAGTACATAATTTAGACACTTTTCTCAATTCCACAATTTGGCACAATAAATAAATCCTTCTCAATAGGAAACCTATATTTTGGAAGGCTTGGAGAAATAAAGGTCTACTCTGGGTTCATCAATTTTTAGATCAGGGCACACCCATTCAATTTACGCAATTACAAACTCTTTATCATTTGCCTTCTTCCTTTAAACCTAAATTTTTGACCTTGCAGAAAGCAATACTTGATACTTATGCTAAACTCAAATCTTCACCTTCCTCACCCTCCCACCCCCTTTTCCCATGGCATAACCTTTTGCACATAAAGCCCAAAGCGTCCACCATTTATTTCCGTTTAATGGTACCTCCTGAGATCCGAGACAAAACCAAAGTGGAACTCTCGTGGGAATCCGATCTGGGAACAAATTGGCCTATCTCTTTTTGGAACAGAATTTGGACAAAACTTAGGAAATCATCCAGAGCGGCCAGCACAACACAAACACTCTTCTTTATTTACAACAGATTGTTTCTTACTCCCACATACCTACATAAAATACACAACACAAATCTCAACACTTGCTGGACATGTTCCCAAGTTCACGCTGATCTCCATCATATGCTTTTCACATGTCCACATGTTTTTATATTTTGGAAACAGGTCTGGCACCAAATCAACACTATATTTCACACCACAATTCCACTCTCCCCATCAAACATTTTCCTAGGTAGTTTAACACCGGACCGGACCAATCTCAGTTACCACTTATTGATTTGTTAATAGCTGTAGCTTTTCAGCAAATATAAAAAAACTGGAAAGATTCCTCTAAATTGTCCTATTTAGCTTGGCGGTATGCTGTATGTCACAATCATCGCCTTGATACAGCACTCGTTCATCCTATCTCTCTTGCTACTAAACGTTCTCACCTTTGGGGCCCACTCACACAATTTCTAGACGATATCGTGAAGAAAACTCCTTTACCTGCTCCCTCACAACAAGAAGTGACCAAGCCTCCGTGACCTCCTATTGTTTATTTATAATTATGTTTAATTTATCATTTTCTATTATATATATCTATATATATATACTTTTTTAATTTTAATTGTGTATTTTTGACATGTACTGTTATTTACGATTTCTGTGAACCTTTGCTTGTATTCATATCATCTTCTATATTATCCTTTTACTATTTTAATGGATAATATATATCGTTATTATTTATTACACCTTCATGTATTTATGTATTAACAAATAACTGCATATATGAAGTATTGTTTTTATGATCATAATAATCTTTCCAATAAACCTTTTCTTGAACTTAAAAAAAGAAATTAGCATTTAAAAAACCTTTGAAATTCACTGAAAAAACCATAGGTTTAAGGCATGTTATAGATAGTTGGACATTTCTCTTGTACAAAACCATAGAAATTCCCCTGCCCAGTGCTTTGTCCATCTCCTGTTCACTTTTCATTTGGATTTGGAGCTGGAAGGATCACTCTCTGCTGCTGCATCATATATCATTGGATTTGAGGACTTTTGAATCTGAGATTACACATATAAGTTGGAAAATTGGTGCTGTTTGTTTGATTGGGGCATTGCACCTACATTTTTTCTTAACTTTTCATCGTTTAAAAAAAAATGTATTGTGGTGGGTGGCCTGTATTTTGGGAATTCTCTTTGCTTAAGAGAAAGAACCCCTCTGGGCTGTGGAGGCATATCAACCAGTTGAGCAGTTGAGGGACATCAAGAGAAAACGGAGTGGCAGAGCACGGCTAAACCACGTGATGCAATTATATCCGCATGCTCCTTCAAAAAAAGGTCGCTCAGAAGAAATTACCTGGGAAGAAGGGCAGAGTCGGCCAAATTATATAAAGATCCAAGAAGTGAATGACACTGCTGATAATACCCTTACTGCTGAGAGCACCTGGGAAGTGGAGCATTGCAGGTCGCCAGGCTTGATAACGTCCGATATGGTCATCACGACCTTAAAAAACATGAAGAACTATGGAGCTCCACGGTCAAATGGGTTACCTGCACCTGTTTTTAAAATGGCACCAGATTTCTGGGCAGCAATCCTAACCCCTCTCTTTAATCACATCTCCTCGACAGCTTGGACACCAGACTCTTGGAGGGGCTCCATACTCGTCCTCCATCTTTAAAAAAGGCGAAGACATCAAACTGCAGGCTTTTCGCCCTTCTCGATCTTGAAGATCTACGCCTGCCTCCTTTTGAAGAACTTGGGGACTTGGGCACAAGAAAATGGCATTATTCCATTCTATCAGTCAGGCTTCAGGACACAGTCGTTGACCCTGGATAAAATCCTTGCGCTAGCTCATTTATCAACCCAGGCAGGGAAGAAGAATTGTCCTCCATTGTTTTGCTGTTTCATCGACTACAGCACAGCTTTCGATAAAGTTGACAGCAGAGGGCTATGGTGGAAATAGACAATTGGGGGATTCCATCTGAACTCCTGAACGCAATTAGATCCTTATCTGATACCTCGGTGCGGGTCAAAACAAGCCCCCACACAGTAACCCCCAAAATGGCTACGAACAAAGGGCTTAAACAGGGCTGTGTGTTGGCGCCCATCTTTTTCAATTTGTACACCTCGGACCTGGGAGCTGCTCTGAAAGGGGCAAATCTAGGGCCACCTAGGCTGGGAAATGTGAGGCTGCCAGTACTACAATATGCTGATGATACAGCAATAATGGATTACACTAAAGTGGGTCTACAGAGAGCCCTAAATGTACTGGAGCGCTTCAACAAGGATAACTTCCTGACAGTCAACCAGGGAAAGTCCAAGATAATCATTTTTGGGAGACTCCATCTTAAAAGGAAAGCACAATGGCTATTGGGTGATTTGCAAATCGGCACAGTGGCTTCATACAACTCTCTTGGAGTCTGACTTTCAGAACGGGCCAAGGCGAACATCCATTTGAAACATCTGACCACCAAGGCCCACAATGTTACGTATTTGCTAAAACAACTGAGCCAACATCCGATAAGTCCTTTGGCTGGACCAATAATGACTGTTCTATAAGCAAAATTGCTTCCAGCCATCAGTGTTGGCCATTTGTCCGTCCCTGGGTCATTGGATGTCTTTTTAAATTCTGCCCAAGCCAAAACATACAATTCAGTGCTCCTTATCACAAAGTCAGCCAGGAAATCAAGGCTGAGATTGGAGCTAGGTCTCAGGAGGCCGGATTTGATGTGCCAGGGGGACCTTTTAAAACTATGCCTAAGGAGCTTGAGGGCCCCAGCAGATTCCTTAAGATTTCAACTGAGATCCATCTTTGAGGAGGCAGGCTCTGTCTGGCATGCTGGCCTTGGCAGTGCTATCAACATACTGAAGATAGAGGCAGCAAGCCTACAGCTATTGGAAATTCCTCTCAATGCCTGGAAAAAAGCGATAAATAGACAAGTGTGTGAAACATCCTTTGCGCAAGATATTAAGGCCCTTAACTCAAGTTCCCAACCCTACCTAAGCGAGGCCCTAACACCGCAAGCCCGAAGTAAAATACTTTTTATGAGACTTACTATATTATGTGTCGCTGATTTTAATCCAGCATGGGCCCGCAAGGGGGAAAATACAGAATGTAGGCTGTGCTCCTCCACAAAGGAATCCTGGCTACATCTCCTATGCTGTTTCCCCAAACTTAACAATGAACGTCGGCGACTCCTTCGCCCGAACTGTATTGTTAATGGAGCGAGGACCTGCAGAGAAGCTTCAGCCTTATGTTTTTCCACTTCAAAGACTATGACTTTAGCAAGATTGGGGAAATTCATGCACCAGATCAGGGTTGCCTTAAAGGTCTCTCATGAATGCAATCTGGCTCCTGTAGCTGACACGCCAAATTCTGCTGAAGCAAGTGGACTGGTCCCCGACAGGTTCTGAGGAGTGCACCCCTTTTTATTAGAACCATTAAAGTCCATGTATTTTAACAATTTCTAATGAGGTGCTTTTAATCAAAAATGAATCTCAAATAACACTGGGGACTGTGCAACATGTCCAAGGGCATATGGCCGACCACAACGCCAGGATTGGATAGGAGGGGAGGGTTTAGGGGGAATGAGGGTGGTATTGTTAAGTATAAATTTGATTCTTTTAACTGTGTTTGTTTTTACTGAAATTATTTTAATTAATCGATCAGTTAATAAAAACAATTATATCCAAAGGGTGGCCTGTAGTTCAGTAGGAGCCTAGTTGTTTCTTTGTAAGTAATTTTTCATCTTTTATAAAGGAAACTTGTTGCACAGTTCACTGCATTTTCTCCAACTTTTTAAATAAATTAAATGGCAATATCTATTTAATTCACTACCCCAGTAATCTACGAATACTATAGGCTTTTCAGCCAATAGGTCCAGAGCTACACATGGGTGCATGAAACAACTGTTTCTGTGGAGTCTGTTGAGTTTAAACATCATTTAGGGCATGGATGGCATTGGATTGAATTGCAAAATGTGTTTTTTGGGGGATTTCACTTTTCTCATGTGTGTTCAATACATGCCTTTGTTGGATGTGTGTGGTGTGGTTGTTGTGTAACTTGCAAACCTTTTTTAGCCCTGTGGATGGCTTTGCATTGTTCCATTAAAGTGTTGTTTAACATGCCTCCTTTGTCTGGCCATATGGAGCCTGCTTGAGTTAATTGTTTTCCAGGCCTCCTGCTTGTTTTGAGTGAACATCGCTGGTGGCCATTTTGTGGGTGTACTTAGTGTGCTGCTTTTGCCATAGGCCTGCATTTCTTTCCTTTGTTTCTCTTGGCTTAATTCTTCTTGTTGTTGTGGCCTGGCCATGTGGCAGGTGACCATTTTGTGAAGGCAGCCAGTGTGCTTTTGCCATAGGCCTGTATTGTCTGTCTTTCCTTTCTTGTTGTTGTGGCCTGGCCATGTGGCTGGTGACCATTTTGTGAAGGCAGTCAGTATGTCTTTGCCATAGGCCTGCATTGTATGTCTTCCCTTTGTTGTTGTGGTGGCCTGGCCATGTGGCTGGCGTCTATTTTGTGTAGGCAGCCAGTGTGCTTCTGTAGTGGACCTGCAAGATTTGTTTCTGGTGGCCATGCCTTGCTGTTGTTATTTTGCATGCAATTTTTTTTTACCCAGCAAAAAATGCAGCAGAGTTCACTACATTTTCTGATACATTTGCAATATTATTGATTTGAATTGATTCACTATGTGGCCTAGTCTGCCAATGGGTTTTTCAACCAATAAGCCGTGAGCTACTCATTGGTGCATGAAACAAATGTTTCTGTGGTGTCTATTGAATTTAAACATCATTTAGGGCATGGATGGCATTTGGTTGAATTGCAAATTGTGCTTTTTATGTTTTGGGGTATTTCACTTTTTTTGTGTGTGTTAACTAAATGCCTTTGCTGCATGTGTGTGGTGCAGTTGTTGTGCAACTTGCAAACCTTTTTCAGCTCTGTGGATTTACATTTTTGCATTGTTGCATTAAAGCTGTAATGTTTAGCATGCCTCTTTTGTCTGGTCATATAGGCCTGCTTGAGTTCATTGTTTTCCAGGCCTCCTGATTGTTGTGAGTGACCGTGTGGCTGGTAGCCATTTTGAGGTGGTAATAGTGTGCTGCTTTTGCCAGCCCATATGCCTGCATGTATTTCCTTTGTTCCACTTGGCTTACTGCTTCCATCCCCATTGCCATCTGCAACTCCCTGAATACTGCATCCCACATGATGCACAATGCCAAAAAGGTTCCATCCATTACATTTGTCTTTTTGTTTTTCTTCTTCTTCTTTCCTATCCTTCCTGAGTGTACACAGTACACCATGAAAGCCCTTGTTGTCAAAGTCTTACAAATGGGTACACTGTTATATTGTTTTAATAACTGACTCTGAGTTAATAAAATTTAATAATATTAATAATAGCACTAACAAGTGTGAACACACACTAAGTTATATATTTTATTTGTTTGTACTAGTAGTAATTGAACCACAACAATAAATGCCACATTTCACTGATGTTCTTCTTCCTTCTTTGCTTTTAGGTGCACAAAAGAGGAGGAGGCGTTATCATCAGTGATCACCCATTGTACTGCCAGACAGAGGTCCTGCTGCACACTACATCATGTGACGTGTGACCACAGACATCTATTCAACTTGTGCTACTGATATCTGCAGATGGCCCCAAGGAAAGGAAAGGTAGCAGGTCCTCCAGTACCAAGAAAGTTGCCAGTGTGAAGAAGGAACTGACACTTACCAAGACTGGTGTGCCTCACAAGACCTTTTTTGGGAAACCAAAGATTGCACCTGCAGCAGCGGTGTTCGAGGTGCAAGCTCTGATCAGCACCCCCGCATCAGTGGACCCACCCCACCAACATAGGCCAAAGCCCATGTCTGTCACAGAGGCAGCCAGTCAAATCACGCCAAAGCCAACGACCAGTGATGTCAAAATTGACTTATCCTTATAGCAAAGTAGTACCCAATAAACATGGGAAAGACAAATAAGTGGACAACAACAGCCGCAACCACTGCCCACAATAATAGTTGTGCCTCTCTAAGTAGGGGCAGTTGAGGAAATCGAGCTTCCCGCAGAAGAAGAAGAACAAGCCACTTTTTCAGAAGATCCATAGTCTTCCAGATCCCCAGCAAGGAAAAGGAGGGTTAGTCCATCAACTTCTGCTCCAAGCTCCCCTTCTATGGATCTAGATGCCACTTGGAAGCCACCACCTCAGTCTAAGAGTAAGACATGCCATTTGACAAGGCTAGGGAAAAGGAAGGTTCCAGAAAGCCTTAGCGTTATGGCGTTAGATGTAGAAGATGATGATGACCCAGTCATTATGAACATCAGTCCCGCCCCCAATGGAGACTGACATTACCCCATCCCATATTGCTGACAGGGATGTGGCACGGATACCACCAACACAGATTATGCCACCTCCAGCTTTCATATTTGCATTTGCAAAGGCCCAGCAGCGACCTACATCAAGCACAACCACCACAGTAGAAGTAGGTACTGCAGAGAGTCAAAATCCACTCCCAGCTACCAGTTCATCCGGCATTGGAAGTGGCACCAGCAGCTCCAGAAAGTTCAGCTCCCTAGTTTGGAACTTCTTTTCGGTTCGCAGTAAGAAGGTGAACATTGCTATATGCTCCATTTGTGGACAAGGTGTTAGTCGGGGTAAGCTTGGTACAAACTATGGTACCAGTGGCCAAACAACCCATCTGAAAAAATACCACTTGATCCAGTGGGAGGCACATCTTAATGGCCAAAAAACTGCACCCATTGTTGTTGGGGATGAAGGAGTAGATGATCCGATCACGGTGGAAGGTGAACAAGAGGGAGACATTTTCTCTTGTACACAATGTAGCCCTTTCCCCAGCAGTGCAGTGCTACTGTCCATATCTGCATCAGCAACATCGCAGTGGCACAAGAGTAAGAGTCAGGCTGAGACATCAAGGGGTCCCAGGCAAGAGAGTACCGCAATGAAACGTGTGTTGAGCCTAACAACATCTGGCGTCAATAAGATGTCACCTGCATCAGTGGCACCTGAAAAGAAAAATCCAGGCTACCATTGCCAGCATTTTTAGGTCGGAGGGGCATTACGAATGCACCCACCCATTGTTTGTACAATGCGAAGCTGGCTAAAATGTTAGTGCTGGACCTTCTCCCTTTGTCTTTTGGGGAAGGGGTGGGTTTTCTTGAATTTGTGACAACCATCTGCCCAAAATGTAAGGTTCCCAGCCAGTCCTATTTTGCCAGAGTTGCTGTTCCAGCACTACATCACAACGTCCGGGAATTGCTTGGACAGGCTTTGCAGCAGAGTGCTGTTCACACTATCCACCTGACAACAGACATGTGGACCAGTTGCCAAGACACTGATTACATGTACATTCCTGCACCCTGGATCTCTTTTGTGGGCTTAGCGAAAAGGGCATTTTTGAGAAACCACCAATTTTTGCACACACAAGAAGCAGAAATTTCAAGGAAATTTTGTCTAAACCCACTGAATCCCACACACAACACCGTGGCACCATACCTTGCTTCAATTGCAATCACTGCAATAGTGTCATTAAAGGCAACAGTATCCAGCACCCAATGAAAGGTCACAACATTAAACTTCAAGTTGATGCTACCTGTGACTCGATGAATTTGATATACGCTTTGAAATGTCCCTGTGGAAAGCTGTACATCGGTAAAACCGAACGGAAAATTAAAACTCGCCTCAACGAGCATAAATCTAACATCAGGCTGAAAGTTGAGAAATCCAACATCGCCATGCATTTTGCTGAGGCTCGGCATTCCATCGCCCAATTAAAATTCATAGTACTTGAAACCCTCACCAAACGAGAAGGGAGTGACAATCATAAACTCTTGTTAAAAAGAGAACTTGAATGGATTTATCGGTTACAGACTCTGAAGCCGCATGGTCTTAATGACCGTATTGAGTATAGTTGTTACCTGTAATACTAATATGATGCATTGCTTATTATGTTACTGTTTATTCACGTAATACTACTTCTGTTTTTTGACATTGTCTCTCTGCATTCTCCCCAGTTTGCATTACCTGTACTCTATCTCCCCACATTCTAAGATGGCCGCCACCGTGCATACTTCCGAGTAGTCCTTTGTTTATGTTTACGTTTCTTCACGTCACATCACCGAGTGTTTAAACATAACGAGCACCCGCCCGTACCACACGCAGACCCCTCGACTAAGCGATGGACGGCACGCTTTGCCACCGGTATCTATGAAGTAAGTGTTCTTCGCCCACAGCGCTACAGAACCCAGCATGTCATTGCGCAGCGCGCATTCAACCAACACACGCAGTAATTTCCATTGCACTACCCAGTACCTTCACTCAGTCACTTAAACGTTAGCAAACACACCCGTTTTAGTTATTGTTGCACTTAGTCACATTAAGCACGTGTAAATCCAGGCGGTATACCCTCACTGACTCATCCCTCCCTCCCTTCCTCAACAGTGCTCCGTGACCAAGGGCGTCCCAGCCCGAAATGCATAGGAGATCAAGATTCATAGATCTGCTAGTATGGATTACAAATGAACATTTGATATGCCAAACAATATCGAATTGAACTAATTTGCTGAATAAAAGCATTTAAAAACACGCATCTTAAAAGGATTCACTTTTGCATGAATCAACTTAGTTTGATTACCCATTGGAGTGCCTACCCAGGGGATGTACTTGCAGATCTCTGCAAGACACTACTCAGCTGTTCATTGATGGTGTTAAGACGGATAACACCACCCTGATTGCGCACCCAGACCTTATTGAACGAAAATACCTTTCACCTAGCTTATGCAGTGCACCACCCACGCCTTTTTCTGTATTCTACGTTTGTCCGCCCCGAGGTGGTTTAGCACGCACTTCAAGCACAATGCAATTTGAGGAAATTAGTAAAAGCACCGAAGCGAGAGCCCATACATTAGCATATGATGAAACTGAGAGACAACGAATATATTCACTGATTGAGGAAGACATCACCCCTGCTCCTACCAGTCGTAACAAGGAGCAATGCATTAAACAGTTGTTATACCTATCCAAGCGTCATATCAACCAAAATCTCCACGCGAGCACATTACTGAGATACCACCGGGCACTCAGAATCCCACGTGGATTGCGCATAGCATTGAAGCCTTCCCTTTGCAAAAATTCGAAACCTTTCCTAGAAAAATGGAATGGAATATTGAATAAGTGCAGCCTGGACTTAATACTCTTGATAGTGGAGGAACTAGCCGGCATTCTAAAAGAGTTGGAAATAGAGATGAAAGAAATTGACAATGAAATGAAAAATCTTCTCACATCTGAGGAACTATCGTCTACATTAGAAGACATCAAAGGCATTCTGGACAAACACCAAAAAGACATCAATGAACGCAAAATTAGAAAGTTCCGACGGGACACGCTTGATTACAAGCTTGATGAGGTTTACTCCTGGGCCGACGTGTACGCCCAAAGGCGACGCAAGAAACCCTTTAATGCTCAAACTGACACATCATCCTCTGACTCCGATACCACTAGCCGCACTTCAAGAAAATCCACCACTGGCCCAAGACCAGTACCAAGTTCTGAAAGAGCTAGCACCTCAACCATTAGTCATGAGCAAACATCGACGAGTCATTTTTTAGAGGTGGACACCACCGAACTCGAAGACTCAGGCGCAGCCAGGCCAAAAGACAAAGAAAAAAGCCCACCCAACACCCGAAGCATGGTAGCCAAAAAGGACTTGAAACCAAAAAAGACAGTCTAGTGATTAACATCTCTGATATACAAATCTCGAGCCATGAAATGAACCTGCTTGAACGAGGTACCTCGTTCATTCCAACCACTGTGACTAATTTGCTTGAACTAGAGGTCAGTACCTTTAAGTTCACAAGGAAATTAAGACTTAGACATTTCTTTGACAATGTCTTACCAGTAACAAACACCACAACTAGCACAAGAGAGGATGAGCTTAAAGGCTTAAGACCCCCCAGCACCTACCAGGCTCCATGTAGTCATAAATGTATTGATTTATTTGAAACACTAGTACGCAACGATCTACAGACGATCAATTACAAAGCACCAAGGAGAGCATTCAACCTTACCAACAAGGATCGTGACACACTTAAAGCACTGGCCAACAACCCCAAAATAAAATGTACCAAGGCCGACAAGGGAGGTGCATTAGTAATTATGAACTCAAGTATGTACACACAAAAACTATGGGAACATATACAAGACACGGAGACCTATCAGGCACTGGACAATAATCCCACCATTGAGTTTCAGAATCTACTTAAAGAAATCATTAATCGAGCCCATGAAGCTGGTACAATTGAAGACCGAACTAAAAATTACTTGATAACAGAACATCCAAGAAGTCCAACGATCCACATGTGTCCCAAAATACACAAGAATCTTACAGACCCACCCTGTAGACCAATAGTGTCAACAAAAGGATCCATACATGAGAATACAGGCAAATTTCTCGACAAGTACCTCCAACCTCTCATTGTTAACACAGCTAGTTATATCAAAGACACTACAGACTTCCTTGTGAAACTATCATCCATCCAAGTCAACAATATGCCACCACTGATCTTATGCACTGCAGACGCGAGTTCTCTCTATACATCTATACCTCACCTTGGAGGCATTGAAGCCATCGAACAAATTTTGCTTAACAGTGAGATAAAGACATACATGCAGGCCTTCCTCATGGAACTGATGATATTTATTCTCTATCACAGTTACTTCAAGCTAGACAATCAATGGTTTTTACAGCTATCCGGAATGGCGATGGGAAATTGTGCTGCCCCAACGTATGCAAATGTGTACATGGAGAACTTTGAAAAACAGTACATATATACCAACTCTAAGTTCAAAGATTATGCCAAAATGTACGTCAGATATATAGATGACCTGTTTTTCATGTGGTCCAACACCAAAGAGTCTCTTCAGGATCTGTTAATAGAAATCAACAGCAAAGATCCAAGAATAAAACTAACATGGCACATAAGTGACACAGATATCTCCTTCCTTGACGTCAATATCAAGATCACACCAGAGGGATTCATTACCGATTTACACAGAAAAAACACAGACAGAAACAATACCTTACATTTTTCCAGCTTCCACCAAGGGTCCCTGAAGCAACACCTGCCATATTCGCAAATGTTGCGTGTTAAACGCATCGTTTCAGACGAACAGACATACATCATGCGCATTAATGAGATGCGTGAACGATTCCGTGCTAGAGGATATCCTGAACATACTCTGAATGAAGCACAATCTAGAGTTGCTCTCATCACCAGAGAAGATAGCCTTTTGAAAAGCAATAGAGAGCAAGAACAACGTATGGTGATAGTATCCAAATACTCCACAGCCAGCCCTACATACAAGAAGATTATACGGAAGCACTGGCCCATCTTACAAAGTGAACCCGACTTCAAGGGCATTTTTGAGAAACCACCAATTTTTGCACACACAAGAAGCAGAAATTTCAAGGAAATTTTGTCTAAACCCACTGAAACCCACACACAACACCGTGGCACCATACCTTGCTTCAATTGCAATCACTGCAATAGTGTCATTAAAGGCAACAGTATCCAGCACCCAATGAAAGGTCACAACATTAAACTTCAAGTTGATGCTACCTGTGACTCGATGAATTTGATATACGCTTTGAAATGTCCCTGTGGAAAGCTGTACATCGGTAAAACCGAACGGAAAATTAAAACTCGCCTCAACGAGCATAAATCTAACATCAGGCTGAAAGTTGAGAAATCCAACATCGCCATGCATTTTGCTGAGGCTCGGCATTCCATCGCCCAATTAAAATTCATAGTACTTGAAACCCTCACCAAACGAGAAGGGAGTGACAATCATAAACTCTTGTTAAAAAGAGAACTTGAATGGATTTATCGGTTACAGACTCTGAAGCCGCATGGTCTTAATGACCGTATTGAGTATAGTTGTTACCTGTAATACTAATATGATGCATTGCTTATTATGTTACTGTTTATTCACGTAATACTACTTCTGTTTTTTGACATTGTCTCTCTGCATTCTCCCCAGTTTGCATTACCTGTACTCTATCTCCCCACATTCTAAGATGGCCGCCACCGTGCATACTTCCGAGTAGTCCTTTGTTTATGTTTACGTTTCTTCACGTCACATCACCGAGTGTTTAAACATAACGAGCACCCGCCCGTACCACACGCAGACCCCTCGACTAAGCGATGGACGGCACGCTTTGCCACCGGTATCTATGAAGTAAGTGTTCTTCGCCCACAGCGCTACAGAACCCAGCATGTCATTGTGCAGCGCGCATTCAACCAACACACGCAGTAATTTCCATTGCACTACCCAGTACCTTCACTCAGTCACTTAAACGTTAGCAAACACACCCGTTTTAGTTATTGTTGCACTTAGTCACATTAAGCACGTGTAAATCCAGGCGGTATACCCTCACTGACTCATCCCTCCCTCCCTTCCTCAACAGTGCTCCGTGACCAAGGGCGTCCCAGCCCGAAATGCATAGGAGATCAAGATTCATAGATCTGCTAGTATGGATTACAAATGAACATTTGATATGCCAAACAATATCGAATTGAACTAATTTGCTGAATAAAAGCATTTAAAAACACGCATCTTAAAAGGATTCACTTTTGCATGAATCAACTTAGTTTGATTACCCATTGGAGTGCCTACCCAGGGGATGTACTTGCAGATCTCTGCAAGACACTACTCAGCTTAGCGAAAAGATATCTGCAGGTGTTGGCGCTACTGACACTTTTGAATGCTACTCGGAAACATGCAACTGTAGCCATGTTTGCCATGGAGAAATCTCATACTGCTGCAAACATTTTGGAAGAGTTTAACAGCAAGGTCTTTAAATGGCTGCACCCAAGTGGGCTCAACATTGGTTTTGTTGCCACGAACAATGGCAGTAATATAGTTAGGACCATATAGTTAGGGCCATGTACGATGGTGGCTATTTCAGAGTCCTGTGTTTGGCGCACTGCATTAACATTATTGTTCACGACTTTCTGAAAAAAGAAGACCGAGTCAGCAACTTACTGACCACCTGCACAAGAATCTGCACACATCTCAGCCATCCTTTTAAAGCCCAGAAGCAACTGAGGATCATTCAACGTGAACATAGAGTGCCAGTTATAGCACTCATCCAGGAGCTGCCAACACGTTGGAACTCAACTTATTACATGCTTGAACGTCTGTTTGAGCAGTACAGACCAATCAATAAATATGTCATGCAAAGAGGGGATGTTATTGTGAAAGGCATGAACATTGTGATGGACCAATGGGGCCTAGTTAAATGCCTGACAGAGATGCTACTTCCTTTTGAGATCTTCACACGTGAAGTCAGCAAGGAGGACTGTACTATGGGCCAAGCTATCCCATTGTTGCACATGCTACAGGAACAGCTGAAGGGGGTGTCTACAATGTACTCAGGTGTGGAGGAAAAAGAAGAAGCATATGAGTTGGTGGAGAGCTTAACCCTTCGCTTATCTGAAAATGCAAGGGTGCAATGAGGCATTGTGTCATCCAACCATTACATTTCTGCCACAATTCTGGATCCACGGTACAAAGCAGTACTGAACAATAACACATTGATACCTTTTTCAAAAGTGTATGTTGTCAAGTACAAAACTTAGATAGCTGCAGAAGCCAGTCGCTTAGAAAAAGAACGGCTGGGAATTAGATGCCCACTATTCCAGCCCACAACAAGTAATGCAGGACAGCCGGTGTCGCCAGCTTCAAGTTCAACTTCACAGCCTGAGGGCAGTGCGGTTGGCTGACAGCACTCAAAACCACCAACAACACTAAGAATAACATCAACAACAGCAAGAACAGGATCATCAGCCCCAGTAAAATCGGCACAGGAATGGTATGTATGGCAAGGGCTTGTTAGGTCCAGTGCTGAGGCAAAGGTAAAAGAGGCAGAGCAAAGTGGAGCAAACCTGAGCATTGAGCAGATGGTCCAGGTCTATCTGGATGATCCAACAGAGGTCTACATTGATCAAAACCCGTTGGTGTATTGGTTTGGGAAAAGGTGCCAATGGCCAGTGCTCAGCAGGCTGGTGATAACTAGCTGGCATACCCTGTCACAAGTGTCTCTTCTGAGCATGTTTTCAGTGCTGTTGGTGCCGTTGTAACAGTGAAAAGGACCAGTCTCTCGCCCCAAAATGTGGAGAGGTTAACCATAATCAAAATGAATCAGCACTTTAATACACCGGATTACACTATACATAAAGTAGCACAGCAGGAAGATGATAACAGCGACTTAGGTCATGGAAGTAGTTTGTTAGATGACCTACTTCTGGGTGAACCACCAGATTTTGAGGATGAGCTGTACTTCCCTGACAACTAGGCTTTCAAATTCAACTTGTTACTTTCTTTCTTCCTTATTTCTTTTATTATTTGTGTGTGTCTCTGTCTTTCTGGTTCGAATCACACCAAATCCATCACCACGGTCTTACTCTTTTATTGCCGAATTGGAGTTGTAACTGTGTGCAGTCATTAAAGAAGTAAGTCCGCTCCTCCGAGTCCTTCTCCATCCTGACTCACCCTCAATCCATTTCCCTCAAGCCAGACATTAGATGGAGAATAGTACAAGAAACGTGGGCCTGCCTCGTCAAGTCCCTCCAAAAAACATGACTATAGCTATCCTCCTTTTCGAGCTGAGAGGGACTACCCCTTAAGAAGAGGTAATGATTGCATGCATTGGATGCTGACTCTGAGTGATTGGTGTTTGTGATGTTGTTGTTGTGCATGAAGGATACTAGTATTTAATCTACACACAAAAAAGTGACTCAAGTCAATGTTTCCTTTCTTGTTGTTTAATAACAAAATTGTACTTCTACTGCAGGCCGATCCATTGCATTTTTGAATATGCAATTTGGACTCACTCTGTACACTACAGAGGTGGACAACTGATGACCATACTATACTCATCGCAGTCAGTCAGTAGGATCGGAGATGATTGATGGAATAACTCGGCCGTTTCATGAAGTGGCCTTAAAGGTAAACAAGTCAACAACAACCACAGCAGACCTACATGTCTGTGTAGTGGTCGAGACGAGTGTAGTGGTATGACTGCCAGCGGTGCATTGATTTAGTTACTTAATTTGGAAAATGCTATGTTGCTGTATATGTGTGCTCTGTCTGGCTCAAAATCTACGCTAAGTGGAGGTTGGGTGTGCACGCGGGCCTGCTCTGTCCTGTTGTTGTTGTAGGTTAATGCAGGAAACAGCGTAGATGCCAGAGTAGTAGACATGTGTTAGCCATGCCACCTCTGAAAGTTTTCTTGTTGCACTCCTCCGTAATGTATGCATTTGTTTGCTCCTTGATTTCTCAATATGCCTTTTGTTTTTCCATCTACACTTACAGGCCAGCCTTTACCCTGTGCTATACTGGGAAAAAAAACTCACACTTACCTTGTCATTCCGCATCCACCAGACAGGCAGTGGCACCCAAGATTGATGGGTGGAGCGTCCATGAAAGGGAGGACCAAAAGGAATGCCGAGATGCAACTCCCAAATTTGACCATAACATCAATACAGTAACGTAGTATCATTCATCATATTTTAATTAATTTGATTAATTTTTTCTCTTCAATGATTACAACTGTGTGTGTTGTTGTTTATTATGTTTCCTCTTTGCTTATAAATGACCCCTACAGCTATTTTTCAATTTTCTTTGCTAGATTTAAAAGGAAGCCTGGTACAACAGAACATAAAATGTATGTAATTTGGGTCTCTGTGAGGGCAGACAGGCAAGGCAATTGCATAATAATAATAATTAATAATATACTGCTGCCATGTACTACTAGTCTAGTACTACTTATCATTAACCATCAGGTCATCATCATGCATGCATTTCCCTTTTCTCCTTTTACGTATTTATGATGGTCGTCTGCCAGGATTGTGTGTTGTCCATGTGTAGTGTTTGTCTTTGTCAAACCTTTCCCTCAAATACCCCTTCCCAACCATTCATCAAACCCTAACCCTCTTCCCTGGGCTGTGTGATTTGTTTTGAGGTGTGACTAAATTAAATTTACACTAATAATTGATCACACACTTGCTGGGGCCGATGTGGTGAACATAACTCAAGGCAGGGCGAGAATCTTCTTCGTCCGCTCTAAGTATATATATAAATATATATACATCGGCCATACTGGCAACAGATTAGATTGCCAAGTGCCCACCCATGAATTGCTCAGTAGTATTCACTATTTTCATAACATAATTATTAACCCATTATCAATTAATTGCCGGCATCGATTTATCATCCTTCCAGCACTAAAGGTTACGCTTGTCCACTTCAAGGTCGAGTCATCTACTTCAGTTTGTTGTAACTCGTACTAGGTTATCCCTGCCATCATTATGTTTTATAATAATAATGCTTAACAATATTATTCATCATCACTTTCTTCTTGTTTTTCAGTCTTCTTCTTGTGTACTTAGTACTAACTGTACTTCTACTACTTGTTCCTTAGTCTCCCTCAGGTGAATGACTGTCTCATTTTCTTTTTATGCAAATGCAACTGTCTACTACTGCCACCACCACCCACCGTGGCACCTTAGATAACCAAACCATCACCATGCACCCATTGCTTTGCCTAAACATCAATCACAGGTAAGAGAAGAAGTGTGGGGGAGTCAATAGTGTATATACTATGGAAATTAATTAATTCACACACCAACATCCTTCTAAGAACATTACATACAACAAAGGGGTTTTAGTTGCAGAATGCATAGACTAGGAGGAGAGACTGACAGTAGTAGGACAAGTGAGGGTACTGTACTGCATCTATCTGTCGGGGTGTTTCACTATTGGCAGATTTCAAAAACTCGCTGCGACCCTGTGGCAAGAGGAGGAAAAAAACAAGTTGACGTAAAAGAGTAACCCCCCCGGAAAAGATTTGCATCATACGTATTGCAAAACTATACATTTTTTACCCTAACAAATATAAACTAGGAGAAAAACCCACAACACCTGACCCACCCCTCTCCTTAACTCCAGCCAATGTGCAGTAATAAATAAATATCCGTCGAAGTTGAAGAAAAAGTAAACCCCAAGGTTTCCCAACTAATCCACACATCCTACCCACCCCAACAAAGATTTAAAAAGGGGCAAGAGTCAAAGACCGAGTGGTGACATCTAGCGGCGGGGGTGCTGGCTAGTTCGCTCCAGGAGGACCTCCTCCAGCTTGGCCTCCAGGTGCGCCACCCTGAGGAGCATGCGGCACTTAAAGTTCCTGCAGGAACAACAGGGGTGGGCAGCAGTAGCTGATGATGTTGATGGCCGGCGGTTGGCTTCCAGAGCACGGCGCCGTACCACCGGAGGCACGGGGGGCTGGCTGGGCCCTGTGGCATTGGAGAGAGAAGCTGCAGCTGCCGCCTCCTCCTCCGCCAGAGCAACCTGCCGGCAATATTCATCTCTGATGGCCTCCAGCTTCCTTAGCCGGGCCCTGGCTGCCAACTCTTGCCTAGTGGGTTGGAAGGAGTCGCTATATCAAGAAAGGAAAAAAAAGACAATTGTAACCAATACTCTTAGCAAAACAGTAACCCAAAATTAAATTACACACATAAAAATAATAGTGGCACAGTAGTAGCACTAGCAGTTGTGGTATCCTCTCCTCCTCACTTCACTTCCTCTGCCCCTAAGATTTGGATGTGATGATTATACATTCAGGCACTATGGAGTAGAGTAGAAGTATTCTTCTCTCTCTTGTTTAGCACGATAAATCTTGTTGGCATGCCAGCTCAGTCAGCTTGTGCCCTAGACAGACATAGTTGTGTTGCAGATTTATGTTACTTTACTACTGTCTGCATGTGGGGCAGCTGTACTACACAATTATATATTTCGATTACTTCCATGCTCTGTTAAATCTCAATGGAAAATGCTCAGACAATCTCACTTTTACCCTGACTACTGCAATAAGGCATGGGTAGGGACTGGAACAGACGTGGGCCTCGGAGTCGGAGGGAGGCTATTAATGATGGGTGGGTAGGGTAAATATTAGTCATGCACAATATATATGTTGTGCTTGCAAACTACTGTGAGTCAAGGGAGCATTCCATTCTGAAATACAAGTACAACCTGAAACTTTTGAATCAAAAACCCTGCAAAAAAACAGTCCTTGTTCTTCCCAGGGCTTTTTTCATTTATCAGTGAATTGCTCTTCTAGCATTATTATTGTTTTATTCTTGATCTTCACCCTCTGCTGCGGTACTCTGGCACAGTTTAATTTTCTTTTACATTCTCATCCTCCAGTCTGACTGTTTTCACCTACTATCTATGATACCATCTAGGCATCCATCCATCCAAACATGGCTATCATAAACCGGCTTTCACCGACAACATACATTTGTCATAGACCAATCACCAACCATGTCATGCGTCCTTGCTTGCCTTAGAGTTTGACCCCTCAGACCACCCGGAGGATTCCTTTTACCCATACAGTTTCACCCACCCAGACAGGCATCCTTTCTGCTTTCTGTTTCACCGTTCACCCATCCTTCAACTACCCATGCATCCTATCATCTAATCTTCATCCGCCACTTATATGCATCCCGGGGACCCTTCCTACATCCACGCATCCTTCTCTATCAGTCATACGTGTCATCTGACTCTTTGTCTTCATCATAAAATTGTCTCTGCTGAGTTGAAGATAGAATAGAATAGAATAGGCCATTAGTTACTCAACCCCCGCCGCTAATGCTAATGTTAAGTAAAGAGTGTCTTCTTCAACAACTTAGTCTCAGCAGAAGTACAGTGTACTTGTACTGAGTGTACACCCTTGCAGCGAGTGTAATCATCATTCTCAGTAAGTAAGGAATATGACTTACCAACGCCCGCCACTGCTGCTGGCTCACCTCCTTCAGCTGCTGCATCCTCCACTCCCTCCGGAGTGGCATGGCCCTCACCGCTGGCCCGGCCCTGGTGGTTGATACACCTGGAAAAAACATTTCAAATTTTTTTAGATGCCATATACGCCGCCCCTATTTATTTTTTTGATTAGCAAGATTGAAAATACATAATTAATAATACATACACCACACACATCACTATCTAAAATTCGGATACTACAGTAGAGTAGACAGTATGTCCTATTAAATAACAATATCCGGTTGGGCATTTTGTTGGTGGCAATTTTTGAAAAGCCTCTCAAGAAGAGGACAACCCAAAGGACTGGACTCAGTGACTAAAGCTATTGGTGCATCTCATTTTTTGAATAGAAGAAAGAGTGGCCATCTGGGCGAACATGAGATCTCTTTTAGTTGGAAAATAATGATGCCGTCCTCCTACTCCTCATACTTCCTTCCAGCCATGGTGCACGGTAACAGTTGTTCAGTGTTCACCATCAGTTACTGCTACTAATGCTAGGCCTGGATTAGAAAAAGAAAAATATACCAATTTGGGGTGTCCTGTCCAACGTGAGTGACCACCATTACTGATTGCACATGATGAGACAGTAAAAGAAACTAATGCCTTCTCATCTCACAAACCTGCGGATAATACCTCACTTGGGCATGTAATCTTCACAGCAGATTAGTGCTACTAGTACTAGTAGTAAGGAGTCCTCACTAGTACTAGTACTAGTAGTAGCTTAGGACCAATGGGTTCTCTGAGTCTTACCGTACCACTACTAGGCAATCCACATATAAATAAGAGGAGAGGGAAAGCTGAGTGAAACCCAGAAGAAAGCAAGCTACAGACAGACTAATGCAGAGTCAGAGCAGAGGTTAGTCAGATGTTGTTTGATTTTATGTAAAAAAACATCAGAAACAATGTTAGCAGTAGTACTAGTACTTAGTAGTAGATAATCAAGCAAAACAAGAATTTAGAAACAGATAGATTGAAGAGGAAAAATTAAAATTGGGAAATGGAAATAATAGAGCGGTAAAAGTTAGGGAAATATTAATATATATAACAACACCAGGAGGACTTACTGGGGCCAGCAGCAGAGCCATCTGCGCCTGAGGCCGCTTCCTGCTGCTCCTTGCAGGTCCCTCCAGCTCCCGCACCTGCAGCACTGCCAGCTGACCCAGTCTTCTTCTTGCCCCTAGATGCTGATCATGTAAGACATAACTAAAGAGACAAAAAATTATTTGTGGCAAATAAATAAATATAATTACTCTAAAAATACTTTTAGATTGGAAACGGCAATTGCAATAACATTGACCTAAAGATCGACTAGTAGTAGTCGACTAGTATGTATCACAGTCGAGTACCATCTGATCATTATTATTTTTCCACAGTTCAATTCCGATTCCTGAATCATAAACATAAAAAGCCCGCCTATTCCAGACTTTGGAATGAAATGCAAAAAAATTATATCTGCTTCTACGAAGTTCCAATCTCATTCCCAATCATCTCTCAGTCTCCAACTCAAACCCCCTTTGACGGGCCAATTACTAAGTCTGCATTTTTATTCTTCTTAATGCATAGATGGACACATGCATATTGCATACACCATTGGTTGGTTGCTATTTTATTCACTCACTATACTTACTTACATTCCCTAACCTCTCTTACATAACCAGCCCAAGAGAGAGCAAAGTTGCAAACAAGTACGATTAGTTATTAGTGACGAGCACCTGTCTGGTAGTAACAATCATATCATATAAGATTTTTAAACTTAAGTTACCTGCAAGCAAGCAGCAGCATGTTAGCTATTTGGGGAACAAAATATATTTGCAATAACACAGAACAGAAGAACACAATAGTAATATAATTAGCTACTCACCAAGCTCCAAGACCTCAACACCTAGCAGGTCCAGCAGGTTCTGCTCCCGGTCCAAGATGTCGGACCAGCGGTGCGTCAATTGGTGCGCCATACCCCAGAGCTGTGAAACACTGCCCGGCGTACGCTCTCCCACCACCGGTGAAGCTCCCGGAGCCTGTACCCGGACCCAGGCATGCCACCTGCTGCCAGAGTTAAAGGGAGGTGGAGCTGGATAAAAAAAGCGAGTGCGGCCACCTCTGCCTCACTGAATAAGGCCCATGGCTGCACATCTTGTGGGTGCCAACTTCCGTAAAGTTTTCCTCTTCCCCTAGCCCTTGGTTTTCTTAAGGCTCTTTGCCATGGATTTGGGTAGGTGGGGGACAGAAAAGAAAAGGTAGTAAGTAAGAAAGTAAGTAAAAGAAATGAAAAAAGCAAGTAATAGAAAAAAAGCGAAAAACCACTAAAACTTTTTTAGAAAACAGGATTGAAAAGATATAGGGAGGAAAGAAAAACAGGCCTATAACCACAGCAAAAAGTGAAAAAACAAAATGGTGTGCCTATTGGCGACCGAGTGGTGAAGTTCGAATGATATTTCACCCCGAGCACACAAAAAGCATCCTCGAACACGCAATATGCGTTCTGGAAGAGGAAAAATGCATCGCAAATGGGCGGAACAAGCAACTTGTGTGCTTGCAGAACTCCACATAGCTCGCAGAGTTTTTTTGCGACTTCACGGAATTCCACGTAGCGTGACAATGCGAAATCCGCCCAGGGTTATCCATAGTAGCATGTGAATATGAGGTGCACCTCTGGCTTGGCACTCCTTTCTCCAAAGGAAATCTGTTACCTCTCCATGAGGTGCAATATTAATATTGCAGATAAATGACATCATAACTTGAAACCTATGGTTAAAATACTGCAGACATTTACAGAATCAAAGGAACAGAGTTCTCCAGCTATCTTCAATTCAATGTTTTTAATATTTGAATTTGCTTCACGTAGAAATTCAAGTATATCGTCCCACACATATTCAGCACAGTTAAGTGTTACAAACCATGTAGGAGTACCTAAGTTCTTAACATACATTTAAGTAGTCTGAAGGATAAGAATCATTTATTCTGTTTATTCGCGCCATGTAAAGTTAGCATAATGTATCTATGACGGTATTCTGATCATATAAACGCCTATTGATATTTCCTAAAAGAAACGTTCTCTGTCGTTTCTTCTTACACGACAAAAAGGGCTGAAAACCATACTGTAGCCATCTGGGTTTGCGATAGACCATGTGTCAGAGCACGTGGTTTCCTTTGGCAATCATCTTCATGATATAGCTCATACCAGCCCAGAGACAGGTTAGCGGTATTTACAGCCGAGGCCCAAGGTCACATCTGCTGTAGGGAGTATCAAGCAAATTCCTTCAGGCCCTGGGACGAAAAGGGAGTAACCCTGCCGACCTCCTCTGTATAGATAGCAACCCTTTGTGTAAGGCAGAAACCCAACACTGTATGAGATCATCCAGGAGCCCATGGACTAACTGGTACTTTTCCACTTGTATGGCTTTGTATGCTGAATCTGTTATGTATATAAGTGTGGTTTTTTCAAGGAGCCAGCAGTCTTCCTCGGCGCACCTGATGGGTGAGGATCGATGAGGCTCCTCTATATAGAGTTTTGCTTTGGCCAATAAAGCTTCTGAACCTTCTCCGTTGCCGACTGACTTACTTTGTAATATATATTGCAGGCCACTGGTAAGTGTGGCCTTTGGGATTTTGAATGAGTACTTCAGTTGGTGACTCTGGTGGGACCCCGTGATAGGGTCTTTTCCTCCCCCGTATTCGGGTGGTAGGATTGAGAGCGTCCTGGTTGGGTTGGTGGAGAGGAGGAATTCTATGCTTCCGCTTCACGTTCCTGATCAGGGTGTCCTCTGCTGCTAGTAGCCCTTCACCGGGGTCCTACGGGCTTAACCCAGGAACTGACTGTGTTGGTCCCAAAGAGTTGGCAGCGGAGAACGAACGTCTGTACCTGGGTACACCCGGTGAGTAATTTGTTGTTTGAAGCACGCCTGTGAGCGGTGCATTTGGAACAGTTATCTGTGTTTTGATTTGGGGGCATGAGTACCCCAGGAGAATTACAGAGGTCTTGCAGGGTGGTCCAGTAGGGGCTGACTGAAGAGAATCTGCGGATCTTTTGTGATTTGGAGACACTGCTCAGATGCCTAGTTGTTACCTGTATGTAACACACGGCCGGATTGTACTCGGAAAAGCCTGTGACTATAATTGGGTAGCCATGAGACATGCCTGAGGTGATGGATGCTTGCACCACATCAGAACTGTCTCAGTGGCGAACTGAGGAGGTCATAGGATGGTCTGTAGTCCAGTCCGTGGTCGCACCTGTCTGACTGCCTCTTGCCAGTCTTTTCGGAAGACTGCTCGTTGTGATTCTGTCGGTCCGGTATTTTGAATAATTCTCCACGAACGGGAGTCGACGGGCTCGGTTAGTTTGTTTGGATGCATCAAGTTTGAATAAGTAGGCTGAGATTGAACTGCAGAAAACGTAATATAGGAACCATCAATATGTGTGATATGTGATACGAGAATTTGTTTGTATGTTATTGGTGTTTGTCTGTTAACTAACAATGACGTGTTTTAGTAAATTGAATTGTTTTGGTTGTTGTTGTCGGGCTGGTGGCTCCAAACTGACCGAAAGCCAGCCTGCCCCACCGGAGGGCAGCCCCAACCATTTCATGTACATAAAACATGGAATAACTCCTCTATTGTTTAATACTTTGTGGCATAAGTATACCAGAGGGAATGAGGAATTGCAATGGCCCCAAACGGGTTCCTTCGACGAAAAGAAAATTGCCTTTTTACAGGACCAGTTATTTTCTAGACGCAGTAGGCAGTCTATGTTTGATGCATTAAACACCTGGCAGAAGGAATCTAAGCGGAGGCGAATGAGAGAAGAGAAACTAGCTAAAGTTAAGGCAGGGCAAACAGTTACTCAGAAGGCTATTGCCTATGACAGAGCCCGAACAGAAGAAGGGATTGAATGTGTGAATCGTGAGTTCAGATTGCAGGCTGATAAAAGTTACGTGACTCGGCCCGACGCCGAAGATGAAATTGGAGATTTATTGGACTTGCGCCCACCACCCCCATATGTCCCACAACGGTTATACCCGGCAGTGCCAGTTGCATCTGTATCAGCCGTTGCAGATCCCGCGGCCCCTGCGCAAGTCTCAGCTGTGACGACGGTAGCTCCTGCTGCGTCGGCACCTCCAGTTCATTCCCTTCTTGCACCCCAAGCCAATTTGTCCCGGTTGTCCTCGTCTGTTACAGAGATTATGACTTTATTGCCCAATTTGTTGTCATCCGCGACAGCTGGAAATCTTCAGCTGTCGCCCGGGTCAGCCCATTCTTCCCCTGTGTTGACCTCTTCCTCGGCAACCGCAACTCCCTTACCAGCTGTCTCCACTCCGATACGTCTCCCCAGCCTTCTTGAAGGCAAGAAACTATTTACCCGGTCAGCCCTGACACTGGAGGAAAGGGAGGTTGTTGCGTTACAAGCATCGCAATGGATGCAACACCCTATTTACACTGTGTCCGACATATGGAGCACTATGAGGGACCTTGAGCCCGTGATGCAACAGCATGCGTTAGACCATATGGCCGCATGCCTGATCTCATTGTGGGAACAAGTTCATGCAAGGGGGAAGGCTCCGGCAATATTGTATACCATTCATGATCATGCGCATAAATTTCAATTGACCCCAGATGAGGTGTTCAAGAATATTAGTACATTGGTTAGTTACAGAACCCGACTTGAAACGGCTGGTCCTGCGGATTCTGCGCATTTTCCAATGCGTGAGGTTCACCCCATTTATCATCCAGAAATTACCGAAAAAAGGGATGCTGCGGGGTGGTAACCCGCCCGCAGCTTGACGCTCGTTTTCAGGAGCAGTGGGTGTACACCCCGTGGAAACGTAGTGAAGTACTGTCATTAAAGGCTCATTTGCCGGACCCTGGGAAAAATCCTACAGCATATTACAAAGAACTTACTGAAGCTGCCTCTTCGGTGGTAATGACATTGGCCGATATAGAATTGTTCTTTGCCCTATTAGTACCAGTGGATATCTGGCGTCAGGTACATGACCAAGATCACGTGACTGAATTCGGGGAGACATGGGATCAATTGAAAGATTGGGATAAGGATCGAAAACCCGGGGATAAGCCAGGGCTGAAATATTAAAGTTACCTGACAAAATAATTACATACATGCATTCACTCATCCCGCCTAGGAGAGTGGATTGGGATAAATTGACTGCATGCCGACAAAAGAAAGATGAGAGTGTGTCGGATTTTTTCACTAGATTTGAAGGGGTTTTTATTGACTTCAGTGGCCAGGACCTATCCAAGGAGGGTGGTATACGCCTGTTTGTCAATAGGTTTGTGACCAATTTACTGCCCGAAATCTCGACCTGACTCCAGGCCGCAGAAAGTACTTGGACAACATCTACTCCTTCGATTATATTAAGTATGGCTCAATATTATGAGCACCGAGAGAATGAAAGTAAGGATAAAACGGAAAAGAAAGCAAAGGATTTAAAAACACGTGTCCTGTTACAGCAGGTCGAGAGAGGCCGCGGAAGGGGTCGGGGAGGGATGAGCTCTGCTCCATGAGGGGTGGGCCAAGTACTGAGTGGAGGATGAACTGATTTAGGAATAAACCAATGCGCATTTTGTAAACAGGAAGGGCATTGGCGTTCCCAGTGTCCATTGTTATATGCGCAAAACAACAATACACAAGGCCAAGGGAGAAGACGCGGTGGTGGTAGTCGAGGTGGACATACACGACAGGAGGAATCTGGACAAGGTGGGAATAGCCAGAACTATTTTGATCATGGTCAGGGAAAGCAGTATTTCCATGAAGAATGTGGCAGCGATGCAGTGGCAGGCTATCCTCGTGCATAGGACAGCCAAAGGCAGAGTGGGGGACGTGTGTCAATTCCTATAGATCAGAACGGACCTTATGTTAATGCACATTTAATGGGCGCATCGGGTAAGTTTCTAGTTGACACAGGAGCTATGAACAGTTCTGTTTCACATGCCCTTGTCCCTGGGGCTGCTCTTTCTGGCCAAAATAATGTGTCCGTAGGTTTCTCTGGAACTCCGGTGGTGAGCCCCATTTCCTGACCTCTTTCTTTCGCTCTGGGTCCTATTTCTATTGATTCACCATTCCTTCTCACATCGCAAGGTGGGGAGAATTCATTAGGCATAGACTTACTGAAAAAGTTAGATGCTCGTATATATTGTTCCCCAGACGGTGTCTATTTGACTGTCCAAGCCCCTTCGGTGCAGTACTTCTCTAAGACGGACACCTTGCCCCCGGAATTTGCAAAGATTCCGAAAACCCTTTGGGCCACCGGGGACACTGATGTGGGTCTGTTGAGGATAACCCCAATATCAATTACCCTGAAGCCAAATGCTCGGATACCGAAAATACCGCAATACAAAATTGCCCCTGCAGGTGAACAAACTTTGTTGTCCATTATTCAGGATCTAATTCGATCTGGGGTGGTGGAAGAGACAACCTCCAATATGTGTAATAGTCCCATTCTTCCTATTCTTAAGAGGGCCCCTGTAGATTGCAACCCTGATTATGTAGATACATATCGTTTTGTGATTGATTTGCGAGAAATAAACAAGATCGTGGTACCTCAGTATCCCGTGGTACCTGATATAACCACCATACTGACTATGATTCCTCCTACAGCTCGATATTTTTCTGTGATTGATCTGAAAAATGCTTTCTTCAGCATCCCCATTCATCCTGATAGTCGATATATTTTCGGATTCTCATTAGCTGGTCGCAGCTTCAGGTTTTGTCGCGCTCCTCAGGGCTATACAGAAAGCCCCAGTATTTATAGTCAAGCACTCAAAACCCTATTGGATACTCTAATTTTGCCCGATGGTAACGTATTGTTACAATATGTAGATGATCTATTGGTGGCTTCGGATACTGAACAGGGTTGCCAGGATGCTACAGTTCAATTGTTGCAGCATTTGGCCGACCATGGCAGTAAGGTATCTTTGTCTAAATTTCAATATTGTCGACCGGAGGGGACTTATTTAGGTCATCTCCTGTCGAAGGAGGGTAGGCGTCTAACTCCTGATCGTATAACAGCTATATTTAACATGTCTGCTCCTTGCACGCAACGTGATGTCCGTGTGTTCCTTGGCATAACCTCTTACTGTCGCCAGTGGATTCCTAACTTTTCCCTTCTGGCTAAACCCCTACTATACTTGACAACTAAAGATGTGCATGAACCTTTACCTTGGACTGATGAATGTCAGGATGATTTTGTCTCTCTAAAGTCTGCTCTGTGTTCTGCTCCTGTGCTTGGCACTCCTGATTACCGGAAGCCTTTTACACTCTACGTGCATGAGGTGGACAGTTGCTCGCTTTCTGTGTTAACACAGGGTTTTGGTGGTAAGCAAAAACCTTGTGCATATTTTTCGGCGGTATTGGATGATGTTGCCAGAGCGCTTCCCAGTTGTCTAAGAGCCACGGCGGCTGTTGCGGTGGCAATTCGACAATCAGAGGGGCTCGTCCTGAACACTGACCTCACGGTGATGGTGCCTCACGCTGTGGACATATTACTAAACAGGACCAAGACGCAGCACTTAACTAGTGCACGTCTTACAGGGTATGAATTGACCCTATTCGCACCCCATATCACTATCAAAAGATGTGCCACTCTGAACCCCGCCACGTTACTACCCCTCCCTTTGGAAGAGCCAGATGTAAATGTTTTTGTACTTGTATAGCGCACAGCTAACCGCAGTGGGTTTCCCGGCGCTTGTACGAATACCGCAAGGGAACCCTTCCTGGTTTTCCTTGTGAAGTGTCCACTCCTGGGCACCCCCATGGTGAAACCAGGCATCCCTCGCGCTGTGGGGGCCGTTGTGGAGACTAAGCAAGCTATTGCCCAGAGTTGCAGCGTGGGACCCATGATTAGAATAGGCACTGAGGCGAGAATATCCGGTCAGAGGAATTTATGAGCCCGAGACCCGCCGAGGCGGGAATCGAACCCTGGTCCCTGGCCAGAGCTCTGCATCAAGGTCTGCCTGTTCTAACCATTGAGCCACACTTCTCCACAGATCAGGACATACATGACTGTATGTTTTGGACAGAGGAAGAAACGAAGGGACGGATAGACCTGACAGACACTCCCTTATCTGACCCACAAGGGGAGTTGTATATCGATGGCTCATGTTCTAAGTTACCGAATGGCACTACCACATCTGCCTATGCTATTACCACTCTCCAAACCGTAGTTGAAACGGCCAAGGTGCCTTATCAATCTGCCCAGGCTGCCGAGTTAGTAGCCTTGCTTCGAGCTTGTGAGTTAAGTGAGAGTTTGAGAGTGAATGTCTACACCGATAGCCAATACGCTTTCGGTGTAGCACATAACTTTGGAAGGTTATGGGCAGAAAGGGGTTTCCTTACTTCGCATGGCCAGAAGATAAGGAACGGCCCGCTGGTTTTAAGACTGTTGATTGCCCTTACCTTGCCAAAGGAAATTGCTGTCGTTAAATGTAACGCCCATAAAGCTGTGGTTGATGATATGGGCAAAGGAAATGCATTTGCTGACAGAATTGCTAAAGGAACTGCCCAGTCAAACGCCACCTCTATGTTTGTACCCAGCTCACTGAGAGGAATGGTAGAAACAGAAATATTCAATAGCACGATGGATAGTGTTAGAGAAATACAAAAAGAAGCGACCCCTGAAGAACTAGTGTATTGGCCAGAGCAGATAGGGAAACTAGACGAAAATGGATGTTGGATTGACCTGTCAGACAAGTGCAGGTGGTTACTGCCAAATGCATTTGTGAATGTGATAGTATCCATGGCACACGGTCCTGCGCATATAGGCGTTAAGGGCATTTGTGCAGTACTAGATTCCGTGTGGTACAACACCAATATTAATAAAACTGCAACACATTTGGTTCAGAACTGTATGATCTGTTTACAGCATAATCCAGGAGGTAGTGTCCCTGTACTGAAAGGAAATTTTGCGCCCCCCACCTTACCCTTTGAGGTGTTACAAATGGACTTTATTCAGTTAGAACGGGTAAATAATCTCAAGTATGTTCTAGTAGTGGTTTGCGCATTCAGTAAATGGGTAGAAGCATACCCCACCAAGGAGAATACCGCTCTAGCCACAGCTAAAGCTCTAGTAAAGGAATGTTTCCCTTGCTATGGGTTGCCACGTGTAATTTGGAGTGACAATGGGAAACATTTCAATGCCAACCTTATAGAGCACATTTGTAATGGTTTATCCATTAGGCAAAAGTTTCATGCTGCACGCCACCCCCAATCAGCAGGGTTGGTGAAAATGTATAACGGGATTTTAAAGTTGAAATTGGCTAAGCTGCAAGACACCACGGGGTTGAAATGGCCTGACCTCTTACCCCTAGTATTATTGTCTGTAAGAACCACTCCTCACTCCCGTTCGGGAATATCACCATATGAGGTGATATTTGGTAGGCCCGCTAATATCTGGGGTGTACCGAGACCGAAATCCTTTAGGGACATCGAGTACCCAATGTTGACAGATTATCTTTATGCATTAACTAAAGATGTTCGTTCCATTCATCAACAGATATCAGCGGTATTGCAGCCCCTGCCGGAGGGTCCTGGACATTGGGTTTTGATCCGGAACTACCAGCGAAAATCGAGTGACCAAACCTCATCAGATACTCCTTTCCACAAGAACGGCTGTTAAAGTTGAAGGGAAACGGCACTGGATTCACGTGTCACATTTGAAAAAAGTTCCCCTCCCATTGCCGGGTGACCTGCAGGATCAGAGTGAAGGGTCGGTGCATGACAGTGAGCAGGCCATTGAAGATTCATGTCTCCCTGAAGCCCGAAAAGAAGTGAACGGGCTGGAGGGAGGTACCGTGAGTTAAAAACCGCCTACAGCGGCTGGCCCTACGACCAGCTCTGCTCCCGGTAATGCTGTACCTGGCCCGAAAGATCACACTTCCAGTATTTCATTTGATCCTACTGTGCCTATTCTTTTCCCTGATCCCCGAACACCTGGTCATGTTCGCTATAACCTGCGGCCCCGACAGAGAGCAAAGATACCAGGTTCAGTCTAGAGAAAGAGAAGAGAGACCTGAGTAAATCCTGGTATAATCTAAGAGAACACTGGACTTGAGAGCTCGGAACTGTCGGTAAAGCTCTGTTCAGAAAGAAAGTAGAGACATTGATTGATTAAGGGGGGCCCAGGTGGAGTTTTCAGTAAGAGCCGCGTCAAGTGCAGCTCCAACGCGAGAAGTTTTCTGCAATTTTTCTGTTTTGATATTTTCTTTTGAACAATGGGAGTCTGCCTGTGAGGCTCTGAATGGACACAGGAAAGAAGCACCCTCTGGCAGGTTGGACTGCAAGTAGGCCCATTCTTCTTAGATTATGTTTGGACTTTTAGCAAGAATGTATCCCTTTGCTCGCTTTGTTCCCGAGGAGGAGCAACCCATAGCTCCACGCCCTCTGCACCCATATATGCCTATGTTTTCTGCTTGGAGTTTGCGTATTAAGATAGTATTCATAGTTATAATAACTGTATCAATAGAAGCATGTTTAGGGGTATTTATTTATTTGGAATGTCGTCACCCTGTGCACACCCTGGTCCCCTCTACTCCTGTCCCTGAAGAGTATCATTTCCATACATTCTCCCCGCATAAGGAAAGACATCGTCAGACATATGTAAAGAATGCTTTTATTGAAATGCTGCACCAGACCCATAGTTCGACTAATACTACAGACTGCTGGATCTGTGGCCTCCTCCCCTCAGTTATGCACAAACATGATCTTTTCTTTTCAATGCCCTTGTCATATCTAGGCAGTTGTGAAGCATGGTTTAAATTGTTGTTGATGATATATACGCACTATACTGTTGATGAGCACCAATTTTCTGAGAAGGACTACGAAATGATTCTAGCATATATAGAAGTACATCAGGGATTCACTCCGAATGAAGATGGTACAGATGGTACACTAGACCCCACTGCTTGCATGAATGAGTATACTGAATATGCAAATGACACTTGGTTAAAGGATGAAGTATTGGATTTTATGTCTTTTAATTTCACTGAGTATTTCAAATATTTTCAGGAGCGAAATGTATCAGATGATAAGGTTATTCCGGTCCCGGTATTGAATGCGTCATCTTCCTTTTGTATACATGGCACTGGTAACTTAGCAGTTGGATTTAGTAAATGCAATTATACGTACAGACTACACACATTCAGTACCCCTCCGATGCTTACTCCTCCGAATGTATATTTTGTATGTGGGGAAAATGCATACACGTGGCTCCCCAGAGGATGGTCAGGTAGATGTTATTTGTCTTTCCTATACCCCCCAGTCTATATAGCCCCTACTGACTATCATAAGACTCATTCACTGAACCGGCGGAGCTTAGGAAAACGAGCTACCACGGGGGATGCCACTGATCAGACCGATACTCCTGCACAACACTTTGTGGACATCATGAAAGGAGTCTTGCCAATATGGGGGCCCATTTTGACCAGTAAAGAAACCAAAAGATTATCTAGGGTAGTAGAGGGAGTAGTGAATATCACTGCCGGAATATTAACCAACATAACTGTTGAGCTCCAGGCAACCAGGCTCGTAACGCTTCAAAATCGCATGGTTTTAGACGTTATCTTAGCTGACCAGGGAGGAGCATGCAGAGTGATTGGCAGTTCTTGCTGTGTGTATATACCTGACTCCGCCCCCTCTGTGCATTTACCCATCCAAAAACTGCACCGTTTAGCATATGAAATTCACACAGATACCGGTACCTGGTCTCTTTCTAGCTGGTTCTGGGGCCTCTTTGCCACTTGGGGATGGAAATTGCTCATGATCCTTTTGGGTGTAGCAGGTTTCCTTTTCACTTGTTGTGTCTGCATACAATGTGGACCTGCCTGCTGTTCCAATTGCACAAATCGACTCCTTCTTGCCCTTCCCGAATCTAAACCACGTCCAGCTAAGATAGGCACTCAGCTAGTACAGAAGGAGATATATGACATGATGCAAATAGATGAAGGCATCTTTGAAGATTGAGGTAGTATGTTAGCTACATTATGCTAAAAGGGCCGATCTGAAGGATAAAAATCATTTATTCTGTTTATTCGCGCCATGTAAAGTTAGCATAATGTATCTATGACGGTATTCTGATCATATAAACGCCTATTGATATGTCCTAAAAGAAACGTTCTCTGTCGTTTCTTCTTACACAACAAAAAGGGCCGAAAACCATACTGTAGCCATCTTGGTTTGCGATAGACCATGTGCCAGATCACGTGGTTTCCTTTGGCAACCATCTTCATGATTTAGCTCGTACCAGCTAGGCCTGGGCAAAAATTTCGTTCCGTTCGCGGAAATTGCGATAATTTGACATTTTTGCGTTCCGCGGAGAGCGCGAAAATGTCAAAAATTCCGGTTTCCGCAGCTTGGCGATAATTTGTTTCTTGCTCGCGCTGTAAAATGATACATTCTCGCGCGCGCGCGATCGCCTTACCTGAATCCCTGCGTTCGCCGACAAGTTTTCTTGATCCGGTCGCGTTCTCCATGAGATGTTGTATTGTTTTTAGCCATTTGCGCTGTCTCGCGACAGTTCGCGCCCGCAGTGACGTCATGCGTCGCGCGATCACGTCTTTCTTCTCGCGATCATGCACCGCGAGAACAACTCAAAACAAGATGGCCGCGCCCGCAAGCAACCACATGGGTAAGTTGGCGACCCGCAACCATGCAGAAAATCTCGCGAACATGCCGGAAAAAAACTTCCGCATCTTCGCGATATTTCTGCTTGTTTGCGATAATTTTAAACATTCTCGCGATAATTTGCGAAGGTTAATTCCGCAAATTCCGCCCACCCCTAGTACCAGCCCAGAGACAGGTTAGCGGTATTTACGGCCAAGGCCCAAGGTCACATCTGCTGTAGGGAGTATCAAGCAAATTCCTTCAGGCCCTGGGACGAAAAGGGAGTAACCCTGCCGGCCTCCTCTGTATAAATAGCAACCCTTTGTGTAAGGCAGAAACCCAACACTGTATGAGCTCATCCAGGAGCCCATAGACGAACTGGTACTTTTCCACTTGTATGGCTTTGTATGCTGAATCTGTTATGTATATAAGTGTGGTTTTGTCAAGGAGCCAGCAGTCTTCCTCGGCGCACCTGATGGGTGAGGATCGATGAGGCTCCTCTATATAGAGTTTTGCTTTGGCCAACAAAGCTTCTGAACCTTCTCCGTTGCCGACTGACTTACTTTGTAATATATATTGCGGGCCACTGGTAAGTGTGGCTCTTGGGATTTTGAATGAGTACTTCATCTCTGTGACGATGATACCTATACTCATTCATACCACATTGACACGCCATCAAATTAGTTAACTGAGATTCTAAATGTTCATCTCTTGTTGAACTTTGTCCATGAATTATTTTGCAGAAACATGTGGAGCATGAACTCTTGTTTTTAATATGTGGTTCACTGCCTATGAAAGTGCAGGCAAATCACTTTCAAACAGAAGATGAAATATATATGGAATAAACTGTTGAAATCTCGTATCTTCAAAGTACAATCTTGTCGAGTGGTAACCTGAAGCTGGAATTTGTACAGCTCGCTCATCAAATCGTCCACCATCTCCAGTGGAGAACAGCTGTGGAAAAGAACGAGCGTCTAAACTTTTTTCCCATATACTCATGGGAGTTCCCTTTGCTTCCTTCATTTGAAATAATTCAATACTGTTTCTTTTCACTTCTTTTGAATGTAGAGGATGTATAGTATAATGCTCATAGATCTCTTCAGTCCTAGACTTTTCCACTTTTTCGATTTGACCACTTTAAATTTCTGTTTCATCTTCTAAGCATATTTCCTGTTCATCAACATTTACATTCTTATAATACATTTTATTCTGTACCAGATATAATGTAGCCTTTTGAAGTTTGCTAACATCTACAAACTCTTGCCATCTTTTTCGACTCTTTGTTGGTACACCATTAACTAGAATAACTACAGGCTCATTTTTCTCCCTGTCTATACCAACAGTTTCAATATTTCTCTTAAAATCTAAAGGTAAGTACACAACTCTTCCTTTCAGACCTCTTTGTAAATCTGCTGGACGCAGCTTACCTGTTTTAGGTTCCATACGAACTATAGCCTAAAATGGGTGGACAGATTGAATAAGAATGGACTCATATGCATTCAAATCTGCCAGTTCCGGAGGAATAGCTACCATCTCTAAGTCGTTATGTACAGCTCTAGCTGGCATTTTGTTCTCTTCCAATTTGTTGCTAACAATATTTCCAGATATGTTCATCAGTAGCCAACTCAAACCGACTTTCTATCAACAAATAAGCACCACATTTCTCCCACTTATCATTGTTTTCCTTTTCACTTTTTATATATAAATCAACATTTCTAGTTTTACTTCTATAGTGAGTACGTTGACAACAAATACAAACATAGCGTGGTTTTTCAGATGAAACTGTCAACTTTGTAATTTCTTCTGCAAAGTCGTCAATGCTAATATCTTCAACCTCTTCTTCAACACCTACACTTATCAAGCTCTCACTTTCTCTACACTCCTCTTGTGAACCAAAGAAAAAAACCTGTATATCATCACAAACGTTTTTTACATAAGAAACTGAACCGTGTAAAAGAGCTGTGTTCATTTCACTTAAAGATCATGCAGGACTTTTTACATAGTAGAGTCTCCATACTAACTTCCGCATTTCTGAGTGGTGTACTGCTAACATTCTTAAATGATGGAAAGTACTTTGACACACCTTTCTTGAAAGATAAGGCAGAGAATGACCCTGCAAGTTAGTATATTTTCTTACTCTACATGGACCTAGTCCTTGTAACATCTTAATCTTCTATTTAAGACTTTTTTTTGGCATATCCTCGTAAAACATTTTTACATTTTTCAATAGATTCCTGTCGAATACTGCAAATACTACTACGGCCCCACTTATATACCGGAGCTTGTTTATGCCTCCCTTGAACTTCTTCAGCTATTACTTTTCTAATGGGACAACCATCTTTCATCTCATAGCATCGACCACTAGTATCAACTGAATGAATTAATGTGTTCTGTTGAAAAAAACAATTTTCATTAAAGAACGGCTCAGTATTAAAGTATGCTTCCATTCACCAGTAAAAATATTTCAAAAGTTACTTCTATTAACCAGTGTTTTTCTTTTGCTTTTCTCCTTCATAAACAGCATTGTTTTATCCAATGTTTTCATTCTTTTCAATATTAATATAAATCATTTTCTTTTTATTTCAAAGCTTTTTCTACTACATTTTCAATCTGTTGCTTTTTCTTATAAGCTGCTGATCTTCTTTTATATTTTTTACAATCTTTACATACATTTTGTAGTACTCTACTTCTATACATTCTCTTCCTAATGTATTTATATTCTTTCAGCCTTCTTTCAACATGGATTGTTTTCCCATGACATGATTTTCTATTATTATGTCTTTTTTTCCTTTCCTTTTGATTTGTTGTTGAAATTTTCTGTCTCATTCCACGTTTTGAAAATTCTTTACATTCTTTCAAAGTTTTTTTAACAAACTCTTTAGTTGTCTTACCAGAAGTCTTTTTCTTCAGTATAACATTTTGCACTTCATCCAATTGACTCTTTTCTATCTCCTTTAAATAAAACAGTTTTTTTCTTGTCTTCTCTTTTTATCTTTTTTTGCCATACTCAATCTTTCTTACCGACAAATGGAATATCTGAAAAACAAAGAAAAGTTTAAATAGTTTGTTAAATAATTACATATTTTTAAAATATTTATATTTAAATGTTCATATCAATAAATAAACAAAGACTTTCAATTACTTTGCAAATGTCTCCATAACACATAAATATTAAGAATATTATACTTTAGATATTATCAAACCTATGATAAGAACACACAGGTTTAAATAGTATCATGGTTGAGATTGCTGTTTTAAATTTGGCTAGTCCCAAGATTCTAAGCAGTTGGTAGAAAACTGAAACTTGAACAGAAAAGTAAGGTTTAATACATGTTGACAAAAGAATTACTTGTTACGCTACTTGCTATGACTTAGTGGAAATGTACACTCAAATTAGGGCATATAAGTTTACATGTCTACTTGAAATGAGAAATGTAGTCTGTCAAATTTAAAACTCTGCCTCCTCTTGTAACTGAGGTATGTATCTACTTCTACATCTATTGTCTGATCTGGTATGCATCTAAACATTGTAGGTGGAAAACTTAGTTGGTTTAGCTACTGGTGGACGAATCTCGTAGTTCAGCTCTATCATTCAGTCACACAGCCTCTGAAGTCTTCGCTATATAGGTGTGATGGAATTGCTCAAATAGCCTGTTCAATAGTCAGCTGCCATGTTTTATGAGCCAGGGGGAATACATAGACTTTATTTTTACACAAATTTAGAGACAATAGTGTCATACCATGTGAAACACAGGTATCCGTCATACGGTGTGAAACACAGGTATCCAAAATGCACAGAGTGATGTATGTATGCCTTGATATAAATGGTGAGACTTATAACAGTGATATCGTTGAATATCTGTGTCTCAGAGCGAATGCTATCTAATGTAAAAAAAAGTGTATATATTCATTTCTGCTTATAAAATATGGCACCTGGGTATTGAACAAGCTATGTCAGACGCTGTACAATTCCTTCATTCAGAAGACATTACAAGCTCTGCGACAGAATGACAGAGCAGAACTTAAAAATTTCTCTACTAGTAGCCAAACCAACCAGATTCAGATGCATAATACATCAAACAATAGATGTAGAAGTAGATACATACGTCATTCACAAGCCCATAAAGTCCCTTAAACTTTACAGACTGCCGTTCCCATTTCAAGGCAACACCTAAATTTAGGCAACGTACTTCAAGTGTACCTCTACAAAGACTCATAGCAAGTAGCCTAATCACTAATCCTTTTGCCAACATGTCTTCAACCTCACTTTTCCCTTGCAGCTTCACTTTTCATCAAATACTGCAAATCTTGGTCCTAGCCAAATTTGAAACAGCAACCCTTCCCATGTCTCTGTTGTAAGTTTCACCATATTCCTGTAGGCATACATGAAATATATATATGAAATACCAGTATTTGTAAAGCGGACAGCTACCTCCGATGTGGTGTCCCGGCGCTGGGGGCCCTCGGCAAGATTAAGCGAGCTATTGCCCAGAGTCACATGGTGCTGGGCTAACCTGCCGCCGGGGATTAAACCGTGAACCCTGTAGACAGGAGTCAGGCACCCTGGCCGCTGCGCCACACCTCTTCCACATGTGTCTATACCTTTTGCTAGTGCTATCATATATAAAAGAAACATACAAATAGACATATACCTCTCTTTTATACATCTAGCATGTTCAGATGCATAACACATTTAAGAATACATGTGCAAGTAGAAACATAACTCAGTCACAAGACCATGCATACCTTAAAACTTCAGAGACTGTCCTTTCCATTTCAAGCTGACACTGAAAATCATGCAGAGTATTTCAATTGTACCTTTCCACAGAGTTGTACAAAGTAGCCTAATAAGTAATCCTTCTAGCAAAATGTCTTTAATCTCACTAGTGTTCTGCAGCTTCAGCATTCTACTACTACTCAGAGTGTTAGACCTAGCCAAATGTAAAGCAGCAACCCTTTTGCATATCTGTGCAGTAAGTCTCACCATATTCCTCATAGCATGATCCTAGTGGCATCATATGTAAAAGAAACATACAAATAGACATATACCTGTGTTTTATACATCTAGCGTTTTCAGATGCATAATTCGTGTGAGAATGCACGTGCAAGTAGAGATAAACCCCAGTCACAAAACCATGCAGACCTTAAAACATCACAGAATGCATTTCAAGCAGACACCGAAAATTATGCGGTGCATTTTGAGTTTACCTTTCCACACACTCATACAAAGCAGCCTAATCACTAATCCCTCTGCCAACATGTCTTAAACATCACTTTTCTGCTGCAGCTTCACCATTCTACTACTACTCAGTGTGTTGTGCCTAGCCAAATACAAAGCAGCAAACCTTCACATGTCTCTGTTGTAAGTCTCACCATATTCCTAAACGCATGTATGCATGTCTCTGTACCTTTTGCTAGTGCCATCATATATAAAAGAAACATACAAATAGGTGTATACCTGTATGTTATACATCTAGCACCTTCAGATGCATAACACGTTTACATGTACAAGTAGACATATACCACAGTCACAAGATCATGCACAGCTTAAATCTTCATAGACTGCACTTCCCATTTCAAGCCCCCCATGCATTTTTATTTAAAACAAAGCCCTGGGCAGGAGGTGGTCCCCTGGGCTGCGTGGGGCCCTGTGCCCCCACATATAAATTATAAACAAAGCCCTGGGGAGATGGTGGTCCCCGGGGCTCTGGGGGCCCCTGTGCCATTTTATAACATTGCCCCTGGGACTCTGCCTACCCTACACAAATCCCGCTGAAATTAAAAAAACAAATGCTTCTTTTGGCCCCTTGGGGTGCATGTGGGACCCCTGATCAGGCCTAGGGGGTCAGGGTGCTCCTACCCTGCCACATTTCATATTTTCGATTTTTTTCACCTTTTTTCTCGTGACGCGGTTCAACACAAGATGCCTTCCCACACTTCCTGGTTTGAAGTGTTGGCAGCCAATCAGAGTAAAGCTCATGCTTGGGAGGGTTTGTGGATCCACCACGGTCACCAGACACTAATATTTTTTATGTATGTATTTTTCAGGAACTACTGAACGGATTTACACCATTTAAAAAAAAGGTTGCTTTCTGAACCAAGAGCTACCTTTTTGCCTACAGTTCGGGTTGTAGCTTTGTCTAAAGTTTCCAAGGGAAATTAGCATGAAGAAAATGTTTTTTGGAACCCCCTTTTTTTCTCGCCCTTGCTTGATGCATCACCCCAAAACTTTCAACACAGGAGCTGACCGGAGCGTGTCATTAGTTTTGAAAATTTCTCAAAGATTCGTCAAACGGTGCCAAAGATATTGGCAAAAGAAAAACACTGTTTGAATGGAAACAAGTTCCTAACTATAACTTCCTACTGGTGATCACCAGTAGGTAATAACAATATAAATATATGTATGTGTGTGTGTGTATATATCTATATATATATTCACTGAAAAAACCATAGGTTTCACACATGTTATAGTTAGCGGAAATTTTACTGATAAAAAACCAATGAAATTCCCCCGTTATAGTTAGTGCAGGCAACTATAACTCACGCGACCGCAATCCTCTGCTGATGCTAATACTGTATTTAGACACTTATTTGCCCATGTCTTCTTCCATAAATTTTTAGCTATACATATATTACAAATATTTTTTTTTCATAAAGACACATATGTCATCAGCAGAAGATTGCGGTCGCGTGAGTTATAGTTGCCTGCACTAACTATAACGGGGGAATTTCATTGGTTTTTTATCAGTAAAATTTCCGCTAACTATAACATGTGTGAAACCTATGTTTTTTTCAGTGAATTTGCAAGGTTTTTTAAATGCTAATTCCTAACTATAACGTGTGTGAAACCTATGGTTTTTTCAGTGAATTTGTACGTTTTTTTAAATGCTAAGTTACTTTACGCCATTCGTGGCGTGCGCGCCCACTTAACGCAGGTCGTTCCGTGCGCGCATGGTGCGCTTCGCGCACCGTGCGCGCGCAGTGAGCACGCGGTGCGCTTTGCGCACCGCGCGCCCACTTTACGCAGTTAGTGCCGTGCACGCGGTGCGCTACGCGCACCGCGTGCCCACGTTACGCTAGATGGGCCATGTACGCACGATGCGCTTCGCGCACCGTGCACACATGGAGGAAATATGATGCACTTCGTTTTGAAAGGTAATATTTTACTTTTTCACACCTGTTATAAGCCATGCACAAATGGTGCACTTCGGGCACCATTTGCACACGGGGTGGGGAGAGTGTGGATAATTTTTTTTTTAAAATATTTTTTACCGTACGCGTACGGTAAGCGTAATCGGCGAAATTAGCGAAAAAATAAAAATTCCGTTTTTGGCCTTGGGGGATCTTTGGGGACTCCCTCAACATGGCTAGGTGTTTTGGAGCTGTCCAAACAGCCCCTTTACATGTTTTTGTGCTTTGTATTTTAATCCACACTCTCAGTGCGAGAGAGAAAATGGCGGCCGCCGCTTCCTGGTTTCGGCCGATTCGAATGTTTACTAAGATCTAAGAGCCAATCAGAATCGCGCTCGCGCACGCCACCGTACGCGTACGGTAAGCGTACCGTAAGCGCACCGTAAGCTGGCTCAGATATATATATTGATTTAAAGGCTATTTTCTCAGAATCTACTGAACAGATTTACACCAAACCTACAAAAGGCACTTCCTTGACCTGAGGACTACCTCTCTGCCAAATTTCTAGTAATTCTGTTCAGCCGTTCGGGCTGTAGCTGTGTCTAAAGGTCCTATGGAAAAATGCATGGGAAAAACGCATTTTGGGACCCCCCTTTTATCTCAGCCCCCGCTTGACGAATCCCCCCGAGACTTTCAGGGTAGGAGCGGAGCGTAGCACCCCACCTATTTTGAAAAATTCGCGAGGATTCGTCGACCGGCGCCAAAGGTATTCAAAATAGAATGTTGCGGATTTCCTATGGAAACGTGGTCCTAACTATAACTACCTACTGGCGACCGCCAGTAGGTAATATATATATATATATATATATATATATATATATATATATATATTTTAATATATATATATATATCTATATTACCTACTGGCGGTCGCCAGTAGGTAGTTATAGTTAGGACCCTGTTTCCATAGGAAATCCGCAACATTCTATTTGGAATAACTTTGGCGCCGGTCGACGAATCCTCGCGAAATTTTCAAAATAGGTGGGGCGCTACGCTCCGCTCCTACCCTGAAAGTCTCGGGGGGATTCGTCAAGCAGGGGCCGAGAAAAAAGGGGGGTCCCAAAACACGTTTTCCCCATGCATTTTTCCATAGGACCTTTAGACACAGCTACAGCCCGAACGGCTGAACAGAATTACTTGAAATTTGTCAGAGAGGTAGCCATAAGGTCAAGGAAGTGCCTTTTGTAGGTCTGGTGTAAATCTGTTCAGTATTTCCTGAGAAAATAGCATTTAAAAGCATATATATATGTGGGCGGAGCCTAACCACACATCTCATCCTGAGATCTGATTGGCTGTCAGCACTTCATCCAAGAAGTGTTGGCAGCCATCTTGGGACCAATATACATGATAGCACCTCATTAAAAAGCATTGCAGTTAATAGAAGGTTTTAAGACTTTAGTTACATTATAAATCATTTGTTGATGGTACCATACTCATTTTAGGAATTGTGGTATGTTCTAAGGTGATTTCACCATGTGAAAAAGCCTTCTGCTGGGATATCATGATTGAGAGAAAAATATTTTCTCATGCTTTTACCACAGAGGTTTGGAAGGTGATCTATAGGCTAAACTGAGAGCTTATTTTCTGTAAATTCACATTATCTTTCTCAGTCATGTGAGAATGAAGTCTGACATTCTCAGTAAAACATGTACATCCAACAAGGGCAGAGACTGTCAGTTGATTCCTTTGTGTTCTACTGCAGCTTCCCAGAGTGTTCCAAAGAACTACTAGAGCGCTAACAGTCCTACTTATGATAAACGTATGGCACACCTGAAGCCATCTTGCTTGGATTAAAGTGGTAACTCTTAAAACATTTAATTTAAAAAGGAACAAAATGAGGGGGTTCATTTTTCCATAAAAAGTATGATTAGTGCTGCAGAAAGAAAAATTAGGGCACATTTTGAGTGACTTCTCAAATCCTCTTCTATTTCATTAAAAAATTCTGACATGCAGACTGAAACATGCACTTTCAATACCAGCAGCAGTTTTCCCTGGTGAGCAGTAGCTTTACTACAGTGATCTAATGAGCAAAAAGAGTGCTAACATTCTGAATTTATGGCAAATGTGTGACACATCTGAATGCCTTCTTGATGGAATCAAAGTAAAAAACTGAAAGTATTTCCTACTGACGAGACTGCAGTAAATGAGGAAATTAGGAAACTTCATAACAAATAAGTCTCCCAAGATGGCCACCAGAGACAAAAGAGCCCAAATGTAGCCCAAATATCACCCAGATGTAGCCCAAGTATAGCCCAATGACAGAATGTCCCAGAATGTTCTTAAAAACAACTAGAGCGCTTACTGTCTTCATTATGACAAAAGTATGGCACACCTGAAGCCATCTTGATTGGAATAAACTGGTAACACTTAAAACATTTAATTTAAAAAGGAACACAATGAGGAGGTTCATTTTGCCATAGAAATTATGATTAATGCTGAAGAAAGAAAATGAGGGCACATTTTGAGTGACTTCTCAAATCCTCTTCTATTTCATTAAAAAATTCTGACATGCAGACTGAAACATGCACTTTTAATACCAGGAGCAGACTTCCATGGTGCAGTAGTTTTACTACAGTGATCTAAGGAGCAACTAGAGTGCTAACATTCAGAATTTATGGCAAATGTGTGACATATCTGAATACCTTCATGATGGAATCAAAGTAAAAAACTGAAAGCATTTCCTACTGAGGAGACTGCAGTACATGAGGAAATTAGGAAACTTCATAACAAATAAATCTCCCAAGATGGCCACCGGAGACAAAAGAGCCCAAATGTAGCCCAAAATCACCCAGATGTAGCCCAAATATAGCCCAATGACAGAAGTGTGCAAAACACTTATTATTTTGTGTTTTTGCAGTGTTATATAGTGCAGACTTGTCAGGTATTGGAGTGCTTTACATGAGCATTGGTTACATCACACAAGAACAAATTCATTTTGGTTGTAGACATGGGGAGACTAAGTGATTTGACCAGAATCACAGAATGTCGAGCTGAAGCAGAAACTTCAACCTGGTTCCCCAGTTGTAAAGTCTGCAGTTCTGGAAGTAACACCACATCCTCTCCCCTAAGTGCAACATTTAATCAAGTGGTCAACTGGATAAAAAAACATAAAGATAACAAATAATTTAAAAGTGCTTTGTCGCTATTTGAAAACTCAGAAAATATGTCCTTATTTTAGTCTTTTAGAGCACTAACCATAATTTTGATGCCAATAAGACCCTCTCATATATGTAATTTCTAAAGGAAATGCTCTAGGTATTACAGTTTTGATTACATCAAGATGATGTCAGGCGTTCCACACTTTTGTAATAAATATAGAATGTTAGCAATCTAGTTGTTCATTAGGATACTGTTGAGAGGCAGAGGCCAGGGGCACGGACTCTGAAAATTGAAGGCAGGTAGGAGGGTGCAAAGGCAACAATTTAACCACACTGAGCAGGCAGGAAGGGCCGTGGAAGCACAACAGACTATGGAGGGCAGTGGAAAGGGGGGCAGGGGCAACAAACCAACAATACAGGACTTGCAAGAGAGGCTGTTGGAGGGAAGATCTATTACGGGTCAAGGAAGCTAGGGGCGGTCCCCAGATCCCCGGGAGCCACCACAGAACTGAGCAGGAGAGTGAGTCAGGGACAAAAGGGGTACCTTAATTTGAGCCGGGGTGCCTAGGAACGCTTGCTCCAAAAATGAAGAAAACAGACATATGAGACATGGAATTGGAGGCAGAATACAATGGCAGTTTAATGAGAAGATGCAACTTCAAAGAAACCGCAGAATAGAGACATAAAGTACAAAATACAGAATCCAGATAATCATACAGCTGTCATAATATTCTCTGTATCTCAATTAATGTACTGACAGAGAGAGAGAGAGAGAAAACACATCTATAAATGCATCATGAGAAACAAGTTACACCAAGGAAAATGTTACCTAGGAACACTCACGTTTACTCTTAGAGCAAGCATTCCTGCAATTACAATACAAAATCTTTTAAATGCAAAAGTAAAGAGAGCAATGGTTAAACAAAACATGACATTTCATATAGGTAAAATAGAATAAGATACTTCAAGCAAAGCAGAGCAAGACATTTTAAGCAAAGGAAGACAAGAGCTCCCAGCTCTTGGGGAAAACCTGCACTGCCTGTTATCCTACATACAGACGGCGAGGTAGTCCGTCGATATCTGTGGGTGCTCCCTTTTTATATCATTTTGTGGGCTCCTTTGCACGCTACATCTACCTACGTATGCTACCCAAAAGCTTCGTCTGCAGATTTTACCAGACATTTCGTCATTTACCCACTTAATGCTGACAATGGACTGGGTGAAAAGGTCAGTCTCTCAGGCCAATCGCTTATCGTAAGTTCCATAGAGCAAGCAGAAAATAATGGGTATTGTACGGGAATTCAATATATTCATGTATAAAATCTCCTCAGTTCTCCTAACTTGACGCTCTGCGGTTGCCACTTCCTTAAAAGCGGGAAACCTGCCCAGGAAGCAAGTACCAGTCCAGGATGCAGCCTACTGTATGTCGACAGCTTCAGGGGGATGTTGAACTTTGATACCGAGCACGGAGCACTCGGGTAGGGTGGGGGCTACTAGTTTGGATCAGAAGGCCTCGCAGACCTGCCTTCAGACTGCTATACACTAAAATTGCAGAGCTATGGTCAATTTAACAAAGAGGCCTACATATTGAACAGAAGGGCCTACACAGGGGATTTATGCTGGCTGAGTGGTAAGGATGTCTCAGGATAATTATATAGCAACACAGGACCCGCTGGTCAATTTAATACGGCCTACAAATGCAGCTGGCAGGGCAAGGACAAGGGTCTCATACTTCAGGTGTGGACAGAACGGGCCAGGGGCCCCCTGTGATACAAAATCTACCCTCCTTCAAGGCTGTGGCAATGTAATAGACCATTGTGGGCAGAAGGAAGAGGCAATGGTAGTACAACCATACATGCCAACAGACCTGATTCAGCCAGGAAACGTCCAATGTTTTTAAGCTCAAATGGGCTTTATTTGATCTGTCTCCTGTCTACAATATCCTCTTTTTCAATGTAACTCAAAGGGGAAAATCAATACCCTAGTTTTTTTTCAAAATCTCCCTCTTACCAAGTTCAAAATGTTCGCAAGTATGGTACATTGGATCATGGAAGGAAATGGGATAGGGACATGGACTTGGATAACAGAGGACAGGAGGGACATGGAGAGGTGCACCAAACTGACCCTGCAGGGCAGGCATCAGGGTTTGCAGCAGCACAATACACCACACAGGGCATGCAGGACGGGAGTGCAGCACAACAATCCATAGAAAGCAAGAGGGAGGGGACAGGACCATGCACATGGACAACAGAGAACAGAGGGGCAAGAGGCAATGGTAGCTAGCTGACCATAATGGACAGACAGGAGAGAAAGCTGCAGCATAACAGACCATAAAGGGCAGGAGGGACGGATCAGGGGCATTACAATGGAACAGACAAGCCAGGAGGGAGGGAGTAGGGCTGGGGGCAAGGGGGCAGGGCAGGAGCAGCAAGATAGCCATGGAGGTCAGGCAGGATGGGCACTAGAAGCAAGACACACCATGAAGAGCAACAGTGAGACTGTGATGGCATACACACAGACCATGGAGGGAAGGTGGGAGGGGGTCAGGGGCAGCTAACTGACCACACAGGGAAGGTGGGAGGGGCCATGGCAGCACAGAAGACCATGCATGGCAAGTGGGAGGGTTAGTGGCAGCACAATGGCTATGATGGGCAAGAAGGAGGGTGGAGGGGCATGCACAAAGGACGATGGAGGATAGAAGGGAGGGCACAGACAAGAAAGTTCAGGGGAAGGGACCTCACAACAGACCACACGGGGCAGGCAGGAGGAGCAGTTGCAGCACAATAGACCAGGGAGGGCAGAAGGGTGTGGCAGTACAATGGACCATGTAGGACAGGAGGAAGAGGATAGGGGCATGGCATGTGGACAGGCAGGGTGGAGGTGGCAAGGACAGGTTACAGTCATCTGACAATGCTAGGCAGGTGGGAGGGGAGTGGCAGCTCAACAGAGCACTCAGAGTAGATAGGAGTGGCAGGTCCATGGGACATGGTGGGCAAAAAGGATGGAGCAGGGGCATGCACAAAGACATCGGTGGGCAGGGGGAAGGAGAATAGGGGCAGCAAGCTAAGCACAGAGTTTAAGCAGGAGGTCAATGATGGGGCATAGAATTGGGCAATGGAGGGCAGGAGGAGTGGACTGGTACATCATACTAAATTGAGGGCAGTGGCAGCACATCAGACCATGCATGGCAGGAGGGAGGAGGCTAGTCCATGGATTCACACAACAGAGGATAGGGAGGAAGGGGATGGGGCAGCAAGCTAACTGTTCAGAGAAGGCGGGTATTAGGAACTTTATTGTTTTTAAAACATTGTGTCTGTGCGAACTACTTAAAATATGAACAAGTATGCAGCATAATCTCACTTTTATTAAGGAAGAAGAGGACGTTTGTGACTGTGACTCCGGGCTCACTTGGCAGAAACACCCCCTGACCCTCCACCCCCTATCGCAAAATGTAATGCCCGTGAAAAGGGTAGGTGAACACAGTGTTATATAGAACATAGTCCTGAGAGCACGATTGAAAATGAAAACTAGATATAGTGTATGGTATAAACTATGCACCAAAAAGTGTGATATAAGATGAACCGGGCGTGAAATATAATATGCAATACATTGTGCGCAATGACAGATTCATTGGAGAGCGCAAGATAGCACAGGCACTAGCGCGTGCTATGCGATATGCGCCTTGGAGTGTAATATGCACAGGGCAGTGTTGTGTAACCTAACTAGTCTCTAAAGTTGTAATATAAAATATGTGCTGGGGAGTGTAACGTTGCATATGCACTGTGACAAAGATATGGATCCCAGATTGTAATATGTATGGCATAGCACTGTGCGTTATAACATAGGCATCGAGAAAGGCACGTTAGATGGGGCAATATAACCCGTGCGAAGACAAGTGTGGCATGACATATTCACGGGGTGGTGTTACAGTGCACATGGGCTAGAGAGTGTCATAGCATATGCACTAGCTAGTGGAATACAACACAGAGGTGTGTGGCACTCGGCAGGCAATGGTGGGTGTAACACAGCATTGGGCTCTGTCAGGAGCACGCTGTGACTCTCAAGTGATGTTCGTCCCCTTTCCAGAGAGTAAAATAAAAAGTATTACACATCCGGCAGTGGATGTGTGTTTTATTAACCGTGAGGGGGGTTTCTTGCATAGTTTTGGTCGAATTTTTGTCGAATCCCTTTTGAATGGCTTGGTGTGCATGTGTATTAAATGTGCCCGTCAATAGCTACCCATGTTTGTATAAATAAACGACAAGGGTGTCTACCAGGATTAGGCACGGTAGGGCATCAGACATGTCAGAGCTTCACTAGTGGTGTAAATACATTCCACGTGGATTCATTGCATGCATAGTCGCCTTTTAATGAATATCACGCAAATCGTCATGGTGATAGGTACGTACGGTTTGTCCAGCATGTCCTAGGTGTGTCTATAAATATATATTTTTTAAAAATAATAAAAAACAGTGGCCGGCCCTGGGGATTGGGGTCAAAAAAATATAATTAGGAGACTGGCCCTGGGGGATGGGGTCATCAGGGCCAATAAATTAGAATAAGAAGGGGAACCAAACAGCCCCCCTTCTTAAAAAACTAAAATAAATAAAAGACTGGCATCGTGCCGGAGGCCATGCCCCCTCCATGCAGCACTCTGCAAACGCGCCCCCAACAGGCATCTCCAGTATGCGCCAGGGAGCTGCGCTGCAGCCAGGTGTTCTGAGGCCAAGCCCCTTTTTACACCTCTCTGCAACACAGCTCTGTGGCACTTACTGGAGGTACCTAGTGGTCTAGTTTGACCCTAGGGACCCTTAGGATTCAAGGGGACTTAATCTCTCAACTTAGAACAGCCACAGGGCGCGTTTACACAGTGGTGAAGGGAGGGGACGGGGCCTGAGGTGACGTGTGCAAACACGCACTATGGCACGTTTTAAATTGGGGATATAATTTCCCTTCAATACGGAGGGCCCCTGGGGGCTAACTAGCCCACCAAGTGCTTCCAGTAAGCGCCACTGAGCTGCATTGCAGAGAGGTGGTCCAGGCCGTGCCACTTTTTACACCTCTCTGCAACGCAGCTCTGTGGCACTTACTGGAGGAACCTAGTGGGCTAGTTGGACCCTAGGGACCCTCAGGATTCAAATGAACTTAATCTCCCAACTAAAAACGGACACAGGGCGTGTTTACACAGTGGTGAAGGGAGGGGACGGGGCCTGAGTTAACATGTGCAAAAACGCCCTGTGGCCTGTTTTAAGAGGTAGTTTTAATCCCCCTGCCCTATTATATACTAGGGGCTTACAGAGAAGGTCATGCTAATCTCAGGGGGACCCCAACGCATAATGTTCCCTAGTGTATGTAGGTGTTTTCACTGTATTCTAAGTGTCTTTTAACATAGCACTGGCTCTAGGACTGGTTAGTCAGACTCAGTTACCACCAGTATCGGTCTGAAAAAGTTGAGGGTACAGGATGATTTTGCAACAAGGCTTCTTTCTGCTCTTCTGTTTGTTCTTTCTACACGTTATCCTTCTTCCTGCACTTATCTTCGTATTTGAGGACTTCTGTTGCTTCTTTCTGCACTTCTTTTGTTTCTTTCTGTGCATTTTTTCTTCTTTCTTCACATGTCCTATCTCTGTAGGCATAGTTAGAAATTAGCATTTAAAAAACCTTTGAAATTCACAGAAAAAACCATAGGTTTCAGGCACGTTATAGTTAGGAATTAGCATTTAAAAAACCTCAGAAATTCACTGAAAAAACCATAGGTTTCAGGGGTGTTATAGTTAGCTGGACTTTTCACTTGTACAAAACCATTGAAATTCCCCCGTTATAGTTAGTTCAGCTAACTATAACTCGCGCGCCCGCAATGCACTGCTGATGACGTCACATATTACATCACTCATGACATGGTCAGTGACATCACTCATGACATCACTGATGACATCTCAAATGACATCACTGATGACATCACTGATGACATCATCCTTGTGATCGAGTGGCAGACCTCCTCTCACCCTAATATAACCTTTGATACACACATTCAAAAATAGAGACTAAAATTTTCAAAAAAATGGACATACCAATACCAGTTACAACAACCTCTTCAGTAATTCTAAGATCCACATACACATCCACTCATTCACCAACAGTCCTATACAGTCACTAATACATGTACTCACTCATCATATGTACTCATACACCTATACATCCTGTTACACAATGCCACTCATCCATAGAGTTACTCACACACATAGTCACTCATGCTAATAAAGAATCAAACATACATTTACTTGCATATACAGTTATACACACACCACCATACTTACTTCTACGGAAACTTACACATACTTAGTCTTTTAAACAATCACTTATAGAAACACATACTTATTCATACAGGAACTCTTTCAATCTCTCACTCTCACATATACTCACATATATACACCAATAGTCACATATACTAGTTTAAAACATATGTAGTTACTCATAAAGACACTATTGAGACAGTCATTCACTCACTAACACACCCATACACACACTCATCCACCCATACAGTCCTGCACACATGCTGTGTTCAACACATACAAACAGTGAGTCACTCATTCATGCACCTATGCACTACGTAATACCCCCCACCGAACCATGCAGACACTCAGACTGATACTCAAAAAACCAACTAATAACCTATATAGACACCCATGTAGCTACTCACCAACCCATGCAGCCACTTATACACAAAGTGAGAGACTGATACAGATATTTACATATTTAAACATTACTCACTAAGCCATGTATTCACTATGATACACTTAATCAGTCAGTTACACAATCAATTTTTCAAAAAAAAAATCATCCATTTAGACACTTATATACCCATTTATTCTTCCATCGACCTTGAGATATACATATATAAAACATATTTAATTTTCAGAAAAACACACATTCACTGGATGATGTCATCAGTGATGTCATCAGTGATGTCATTTGAGATGTCATCAGTGATGTCATGAGTGATGTCACTGACCATGTCATGAGTGATGTAATATGTGACGTCATCAGCAGTGCATTGCGGGCGCGCGAGTTATAGTTAGCTGAACTAACTATAACGGGGGAATTTCAATGGTTTTGTACAAGTGAAAAGTCCAGCTAACTATAACACCCCTGAAACCTATGGTTTTTTCAGTGAATATATATATGTATAGATATATATATATATATTATCTACTGGCGGTCGCCAGTAGATAGCTATAGTTAGGACCGTGTTTACATAGGAAATCTGCAACATTCTATTTGAAATAACTTTGGCGCCGGTTGACGAATCCTCACGAAATTTTGAAAATAGGTGGGGCGCTCCGCTCCGCTCCTACCCTAAAAGTCTCGGGGGGATTCGTCAAGCGGGGGCTGAGAAAAAAGGGGGGTCCCAAAATGTGTTTTCCCCATGCAATTTTCCATAGGGACCTTTAGTCCAAGGTACAGCCCGAATGGCTGAACAGAATTACTTGAAATTTGGCAGAGAGGTAGTCCTCAGGTCAAGGATGTGCCTTTTGCAGGTCTGGTGTCAATCTGTTCAGCAGTTCCTGAGAAAATCAAAAGTAAAATCATATATATATGTGGGCGGAGCCTAACCACACATCTCATCCTGAGATCTGATTGGCTGTCAGCACTTCATCCAAGAAGTGTTGGCAGCCATCTTGGGACCAATATACATGATAGCACCTCACTAAAAAGCATTGCAGTTAATAGAAGGTTTTAAGTCTTTAGTTACATTATGAATCATTTGTTGATGGCACCATACTCATTTTAGGAATTGTGGTATGTTCTAAGGTGATTTCACCATGTGAAAAAGCCTTCTGCTGGGATATCATGATTGAGAGAAAAATATTTTCTCATGCTTTTCCCACAGAGGTTTGGAAGGTGATCTATAAGCTAAACTGAGAGCTTATTTTCTGTAAATTCACATTATCTTTCTCAGTCATGTGAGAATGAAGTCTGACATTCTCAGTAAAACATGAACATCCAACAAGGGCAGAGACTGTCAGTTGATTCCTTTGTGTTCTACTGCAGCTTCCCAGAGTGTTCCAAAGAACAACTAGAGCGCTAACAATCCTACTTATGATAAACGTATGGCACACCTGAAGCCATCTTGCTTGGATTAAAGTGGTAACTCTTAAAACATTTAATTTAAAAAGGAACAAAATGAGGGAGTTCATTTTTCCATAAAAAAGTATGATTAGTGCTGCAGAAAGAAAAATTAGGGCACATTTTGAGTGACTTCTCAAATCCTCTTCTATTTAATTAAAAAATTCTGACATGCAGACTGAAACATGCACTTTCAATACCAGCAGCAGTTTTCCCTGGTGAGCAGTAGCTTTACTACAGTGATCTAATGAGCAAAAAGAGTGCTAACATTCTGAATTTATGGCAAATGTGTGACACATCTGAATGCCTTTGGAATCAAAGTAAAAAACTGAAAGTATTTCCTACTGAGGAGACTGCAGTAAATGAGGAAATTAGGAAACTTCATAACAAGTAAGTCTTCCAAGATGGCCACCAGAGACAAAAGAGCCCAAATGTAGCCCAAATATCACCCAGATGTAGCCCAAGTATATCCCAATGACAGAATGTCCCAGAGTGTTCTTAAAAACAACTAGAGCGCTTACTGTCTTCATTATGACAAAAGTATGGCACACCTGAAGCCATCTTGATTGGAATAAACTGGCAACACTTAAAACATTTAATGTAAAAAGGAACACAATGAGGGGGTTCATTTTGCCATAGAAATTATGATTAATGCTGAAGAAAGAAAATGAGGGCACATTTTGAGTGACTTCTCAAATCCTCTTCTATTTCATTAAAAAATTCTGACATGCAGACTGAAACATGCACTTTTAATACCAGGAGCAGACTTCCATGGTGAACAGTAATTTTACTACAGTGATCTAATGAGCAACTAGAGTGCTAACATTCAGAATTTATGGCAAATGTGTGACATATCTGAATACCTTCATGATGGAATCAAAGTAAAAAAACTGAAAGCATTTCCTACTGAGGAGACTGCAGTACATGAGGAAATTAGGAAACTTCATAACAAATAAATCTCCAACGATGGCCACCGGAGACAAAAGAGCCCAAATGTAGCCCATTATCACCCAGATGTAGCCCAAATATAGCCCAATCACAGAAGTGTGCAAAACACTTTTTATTTTGTGTTTTTGCAGTGTTATATAGTGCAGACTTGTCAGGTATTGGAGTGCTTTACATGAGCATTGGTTACATCACACAACAACAAATTCATTTTGGTTGTAGACATGGGGAGACTAAGTGATTTGACCAGAATCACAGAATGTCGAGCTGAAGCAGAAACTCCAACCTGGTTCCCCAGTTGCAAAGTCTGCAGTTCTGGAAGTAACACCACATCCTCTCCCCTAAGTGCAACATTTAATCAAGTGGTCAACTGGATACAAAAAACATAAACGTAACAAATAATTTAAAAGTGCTTTCTCGCTATTTGAAAACTCAGAAAATATGTCCTTATTTTAGTCTTTTAGAGCACTAACCATAATTTTGATGCCAATAAGACCCTCTCATATATGTAATTTCTAAAGGAAATGCTCTAGGTATTACAGTTTTGATTACATCAAGATGACGTCAGGTGTTCCACACTTTTGTAATAAATATAGAATGTTAGCAATCTAGTTGTTCATTAGGATACTGTTGAGAGGCAGAGGCCAGGGGCACGGACTCTGAAAATTGAAGGCAGGTAGGAGGGTGCAAAGGCAACAATTTAACCACACTGAGAAGGCAGGAAGGGCCGTGGCAGCACAACAGACTATGGAGGGCAGTGGAAAGGGGGGCAGGGGCAACAAACCAACAATACAGGACTTGCAAGAGAGGCTGTGGCAATGTAATAGACCATTGTGGGCAGAAGGAAGAGGCAATGGTAGTACAACCATACATGCCAACAGACCCGATTCAGCCAGGAAACGTCCAATGTTTTTAAGCTCAAATGGGCTTTATTTTATCTGTCTACAATCTTAACAACTAACATAAGATGCTCAGTCTATTCAAACTAAACAGATAACTAATGAGAATCGTGAGATTGAATAGTGAAGCTAAAAGTAGAAACCAAAGAGATCAGATAGTTTGCTCATAAATCGGTAAGATTATAGAGTCCATCAGCCCACCCTTATTGGCGGAGCTTCGTCATCTGGGCCTCTAGGAGAACTGGATCAACGGCCACAGTCTTGAGCCACCAGGCCCTGCTGGACACCTGACCTTGATGCTCCTGAAGAAACTCTTACCCAGATGTATGTTCCAACTATGTGAACTCCAAAAATGTGCAGTGCTCTAGTGCATGTGCTAATTAAAAATGACTACTGGGGCAAAAAAATCTTTATTTATTGTGAGATTGTCCAAGTGTCATGTCTAAAATAACCTAATAGTCTTGAAATATATAGACTAATTCCTGCCTAAATACAATTGTGGTCGACATGTTTTAGCCGGATTGGTCACTCGACCCGGCTTTCTTCAGGACCTCAACAAAAATGAAATATAGCTACTGCAAAGTAAACGCAAATCGTGCAAGTGTATATATAAGACAGTGCTTATAAAAAATAATATATGTGCTGGTCCGACCAGTCTGTGGCTATGGCCACCCTACCAGATAAATTGACCCAGTATTTAGAGGGTAAGAATCACCTCTTCTTTCCTAGAAAAGAGAAGAGTCAGACTATCACAAACAAAATAGCTGCAAAAATCACTATCTCAAAGAATACCTGTTAATTAATGCCAATTGTGCACTAATTTTTTGGATGAAAACCCCACAGGGTGGTCACGTTCAGCAAATCAAAAAATAGATTGTAACTATATTGGACTTACCCAGCTTTGTGTGGGAGAACAGCCTCACCTCACCCGGCTGACTGCTCGGAGAAAGAGGCACCGCTCTGTTAGTTGGTGGAGTAAAAACAGAAAAGTTTGCATACTGCTACCAATCTGACTGCATACTTCACCCATATATCAAACATTGTAATGACCCTAAAAAAAGCCTGAAACCAGAAAAACACACAACCCCTGATTGGTGCACTTTTGCAGGAAGGATAGACCTAAATGAAACCTCAATTTTAAAACAGCTGAGAAAGTCTGATGCTCGAATGTTCTACAAACTGAAGAACTACAGGGCCCAAAGAGCCCTCTGTATGCAAACCCTCATTACTTGTTACTAAAGATAGAAAGAAACAGAGTTCAGAACAAGATAGCGTTGTATAAGGGAATTGCTAAACACATCAAAATACGCCATCTAACTATAAATTAACGTTAGAACAAAAGAAGGACTTGAGAATGCGATCAATATTAGAAGCTCTCTTTTCCTACCTGTCCGTCGGTACTTCAAGCCAGGCTGCGAACAGTCTGGAAGGTGACGGCAGGCGGAAGGAGAGCTCTTTTTAAACCCGCCGTAATTGGCGTGAAAAGACCTAATCTGTAACAGCTGCCACTGTGAAACCTGTCAGTAGGCATGCGCCTGAAATTGTTCAGTGCGCAAACAGAGACACTGATTCTCACACATGCGCACAATGGTAGTAGGTCTATCTGTCATTCATACCTGTATGACTCGTCATGCTCGAGAAAAAGACACTGATTGCTGCAACCGCGAAGTAACAGAAGTTGAAGAGAATGTACTGTATCCCGATCCGCGCATAAGCGTAGAGATCGAGAGCCAATACAGCTCAAAGGAAAGCAGCGTCGGCCAATGATATTGATGCGAACTATCACAGTATAGAAGTGCCATAATAATGACACAGTTCAGTGTTGGGACCATGAAGGTAATCTGAAGATCTACGGGTCCCCAGCTAAAATATAAATGATCTACTTCATCAGAGCTTTATCCGAGGGGTACACAGACACCATCTAGGCGGTATCCGTCCCAAAGCCGAAATATGCAAATACCGTGAAACCTTACATCTTAAAGTGGATGGTCGTACGTGTTTACTCAATCTGCGGATGCTTAGAGGTGTAGTGAATCGTGTTCAATGAAAGTGAACACAAGAGTCTAGCACCCGCAGATGAAAGGTAGCTTATCTCAACCTTACTCCTGACGGGTGCTGCACAAAAAGTAAGGGCAATTGATAAGACGTTTGTGTGTCATGTCAGTTAGAAATGTCCTTCAAATTAGAGTGTCTTAATCAACGACAAAGGGACTAACAAGGTTTCAAATCGAGGACCATGGAATGTTATCATTCAAACCTTGTGTGTCAGTTTTCATTCTCAAAATCCATTTCTGCTCTTTAAGAAACAGAAATCTGGACGTGTCTGCTACATGTTGAGGGATCACAGGACGTTCTAGCACCAACCATCGCAGATCATCGGCCTTTTGATTTTTAGCAAGAAAATGATCAGTAAGGCAAGTGGACTGCTTCTTGCAACGGATGGTGCTTTTGTGCTCACTAATACGTAACTTAACTTTACGTGTAGTGTGACCAATATATTTGAGAGCACAAGGGCACGTGATCATAGAAATCACGCCGTCAGAGTTGCAGTTGGTGTGGCGTTGCAAAATCCACGGACGACTAGTACCTATGTCTACTGATGTAGTTTTGGTAGTCTGGGGGCAAACACTACATGTGCCACATGGATAATGGCTTCGTACCGGACTCAATGCCCACAAAGTGTTAAATTCACATGTGGACTGTGACAGGGGTCGTGTATGGACCAAACTGTTCCGCAGACTCGGACCTTTCTTGAACGCAAACAGTGGGGGCGGGATGTTATCCGATGCCACATTCAAGATCCGCCAATGTTTCCTCACTGTTTTCTGCAATTGGTTAGATAATGTGCAGAAGGTCGTCACAAAAGTCAGCCTATCATTGGTGGTCTTGTGAGTATTGTGATCTAGCAGGGCATCGCGATCATTATTCGATGCTCTCTTCCAGGCTTGACGTACCAGACGCTTCGGGTAATCACGCGCCCGTAGTTGGAGTGCAAGTTCACTGGCATGTTTGTCAAAAAGGTCTCGAGTAGAGCAGTTCCTTCGGACCCGAAGGAACTGGCCTACCGGGAGGTTCTCCCTGAGGGCCCTTGGGTGATGGCTATCAAAAGATATCAAAGAATTCCTGGACATTGGTTTTTTGAATAGTTCACAATGCAGAGTCCCTCCGTTTGGAAAGATAGAGATGTCTAAAAAGATAGTCGTTGTTGACTGTACTCAATGGTGAACCTTAAGAAAGCATTTTGTTGATTTAGCCAGGAATGTAGTAATACCACATCCTCTCCCTAAGTGCAACATTTAATCAAGTGGTCAACTGGATAAAAAACATAAAGATAACAAATAATTTAAAAGTGCTTTGTCGCTATTTGAAAACTCAGAAAATATGTCCTCATTTTAGTTTTTTAGAGCACTAACCATAATGTTGATGCAAATAAGACCCTCTGATATATGTAATTTCTAAAGGAAATGCTCTAGCTATTACAGTTTTGATTGCATTAAGATGACGTCAGGCGTTCCATGCTTTTGTAATAAATATAGAATGTTAGCAATCGAGTTGTTCATTAGGATACTGTTGAGAGCCAGAGGCCAGGGCCACGGACTCTGAAAAGTGAAGGTAGGTAGGAGGGTGCAGAGGCAACAATTTGACCACACTGGGCAGGCAGGAAGGGGAGTGGCACAACAACAGACTATGGAGGGCAGTGGAAAGGGGGGCAGAGGCAGCAAACCAACAATACAGGACTGGCAAGAGAGGCTGTGGCAATATAATAGACCATTGTGGGCAGAAGGAAGAGGCAGTGGTAGTACAGCCATACATGCCAACAGACCCGATTCAGCCAGGAAACGTACTATGTTTTTAAGCTCAAATGAGCTTTATTTGATCTGTCTCCTGTCTACAATCTCCTCTTTTTCAATGTAACTCAAAGGGGAAAATCAATACCCCAGTTTTTTTTCAAAATCTCCCTCTTACCAAGTTCAAAATGTTCGCAAGTATGGTACATTGGATCATGGAAGGAAATGGGGTAGGGACATGGACTTGGATATCAGAGGACAGGAGAGACATGGAGAGGTGCACCAAACTGACCCTGCAGGGCAGGCATCAGGGTTTGCAGCAGCACAATACACCACACAGGGCATGCGGGACAGGAGTGCAGCACAACAATCCATAGAAAGCAAGAGGGAGGGGACAGGACCATGCACATGGACAACAGAGAACAGAGGGGCAAGAGGCAGGACCATAATGGACAGACAGGAGAGAAAGCTGCAGCATAACAGACCATAATGGGCAGGAGGGATGGATCAGGGGAATTACAATGGAACAGACAAGCCAGGAGGGAGGGAGTAGGGGTCTGCACATGTAAACAGAGGGCTGGGGGCAAGGGGGCAGTGCAGGAGCAGCAAGATAGCCATGGAGGTCAGGCAGGATAGGCACTAGAAGCAAGGCACATAATGAAGAGCAACAGTGAGACTGTGATGGCATACACACAGACCATGGAGGGAAGGTGGGAGGGGTTCAGGGGCAGCTAACTGACCACACAGGGAAGGTGGGAGGGGCCATGACAGCACAGAACATGCATGGCAAGTGGGAGGGTTAGTGGTAGCACAATGGCTATGATGTGCAAGAAGGAGGGTGCAGGGGCATGCACAAAGGACGATGGAGGATAGAAGGGAGGGTCAGGACCTGTGCACAGACAAGAAAGTTCAGGGGAAGGGGCCTCACAACAGACCGCACGGGCAGGCAGGAGGAGCATTTGCAGCACAACAGACCAGGGAGGGCAGAAGGGTGTGGCAGTACAATGGACCATGTAGGACAGGAGGAAGAGGATAGGGGCATGGCATGTGGACAGGCAGGGTGGAGGTGGCAGGGACAGGTTACAGTCATCTGACAATGCCAGGCAGGTGGGAGGGGAGTGGCAGCTCAACAGAACACTCAGAGTAGATAGGAGTGGCAGGTCCATGGAACATGGTGGGCAAAAAGGATGGAGCAGGGGCATGCACAAAGCCATCGGAGGGCAGGGGGAAGGAGAATAGGGGCAGCAAGCTAAGTACAGAGTTTAAGCAGGAGGTCAATGATGGGGCATAGAATTGGACAATGGAGGGCAGGAGGAGTGGACTGGTACATCATACTAAATTGAGGGCAGTGGCAGCACATCAGACCATGCATGGCAGGAGGGAGGAGGCTAGTCCATGGATTCACACAACAGAGGATAGGGAGGAGGGGGATGGGGCAGCAAGCTAACTGTTCAGAGAAGGCGGGTATTAGGAACTTTATTGTTTTAAAAACGTGTGTCTGTGCGAACTACTTAAAATATGAACAAGTATGCAGCATAATCTCACTTTTATTCAGGAAGAAGAGGACGTTTGTGACTGTGACTCCGGGCTCACTTGGCAGAAACACCCCCTGACCCTCCACCCCCTATCGCAAAATGTAATGCCCGTGAAAAGGGTAGGTGAACACAGTGTTATATAGAACATAGTCCTGAGAGCACGATTGAAAATGAAAACTAGATATAGTGTATGGTATAAACTATGCACCAAAAAGTGTGATATAAGATGAACCGGGCGTGAAATATAATATGCAATACATTGTGCGCAATGACAGATTCATTGGAGAGCGCGAGATAGCACAGGCACTAGCGGGTGCTATGCGATATGCGCCTTGGAGTGTAATATGCACAGGGCAGTGTTGTGTAACCTAACTAGTCTCTAAAGTTGTAATATAAAATATGTGCTGGGGAGTGTAACGTTGCATATGCACTGTGACAAAGATATGGATCCCAGATTGTAATATGTATGGCACAGCACTGTGCATTATAACATAGGCATCGAGGAACGCACATTAAATGGGGCAATATAACCTGTGCGAAGACAAGTGTGGCATGACATATTCACGGGGTGGTGTTACAGTGCACATGGGCTAGAGAGTGTCATAGCATATGCACTAGCTAGTGGAATACAACACAGAGGTGTGTGGCACTCAGCAGGCAACGGTGGGTGTAACTAGGCCTGGGCGTAGTTCACGAAGTAGCACTTCGCGAAGCTACGCAAAGTGAAGTTCGCACTACGTGAGCTACGCGTAGCACTTCGCGAACTGCGTAGTACCTTGTTCGCACTGTGCCAGATGTCGTTTTCAATGATTGCACAGTGCGGACAAGCAACCGGCACTGTGCAATCATTGAAAATGGCATCTTGCACATTGCGAGCTGTAGTTTTCTGCTGCTCGAGTAGATTTTTACTCGAGCTTCAGCTTTCTCAACGAGAACTGGTAGTTTCTCATCGCGAGCGGTCGCGAGCATACGCGACCAATCGCAATGAGAAACCGGACCTCCTCGCGTTGGAAATCTCGCCGGGAGGTTTATTTTCCATGCTCGCGATCGCCAACTTGCAGTTGCTGATCGCGAACAAGGAAAAAGTCTCGCCGGGATGTCATTTTGCTTGCTCGCGGTCGCCAACTTGACGTTGAGGACCGCGAGCAAGCAAAAAATGACCGCAGCACTACGCAACACTACGCTACGCGTGTTCGCACTTTGCTACGTGCAGTTCGCGTAGTGCGAAGTAGCGCGAACTTCGCAACCTACGCGAGCGTAGCGTAGTGCTTTGCCCAGGCTTAGGTGTAACACAGCATTGGGCTCTGCCAGGAGCGCGCTGTGACTCTCAAGTGTTGTTCGTCCCCTTTCCAGAGAGTAAAATAAAAAGTATTACACATCCGGCAGTGGATGTGTGTTTTATTAACCGTGAGGGGGGTTTCTTGCATAGTTTTGGTCGAATTTTTGTCGAATCCCCTTTGAACGGCTTGGTGTGCATGTGTATTAAATGTGCCCGTCAATAGCTACCCATGTTTGTATAAATAAACGACAAGGGTGTCTACCGGGATTAGGCACAGTAGGGCATCAGACATGTCAGAGCTTCACTAGTGGTGTAAATACATTCCACATGGATTCATTGTATGCATAGTTGCCTTTTAATGAATATCATGCAAATCGTCATGGTGATAGGTACGTACGGTTTGTCCAGCATGTCCTAGGTGTGTCTATAAATATATATTTTTTTAAAATAATAAAAAACAGTGGCCGGCCCTGGGGATTGGGGTCAAAAAAATATAATTAGGAGACAGGCCCTGGTGAATGTGGGGTCATCAGGGCCAATAAATTAGAATAAGAAGGGGAACCACACAGCCCCCTTCTTAAAAAATTAAAATAAATAAAAGACTGGCATCGTGCCGGAGACCACGCCCTCTCCTTGCAGCACTCTGCAAACGCGCCCCCTGGCGAGTTGTAAGTTGGGGAATTAATTCCTCTTCAATACTGAGGGTGCCTGAGGGCCAACTAGCCCAAAAGGCATCTCCAGTATGCACCAGGGAGCTGCGCTGCAGACAGGTGTTCTGAGGCCAAGCCCCTTTTTACACCTCTCTGCAACGCAGCTCTGTGGCACTTACTGGAGGTACCTAGTGGTCTAGTTTGACCCTAGGGACCCTTAGGATTCAAGCGGACTTAATCTCTCAACTTAGAACAGCCACAGGGCACGTTTACACAGTGGTGAAGGGAGGGGACGGGGCCTGAGGTGACGTGTGCAAACACGCACTATGGCATGTTTTAAATTGGGGATATAATTTTCTTTCAATACTGAGGGCCCCTGGGGGCTAACTAGCCCACCAAGTGCTTCCAGTAAGCGCCACTGAGCTGCATTGCAGAGAGGTGGTCCAGGCCGTGCCACTTTTTACACCTCTCTGCAACGCAGCTCTGTGGCACTTACCGGAGGTACCTAGTGGGCTAGTTGGACCCTAGGGACCCTCAGGATTCAAATGAACTTAATCTCCCAACTAAAAACGGACACAGGGCGTGTTTACACAGTGCTGAAGGGAGGGGACGGGGCCTGAGTTAACTTGTGCAAAAACGACCTGTGGCCTGTTTTAAGAGGTAGTTTTAGTCCCCCTGCCCTATTATATACTAGGGGCTTACAGAGGAGATCATGCTAATCACAGGGGGACCCCAACGCATAATGTTCCCTAGTGTATGTAGGTGTTTTCACTGTATTCTAAGTGTCTTTTAACATAGCACTGGCTCTAGGACTGGTTAGTCAGACTCAGTTACCACCAGTATCCGTCTGAAAAAGTTGAGGGTACAGGATGATTTTGCAACAAGGCTTCTTTCTGCTCTTCTTTTTGTTCTTTCTGCACGTTATCCTTCTTCCTGCACTTTTCTTCGTCTTTGAGGACTTCTGTTGCTTCTTTCTGCACTTCTTTTTTTTCTTTCTGTGCATTTTTTCTTCTTTCTTCACATGTCCTATCTCTGTAGGCATAGTTAGAAATTAACATTTAAAAAACCTTTGAAATTCACAGAAAAAACCATAGGTTTCAGGCACGTTATAGTTAGGAATTAGCATTTAAAAAACCTCAGAAATTCACTGAAAAAACCATAGGTTTCAGGAGTGTTATAGTTAGCTGGACTTTTCACTTGTACAAAACCATTCAAATTCCCCCGTTATAGTTAGTTCAGCTAACTATAACTCGCGCGCTCGCAATGCACTGCTGATGACGTCACATATTACATCACTCATGACATGGTCAGTGACATCACTCATGACATCACTGATGACATCTCAAATGACATCACTGATGACATCACTGATGACATCATCCTTGTGATAGAGTGGCAGACCTCCTCTCACCCTAATACAACCTTTGATACACACATTCAAAAATAGAGACTAAACTTTTCAAAACAATGGACATACCAATACCAGTTACAACAACCTCTTCAGTAATTCTAAGATCCACATACACATCCACTCATTCACCAACAGTCCTATACAGTCACTCATACATGTATTCACTCATCATATGTACTCATACACCTATACATCCTGTTACACAATGCCACTCATCCATAGAGTTACTCACACACATAGTCACTCATGCTAATAAAGAATCAAACATACATTTATTTGCATATACAGTTATACACACACCACCACACTTACTTCTACGGAAACTTACACATACTTAGTATTTTAAACAATCACTTATAGAAACAGATACTTATTCATACAGGAACTCTTTCAATCTCTCACTCTCACATATACTCACTTATATACACCAATAGTCACATATACTAGTTTAAAACATATGTAGTTACTCATAAAGACACTATTGAGACAGTCATTCACTCACTAACACACCCATACACACACTCATCCACCCAATCAGTCCTGCACACATGCTGTCTTCAACACATACAAAGAGTGAGTCACTCATTCATGCACATATGCACTACGTAATACCCCCACCGAACCATGCAGACACTCAGACTGATACTCAAAAAACCAACTAATAACCTATATAGACACCCATGTAGCTACTCACCAACCCATGCAGCCACTTATACACAAAGTGAGAGACTGATACAGATATTTACATATTTAAACATTACTCACTAAGCCATGTATTCACTATGATACACTTAATCAGTCAGTTACACAATCAATTTTTCAAAAACAAATCATCCATTTAGACACATATATACCCATTTATTCTTCCATCGACCTTGAGATATACATATATAAAACATATTTAATTTTCAGAAAAACACACATTCACTGGATGATGTCATCAGTGATGTCATTTGAGATGTCATCAGTGATGTCATGAGTGATGTCACTGACCATGTCATGAGTGATGTAATATGTGACGTCATCAGCAGTGCCTTGCGGGCGCGCGAGTTATAGTTAGCTGAACTAACTATAACGGGGGAATTTGAATGGTTTTGTACAAGTGAAAAGTCCAGCTAACTATAACACCCCTGAAACCTATGTTTTTTTCAGTGAATTTCTGAGGTTTTTTAAATGCTAATTCCTAACTATAACGTGCCTGAAACCTATGGTTTTTTCTGTGAATATATATATATATATATTCACTGAAAAAACCGTAGGTTTCACACATGTTATAGTTAGCTGGACATTTTACTGATAAAAAACCAATGAAATTCCCCCGTTATAGTTACTGTAGGCAACTATAACTCACGCGACCGTAATCCTCTGCTGATGCTAATACTGTATTTAGACACTTATTTGCCCATGTCTTCTTCCATTAAATTTTAGCTATACATATATTACAAATATTTTTTTTTCATAAAGACACATATGTCATCAGCAGAGGATTACGGTCGCGTGAGTTATAGTTGCCTACAGTAACTATAACGGGGGAATTTCATTGGTTTTTTATCAGTAAAATGTCCAGCTAACTATAACATGTGTGAAACCTATGGTTTTTTCAGTGAATTTGCAAGGTTTTTTAAATGCTAATTCCTAACTAGAACGTGTGTGAAACCTATGGTTTTTTCAGTGAATTTGTACGTTTTTTTAAATGCTAAGTTACTTTACGCCATGTGTGGCATGCGCGCCCACTTAACGCAGTTCGTTCCGTGCGCGCACGGTGCGCTTCGCGCACCGTGCGCGCACAGTGAGCACGCGGTGCGCTTCGCGCACCGCGTGCCAACGTTACGCTAGATGGGCCATGAACGCACGATGCGCTTCGCGCACCGTGCGCACATGGAGGACATATGATGAGCATCGTTGTGACAGATAAAATATATGTTTTGCATTTATTGTAATAAGCCGTGCACAAATGGTGCCCTGCGGGCACCATTTGCACACGGGGTGGGGAGAATGTGGATATTTTTTTATTTTTTTATTATTTATTACCGTACGCGTACGGTAAGCGTAATCGGCGAAATTTTCGAAAAAATTAAAATTGCCTTTTTTCACTTGGGGGATCGTTGGGGACACCCTCGACATGGCTAGGTGCTTGGGAGCTGTCTAAACAGCCCCTTTATATGTTTTTGCACTTTGAATTTCATCCCCCTGTCAGATTGCGAGTGAGAAAATGGCGGCCGCCGCTTCCTGGTTTTGACCGATTCGAATGTTTACTAAGATCTAAGAGCCAATCAGAATCGCGCTCGCGCACGTCACCGTACGCGTACGGTAAGCGCACCGTAAGCTGGCTCAGATATATATATTGATTTAAAGGCTATTTTCTCAGAATCTACTGAACAGATTTACACCAAACCTACAAAAGGCACTTCCTTGACCTGAGGACTACCTCTCTGCCAAATTTCAAGTAATTCTGTTCAGCCGTTCGGGCTGTAGCTGTGTCTAAAGGTCCTATGGAAAAATGCATGGGAAAAACGCATTTTGGGACCCCCCTTTTATCTCAGCCCCCGCTTGACGAATCCCCCCGAGACTTTCAGGGTAGGAGCGGAGCGTAGCGCCCCACCTATTTTGAAAAATTCGCGAGGATTCGTCAACCGGCGCCAAAGTTATTCAAAATAGAATGTTGCGGATTTCCTATGGAAACGTGGTCCTAACTATAACTACCTACTGGCGACCGCCAGTAGGTAATATATATATATATATATATATATATATATATATATATATGGTAATTGTTATATATTTATAATATTTTTAAATAAATTATTGTTATTAGTTTATTAATCGTTTTACAGTAAATATACATTTATATATCACATTTTTATATATCTATGCTTACATTTTTAAATTAAATTTATTTATTATATTTGTTAAAATGTACATTACATCTAGATATTTTTTTTAAGTTCATCTTATTATTTGATTTATTTAGCATCAATTTGTATATATAAACAAATGATATTTTGTACATCGATATTTTTAACATCTGTTATTTTTATATTATTTTTGTATTTTACATTTTAAAGATAGGATGTCGATATTTTGTACATCGATATTTTTAACGTGTTATTTTTTAATTATTTTTGTACTTTACATTTTAAAGATAGGATGTCGATATTTTGTATATCGATATTTTTGTATCAATATTTTTGTTAGGGGATATTTATGTACTCGATATTATGTCAGTGATCCATTTTTAAGAGATGACTTTGTCCACTTACCAGTAGCTCTTTTTTTAAAAACAAAAGGAAGTAACTAGGGCCTTAACTTTAGGAACACCTTCATTTTTAAAGACAGCATGCATGTAAAAATACGATAGTCTTTTTAAAATTTCAAAAAAGTGTTTTTCATTGACCTCTAGTATCATTTCACCTTAGTAAATCAAATTATAGCAGTCAGCACAGTCAGCGGTATTTTTTTAAGTGATGGTTTTCAAACATAAATCCATGCTTTCTACCCCCCCCCCCCGAAAACAATGCCATTAGTGATTACATCCAAGCGCAGGAGATGGTTTTGTACAGCACACATCCTGAAGTCATATATTTCAAGGTCCTTTTATATGTGATAATGAAGACAAGCATTGGCAATGCAATAGGTCTCGCACTTACGCGAGTTTAAGCTATTGATATTGCAAATGACAATGCCAATAGCTTAACCTCGTGTAAATGGAAGACCTGTTGCATTGCAAATGCTCCTTTAATTTTAAAACTGAGCGCAGCGCCGCTTCAAGGACACCGCGCTCAGTTTCTTTTTTTTGTTTAACTTTAACACTGAGCGCAGTGCCTTGAAGCGGGCGCCACGCTCAGTGTTAAAGCTAAAAAGAAACCGAGCGCGGTGTCCTTGAAGCGGGTACCGTGCTCACTATTGAAAGCTTAGAAAAAAAAATAAACAGCGTGAAGTCCCAGAAGTGGACACCGCGCTCAACATGAAAGATAAATACAATGAAAAATGATTGCGGTGTCCCTAAGGCCGGCGTCGCGCTCATTATGCAAAATCACGAAAAAGCCGCCGCCATTATCCCCATCAGTGCCAATAACAACAAGCATTTGCAATGCAATAGGTCTCGCGTTTATAAGAGTTTGAGCTATTAGCCTTGTAAAATTACAATGCCTTTTATTTATGTTTTGGTTTTAAAACAAATAAAAGGCATTGTCATTTACAATGTCAGTAGCATAAACTCGCATAAAAGCAGTGTGTGGAGTGCAGCAGTGTGCCGCGTGCAGCAGTGTGCGGCATGCAGCAGTGTGCGGCGTGCAGCAGTGTGCGGCGTGCGGCAGTGTGCGGCGTGCAGCAGTGTGAGGCATGCAGCACTGTGACATGCAGCGGCGTGCAGCAGAGGGTGAGGAGAGACACGTGTGGAGGGTGAGGAGAGATGTGTGGAGGGTGAGGAGAGACACGTGTGGAGGGTGAGGCGAGACACGTGTGGAGGGTGAGGAGAGACACGTGGAGGGTGAGGAGAGACACGTGGAGTGTGAGGAGAGACACGTGGAGTGTGAGGAGAGACACGTGGAGGGTGAGGAGAGACACGTGGAGGGTGAGGAGAGACGTGGAGGGTGAGGAGAGACGTGGAGGGTGAGGAGAGACGTGGAGGGTGAGGAGCGACCCGGAGGGTGAGGAGAGAGACGTGTGGAGGGTGAGTAGAGACGTGTGGAGGGTGAGGAGAGACATGTGGAGGGTGAGGAGAGACGTGTGGAGGGTGAGGAGAGACACGTGGAGGGTGAGCAGAGACACGTGTGGAGGGTGAGCAGAGACACATGTGGAGGGTGAGCAGAGACACGTGTGGAGGGTGAGCAGAGACACGTGTGGAGGGTGAGGAGAGACACGTGTGGAGGGTGAGGAGAGACACGTGTGGAGGGTGAGGAGAGACACGTGGAGGGTGAGGAGACACGTGTGGAGGGTGAGGAGAGACGTGTGGAGGGTGAGGAGAGACACATGGAGGGTGAGGAGAGACCAATGTGGAGAGTGAGGAGAGACCGTGGTGGAGGGTAAGGAGAGACCGAGGTGGAGGGTAAGGAGAGACCGAGGTGGAGGGTAAGGAGAGACTGAGATGAAAGGGATTCAGAAGTGGAGGAGAGAGAGAGGGGTGGAGGATGAGGAGAGACAGTGGTGGACTGGGGGGAGGGGAGGATATCACTTTTACTTCCTCTCCTAGTGTAAGGTAACGCCCCCACCCCACAGGCCCTGCCGGGACAGAGAGCAGATCACTGTTCGCATCAGCCGTCACCCGAGACCGCTCCGTACTTGTATGTAAATAGAGGTTCACTATCTGTTGATAATGGGATTCACTTGGGGGGCTGACTTACATCATCCACCCCCAGGGCCAACACTGAGAAGGCATCAGAGACCTGGTGCTGCCTATGCTGCAGTACTGCGAGAGAGAGGGACGGGGGGGCGGGCAGAGGAAGAGGAGTGGGGTTAGAGAAGGGACAGGTGGGGAGAGAAAGAGGAGAGAAGGGACAGAGACAGAAAAGGAGCAAAAAAAGAATTAGAGAGAGTAAAGAGGAGAGTTGGGGAAAATGAAAACATTACGAGAGAACATGTAGCAAAGAGGTGGAGAGAGAAGATGGGAGAGAGTAAGGACGCAGCCAATAGATAGGGCAGATACAAAAAGAATCGAAACAATACAAAAGTATTTTCCAAACTCGTAAATAACCACGGGCCAAACAACTGATCTGCAATGAAGCATCCGAATCCGGTATATCATGACGTTAACCATGTTATAAAAAATAAATAAAATAAAAAAAACACCCAAAAACACGTATACACCATGTTGCCCCTTTTCCATGCAATGTATTCTAAAACGCCAATCTCATTCATACATTCACAGCAAACCTGTTCACAACAGTGACAGAAAATGTGGTATTAGTGTTAAATTTTTGTTTACATCCATACCCGCTCACTTATGCAATTAAAGGATTCATGACCACACGGTTAAACAAAATGTACTGATTGGCCTTGCCGTGAAGGAGAAACACGTGTTGACACACACTCCCGATCTGTAAAACGTTCACCCCACTTTCTCTAAATTGAAACCAGTGCATGTGTCCGACGAAGACACGTGTGGAGGGTGAGGAGAGACACGTGGAGGGTGAGGAGAGACGTGTGGAGGGTGAGGAGAGACGTGTGGAGGGTGAGGAGAGACACATGGAGGGTGAGGAGAGACCAATGTGGAGAGTGAGGAGAGACCATGGTGGAGGGTAAGGAGAGACCGAGGTGGAGGGTAAGGAGAGACCGAGGTGGAGGGTAAGGAGAGACTGAGATGAAAGGGATTCAGAAGTGGAGGAGAGAGAGAGGGGTGGAGGATGAGGAGAGACAGTGGTGGACTGGGGGGGAGGGGAGGATATCACTTTTACTTCCTCTCCTAGTGTAAGGTAACGCCCCCACCCCACAGGCCCTGCCGGGACAGAGAGCAGATCACTGTTCGCATCAGCCGTCACCCGAGACCGCTCCGTACTTGTATGTAAATAGAGGTTCACTATCTGTTGATAATGGGATTCACTTGGGGGGCTGACTTACCTCATCCACCCCCAGGGCCAACACTGAGAAGGCATCAGAGACCTGGTGCTGCCTATGCTGCAGTACTGCGAGAGAGAGGGATGGGGGGGCGGGCAGAGGAAGAGGAGTGGGGTTAGAGAAGGGACAGGTGGGGAGAGAAAGAGGAGAGAAGGGACAGAGACAGAAAAGGAGCAAAAAAAGAATTAGAGAGAGTAAAGAGGAGAGTTGGGGAAAATGAAAACATTACGAGAGAACATGTAGCAAAGAGGTGGAGAGAGAAGATGGGAGAGAGTAAGGACGCAGCCAATAGATAGGGCAGATACAAAAAGAATCGAAACAATACAAAAGTATTTTCCAAACTCGTAAATAACCACGGGCCAAACAACTGATCTGCAATGAAGCATCCGAATCCGGTATATCATGACGTTAACCATGTTATAAAAAATAAATAAAATAAAAAAAACACCCAAAAACACGTATACACCATGTTGACCCTTTTCCATGCAATGTATTCTAAAACGCCATTCTCATTCATACATTCACAGCAAACCTGTTCACAAGAGTGACAGAAAATGTGGTATTAGTGTTAAATTTTTGTTTACATCCATACCCGCTCACTTATGCAATTAAAGGATTCATGACCACACGTACTGATTGGCCTTGCCGTGAAGGAGAAACACGTGTTGACACACACTCCCGATCTGTGAAACGTTCACCCCACTTTCTCGAAATTGAAACCAGTGCATGTGTCCGACGAACTTCCTGCCGCTTATCTGAATGCACCAGTGGCAGAAGATAGTCCCCATCTTGCAACAACACAATGAAAGGGAGGCATGTCTGTCTCTCCCCACCGCCACATGTCTCTGAGTCTTACTGTCTCATGCGAGATCTCCCTCTAGGAGACAGCTGACACCAACTCTTCCCCTGAGACAGTATGGGAGATGCGTGTGTGTGCATAGTGTGTGTGTCTATATGTATATATCTGTGTGTATGCATGTGTGTGTGTTTGTATGTGTATATGTTTGTGTATGCATGTGTGTGTTGGTGTGCAAGTATGGGTGTGTCATTGTGTTCATTTGTCTTCATGGATGTGTACACATGTTTGTGTGTATACCTATGTCTGTGTATGCATGTTTGTGTGTATGTATATGTGTTTGAGTATGTTGGTGTGCGTGCTTGTTTATATGTGTATGTGGGGTTGGTGTGTTGGTGTGCATGTATATGCATATGTTTATGCATGTCTGTGTGTGTTTGTATATGTTCATATGTGTGTGTAAATGCATGTGTTTGTCATTTTTCTATCACATACTAAAACATAAATGCTTCAGACTTTCACAGCAGTGCGGTGAGCTCAAATGATGCATCTTTCGTGCAATTCTGAAGTGTAATGAAAACAAAGATGTTGATACAATCAATAGAAATGAAGGCATACTTATTTCCTAAACCCAATTTCCATACATTATAGATTGTGACCTCTTTATCAGTAAAAAAATGGTGTGACTGCGCAAATGTAGTGGCCAGTTCAATAGAAGATGTGTCCTCTGTAATGACGTGGCGCTGCCATGCTTTAGTGAGATATCTGTGAGAGTGTTCTCGAAGGAGCGCCAGCACCTACTTACTACCCCCTGACCACTGTCCCGCTAAACACAAGGGCCGCACGTGTTCACTGTGTGACGCCTGGAATGTTCACAATCTTTACGGCTTCAGTGATGTAACGCCGATGGCAGCCCCCACCCCCCACTCTGACATTGTTCCAGCACCCCTGGGAGGCACAGACGTAGATCAGCATGTGGCAGTGCCGCCTTCTGCAGAGGTGCTGGTGCCACCTCGCTGCCCAGAGGCCGAATGCTTCTTACTGCCAGGGACCCTCGCATGAACGACTAGCCCTGGGGTCATGACTCATGTGCAATGTACGATCCATCCATGACCCATAGACCCATGAGGACAAGCCCAGCCCCACAAATTACCTGCGCAGGATGAGCCGTTGAATCATGAATAACACAAGAGCTGTGATAGCACAGTGCAAGCAGAGTTCAAAAAGGCACAGCCCAGCAATGCCATGGGAAATGAAATGACAGCAAGTAACACATTTATTGTTCATCTCTTGCCTCGCGCCTCTTTAGCTGTACAGTTTGATGCTTACCTGTGGGTGTTACTGAGCACAGCGCTGTCCAGTCCCATTGCAGAATGTGTGTGCCAGCTGACGCCTGGTACTGTTGTCTGAAGCAGCGGGTGTGCCAGATGCCGAGCTCGAGTGTGATGGGAAGTGGGAGCGAAAGATGCTTCCTACCTGTACTTCACCTGCTCCTTCCCTGTGGGCCGGATTCACAAAACAGTGTCACCACCAAAGGGAAATTAGGAGGGCGCAAAGTGTCTCCCTGAAAAGGAGAGCTTTCAGGTAAGAGAAGCGGGGTTCGTGGTGGATACCTGCACCCCTCAGCGCGCACAGCTGTGAAAACTCCACCGGGTGGGTTGTTTTTTCCGCAGCCGTAAATGTAATGTGTGGGTGGGAGGATAGGAGTCCCCTGGAGATCTGAGGGGTGACCCCTGAAAATCTATGGCACCCATTCAAAATGCAAGTGTGAGCGTATTCACAGACCATCATTATGGCTTTTCCTTCCGTAAATGCACACTTCAGTTACGAAAAACATTGGTGTAAGAATGAGAGAAAATATTTTATACATACGACTTATTTTTATGCGGCTTCAGGAGAGAGAATTCTCCCCGCGCAAAATTGTTAACCAGGTGGAAAAATATCAAACCGTGAAAAATAACTCCTGCACTGACCGTGTGGGTTCTTGACACGGTACACAAGCTGCAGGGGTACGATTCGGGGCCTGGAAAATGATCTTCCTACATTTCTAACGCACCCCTCGGAATTTGAGCATTCTTAAAAAACAGATCTAGACAAATCGTAGGTGTAAGACTGTGATGTGTAAGTCTGCTCCACTTTATTTGTTGTTAACCGGGTTATCATTAACAGCAAGTGCACTTCTAGGATAAAGCTGAGAATTGTCACTTTGAAAAGTGAAAAGGTTAGCAGCAAGTTAATGAAAAAATAAAAGCCAGTGGCATTTTTGGTAATTTCAGTCGTCTGTTTTCATACTTCTAAAAGCGCCCTCATCCATCCTTATGAAGCGACTCATAATTAGAGAGTAGAAATGGCTGCAAACAAGAAAACAGTCTCTTGTTTAGAATGAGCTTACTTTCGATGGAAGAGTGAAGTTATTCTGTAGCTCTGCCATTTATGTCCTGGTGACTTGCCGAGAAATGCTCCAAGATAAGGAAAACAAGCTTTGGAAACGCGGCCGCGAAAGTGAAAGTGATCGTGATTACGATCGCTACGGAGGAAAGACACATGGCGCTGCGCGCGTGCACGTTCACGTGCACTGTAGCTTTAGGCCACGGCAGCACTTTGAAAAAGCCCAGATATAAAATGTCTCTTCGAGCCTTTGGCTCACGAGACCTAAAAAAGGAGAGATATTGAAATAAAGCAATTGCCCAAGGTCACACAATTGCTCAAGTGGAGAGGCTGGGATTTATCCCAGGTTTTCTGGTTGCACATTGCGCAATTGAGTTAGGCCAGTAGATATACATGCTTCGCTTTCACTACACCCACTTTACAATGCCCCTCCTGCACTGGCATCAGTGCAGCCCTCGGTCACACCAAAGACCAAACTTTGCGGCACCCAGGAAAATGTTTGTGAGTACCCATGATCTAATCACTAGTCCAGTACATGAATATTGATCCATCACCCTTTTCCAACCTAATAACATCTGGAGAACAAACTAGTTTCATAAACAACAGTGAATCGTTGTGAATGATAGCAATACTGTGTGCAGACTGTGGAACCTTGGGAAAAAGATACAATACTGAGCCCAAGCTAGTGAGTTTTCTCCGAGCACAATGTCAGTCAGAAAAAAAGAAACATAACGTACTTGACTACGTACAGCAGAAATATTAAACAGAACGTAAACATCATGAGACATCCATTTGGAACAAGATGGCGTCAAGGTGTGGCTGTGGCATAACTAGCATTATCTAGGAGAAATACTCTTTAAAAGGTCATAGCAGAACTATTTCGAAATCAATAGCATTATATCAGTGTACACATGTGAATTTTAGTGTAGAATAATACTCTGCACACTTTTAATATTGTAGAATTTAGATTAGTGCACTAAAGCTTTCACTGATTATTCTATAATCACAAAACCCCCAAAACTATAATACTGCCTGCATCACTTTCTGTTTCTTACATTTTGATTCTTCCAGAACCTTCAGTTGATTATATTTTTGATCTCTGGCTTACTCCATCTCCAGGTTATACTTCGCTTTGATGATATCTGGAACATAACAATAGCACAAAACAACACAATTAATACACGTGCTAAACATACCTCCACCCAAACTATCAAACCACTCACCAACTTTAGCAAAACCATTTCCAATCTCACTAACCCATGAACCTAGAGATTCCAATAAGTCATATTCGTCCAAAGCTTTGATTCCATGAGAAAAATTAGTAACATTAGAGATATACGGCCCTATAAGCTTTCAGTTATTTGCGAGGAAGGTGAAGAACTCTCTCACCTTCAAAACCCTGCAAGCACTACCTTCCTTCTCGAGAAGGATATCAAGCTCTAAACAGTTTTACATAAGCATTTCACACATAGAAATTACCTAATTACAACTGGCCCCCAAAGCCAAAGACTGCATGCCTTTCCATGACGGCGAAAGGCCCAAATCCGCACACATCATAATATGGCGGGCGGTGCCTGCTAGGCACCGCCACCATATTATGGCCCAGGACCGAACAGCAGGCAATCGTAACGATTGCATCCCTGTGGAAAAGCGGCAGATGGTCTTTCCGTCCGGCGCTGTTCCCACCGCCATTGTAATAGGGCGGGGGGAGAATGGCGGGCGGGCGGGTGGGAAAAGATGTCAGGCGGATCTCCACCGCCGGTCGAGTGGTGGAGATCTGCTCAACATCATAATGGGCCCCTTAGTCTTATCGCACACATGAGAAATTCCTCTAGGTATTGGTTCTTCACTTCACCAAGCAGACACGCGCAACTAACAAAATAATTTCTTTCACACTCACTCTTTGCCACACACTCTATTTACCTAACTGCTGTAGATTCATAACTCACTATGCATAATTTACCTTATCTCTCATGCTCCATTCCCAAACTTGAATGCAAATTTGAACTCCTAAATTTCTCTCACCAACTAAAATCTATTCTGATTGTCTTTTCATCCTTCCTGTCTTTCAAAATCTTCACTCTTCTTTCATTCTATTATTTAACGAACTAACGTACCTCATTACTCAAAATACAATACTTCCCAAACATCCAGGATCTACAGGATTAGGAAGGTTTTCAACGAGGCTCTGGAAAGCGGCAGGTACGGTAATAAAAATGTGTGCTCATTAAATATCCTAACAAACACAGTACAAGACAGGCTATGGGTCATTGGCAGAAGGCAATATGTGGCTTCTTCAACTATAGGAGAAGGAAGAAAAGTGGAAACTAAGCTGTTGCTGACCCCATAATATATATATGCTCCTCTAATATATTTGCATACACATTGGTTTTAATATCACTCAATAAACATTGGCTATGTTTGGCTATCTTCATTATGAGCTGTAGTTAATTAAACCTGTGGTAAAACACATCTATCTGGAGAAACCAGGCACAACAGTAGCTCAATTAAAGCTACTAACTAGTATCAGTATTAATTAAATCATGCTAACAATTTTACAGTATCTGCTGCATGCTATTTCTATTGAAATCAAAATAAAAAATAAAAGAATTCAGGATTCAAAATTCAGTCTCCAATAAAATGTTCTTCTCTGTTTTTTCCCAAAACAATATTGTCTTCTTTTTTAAACAACAACATAATCAAAAATTATTCTTCAAAACTCTATTTTTTATTAGCAGATTTTTTTCAGTTCATAAACTCAAGGCTCTATTTCTTCATCTGGGACTTTCCTACATAGTTCTGATTATTAGTTTCAAAATGTAATGGCCATCAGGAGTTACGCAAATTCAAGGCGGTACTTCTTCAAAGATGATTTGGCAACAATTTGTTGGATTATAGACTTATCTTTCTCTCCTTATTCAAACACCAATGCTAGGTATGAACATTTAGTTGAGGTGTACTTTCTATTCAAGATTCTCCTTCTTGTTGGTCCTATAGTAACAGGTGATTCACTGTCACTAATTTCAGAATCATCTTACATTTGTTCTGGTTCTCCTCTGATTGACTATGATCTTTTATTCTTTCAAAGTCCTCTTTTGCAAGCTGTCTTTGCTGCCTTATGCCATTTATCTCCTCAATTCACTTTCTCAAACCTTGTTTTTTCACTTGTGGTTACTGCTGAGTCTTCTTAACTCATAGTTGAACTTATACTTTAATCAGCTTATCGAGTCATTGTGTATTGAATTTTTCTCCTGAGGGTTCTTGAGACTCGAATTTTCAGCTGAAACATTTCATAAACAGGAAAAGAGACCGTTCTTTCCTCTGATTCTCAAATTGAAATTGGCTACTTGTACCTTTACCAGGGTCTTCACTCTCACCAGCTTTACACACTTTTACCCCCCCTGGATCCAAGCTATGAACTTCAGCTTGACTCTGTGACGCAGTGGTTGTTGTCACCACTTCTTCATCTGCCCTATTCATTTATTCTTGTGTGAGCAACGTGGATCCACTGCAGGATTTCTGCACAATTTTCAGCAGTGTTAGTCACAAAGACAACTTGATGTGGCCCCGTTTACCTGGGTTCTGTGCAGCTTTTACAAACATGCTTCTTGATTAGATTCCGATCAGCAGTGGACGCCATCAAGCTTTTTCTCAGTGCTATTGCTAAATGAACCTGATGAGAGACAGATTTCATCACATCAGCCAGATGTTTACAGTACTCTAATATGATAGCATCAGTTGTTACCAACTTGTAGAAGTCAACAGAGACCAAGTCAGTTTAGCTTAAGTCCTCCAGGCTGTTAATGGCTGTTAATAGGTGCAGTATGATCCCCCTGTTTAATATGTCTCATGTCCCTTTTGACTCGTACATCAGTAGAAACAATTTACTTCTTGTTTCTGTCCTAATGTCAGGCAATTCAGACAGGCTTTGTTGACAGAGCTAAGACTGAGTTTGGGGCGGGGGTTGCTTGTTGTTATATAACTCCTTTATTAGCACAATGGACTGATTTGCTGCACCTGTACCTGTTGAGTCAGGCCGTATAGCTCATGCTTGTGGCAGATTTGCTGAGTTTGGTGAAAGTACTGAGATTTCCAAATATCCTATCATAACTGGAATTTTCAATAGTTTTTACATTTATTTCACATTGTTCTGATGTGATCTGCTCATTTGATTTCGAAGTCAAGTTTTCAAGGGCACAATACTTTGTCACTTGATCCACATATGTGTTTCCGATCATGATCATATTGTCACCAGCTTTATTGGTTCTACATTTGGCCACTGCAGTTTCTCTCAGTTGTTGTGTTGCTTCCAATTTGTCAAGAGTACAGGAACCATTCTTGATGGCAGTACCATAGGATATAATGAAACCCCTTTAAGACTATAGCTGCCCAAAACTGTGTGCCACTCCAAATTCATACTGTGTTAATTGTCACACTCAATTCATCCACTTCACAGCAAACTCTTAACATAGCAATTGACACTGCCATTTGTGCTGAAGTTATGTCAGAAAAGTATGATGCTTCAATGATTTCAGAAATGGAACAAACTGCATAGGCATCTTTAGTGCTCCTTGGTGGTCTCTCAGAAAGAACTGTCTACAAATAAAGTCAGATTAGCCATTTCAAGTGGAACATCTTTGATATCTGGCTTTGGCTTGGTATACAATTCTGTCACATTAACACAATCATGGTCTGGATCCTCATTATCACCTTTGTTGTCTGAAACAGGCTGCAATTTGACGAATTTAAGAAATTACACCTTCTAATTGAAATATTTTTAGCCACAATTATTATCTGTACATATCTTGTAAGATGGGTGTTTCTCAAATGCTGGGTTCTGGGATGATCAACAAAACTTCAACTGAATGAATGTCAAACACAATGAGTGTCTGACCCATAAATATTCCTTCACTTTGCTCTATCGGGAAACAAACAGGCGCAGCTGCTTTCAGACAACCAGGGAAAGCCACAGCTATTGGATATAGGGTAGCAGAAAAGTAAGCAACAAGTCTCATTATACCTCTATATGTTTAAGTAAGCATTGCAAGTGAACATCCACTTATCTCATGAGATAAAAGCAAACATTCCTTGTCATAATCAGGCATTCAGAGGGCAGGTGCACTAAATAAATGCTCTCTGAATTTGCATAAGCCCTTCATGCAACCATCCTCAAATGGTATTGGATCCAATTATATCAATGTAAGTATGTTTGTTTAAAGGCTTTGTGGTCAGGAAAAAGTTTGGAATCCACTGACGACAGTAGCCAACTATTCCAAGAAACATCCTTACCTCCCTCTGGGTGGTTGGAGGATTTGTCTTCAGGATTGCAGAAACAAGTTCTCTTGAGTCTTTCCTAGCCCACTTCTCAATGTGTTGACCAAGATAAATCACTTTGCTTTCACAGTACTGCATCTTTGGAGGAGAGACCTTTTGACCATTGTCAGCAAGAGTGCCATTGTTTCTGATCTGCAGTCTTCTTTTGTCCTTGATGCCACCAATAGGTCATCAATGTATTGTAATAAGACTAAGCAATTTACAAGGTAACATGCACATTTTCCAAGTCATTCTTTAGAATCTGATTAAAAATTGAGGTAAAACTTTATTTTTGCAAAATGGTATTGGCTTTCCTCATGCAGAGAAATGAAAAAGAATGCTTGGCATATGTCAATGTCTGTATACCATTCTGCATCAAAAGGAGTTTGAGCCATTTTATAGTAGGATTGTGTACCACTGGACAACATGTGATTACGATTTGATTAACCTTTCTAAGATCCTGCACTATCATCCACTTACCACAAATTGTTTTAAAACCCATCGCAGGAGAATTGCAAGGGTTACCAAGCACCTCCTCTAAACTACCTAGTTCAATCATCTTTTATATGACGGGCTTCATTTCTTCTTCTCTTGAAAGTTTATATTGTCTAATTCTAGATTAAATGGCATTAGGTTTAACTTGAATCCTTACTCGGTTCCTGCTTTTTATTAATCCTATTTCTTTTCCTATTAAATCCCATACCTCTTCTTTGACAGTTTGTCTTCAATCCAGAGGCAGGTACTCTTTTGTAAGAACTTGAAATAGCTGAACTGGAGTTTTAAAAACTGAATTTTCATCTTGGGATTCAATTGCAACACTATCTGTTGTGCAGTAAATTGCACAGTTCATCTTGCAAAATAATTCTGTGCCTAGTAAATTAACAGGACTCGAATTACTAGTGGCTGTTTTCCATTGACCCTATTTTAACTTGGACTCCTGCCGTAACCTCATTAATAATCAGATTATTGCTAATACCTACAATGTGGACCTCTTTTTCAGAGGGGGGTAGATTTGGGACATCCACAGGACAAACTGCAGAGCGGGTAGCACCAGTATCGTTCAAAAATGATAGTGGGTGGCCATTCACTTAGCCATTTACATATGGGCCACAGTGTTCTACCTCTAGGACTCCATCAAGCATGCAATCCTCCTTTCCCCTCAGACACAGTCATTGTAAATTTGTCTCTGATGAAAACAGAGGAAAATCATTGCTCCCAATCAATGGACTTTGTTGTTACCCTGGAATTATATGGCATTGTTTTCCTCATGTTTTGCTGCAACACTATAGCCATATTCATACAGAACTGCAATTGATTTTGCACATTCTGTATAGAAGTCTGTTGTGCTGGAGCAGCAAACTACTTTTGCATCTGATGTGTATTTTACTTCTTTTAGGAAACAAAATCATTCTGGATTTGATCTTCATTCTGCTCTTGCTCTTCCAGTGTCCAATTTTACTGCAGGTGTAACAAGTAGTGCTCTTTAAGCAAACTCATGTTTGCATTCACATTTGTTCATTAACAACCTTGAGCCTGCGCCTTTTTATTTCTTATCTCCACTCCTTGCATCACCTGCATCCCATTAATTTCAGAATTCTCTGGCAGTATAAAATCTGAATCAGAACCCATTGTCTGAGTTCTGTTTTGTCTCTGAATTTGCTTCATCTGCACAATTATCAGCTTCTCCTTAATCTTTTTCATCTTTGTGCTCTTGGGGCCTGATGTAGGTGGCTAAATACTGGTCGGTAATGGTGAAATTCAGTGAATTTCACCGTTACCGACCGGTATTTAGCCAATTGCAATTTACGTAATACCGAATGGATTCGGTAATAAGGAATTGGTAAAATAAGGAAAACCAGTTACCAATTCCTTATTACCGAATCGGAGATACCGAAAACCCCAAATACCGATTCGGTAAATAAGAAACGGTAAAAGAGATGTACCAAAAATCGGTAATACCGAATTCCATGAAATTCGGTATTTAAGAGTCGGTAATTACCACTGACTCAAAGCAGGTGGTAATTACGTGCACAGCATTTAAACAGCCCCAAAATGCAACATTCTCAACACAATGGTGGCCCTCTATGATATTGCTAGGTGGCTACGACTACGGGCAGCAGGAATGAGGATCTGGAAAAGGGAGGAGCGCATATACAGACAGCGCATCATACGATTTCAACTCACTGAGGCAGAAATTCATGAAAGGGACACGCTCACCCCCAAACTCTCCTGGACCTGATTTGGCACCTGCACCCACTCCTGGAGCATCCTACACCAAGGGCGCACGCTATACTACCACATGTCCAGGTGCTCTGTAGCCTCCACCTATTAGCATCAGGAAGTTACCAGGGGGTGATAGCTGCGGCAGGTGGCGTGTCGTAGAGCTGCCTGTCTCGGTTCCTTAACAATTTCCTGGATGCCATGATGCAAAGGATGCATCACTACATACGCTTCCCCACCACACAGGCCGAACTGCAGAAAACAAAAACACACTTCTACAAAAGGCACAGTTCCCGCCTGTTATAGAGTGCATTGATGGGACACACATACCTATCTGCCCACCTGCGGCCAACGAGTACATCTACCGTACAGAAAATCCACCCACTCCATCAACGTGCAGGTCATCTGCGATGCGGCCAACATCATCACTGACATCGTGGCAAAATTTCCTGGGAGCACCCATGAATCCTACATATTCTGCAACAGTGGGATATACACACGTCTGGCTGGGGGAGAATTTGTAGAAGGATACCTGCTTGGTAAATCACTGTGACACACCCTGATGTATACTGCTGATGAATGTGTTGGTGTTTGTTATTAATGGCACTTTCTTTCTCACCTAGGTGATAGCGCATGTGCCGTGCGGGCATTCATCCTCACTCCTCACCTGAACCCATCAACCCCAAGTGAGAGACGATATAATGCTGCGCACAAATCAACACGCAACATGGTGGAGAGGACGTTTGGAGTGTTGAAGAGCAGGTTCCGCTGCCGCCACAAAAGCGGAGGCGCCCGTCAGTACCGACCCATCATCTGCTGCAAGATCATCGCTACATGTGCTATGCTGCATAACCTTGCAACTAAGAAAGGGACAGCAGTCAATTTGACCGACTCTGAGGACGATGACGATGACTGTCCACAGCCAGAGCCCAGCGCAGCAAGAGTGGCACCAGCACCAGATGGGAGACAAAGACGGGCTGAGATTACACGGAACTATTTCTAGGTAAGTAATGAGACACAGCCAGTAATTGTGTGTGAGTGACGTAGTTTAATAGCATGACACTACGCCACATCATGAAGGGCTTAACATATCAGTCCCAATTCCAAACAGCCTACAAAGCCGTCATGGGTTAATTCACCCATGTATCAAGAACAAGTGTTCCTGGCATTACCTCCTGTGCCCACGCACAACATTGCTGCTTCCTCTGTGTCCACTGTCCTCACTGGCAATGTGTCCTGTGCCACCACTTTGCCGTCCGCTGCACCTCCTAGACTCTGTAACAGGGGGCGTTTCACTACTGCGGCTATTTGTCTCCTCACTGTCCGCCACATCACCTGCACCAGTATTGGCAGGCAGAATATTCTGTAGCACTTCAAGTGCAGTGGTCACTGTCACCAGCCCCCTTGCCACATCCCGGCTGCAGTGTGCCATCTCCCCCTGCATGGCCACCGAGTGTCTGCAGAGCAGAGAAGTGGCAGTGGAGAGGCGGTTCACTGCCTTGGTGTAGTTCTCCATTTTCTGCCTCTCCCTGCGCCTTGCCATTCTGTCCTCGTCCATCTTGCTGCACAGCATGTCCCTCATGCCCTCAGCCATGTCCCTCATTTCCTCAGCCAGTGTTTTGTTCATTGTACAGATGCCCTTCTCTATGCACTGCAAGTGTGCTGACATGTGCCCCATCTGTCGCTGAACTGATCGGATCGCCTTTCCTTGCAGGCGCTGCACCTTCAATATGTTCACCTCCAGACCTGCATAGACACCTTGATCCTTGCCCTGCGAAGCTGGACTGTGTGCCCTAGCCCTGCAGCCTCTGGCATCTGTGTGTGGTCACTCTGTGGGGGTCTGTGTACCAGCAATATTGCCATCATCTGGCACTGTTGGCTGTTGTTCCCCACTGCAGTCCTTGTCGGACGACTCCATCTGTTGGAGGCTGGCAACTGCATAGCTCCTGGGTCTTGTAGATGGTGGCATTGGTGACGCTGCTGGTAATGCCGGTGTTGGTGCAGGTGGTGGTGGTGTTGATGGTGGTGGTGTTGATGATGGTGGTGTTGACGGTGGTGGTGTTGTGGTGTGGCCCGCAGGCGGAATGACATCCTCCTCCTCCACTCTATCTCTCCGGGGTGCCTTTCCTGCCTTGCCTGGCACAGCCCTGCACGATGTCTCACCTGTGGAGACAGATTGTATATTAGTTCACTTGTCTGGCAGCAATTGCATACACATAAATTTCATGTCTGCCAATAAATCTGACTGTCGTCTGCTTGCTTATCGCTGATGTGCGTCACATGCCTTTGGGTTTAGTAGGCTGACTGTTATGATAGGTGTGACACTGACTACATCTCCCATAATGCATTGCTGGTGTTTAGTAAAACCTGCACTGGAGTGGGATTCACACTGCCTCATTGGGTAATGGGGTTAGGGAGTGGGGGGAGCAGCTTGGTGTGCATGCATCTTACCTTGTTTGGTTGCAGCTCTGACTGAGCTGTCTGGATCCCCGATGCCGCTGACACTCTCTGGCTCAATGGTGGACTCCACAAGCACCAGGGCAGTCGGTGCTGGTGCTCTATTTTTTCCTCCACCTGTCAGGTTTGCTTTTTTTTCCTTGCAGACATCCTCTTCTTCTTCATACCCCTGCGGTCATACCACCTCTTTTTTAGGTCGTCCTCGTCACAGTGGGTCACACCTATGGAATTGATGAGGTCCATATTTTTCTTTTTTGTGACTCAGGCACTTGTAATGATTGTTTACCAAATAGCTTGGTGTGTTCCTTTGCCACCTCCTCAATTAAGATCTCCAGCTCCCTCTCACTGAATTTCATTTTTCTTTTACTTTATGCACCATCAGTTTCCCTGTCCTGGCTGTCCATTCTGTTGCTTGATGTCAGGTAGTAAAGTTGCTCCTGTGTGTCTTTCTCTGCTGCCTGCCTCTCCAACAGCTTCTGGTTCAGTGCAGCTGCTTGGGTGTGGCCACTTCCTTGTTGGGAGTAAATAGGATGCACAGATTTGAGTGATTCCTCAATTGCAGGAATTTTGAATTACCGATTTGATATTTACCAATTCGGTAATTAAGAATGGGTAATACCGATCGGTATTAAGGATTCAGTATTTATTTTCCAAATTTTACCGATTTGGTAATGATTACCACATTTTTTACCTACATCGGAAATAACGATTTCTTAATACCCGAATCGGTAAAATTCGGTATTAAGAAATCGGTGTTTCACATTTACCTACATCTGGCCCTTAGTCTGGAAACAGATCCCACTGTGTGAAATAGGAGAACTAAAGTCTGGACATAAACCCAAAACGGAGCCAATACAAATCCACTAACACCTACTTTCTCTGGCACTTCAACTCTGCTATACCTGCTATAAATCTGTGTAAGATCTGGTGCCATGGCCAGGGTGACTGACTCTGGAATCTGGGGATCACAGTTCGATCCCTGGCACCGGCACCAGATTAGCCCTGCACCATGTGACTCTGGGCAATAACATGCTTAATCTTCCCGACGGCCCCCAGCGCCTAGAGACCCTTACGGGTGATTGTTTGCACTTTACAAATGTTGATTATTATTAATATTATTACAAATGTGGATTATTATAAGCCTTTCAGAATATTCACTCACTGTCTCTTTCTTCTCTTGTGTAGTTCTCGTTATTAATGCCCAGTTTATTTCTTTCTCTGGCACTGTCTTTTTCAAATGCTCTATCACTGATTTGTATTTTTCCATGACCAGGTCAGCTGGTGTATTGTTAGGTAGAACTTTATTTGGTTCTTCAGTCGACCAACAACAGTAGCCTTGCAATCTGTCCATAGCTCACAAGAAACAACCACTTCAATTTATGAGTCCAAATCAATCCAAAGCATCTTTGTTACCATTATATGAACCTCCTTATACCACTTTTCAGGTTCCTCTCAATTTTTGAAAATGTGCTTTAAAGGCATATAGATTAACCATAGTCCAAGGCACATGCTCATAAATCCCTCCATGAACCTCTCTTAAAGGAAATGCTACAACTGTTTATGGGTCTGACTCAATAGTAACCACCCACCTTCCCTGTCTCAGTGTTATTCTTTTTAGAACTAGATTTCGTTTTCCATTATTCTTTCTATCTCTTCAAATCTCTCAAATCATGGGGGGAGGTGCTCACCTGAATCTTTAATGTGAGCTTGTAAAGTTGCTAGACCTGTCTCCATTATATCTGCTTCACTCAAATCCATTCTGTAATTCCTCTATACAACCTCATGCTACTCAGCTAATTCATCAAGTTTGTTATGTGCTTCATTCACACACCTTGCTGATTCTCCAATCAGATATCTCATTTCATCCACATTATATGACATCATTCTGTTTAAGTCAATCACTCCTTGTAGGGGGCGTGGCTATGCTGCAGAGCGTGATGGCTGTGAGTTAGAGCGGCTTCCGAACTCTCAGCTCCCTTTCTAAGTCTGACACCGAAATCTGCCCCCCCCGTATGTGCGGAACATCGGGACCTCCCAGGGCACCAATGAGCAAAAAAACACGGCACCCGGACCCGGAACGGCGGTGCTTTGGGGGCTGGCAGTTGTGGCCTGAATCTGCCTCGAAGCAGGGGTCTCAGATGAAGGTGCACGGCCCAAATGGACAACCGGAGTGCGCCTGACTAAGACCGCGATGCACGCCTTCGATCGGATCAGTGGGCAAATCTACAAAGGGACGGCAGCAATGACAAAAGCCCAGCAGGTGAGCGAGATCCTGTCGGGGGCCCACCCTCCTCCGTCCTCTTGTCTCTCAACTCAGCCTGAGTTGGGTGGTGCTGGGAGCAAGACCAAGCTGCTGACTCCCGGCCCTGGGGGCGGGGTACAACGGCAGCGCTGTGGGCCCCTTGGTGGACCGCCATCTGGCTGCAGTGCGGCACAGTCCCTGCTGCACGATGTGCGGTGTCAACACAAGCGGACTGCACCATCAAGTGGAGGACCCCAGGAGGCGTCCACAATTAAGACGCCAGAGTGCTGTTGAGCTGGGCCGCCCCGGTGAGTGGCTTGGGGCCCCAAATAGATAAATCACTGAGAGGGACGGCGCAGTATTGGCAACTGACACCACTGCAACGTGATAGCTCCTGGCTGGCAGCTGGGGCGGCGCCTCATGGTCGCTGCTGGGTGGGCTGTCCGTTCGGGGTAAAAGGGGGCCAGTGACTAGATCGGCCTGTCATAACAGACTTGTACAATAGACCCGGTGCCAGGGTGGGGTTGCAGGCTGGGAACCCATCGTTGCCTCCCCCAGCCCCACAGTGCCTCTCGCGTCTCAGGTCTTAGGCTTGAGCTGAACAACCGCCCGGCAGGGGGGAGTGAGAAGACTAAAGTTCTTGCAGAGCTGAGTCCGCAGCCCCGCAAGGAAGGGAGGAGATCACGGTCAGATCTGCTGCTATGTCGGGTCCAAGGGGCCTTAAGATGTCTCAGCAGACCAAACTGGACAGATACACCCAACCTAAGTCGATGACACCAGAACAGCCATCCAGGGACAAACAAGTGACCTCAGCAGAGGGTGGCCCAACTGAGCCCACCCTAAATGATGTTAGAGAGGCAATCTCGGGGGTCCACACATCCCTGGTACAAGTGTTTGTGTAGAAAATTGTCCCATAGACAAGCTTAGAATCTGCAGATTCATCATGGTGTGAGCAAAATAAATACATTTTTTGCAAATCAGAAATAAGATTTTTGAATCATCATAGAGCATTACCATCTTAGCACTATCCCACTACATGTATATTGATTCAGCCCACTCTGATCTAATATCATCCGATGATGTGTCAGAACAAACTAGTTACATAAACAACAGTGAACTATTGAATGCAATCCACATGTGGACAGAACAACCTTGGAGACAAGATGCAATTCTAAGCCCATGCTAGAGGGTTTTCCCCAACAACAATATCAGTGAGAAATGAACAAACATAACTTGCATTGATTATGTGCAGCAGAAATAGCAAACAGACCACAACAGACATGATGAGACATCCATTTTGAACACAATGGAGTTGAGGAACAAAAGAGTCCTAGTTTGCATAAGCCAGAAAAATACTTTAACAGATATCAAAGTCTTTTTAAAAACAATAGCATTATATCAGTATACACATGTGAATTCAAGTATAGACTAATATTCTGCATGTTGCTAATATTGGCCAATTCTGATTAGTGCATAAAAGCTTCCACACTTGCTACAGTAAAAATAGCTTTTGAGAGCTAGTCACTGTAAGGACATGTTTAATAATGCATTTCTACATGTCCTACTTTTAAATATTAGCTGGCTTATGGGCTATGAGCCCTACTTAGGAGTGCCTTATTAATATTTAAAAGGAAGGGTTAGACTTGTCAAAATGGTTTATTTTGACATGTCGAACTGCAGTTTTTAAACTGCTCCACTCAGGCTACAATAATAAAGCTAAAGCCATATGTTACACTGACACTGTAATATATGCCACAATAGTCGTGACAATCCACTAGAAGCATTTAACTTACAGGCCCTTGGTACGCTTTGTACAATATACTCGAGACTTATAGGTAAGTAGTTAAATATGCCATTTAGGTGTATAACCAGTTTTGACATGTTTTAGGTGTCATAGCACACAGATTAGGACCTGGTTACCAAAGTCCCGGTGTACAGAATCAAATAAACAGCAACGCAAAAAAGAGGTACTTTCTTACAGTGTTTATATGGAGACTGCTGCTGGCTGTCTTTTCCACTGATTTGGTATGTTTATTTATTTATTTTTGCATATTTTGTTTTGACTGATGTAGGAAATCCAACTTTTCCACATGGTCACCCCCGATTATTTGCCTTTTTCTGAACCCTACTTTTTCTGGACTTAGAATTCTGGGCACTTTTACCTATGATAATCAGATGTACATTGCCTGTACGCTCCCTTTGAACATGGTTAAGCTAGATTATCTGTAATTGATATATTCAACTAGCCTACAAGTATATGGGGAAAAAAATGAACCAAGGCTTAAAAGTTAATTACCAGTTATTTTTAGCACCTATTGTGCCATCAACCAAGTTGGCCTCTAAAACATGGCTTCCGTCATCCCAAGTGTAGCCTGACTGCAACAGCCCAAAATTCTGCTGTCATAGGCCTGGGCGTAGTTCGCGAAGTAGCACTTTGCGAAACTACGCAAAGTGAAGTTCGCACTACGCGAGCTACGCGTAGCACTTCGCGAACTGCGTAGTACCTTGTTCGCACTGTGCCAGATGTCGTTTTCAATGATTGTACAGTGCGGACAAGCAACCGGCACAGTGCAATCATTGAAAATGGCATCTTGCACAGTGCGAGCTGTAGTTTTCTGCTGCTCGAGTAGATTTTTACTCGAGCTTCAGTTTTCTCAACGCGAACTAGTAGTTTCTCATCGCGAGCGGTCGCGAGCATACGCGACCACTCGCAATGAGAAACCGGACCTCCTCGCGTTGGGAATCTCGCCGGGAGGTTTATTTTCCATGCTCGCGATCGCCAACTTGCAGTTGCTGATCGCGAACAAGGAAAAAGTCTCGCCGGGATGTCATTTTGCTTGCTCGCGGTCGCCAACTTGACGTTGAGGACCGCGAGCAAGCAAAAAATGACCGCAGCACTACGCAACACTACGCTCCGCGTGTTCACACTGTGCTACGTGCAGTTCGCGTAGTGCGAAGTAGCGCGAACTTCACAAACTACGCGAGCGTAGCGTAGTGCTTTGCCCAGGCTTACTGTCAAGCCTGTTTGACAGGTGGGAAACCCTGCTTTAAATATTTGTAAGTCACCCTTAAGGTAGGGTGCCTAATATTTAAAAGTGGAACATGTGTGAAATTAAAGTTGATATGTTTCTCCAGTGAAGAGGTCCCAGAGGCTACTTTCATCAGCAGGGTCATAGCTGATTTCTTGAAAATGTCAAAGTACAAATTATTAACCTAAATCTTTAACTTTTGCACAGGAAATGGCTACCAAAGCCATTCAAAGATTTTTGACATTTAACAGATCCAATTTAATGGTAAAGTTGAATTTCAATAACTGTTTAGTAAACATTTATTTTAGAAAAGCTACATTTTACCTGTCTGAACATCCAGTAGGCTAATTATCATTAGCCGACTGACAACTAGTCTGCCAATACCTTGAAGACATGCATAAACTACTCCAGAGCAGAACCAATGGCATAGATGGTGTGAGCTATTTCCATTCCCCTCGCAGTAGGAATATTTAGGATGGACCCAGGAACTCCTTTAACCCCTTAGGTGCTCGTGACGAGCTGGACTCGTCATGGCACACAGTGGGCGTGTGCTCATGACGAGTCCAGCTCATCATGACACCCACCCACAGGGGAAGCGCTTGCACTCTCCCCGTGGGATGCAGATCTGGGTATTTTTACCGGGGAGGGCAAGGGAAGCCCTTCCCCTGCCTCCCCCCGCCTCCCCGTACACGTCATCAATGACATCAGTGCACGAGGCGCGCTGACGTCATTGGAGCCATTTGCTTCCAGCACGTCGGGGAATGAACAGGTAAGTTTTGGGGTTGGGGAGGAGGGGCTTTATCCAAAAGAGGCATCGGGGGAAAGTAAAGGGTTTTCCTTTCCCCCGATGCCTCTTTTGTGCACTCCTGCTGCACGATCGTGCGATCGTGCAGCAGAAATGCCCACTAGACCCAGGGATATTCTTTTTTTTTAAATGCGAGTCATTTTTGTTGTTTCGGGGAGCGGCCCCGTAGGCAAGGGTCGCTCCCCTTATGGGGGTAATCATTTTCGCTTTTTCTGCCCCCCGGGGGGGCAGATTTTGCATAATTTTTTTTTTAAAACGGCTGGACAACCAGGGAGTATTTAGTGGGGAGTGGCCCCTTGGGCAAGGGTCACTCCCCTTTGGGGGCTATGTTTTTGGCTTTCTGCCCCCATGGGGGGGGGCAGATTTTGCCATTTTTTAATCTAGGGCCCACTAGGCCACCAGGGACTTATTTGTGGAGAGTGAGCCCTTGAGCAAGATTCGCTCTCCTATGGGGGCAATATTTGTGGCTGTGTCTGCCCCCCAGGGGGCCAATCCCAATGTTTTTTTTAAATTAGGCCCACTATACCACCAGGGATTTGTTTGTGGGGAGTGGTCCCTTGGGCAAGGGTCGCTTCCCTTTGGGGAGCAATAATTTGGCCGTTTCTGCCCCCCTGGGTGGGCAGATCAACAGATTTTTTTTGTTTAGCCACTAGGCAACCAGGGATTTATTTGTGGGGAGTGGCCACTTGGGCAAGGGTCGCTCCCCCTTGGGGGCATTGTTTTGGCTGTCTGCCCCCATGGGGGGGCAGATTTTGACATTTCTTTTATATTGGACCCACTAGACCACCAGGGATTTATTTGTGGAGAGTGACCCCTTTGTCAAGGGTCGCTCTCCTTTGGGGGCAATGTTTGTGGCTGTGTCTGGTGGGCAGATCTCGCCATGTTTTTTTAAAATTGGGCCCACTAGGCCACCAGGGTTTTTTTTTATGTTGGGGAGCGGTCCCTTGGACAAGGGTCGCTCCCCTTTATTGGAGGATGATTGTGGCCATTTCTGCCCTCTTTGGGTGGAAGAATAGCAGTATGCTTTAAGCCACTAGACACCAGGGTTTTTTAATTTTTGTGTTGGGGAGTGGCCTCAAGGGCAAGGGTTGCTCCCCTTTTATGGGGGTGAATTTTTTATTTATACTCTTAGGCCCACCTACCCCTTAGCTTGGCTGGTGGATTGTGTGTGGACTGGAGCATTATTTTTGAGGCAAGATCAACATTGCCTCTCAAAAAATGTTTTGGGCCCTTGCCTGTCGCAGGTACTTGGGCCTCCCACACAATCGAGGCACCATTTTTATCGGGAGACATGGGGGAATGCTGGGTGGTAGGAAATTTGTGTGAGCCCGGTGATGCCACAACTTTCCCACACAAAAATGTGTGAAAAAAGTGATTTTTTCAGCTAAAATTGAGGATTCTGGGTAAGGAAACCTTGGGGGATCCATGCAAGCCATACCTCCCTGGAAGCCCCCAGGTGCCTAGTTTTCAGAAATGTGTGAGTTTGGTAGGTTTCCCTAGGTGGCCGCCGAGCACTGGGCCAGAAACCTAGGGTACCCCCCTTGCAAAACCAGGTCGTTTTGAAATAGGCAATTTTGATGTCGTCTCACTACGTTTTGGGCCCTTGCCTGTCGTCGATACTCGGGCCTCCCACACGAGTGAGGCACCGTTTTCATCAGGAGACTCGGGGGAATGCTGGGTGGTAGGAAATTTGTGTCAGCCTGGTGATGCCACAACTTTTCCACACAAAAATGTGTGAAAAAAGTGATTTTTTCAGCTACATTTGAGGTTTGCAGGGGATTCTGGGTAAGGAAACATTGAGCGATCCACGCAAGCCATACCTCCCTGGAATCCCTTGGGTGTCTAGTTTTCAGAAATGTGTGGGTTTGGTAGGTTTCCCTAGATGCCGGCAGAGCTATGGTTCACAAACTACAGATAGGCACTTTACCAAAAAACTTTTATTTTTCACTGCGAAATTGAGGTGTGTCCACATTGCGTTTGCACCGTTTCCTGTTGTAGGCACTAGACCGACCCACACAAGTGAGGTGCCATTTTTCTTGAAAGACTTTGAGGAATGCGGGGTGGGTGGAAATTTATGGATCCACGCAGATTCCAGAACTTTCCACCACAGAAATGTGGGGAAAATGTGTTTTTTTGCCAATTCTTTAGGTTTGCAAGGCATTCTGGGTAACAGAACCTGGTGGGAGGCAGTCAAGTCACCCCATCTTGGATTCCCCTGGGTGTCTAGTTTTAAAAAATGTATAGATTTGCTAGGTTTCCCTAGGTGCCGGCAGAGCTATGGTCCAAAAACTACAGCTAGGCACTTTGCCAAAAAAGGGTCATTTTTTACTGCGAAATTGAGGTGTCTTCACGTTGCGGTTTGCGCCGTTTCTTGTCGCGGGCACTAGGGTGACCCACACAAGTGAGGTGCCATTTTTCTCAGAAGACTTTGAGGAACGAGGGGTGGGTGGAAATTTGTGGATCCACGCAGATTCCAGAACTTTCCACCACAGAAATGTGGGGAAAATGTGTTTTTTGACAATATTTTAGGTTTGCAAGGGATTCTGGGTAACAGAACCTGGTGGGAGGCAGTCAAGTCACCCCATCCTGCATTCCCCTTGGTGTCTAGTTTTCAAAAATGTATAGGTTTGCTAGGTTTCCCTAGGTGCCGGCAGAGCTAGGGTTAAAAAACTACAGCTAGGCACTTTGCCAAAAAAGGGTCATTTTTCACTGTGAAATGGAGGTGTGTCCAAGTTGCGTTTTGGGCCGTTTCCTATTGCGGGCACTAGGCCTACCCACACAAGTGAGGTACAATTCTTCTCTGAAGACTTTAGGGAATGCAGGGTGGGTGGAAATTTGTGGATCCACGCAAATTCCAGAACTTTACACCACAGAAATGTGAGGGAAATGTGGGGTTTTTTGACAATATTTTAGGTTTGCAAGGGATTCTGGGTAACAGAACCTGGTGGGACGCAGTCAAGTCACCCCATCCTGTATTCCCCTTGGTGTCTAGATTTAAAAAATGTATAGGTTTGCTAGGTTTCCCTAGGTGCCGGCAGAGCTAGGGTTCAAAAACTACAGCTAGGCACTTTGCCAAAAAAGGGTCATTTTTCACTGTGAAATTGAGGTGTGTCCAAGTTGCGTTTTGGGCCATTTCCTATTGAGGGCACTAGGCCTACCCACAGAAGTGAGGTACAATTTTTCTCTGAAGACTTTGGGGAACACAGGGTGGGTGGAAATTTGTGGATCCACGCAAATTCCAGAACTTTACACCACAGAAATGTGAGGAAAATGTGGGGTTTTTTTTACAACAGTTTAGGTTTGAAAGGGATTCTGGATAACATAACCTGGTGAGAGGCAGTCAAGTCACCCCCTCCTAGATTCCCTTGAGTGTCTAGTTTTCAAAAATGTATAGGTTTGCTAGGATTCCCTAGGTGCCAGCAGAGCTAGGGTTCAAAAACTACAGCTAGGCACTTTGCAAATAAAGGGTAATTTTTCATTGTGAAAATGTGGTGTGTTCACATTGGGTTTTGAGCCATTTCCTGTCGTGGACACTATACCTACCCACACAAGTAAGGTACCATTTTTATCGGGGTACTTAGGGTAATTCAGATTTGCAAAGCAACTGTTATTACCTATTGACTTTTGATTCATTTCTGCCTTCCAAATGAAAGACATCATTGTGTAAAAAAGAAATCATTTTAAAAAATGACCGATAATTCCCATGCTAGTATGAGTATTCCCAATTTTGGAAATATGAAAATATCTACTGTTTCTAAACTCTATATTTTGTTCCCATTTCAGAAATACAGAGGTGTCTTTCATACCCATTTTTCCATGTATACATTTTTCCACAATATTTGCTTTATACCCGGTACATAATAAAAAGCCAGTGCAAATTGCTGCTCAGTCTTTGACTCTGGGTTCGCCGGGTTCTTGGTGAACCTACAAGTCCTATATATCCCCACAACCAGTAAGGTGCAATGGATATAACGGTATATTGTTGTCAATGAGCTGACATAATTAGAAGAAGTTAGAGGTGAAAACGTTGACACAAAAGGCTGTTTTTTTAAACGAATTTTCAATTTTTCCTATATTTAACTGTTACTTTCTTTAAAGAAACCTTGATGGATCTACACAAATGACCCCTTGCTGAATTCAGAATTTTGTCTACTTTTCTACAATGTATAGCTTTCCAGGATCCATTATTGCTTTCATACCCATTTCTGCCATTAACTGGAAGGAGGTTGAAAGCACAAAAAATTGCAAAAATAGGCCATGTCCCAGAAAAATGCCAAAACTGTGTAAAAAATGTTGGTTTTCTGACAAAAGTCTGTCATTCCCTAAAAGCTGGGAAAATGGTGATTTCAGCCCCACAAACCCTTTTTTCATACCATTTGCAGGGAAAAACCCAGACGCTTTCATTTGCAGCCCTTTTTTCCCCAAAAAAACGAAATTTAGCTGTATTTTGGCTAATTTCTGGGACCCCTCCAGGGAAATCCACAAACCCTGGGTACCTTTAGAATTCCCATGATGTTGGAAGAAAAGGACGCACATTTGGCGTGGATACCTTATGTGGTCAAAAAGTTACAGGAGCCTAAGCCCGCACTACTCCAAATAGCGAAAAAAAGGCTTAGCACAAGGGGGGAAAAGGCCTAGCAGCGAAGTGGTTAACTTGTAATAGGCCTGACCTTTCACAAGTAAATCTAAGGTGAGATGTTTGGAAGTCAAATCTTTGTGCCCCCGTTCAGGCTGGATCCAAACCCAGAGGGAGAGAAGCCACCACCAGATCAATTTTTGAGTGACCACAAAAGAGGAGGCTACTCATTTCCCTTGGCACATCTTAGATCAGACACAAAGGCTCTTTCTAAGGTAGAAAATATTTCTTCAGGTCGGATTCTCAGATTAAGATGCACTCTAGAACTGTTTGCACTAGGGCAAATGGGAACTGCTGAAAAAAGTTAATACGGTTGTCCCTGGGATCTTTAACCCCATTTTTTGCGGAAGAGCCAGAAGTCTCCTCCACCTACTAGCTAGTGTTAACCGCAAATGTGTCACCTCAATACACCCTACTAAGAAAACTTCCTGGGCTAGGGCTGCGTGAAAGGAAGAGGGCAGGAATGTGCCATATTTAGCATTCCTACTCTCTGCCTTCGCTGGCACACAAACTGCTGCCACCGTGTTGTAAGGGTTTCTGCCCTGTAGGTAGAATTGTTTTTGTGCACAAAGGGACACCTGCCTGCACAAAAACAATGCTCAGATGCATTTTCCTCTATCTATGTGTGAATGAGGAAAAATCACAGAGAAATTAGATTTTTTCTTCTGTTACGCCTTCCCTGTTAGAGAACTAATGTTAAATCTGGGTATGCGCCACAATCCTTGGGTGGATGCCTGGGTGTTCCCATGCTTCCACCCATTGAATGCCTCCCTGGAGCAAACTAATGCAAGGAAGCTAATTGTGCTGCCTTGTGTTACTCCACATTTACGAAGCCATGCAGTGCTATGCAAGGTGGTCTTCCGTGGCTTGATAAATGTCCTGCTAGGTTTTGTGTCACCCTTGAGCTCTCTTGCATGCTGATGATGCTTTTATGATGTCTTCATGTGTGTGGGTTTGTCTATGATCACTCACTTTGCATACACGGAGCCTGTTTTAGTCATGTTCTTATGTTTGTAATGCACAGTTATACATTTCCAGAGCAGCGCATTTATTTGTTCCAGATATCTAAAGATGTCCTTCCCCAGTAAGTCTCACACCGTTTTGATGCATTATTGAAAAAAAAAATAAAGACCTTTTAAAAATGAATCGTTAGAGAATGTGGGAATTTGTTGTCCCCATATGTAACTTTTTTCACCCTGAACAATGTACCAAAAAACCCTTGCTGTACTGTTCTGATTTCAGGAGGTTCTTAAAAATTGGTGTATTTATGATAGTTTTTAACGAGCTTGATAACTACATGCTGCAGGTGCCAGGGGCAATGACACATTCTAAAATGTAAATAATGAAGAACATATAGTAATAAAAGCAGAAGGAAAGATAAAATGGATGTTCCTATTCAAATGTAGTGTCCTTAATGACACTTCTCTTTTGTCATAGAAAGTAATCAATAGGAGACACACAGAGATATGAATGACTCTGTTTTGAAAGGAGCAATCAATGTCCCGAGCCCTTGTCCTCGCACGAACCAATTAACACTGGTGTAACTAATGTTCTCACGGATTCATTTCAAAATTTTGAAGAGTGTACCAGTAAAGGGCAAGCAATGACATAGTCTCAATAGAACACGGAAGACAGAAAAATATAGGGGAAAGAAGAGAAGCAGAGATAATTCATGTAAAGAGCGTTCGTAACAAAGCACATCTTTCAAATTTATGTATAGGAAGAAGGGATGTGCGATGTTTTTCAGCTCAAATACAATTATTTCTTGCAGAAACTACAAAATGTTGAAAAATCGAAACGTCCACATGAAAATCGACAAATTGCAATACTTTTGATATCCCCTGCTCCACACGTTCATCAGTTGTACTTGAGTGTAGTGATTTAATTTTAATGGGGAACCACTCAAACTACCCTGCTTTCTCTCCTGCTTTCCCCCCTTACTATTATTGATTTTATTTTGTTCATTATTTTAACTTCTGCGGTTCTGTTTTATAATTTGTCATACTTTTTGTGTTTTCGTTTTTCCAGCATCACTATTGCAGATAGGAAACACAAGTTCAGGGTCTGTGTTCTACAGGGAGGTGGCAGCACCCACATTTTTTTCAGTGTGCCAGCACTTCACCCAAATGCTAGCGTTGGTTGACAGACTTGGGAGGTACTACTGTCAGAGAGGCAGGTCCACTGGGGTCCTGTGCACAGGGAAATCTGTCAATTAGAAGACATTGCACATTACAAGTGGCACGGGTTGTCCTGCTGAAATGAACTTGTATTTCGGACTGGGGATCAGCTCCATCACCTCGATCTGAAAATTGTAAATCTGAAAATCTGAGGCGGGAATATCTTTTCCTTTCTTTCTCCTCCAGCCAGGTGGTAGCACTTCTGTTTCCCTGACCGCAAGAGCATGGGCAGGGAGAAACGTGTATGCTCCCACCCAATGGGAGCCTTCTTGTTCCTCCTGGGTAGGAACACACAAGACACACCTGCCTGCGCTCTTGCTCCCATCCCCCGGGTTGGGGTCCCTGGTGCCATGCTATGGCTCAGGGAGGGAGGGGACGTATTTCCCCTCCCCTAAATTATTCGCACCGCTCCAGGAGATGGGATCCCCAGTACCTCAATGCATGCCCCCCCTTTTGTATAAAGTTAAACTTGGCCCGGGGTGGTGGGGTCTTTGGGGCTTGAAAATGGCCAGGGTAGGGGGCAACAGGTCTCTCCAATTTTTAAATGTATTGCCCTAAGGAATATGGTCCATGGGGCCTGGAAATGGCCTGGGGAGTAGGGCCACATTTCCTTCCCATTTCAAAATGAATGAGACCCAGGGATGAATTTCTTGGAGCCCGGAAATCGTGGGGGAAGGGGCACGCATGTCCTCTCTCCTTTATATACATATATCTGTAACAGCTTGCTGGCTGCCAAATATTCATGATAAATTACCCCAATACTTTGCTCGATCAGACAAAGGATCCAACGCTTACTGGAAAACTGCAAAAATGTGGTTTATTTGAAAGTGCTTGCCTGCTACCGTGACGCATTTTGGCTGCCTTGCAGCCTTGCTCATAGAGAGCGAGGCACCATTTTGTGATTGTATTTACAAAGTATGATATGTGATCTCATCATGGTCAGTGTAAACAGACTTTTCAAATAGCACTAAATATGACGATGGCTTTGTGTCAAATATATACAGTGCATTAAAATATATTCAATTGGTAATACATATCTAGTCAATTTTGTCATAATGCACGATAGCAGGATGCAATTGCAAAACGTGGCATAAGCATATATTGCAATTTATATACTTCCAAATCTAAGTGCTAACTGATCTAATGGCAACTCCAAATATCTGAATAATGCTCATAAACCCCCTCGGAAAACAATCAAACAATCTACAAAAAGCAAACAGAAAGAAGAAACACGCTGCTCAAGTGGGCGAATGTATCGCACATTCATACATCAAATTGTTGTTGATGTAAGTCTGATTATCTTTCCTAGTTCTACTACTGCTATTAGACAACATACCTGTTATTCAGACTTGATCTGAGCCAATTTTGGTGGTTAGAGGCTAATCACATAATTTTAACCACTCAACTAGCGTCTCCTAATACTGCCCATGTCGGCAAACTCAATATGTGTATATATACTCCAACATTGATGTATTCAATTCAAAATTAAGCATATGGAAAAGAATAGCACTAAATATGCCGATGGCTTTGTGTCAGATATATACAGTGCATTAAAATATATTCAATTGGTAATACATATCTAGTCAATTTTGTCATAATGCACGATAGCAGGATGCAATTGCAAAACGTGGCATAAGCATATATTGCAATTTATATACTTCCAAATCTAAGTGCTAACTGATCTAATGGCAACTCCAAATATCTGAATAATGCTCATAAACCCCCTCGGAAAACAATCAAACAATCTACAAAAAGCAAACAGAAAGAAGAAACACGCTGCTCAAGTGGGCGAATGTATCGCACATTCATACATCACATTGTTGTTGATGTAAGTCTGATTATCTTTCCTAGTTCTACTACTGCTATTAGACAACATACCTGTTATTCAGACTTGATCTGAGCCAATTTTGGTGGTTAGAGGCTAATCACATAATTTTAACCACTCAACTAGCGTCTCCTAATACTGCCCATGTCGGCAAACTCAATATGTGTATATATACTCCAACATTGATGTATTCAATTCAAAATTAAGCATATGGAAAAGAAAAAAAAAGTCAAATCCAGCCCAATGGACAAGTTCATCCTCTTCTTGTTACTAATTATCGGACATGCAGCGATCAATATATCTCACTGAACTGCATTTAAAAACCTGTTTAAAACTGTGGAAAAATATAGTGCTTATAGTGTGGTTTCCTTTAATATACAAAGTGACTCTATTGTCCCTGAGAGAGATTAGACAATTATTTGCAAATGTGTATAAAAATCTTCTTCCATGTTCAGTCCAGCTGGAATTTTGGTGCTTAATTCTATAATGTACCTTGACTTGAGTTTTCTTTAGACTTTCTCCCTGTTGCCCCTCCTGATTTTAACAGGGATTGTGATCACTACAAAACATGCTAGTCCACTCTTATCACTTTGATGCTGTTCTTTAAAATGTCTAGCTACTGGATATACTTTAATCCTATTCTTGATAGCCCGTAAGTGCTGTAAGAGTCTCCTGCGGACTGGGAACATTGTGCTGCTTACATACATTATGCAAAAAGAACTATTGATGAACAGAATGCAGAACAATGTCATACATTCACCCCAGTACAGAGATCTGGGCCTAAATCCATCATTTTTTTGCTCACCATGCCATTCCAGTTTGGACCCAGCCATATGCAAATCAGTCTTGACCCTGTGCCCAATGGGAACAGTCCAGCCCGAACTGCCAGACCAGGTCCTCCCTGGACTGGAAACAAGCATCCTAGGACCGGTTTTGGGGTTTCACCCCTCTTCAGCCAGGATAGCTTGATTCCAGTGGCATGGAGAGCACGGGACTCACGTCTGAGCGTACCCGTCCTACTCGGGGTGACAAATGCAAAAAGAAATATTGATGGACAGAATGCAGAACAATGTCATACATTCACCCCAGTACAGAGATCTGGGCCTAAATCCATTGTTGTTTTGCTCACCACGCCATTCCAGTTTGGACCCAGCCATATGCAAATCAGTCTTGACCCTGTGCCCAATGGGAGCAGTCCAGCCCAAACTGCTTACATACATTAATCTGCAGGGACACTGTAGAAAACAGACTACATGGTCTGTCTTGCAATGATAGGTACCTCGTATGTGCTTCATTTTTATTACAATTGGTGATTTATACTCCTTTGTGTTTTTCCCGTGCTGGCAAGCTTGACATCTGCCACATTTTCTGAATCCTGAGCTGTGGCTAAGCCAATTGTTCTTAACTGGCTTAGTGTTTTCAGGACTATTCTTCACCAAATCTTGCCCAAGTGTTTTAGCTCTCCTAAAAGTCATACCTGGTCTATGTGATGCAATTTTACCCAGTACCGGGATATTCTTGATTAAATGCCAGTACGTTTGTATTATGGATCTCACATCACCCTCTTGTTTATTGAAAGAGGTGATTAACCTGAAGTGTGGATCTATTTCAGCATGTTTTTTTCTCAGCTTTGTTATTGAAGAGCAATAGTTGTCTCTATTTAATCCTGACTTTCCGTTTCGCTTCTTCAATACAATTCTGAGAGTAGCCCTGGCTTGGAATCTCCTAGACAAGTCTTCTGATGCTTTACCTTCCTCGCTGAATCTCACTACAATTGCGTCTAATGCGCAGACTTTCCCAATAGGGATTTGGAACCTTTCCGAATGACATCGTAATCGACCCCTTAATATGTAGTATGTAATTTCTGTGGAACGTGCTTAAAACAAGTCATCAACTGTCACCTGCACACAAAGTTACTCTTCAATGCAACAATTTAAAATATGTTCAATACCTCTACACACCCATGATTCATTAGGAGAACATGTGTTTTGTAAACACTTAAACCCATTAGCTTGGCAATTAGATGGAAAAATATTATGGTAGCTACCCGTCACAATGTAAACTATATAACAAGCTAACACACTCTTTGGATGATGCCATCAGTAATGCCATCAATGATGTCATTTGAGCTGTCATCAGTGATGATATCCATGATGTCATAGAACATGACAAGAGTGATGTAATATATGAGTTCATAAGCATTGCATGGCGGGGGTGCAAGTGGCCCCCCACCTTGAGCCTCATTACGCCCTAGGGAACCCTCCCTCAGGGCCTTGTCTATTCTAAAGGGGAGGGGGTCGCGTGGCCTCCCTCAGCAAGCCGTTTTTCACCCCAGAGACCCCATTCCCAAGGCCTAATCAACTTAATAAGGGGAGGGGGTGAGCAGCCCCCATAAGCTGCTTTTGGCCCAAGTGACCCCATCCCCAAGGCACTATATGTTAATTAAGGGGGTGGCACACCTTGAAAAGCCTGGGCACACCATACACCAGTACTGTGTTTTTTTAAAGGGGAAGGGAGTCGTGCAGCCTCCCCTCACTGAGCCTATTTTGGTCCCCTCCTAGGGCCTCTATTTCAAACTGGTGGGTGCCTCGTGTACACCCTGGGCACCCACTATACACACATGGGGGAGTCCCAGAGCCACCGTGGCTCCAGCTGGCTACCCGCATGTTGCAGGAGCCTGAATTGCACAGGACCACAGGAAATAGCTATTTATTCTGCTTCCTCCGGATGGGAGCAACATTTTGATCTGCTTCCCAGCCCACATCATTGCGTGCAGGGAAACAGATCTCAAATCTGCTACCAGCCAGTGGGAGCATTTCAAACCTCCTGCATGCTGGGAGAAGACTTTGTGTTTGCTCCCGTTTGGTGGGAGTTTTTAAAATGCTTCCAACAGGTGGGAGTAAACACAAGTTTCCCTGCCTGTGCCGGTGCTGGTAGGGAAACTGCTGTTTCCTGGGGTGGGCTCTTCAAGACACAGCAAATGAACAGGGCCGTTTCTGCCATTAGGCAAGACTAGGCGGCCGCCTAGGGCGGCAAAAGGGGGAGGGCGGCAAAAAACAGGCGTTTGAGATCGCCTGGCTGTCACTTTCTTGCAACAGCTTAGGGATGCCGTTAAGGAGAAAGTTAAACGCAGCCCGTCTTGTCACCGCAAAGATGTTTCTAAAGTAAAAGGAGATAAACAATCCATTTGTGTTGCTGTTGTTTATCTTTGGCGGATCGGGAATTATGGGCAGGCTCATCACAGACACAGCTCTGACACTCCGAATAAACGCTGCTATTTGGGGGCAGTCGACTCCAGTGGAGGAAATCGGAAAAAAAATAACAGTGTTCCCAGGAGGGAACTAAAGGTGCCGTATCAAGACAGTGTTGGATTCACTAAAGAGAATGCCTTCAAATTCTATTTGCAGGGCCCTAGGGAAGTGACAACTGAACTCGGTACTTTGTGTTCCGCTTCAATTAAAATGTACCCGCTTGGGCTAAGGAGCCATGGCCTTCTTTAATAAACACCCAGCGCCTCGACGACCTCCCTACTAACCTCTGCATAAAATATTAATCAGACCTGGCATATGTTGGCTCAGCAGCAGGTGAGCAATAAGCGGCAACTTATGGTCTGAAGAACAGCATTAAATCCCTGGTCAATCAAATTACAAAAATGCTAAAGGAGGTACAAGTCTGTTTGAGTTATTATACATATTCCAACAGATCTGCAATTATAATAAGGATGTGGCTATCATATACCTATGGGCATATATAATTTTCCAGATGACCGTGCTATGCTGTCCAATTACAGCCCCAATGTCCAGTTACTGCCTTAATACCAGCTATAGCACCACATGAAAAGGCACAACTATTTACGAAAGGCACAGCGATCAGGAACAGCATCAATGCTAGCAGTGCAGGTTTCAGTCATATTCATAGACGTCTGCTATAAGGGCTCAGGGAGATTCTTCACTGGGAACATTTTGAATGATATGGGGTCACATTTTACACTGATTGGCTCAATAGTCATTGGTGTGCCTAGCCAGTGCAGCCTGACGCTCCCCAGGCGTGGACCCCATTTATTCAAATTATGCAGTGGACACACTGTGTATGTCAATTGGTGCACCTAGTATGAATTGGGTGTATTCCCTTATGTTAACAATTACATCTAGTATGCCAGTGCCAGAATTTTGCCAAGAATTACCTTACATATGCCATTGCCAGAAATGTGTCATTTCCACTTACAAACACACGTGCTCACATGTTCACACAGACAGATACAGTTTTTTTCCAACTTTCCTGGCTTCAGCTGCCAGCATCAATCCACTACTGCTCCTCAGCTGCTGTTGCATGGACCCTCATGCAGCATGCAGTTACTTCCAGGCTCAGGCTCTGAGGCAGGTAACTGAAAGCTGACATCTGTCTATCTTCACTGCGCAGAGTTCAGTTTTTCACTTCTAGATTTTTCTCTGTACCCTCTCACATCATGTCTCAGGACCGAGTGAGGTCAGAGAGGCTCCTGAGCTCACCCTTTGATGAGATGGAAGATGATGAGATGCAAACCTGGTATAGGGATGGGCCAGTCTACTCTGCAGCAAAATGAGCAGAGTTGCCACTGTAACTGGCAGTTGAAGTTCTCAAAGAGTGCTAAACGATTTTGTTAGAAGAGAAAGAATAAAAGTGTATAGAGAGTGAGAAACTGCAGAGGCCTGGATGACAGGGGTAGAGAGTGATGGTAGTTAAAGGAACGGGGTGGCATTTTTCAATTCTCGCCTAGGGCGGCAAAACACCTAGAAACGGCCCTGCAAATGAACCAGGCTTGTGGGGTTGGGGTCCCTGAGGCCGTAAGGGCTACACACCCCCTTACTATATTTATAAAATCAGACCCTAGGTGATGGGGTCTCCAGGGCCAAATCTGGCTCTGGGAGGCTCTGGAAGGGGGGCCTGGCGGCCGACCCTATGTTAATATATTTTGCCCAGGGATAAAAACAGCTCAGAATGGGGGCTGAATGCTACCCTCCCCTGAATTAAACAATGCAGCCCTGGGCCATCATTTTGCTTTAGCTTGCAGCAAAAATATTCTTTTTTAATGTTTGGCCCCAGGGGACCTAGGGGTGCAGGGTATCCCTACTCTGACCTCAAGTCCTGTATTGGCTGCCAGCAACATTTTTCTCATGTTGCTGGCAGCCAATTAGAGCATTCACTCCTGAGGTTGTGAAATGGCTTAAGAGAAAAAGTCTCCCTGGGCCAATCGGAGCACTCTATTGTTTTTTAATTGGGTCCTAGGGATTCTCGCCAGAGTCCCTCAATCCCAATCGTTCAGATATACAAATATGTTTGAACCCAAATTTCTCAAAAACTACTTGACAGATTTAAACCAAATCACAAAAGCACAACATGCGGACCAAGATCTGGCTTTCTGACCAATTTGGTATAATTCCGTTCAGCAGTTTTTACTGTACTCCTGCCTAAAGAAGTGTATGGCAAATACATGGGGATTTTGCTTTATGGGTGCCTCTTTAGTCCCAGCCCCCACTTGACGAATCCTCCCAAAACTTTCCATGCACAAATTTGTCAAAATGTTGCACCATTTTTCGGAAGCTTTCATAGAGAATCTTCAAATGGGACCAACGTTATTAGCAGAACAAAAAAGCGCTGACCTAACTTTATATATATATATTTATATATTCACTAAAAACCAAAGTTTACAATTAGGTTGCAGATTTTATGTTTTGGGATGCTCCCTTTTTCCTTGGCCCCCATCTGATGTAAGGAGCTGAGGCAGATGACATTTTCTTTTTGAAATTTCAGGAAGATTAGTCAAATGGGACCAAAGTTATTATCAAACCAAAAAACACTCATTCCATGGAAAAGCAGGCCTAAATATAAGTACCTTGCGGCAGCTGCCACTAGTTTATATATGTGTGCGTTTAGGCAGGGCTACAGTATAAACTGCTGAACAGAATTACAATCACTGCATGATGTCATCAGTGATGTCACCAGTGATGTCATTTGAGATATCATCAGTGATGTCATCAGTCATGTCACTGACCATGCCATGAGTGACATCATAAGCAGTGCATTGCTGGGGTATGAGTTATAGTTAGCTCCGGCATCTATAACTGCTGAATTTCTCTGGTTTTGTATGCGTGTAATGTCAGCCTAACTATACCATACCTGTAATCTTTGGGTTTTTTTCAGTGAATTTCTAAGGTTTATTAATTCTATTTCCTAACTATAAAGTCCCTGTATTTTTGAACATTACATTGGCATGGTGCATCACTTACTGTTATATTTGTCATCTATTTATTTGAAAAGTACATGAATAATTTTATTTCAAGATATTTTTTGTTTTCGCAATGATGTCACGATTGCCGAAGAAACACGGTAAACAATGCATGTTTTTGAAAAAGTGAAAAAACACATATATAGACATCTTTTGCATAAAGTTTCAGTCTAGTTGTTTAGTAACATATTAATTTAGCTTTCCCCTTTGCATTTGTAGAAAAAACAACATCAACAAAGCATTTTCCATGTTCACAGCGACACCGGATGAAGTGATCACGTTGACAGTCGTGAATACCATGTGTTTTGACAAAGTGTTAAACGCATATATGGACAGCTTCTACATAAAGTTTGTGTTTAGCTGTTTATTAAGATAACAATGTAACTTTCTCCTTTGTATTCATTTGTCAAAAAAACTACATCAGAAATGTATTTTCTTTGTTCGCAGCGACAGCTGAGGTCACAATGATGTCGGTAGTCGCAAATAGTGTGTGTTTTTGGCAAAGTGTAAAACACATATATAGACATGTTTTACATAAGGTTTGAGTCTAGCTGTTTAGTAAGATATTGATTTAACTTTACGCTTTGTAGTCATTTGTCAAAAAAACATAAAAAATACATTTTCCTTGTTCGCAGGGGCACTGGAAGTCACGATGTAATCTGTGTCCGCAATCAAGGCGAATTCATTGCAAAAACGCAAAGCAAAAGCAAGACTTCAGTAGCCAGCACCACATTCAAAATGTATAACTATATTATTCAATCTACCCATCACACTAGATAAATGACTATCTAAATAACTCTACATAAACATTTATTGGTCTCGCAATATCTTTATAACAGTGTGCATTAATGATTCACTGGGTTATGTGAGTGGGTGCATAAGCCTCCAAGTAGGTATGTGAATGGCTGCATGAGTCTTTCACTAAGTCTATAAGTGGATTCACAAGTCTCTGACGGGATATGTGAGTGGGTGTGTGAGTGTCTGTGTGGGTATGTAAATGAGTGTATGAGTGTCCGAATGGGTATGTGAATGGGTACATGAGACTGTGACTGGATCTATGAGTGGTGCATAAGTCTCTCAGTGGGTCTGTGAGTCAGTGCATGAGTATCTGAGTGAGTTTATGACTGAATGCATGAGTCTCTGAGTGGGTCTGTGAGTGGGTGTGTATGTCTCTGACTATCTATGTGAGTGGGAGCATGAGTCTCTGAAAACATGGGTCTCTGAGTAAGTCTGTGAGTTGGTGCATTAGTGTCTGAGGGGGTATGTGAGAGAGTGTATGAGTGTCTGAGTAGATATGTGAGTAGGTACATGAGTCTGTGACTGTGACCAGCAAGGGTGCATATATGGATATGGATACTTTTTTGTTTTATATTTTCACCAATATTCGCAATGCCGCCACGATAGGCGTGATGTCCCCCATGATGGTACATGGGGAGGTTGCGCTCGTGGTCACATCAATGTCACAAATATTGTGCATGATTAAAAAAACTATTTTGGACACATAACTTGTGTCACTAAAACCTCTATTCTCAATCAAGGGGTCAGAGTACTTCACCCTGACCCCTGGCAACCTTTACCGATTGATAAAAATGGTGGCTGCAACTTTCTGTTCAGGTTGAGCCCAGCCAATCACAGAATTCCTGTTGGCACATGCATTCGTGATTGACCACAAAATCGTCGAGAAATATCCACGACCAGAGATAATTTTCTCAAAAACTGCTGAATGGATTTGCACCAAATAACAAAAAGCACAATCAGTGTAACAACATCTATGTTTCTGCCAAATTTGGTGTATTTCCATCCAGCAGTTCAGGCTGTAGGTCTGACAATGTGTTCCTGAGGGAATTAACACTACAAGTGCACCCTTATTTCGCGCCATTATTTCTCAGCACCCACTGCAGGGATCACCCATAAACTTCCCATCACACACAGAACCTACATTGACACTTTTTTGAGAAACTTCAATGAAGATTGGTCAAATGACACCAAAGTGATAGGCAAGTCAAAAAATGCTTTATATAACTACCTGCCAGGGAAAGATATCTGAGGCAACTGGAGTCCAAACACATTCTCAGATTCAATACCAAACTTCCAGCAGCTCTAAACATTGAAGAAGATCTTTATATTTATTTGTAGATTACCATATTTATTGGATAGAAAAACATTCTTAAGTCTTAGCTGATCTGAGGAATATTCGTGATTGAAATTATGGTTAGTTTTTGATTAGAAATTGGTAGAAGGTTAGTCATTATAGCACTTAGTACTTTATATAATTTGGTATTCTAGGTTTTTTTTTGGATGTCATTTTAATATTGACAATGATTGAGATAAAAATAGGCAACAGCAGTTCTAATATGTTTTATCATGTGAGGTGCTCCAGTGATACAGTCTAAATAAATATGTGAAAAGAACAGGTTTCTTTTGCTCCTGATACTGGATACACTTAAGTGTTTATTTTTTACCAATTTGCACAGATGCTCTATGGACTTTTTTGAAATGGGCACTTGCCCCTAATTTTCTGAGTGACTCATTTTATCACATAATTTAACCAAGTAACTTTATCTCAAAGAAATCTGTTGACAATCTGTTTAAATTTTGCATGATTTTGCACATGTTCATATAAGCACATATTTTTGCACGTTGTCGAATGATTTGTTGCACATTAAGCATATTTGCACATACAATGTCTTCCATTTGTATTACTATGCAGAGCATCATCTATGGATATAATTGTTGGCGCAAAATTATTTTCATTTAAAGGTGTAATGTGAAGATGAAGTTTGATGAATATTTCGACTTAACCGTAACCATTATATTTAATTTAATTAATTTTTTTTAAAAGACAATTCATTTGGTAGCACATTATAATACTGTTGGGAAGTTGAGCCTTCTACTGCAATGATAAACATTATGATTTTGCATTGTAGCTTGTTAGAAATAATATGCAGGGTCACTTTAAAATGTAATGGGTATAAATAGGCCAAAATGGGGGACTGTGTTTGTTGTGAAAAATACCACAGAGATGGTTGAAACACGTAAACTATCTGAGCAACAATAAAGTCCACTGGAAGCAAGTCGGAGCGTGATGGAACCTGTTTGCAAAAGTAAACGGGTGAGTGGTTGTGTGAGTGGATCTATGAAGGAGGGAGTGGGGGTGTGAGTACTGGTATGGGTCTGTGATTGGGTATGTGAGTAGTGTGGGGGTGTGTGAGTGGGTGTACAAGAGGTTGTATGGGAGTCTGAGTGGGTATGAGAGTGGTTCTGTGGATGAGGTCATCAGCAATGGCATCAGTGATGTAATTTGCGATGTAATCGGTGATGTCATGAGTGATGCCACTGACCATGTCATGAGTGATGTGATATCTGAGGTCATAAGCAGTGCATTGCAGGGACATAAGTTCTAGTTAACTATAACTGCTCTATTACACTGTTTTTTTACAAGTGAAATCTAAGCCTAACTACAACATCCCTGTAACCTTTGGTTTTTTCAGTGATTTCTAAGGTTTTTTCCAGTGATTTCTTAGGTTTTTTAATTCTAATTCCTAACTATAATGTCAATGTAACCTTTGGTTTTTATGGAAATTTCTATGTTTTTTTAACTAGTAGTCAAGTTTACAGAGTGGTGGAGAAAGGGGACAGGACCTCCGACCAGCTCTCAGGAATCCTTCTGTGTCGGACCTACTGTAGGTTATAGGAGGGCTTCTTGGCCCCCAAGGACCCTCAGCATCAAAGAGGACTTCATCTCCCAACCAGTAGTGCACCAGGAGGAGTGTTTGCAGCGTGACGGAGAACGCGGGTGGGCCTCCGAAGATCTCTCAGCAATCCCACTGTGTGGCACTTATAGGAAGTAACAGGAGAGGTTGTTTCCTCCAAGGACCTTCTGCACCCAAAGGGACTTCACCCCCAAGCAGTAGTGCAGCAGGAGGCGTGTTTGCAGAGTGGAGGAGAAAGGGGCGTGACCTCCAAAGACCTCTCAGAAATCCCACTGTGTGGTACTCACTGGATAACAGGAGGGGTTCTTGGTCCCCAGGGCCCCTCAGCAGCCTAGGGGACTTCATCCCCCAACTGGTAGTGCACCAGGAGGTGTGTTTACAGAGTGGTGGAGAAAGTAGGTGTGACCTCTGAAGACCTCTCAGAAATCCCACTGTATGGGCCTTACTGGAGGTTATAGGAGGGCTTGCTGGTCCCCAAGGACCCTCAGCAGCTAAGGGGACTTCATCTCCCAACCAGTAGTGTGCCAAGTGGTGGAGAAAGGGGGCATGGTCTATGAAGACCTCTCCGCATTCCCCCTATGTGGGACTTAATGGAGGTAGCAGGAGGGGTTCCTGTCCCCAAAGATTCTCAGCATCCAACCGGACTTCATCCCCCAACCACTAGGGTGTCAGAAGGTACATTTGCAGAGTGGTTGAGAAAGGGGCCGTGGTCTCCGAACACCTCTCAGAAATCCCACTGTGTGGGACTTACTGGAGGTAATAGAAGGGGTTGTAGGCCCCCAAGGACCCTCACCAGCCAAGGAGACTTCATCCACCAATATGTTATATGCCAGAAGACCCCTTTGCAGAGTGATTGAGAAAGGGGGTGGGGCCCCCGGTGACTTCCCCTGGGGCCAGGGCAATTTTAAACATTTTATTTTATTGGGGACAAGGGCTGTGTGGCCCCCCTACTTGGGCTGATTTTGTCCCAGGGATACGATCCCCCCAGGGCCCTGCCTATGTCTTACAGTTCTGCCTCCTCCCTGGCCCAGATTCTGCCCCGGGGGTTCCATCCCCCTTTTTCAAATTATATTTGTGTTAGGGGAGGAGGCAGAGTGACCCCCCATCCCTGGGCCAATTTCAGCCCAGGTGACCCAACCCTGGGGCCTGGCCATTAAGGAATGGAGGAGGGGGCTGCATGGCCCCCCTCCCCAGGCTGATTTCACACCAGGGACCTCATCCCTGGGACCCAGCCTTGGCTTATAGGTGCCCACAGGGCACCCAGTCAGCACTGGGACCACAGTGGAGCCTGAAGGCCTCCACAGTCCCTGACAGCTCCCCGCCTCCTGCAGGAGCCAGTATCCCTTTCAGAAACAGGGAGCTGCTAAACATGCAGCTCCCTGTATCTGGAGGCAATTTGTCTATTTCCCTGCTTGCTTGACAGTGGGCAGAGAAACAGATGAATGCTCTACTTCCAGGAAGCGAGAGGATTTCTTCGCTCATGCTTGCTGGAAGCGGATTGTTTGCTGTGGCCTGGCGGAAGCGATTAAAGCTCCTACCCAGCCACAGCAAACAACTATGTCCTGGGGTGGGCAACCTGACATAGCAGGAGCCAGCCCTGTGGGTGTGTGGTCCCCAGGGCCATCTGTGGTTTGAGGAGGGAGGGCACATGCCCCCCTTTTTTTTCATGTGGTAGGGCCTGACCCGAGAATGTGGCAGTCCCAGGGTGGAGAACGGCCTGAGAGGAGGACCTCATGGCCCCCTCCCACTTTTAATGTTAATTTTGTCCCAGGATGGGGTGGTCCCTTGGGTCCAGAGGGGGTCAGCATGGCCCCCATTATACTTCATGTAGGTAGCCCCAGGAGGTGGTGGTACCCAGGGCCTGGGGGGGTCAAAGAGGCTTCCCCCTTTAATATCAGATAAGCCCCAGGAGAGGTGGTGGTCCTGGAGCATTTATAAGCTCCAGGATTGCCAACCTGTGTGCCCCCTTCTTTAATTCCCCCATGCCACCAGGACCTGGCCCACCTGGGGGCCTTTTAGAAAGGAAGCGAGGGAGCCAGCACTTTTTAAAATTATTTTTCGGGGCCCCACTAAGCATATTGATGCCTCCTAACTGCTGCAACACCACCAGGGAACAGCAGATCCCTAGCAGCTGTTTCGGTCCTACTGCTCATCTCATAATAGGGATGTGAGGAGACCGCCACTTCTGTGCACCCGTGAGTCTGGCAGTCCGTGGACTTCCAGACTCATAATCAGCCCCGTGAGTGAGTGCATGAGTATCTCAGTGGGTGTATGAGTGTCTGAGTAAGTTTATAAGTGGGATTGAGAGAGTATGAGTGGGGATGTATGTGGGTATATGAGTGTCTGAGTGGGTCTGTGAGTGGGTGTGTGAATCTCTGAGAGGGTCTGTGAATCAGTGCTTGAGTCCCCCAAATAGATCTGAGTGGGTAAGAAAGAGTATGAATGATTCTGTAGGTGGGTGCATGAGGGTCAGACTGTGTCTCTGAGTGGGTGTACATGTCTAAGTTTGTCTCTAAGTGGTTGCATGAGTGACTTGGTCTGTGAGTGGCTGTGAGAGAGTGTAAGTTGTTTTATGGGTAGGTCCATGATTTTTCTGTGGGCCTGGGTGGAGCTCATGCAGTGAATTTGGCAGAGTTACCGTAAAAATCTCTGCCAAATTTCGCAGAGTTCCGTGAGAGGGCGAAGTAGTGCTCAGTCAATCCTAATGAAGTCCCCTTGGCTACGGAGGGTCATTGGGGGCCCAAAAAAAACCTATTATTGTCTCTAGAAAGTTCCCCACAGCGGGATTGCTGAGAACTCGTTGGAGGCCACACCCCACTTTCTCAACCACTCTGCAAAGGGGCTTCCTGGCGCACTACTGGTTGGGGGATGAAGACTCTTTGTTTACTGAGGGTCATTGGGGGCCAAGAACCCCCATTATTACCACAAGTAAGTCCCCCACAGTGGGATTGCTGAGACCTTGTCAGAGGCCCTGTCCCCTTTCTCAACCACTGTTCCAATGCAACTCCTGGCACAATACTGGTTAGAGGATGAACTCCCCTTGGCTGCTGAGGGTCGTGTGGGGCTAAGAACCCCTATTGTTACCACAAGTAAGTCACCCACAGCGGGATTGCTGGGACTTCATCAGAGGCCACACCCAGCTTCTTAACCACTTTGTAAAGAGGCCTCCTGGTGCACTACTGGTTGGGGGATGAATTCTAGGGGTAAGCATCGATAAACTCCACTCCACTGGCAATTGGCGAAGTTTTTGCCAAACTCTGCATTTCAAGTGGAGTACGGAGCAGGAAAACTCCACAAACTCAATCAAAACTTTGCAACAAGACCTCCTGTTAACTCCAGTAAGCCCCACACAGTGGGATTGCTTAGAGGTCATCAGAGGTCACATGCCATTACTCCACCACTCTGAGATAATGCTTACTGGTGCACTACTAGCTGGGGCATGAAGTCCCCTTGGCTCTTGAGGGTCCTTGGGGGCCAATTACCCCTTGTGTTATATCCAGTATGACCCACATAGCTGAATTGCTGAGAGGTTGTCAGACACCACAACCCCTGTCTTCACCATTCTGCAAATGTGCCTCCTGGAGCAATGCTGCTTGGGGGTTGAAGTCCACCTTAGTCCTGAGGCCCTCAGGAGGCAAGGGGCCCACCCTGGGGTTATTAAAACACAAGCACTGGACCCGGTGAAGGCACTTTTTCAAAAACAATTTTTTTTATTTTAAGTGCTTTCATGCCATGGCGGTGTCCGAGGGGGACCCCATGACCATGGCTTGGGGGTCAGGGTATTCCTACCCTGCCTCTTTTCTTTATTTTTTATTTTTTTATTGGGACTCAGTGAAGCCAAGCCCCAAGATGGCTGCCAACATTTCCTGGTTGAAGGCAAAAAGGCCAATCCGAGCGGTGCGTTTCCCTGCACAAGCTCATTTTTTCCATGAAGGCTTTTTGACCAAACATATATCTACCTTTTCTTCTTAAATTTCTCAACAACTGCTGAACGGGTTTACACCAAATAAGCAAAAGGCACTTCTTGAACCGACATCTACCTCCCTGCTACATTTGGTGAAAGTCCATTCAGTGGTTCTGGCTGTAGCTGTGGCTAAAGGTTCCTATAGGAATTAACATTGCAAATGTGCCCTTTATGCATGCCCCAATTTCTCTGTCCCCACTGCACAGATCACCCTCAAACTGTCCATAACACACAGAACCTACCTAGACACCTGTTTTCGAAAATTGCATGAAGATTGGCAAAATGACAGTTATTGCTAAGCCAAAAATGCTTTTCCTATGGAAACGCGGTTATATATATATATATATATATATATATATATATATATATATATATATATACATATATATATAATCTACTGGAGGTCGCCAGTAGATAGTTATAGTTAGGACTGTGTTTCCATAGGAAATCCGCAACATTCTATTTTTATATAACTTTGGCGCCGGTTGACGAATCCTCGCGAAATTTTCAAAATAGGTGGGGCGCTCCGCTCCTACCCTGAAAGTCTCGGGGGGATTCGGCAAACGGGGGCTGAGAAAAAAGGGGGGTCCCAAAACACGTTTTCCCCATGCAATTTTTCATAGGGACCTTTAGTCCAAGGTACAGCCCGAACGGCTGAACAGAATTACTTGAAATTTGGCAGAGAGGTAGTCCTCAGGTGAGGGATGTGCCTTTTGCAGGTCTGGTGTCAATCTGTTCAGTAGTTCCTGAGAAAATCAAAAGTAAAATCATATATATATGTGGGCGGAGCCTAACCACACATCTCATCCTGAGATCTGATTGGCTGTCAGCACTTCATCCAAGAAGTGTTGGCAGCCATCTTGGGACCAATATACATGATAGCACCTCATTAAAAAGCATTGCAGTTAATAGAAGGTTTTAAGACTTTAGTTACATTATAAATCATTTGTTGATGGTACCATACTCATTTTAGGAATTGTGGTGTGTTCTAAGGTGATTTTATCCTGTGAAAAAGCCTTCTGCTGTGAACTCACGAACCATGTTTGAGAGAAAACTATTTTCTCATACTTTTCCCACAGAGTTTTGGAAGGTGATCTATAAGCTAAACTGAGGGCTTATTTTCTGTAAGGTGATTTCACCATGTGAAAAAGCCTTCTGCTGGGATATCATGATTGAGAGAAAAATATTTTCTCATGCTTTTCCCACAGAGGTTTGGAAGGTGATCCATAAGCTAAACTGAGAGCTTATTTTCTGTAAATTCACATTATCTTTCTCAGTCATGTGAGAATGAAGTCTGACATTCTCAGTAAAACATGTACATCCAACAAGGGCAGAGACTGTCAGTTGATTCCTTTGTGTTCTACTGCAGCTTCCCAGAGTGTTCCAAAGAACAACTAGAGCGCTAACAGTCCTACTTATGATAAACGTATGGCACACCTGAAGCCATCTTGCTTGGATTAAAGTGGTAACTCTTAAAACATTTAATTTAAAAAGGAACAAAATGAGGGGGTTTATTTTTCCATAAAAAGTATGATTAGTGCTGCAGAAAGAAAAATTAGGGCACATTTTGAGTGACTTCTCAAATCCTCTTCTATTTCATTAAAAAATTCTGACATGCAGACTTAAACATGCACTTTCAATACCAGCAGCAGTTTTCCCTGGTGAGCAGTAGCTTTACTACAGTGATCTAATGAGCAAAAAGAGTGCTAACATTCTGATTTTATGGCAAATGTGTGACACATCTGAATGCCTTTGGAATCAAAGTAAAAAACTGACAGTATTTCCTACTGAGGAGATTGCAGTAAATGAGGAAATTAGGAAACTTCATAACAAATAAGTCTGCCAAGATGGCCACCAGAGACAAAAGAGCCCAAATGTAGCCCAAATATCACCCAGATGTAGCCCAAGTATAGCCCAATGACAGAATGTCCCAGAGTGTTCTTAAAAACAACTAGAGCGCTTACTGTCTTCATTATGACAAAAGTATGGCACACCTGAAGCCATCTTGATTGGAATAAACTGGTAACACTTAAAACATTTAATTTAAAAAGGAACACAATGAGGGGGTTCATTTTGCCATAGAAATTATGATTAATGCTGAAGAAAGAAAATGAGGGCACATTTTGAGTGACTTCTCAAATCCTCTTCTATTTCATAAAAAAATTCTGACATGCAGACTGAAACATGCACTTTTAATACCAGGAGCAGACTTCCATGGTGAACAGTAGTTTTACTACAGTGATCTAATGAGCAACTAGAGTGCTAACATTCAGAATTTATTGCAAATGTGTGACATATCTGAATACCTTCATGATGGAATCAAAGTAAAAAACTGAAAGCATTTCCTACTGAGGAGACTGCAGTACATGAGGAAATTAGGAAACTTCATAACAAATAAATCTCCCAAGATGCCACCGGAGACAAAAGAGCCCAAATGTAGCCCAAAATCACCCAGATGTAGCCCAAATATAGCCCAATGACAGAAGTGTGCAAAACACTTATTATTTTGTGTTTTTGCAGTGTTATATAGTGCAGACTTGTCAGTTATTGGAGTGCTTTACATGAGCATTGGTTACATCACACAAGAACAAATTCATTTTGGTTGTAGACATGGGGAGACTAAGTGATATGACCAGAATCACAGAATGTCGAGCTGAAGCAGAAACTCCAACCTGGTTCCCCAGTTGCAAAGTCTGCAGTTCTGGAAGTAACACCACATCCTCTCCCCTAAGTGCAACATTTAATCAAGTGGTCAACTGGATAAAAAAACATAAAGGTAACAAATAATTTAAAAGTGCTTTCTCGCTATTTGAAAACTCAGAAAATATGTCCTTATTTTAGTCTTTTAGAGCACTAACCATAATTTTGATGCCAATAAGACCCTCTCAAATATGTAATTTCTAAAGGAAATGCTCTAGGTATTACAGTTTTGATTACGTCAAGATGACGTCAGGCGTTCCACACTTTTGTAATAAATATAGAATGTTAGCAATCTAGTTGTTCATTAGGATACTGTTGAGAGGCAGAGGCCAGGGGCACGGACTCTGAAAATTGAAGGCAGGTAGGAGGGTGCAAAGGGAACAATTTAACCACACTGAGCAGGCAGAAAGGGCCATGGCAGCACCACAGGCTATGGAGGGCAGTGGAAAGGGGGGCAGGGGCAACAAACCAACAATACAGGACTTGCAAGAGAGGCTGTGGCAATGTAATAGACCATTGTGGGCAGAAGGAAGAGGCAATGGTAGTACAACCATACATGCCAACAGACCCGATTCAGCCAGGATACGTCCAATGTTTTTAAGCTCAAATGGGCTTTATTTTATCTGTCTCCTGTCTACAATCTCCTCTTTTTCAATGTAACTCAAAGGGGAAAATCAATACCCCAGTTTTTTTTCAAAATCTCCCTCTTACCAAGTTCAAAATGTTCGCAAGTATGGTACATTGGATCATGGAAGGAAATGGGGTAGGGACATGGATTTGGATAACAGAGGACAGGAGGGACATGGAGAGGTGCACCAAACTGACCCTGCAGGGCAGGCATCAGGGTTTGCAGCAGCACAATACACCACACAGGGCATGCGGGACGGGAGTGCAGCACAACAATCCATAGAAAGCAAGAGGGAGGGAACAGGACCATGCACATGGACAACAGAGAACAGAGGGGCAAGAGGCAGGACCATAATGGACAGACAGGAGAGAAAGCTGCAGCATAACAGACCATAAAGGGCAGGAGGGATGGATCAGGGGCATTACAATGGAACAGACAAGCCAGGAGGGAGGGAGTAGGGGTCTGCACATGTAAACAGAGGGCTGGGGGCAATGGGGCAGGGCAGGAGCAGCAAGATAGCCATGGAGGTCAGGCAGGATGGGCACTAGAAGCAAGACACACCATGAAGAGCAACAGTGAGACTGTGATGGCATACACACAGACCATGGAGGGAAGGTGGGAGGGGTTCAGGGGCAGCTAACTGACCACACAGGGAAGGTGGGAGGGGCCATGGCAGCACAGAAACCATGCATGGCAAGTGGGAGGGTTAGTGGTAGCACAATGGCTATGATGGGCAAGAAGGAGGGGGCAGGGGCATGCACAAAGGATGATGGAGGATAGAAGGGAGGGTCAGGACCTGTGCACAGACAAGAAAGTTCAGGGGAAGGGGCCTCACAACAGACCGCAAGGGGCAGGCAGGAGGAGCAGTTGCAGCACAACAGACCATCGAGGGCAGAAGGGTGTGGCAGTAAAATGGACCATGGAGGACAGGAGGAAGGGGATAGGGGCATGGCATGTGGACAGGCAGGGTGGAGGTGGCAGGGACAGGTTACAGTCATCTGACAATGCTAGGCAGGTGGGAGGGGAGTGGCAGCTCAACAGAACACTCAGAGTAGATAGGAGTGGCAGGCAATGGTGGGTGTAACACAGCATTGGGCTCTGCCAGGAGCGTGCTGTGACTCTCAAGTGATGTTCGTCCCCTTTCCAGAGAGTAAAATAAAAAGTATTACACATCCGGCAGTGGATGTGTGTTTTATTAACCGTGAGGGGGGTTTCTTGCATAGTTTTGGTCGAATTTTTGTCGAATCCCCTTTGAATGGCTTGGTGTGCATGTGTATTAAATGTGCCCGTCAATAGCTACCCATGTTTGTATAAATAAACGACAAGGGTGTCTACCGGGATTAGGCACGGTAGGGCATCAGACATGTCAGAGCTTCACTAGTGGTGTAAATACATTCCACGAGGATTCATTGTATGCATAGTCGCCTTTTAATGAATATCACGCAAATCGTCATGGTGATAGGTACGTACAGTTTGTCCAGCATGTCCTAGGTGTGTCTATAAATATATATTTTTTAAAAATAATAAAAAACAGTGGCCGGCCCTGGGGATTGTGGTCAAAAAAATATAATTAGGAGACAGGCCCTGGGGGATGGGGTAATCAGGGCCAATAAATTAGAATAATAAGGGGAACCACACAGCCCCCCTTCTTAAAAAATTAAAATAAATAAAAGACTGGCACCGTGCCGGAGGCCACGCCCCCTCCTTGCAGCACTCTGCAAACGTGCCCCCTGGCGAGTTGTAAGTTGGGGAATTAATTCCTCTTCAATACTGAGGGTCCCTGAGGGCCAACTAGCCCAACAGGCATCTCCAGTATGCACCAGGGAGCTGCGCTGCAGACAGGTGTTCTGAGGCCAAGCCCCTTTTTACACCTCTCTGCAACGCAGCTCTGTGGTGCTTACTGGAGGTACCTAGTGGTCTAGTTTGACCCTAGGGACCCTTAGGATTCAAGGGGACTTAATCTCTCAACTTAGAACAGCCACAGGGCGTGTTTACACAGTGGTGAAGGGAGGGGACGGGGCCTGAGGTGACGTGTGCAAACACGCACTATGGCACGTTTTAAATTGGGGATATAATTTTCCTTCAATACTGAGGGCCCCTGGGGGCTAACTAGCCCACCAAGTGCTTCCAGTAAGCGCCACTGAGCTGCATTGCAGAGAGGTGGTCCAGGCCGTGCCACTTTTTACACCTCTCTGCAACGCAGCTCTGTGGCACTTACTGGAGGTACCTAGTGGGCTAGTTGGACCCTAGGGACCCTCAGGATTCAAATGAACTTAATCTCCCAACTGAAAATGGACGCAGGGCGTGTTTACACAGTGGTGAAGGGAGGGGACGGGGCCTGAGTTAACGTGTGCAAAAACGCCCTGTGGCCTGTTTTAAGAGGTAGTTTTAATCCCCCTGCCCTATTATATACTAGGGGCTTACAGAGGAGGTCATGCTAATCACAGGGGACGCCAACGCATAATGTTCCCTAGTGTATGTAGGTGTTTTCACTGTATTCTAAGTGTCTTTTAACATAGCACTGGCTCTAGGACTGGTTAGTCAGACTCAGTTACCACCAGTATCCGTCTGAAAAAGTTGAGGGTACAGGATGATTTTGCAACAAGGCTTCTTTCTGCTCTTCTTTTTGTTCTTTCTGCACGTAATCCTTCTTCCTGCACTTTTCTTCATCTTTGAGGACTTCTGTTGCTTCTTTCTGCACTTCTTTTTTTTCTTTCTGTGCATTTTTTCTTCTTTCTTCACATGTCCTATCTCTGTAGACATAGTTAAAAATTAGCATTTAAAAAACCTTTGAAATTCACAGAAAAAACCATAGGTTTCAGGCACGTTATAGTTAGGAATTAGCATTTAAAAAACCTCAGAAATTCACAGAAAAAACCATAGGTTTCAGGGGTGTTATAGTTAGCTGGACTTTTCACTTGTACAAAACCATTCAAATTCCCCCGTTATAGTTAGTTCAGCTAACTATAACTCGCGCGCCCGCAATGCACTGCTGATGACGCCACATATTACATCACTCATGACATGGTCAGTGACATCACTCATGACATCACTGATGACATCTCAAATGACATCACTGATGACATCATCCTTGTGATAGAGTGGCAGACCTCCTCTCACCCTAATATAACCTAGGGGTGGGCGGAATTTGCGTAATCGCGTTACGCAAATCTCCGCGAAACGGTAAAAAATCTCCGCAAACACGCGGAAATTCCGCGAACACGCGGAATTGCTTGTTCGCGATACTTTTTTCCTGTTCGCGATCGCTGTTTGCGTGCTCGTTGTGAAATATCTCTCGAACACGCATATTGAGAACGCGAACAAGCAAAAAATTTTGCGAAGTCGCGGAACGCAGATTTTTGGGCAATTTCGTTTTCTCCGCGGAACGCGAAATTACCCAAATTCCGCAAATTCCGCGAACGGAACGGAATTTACCACCCAGGCCTAATATAACCTTTGATACACACATTCAAAAATAGAGACTAAACTTTTCAAAACAATGGACATACCAATACCAGTTACAACAACCTCCAGTAATTCTAAGATCCAAATACACATCCACTCATTCACCAACAGTCCTATACAGTCACTCATACATGTATTCACTCATCATATGTACTCATACACCTATACATCCTGTTACACAATGCCACTCATCCATAGAGTTACTCACACACATAGTCACTCATGCTAATAAAGAATCAAACGTACATTTATTTGCATATACAGTTATACACACACCACCACACTTACTTCTACGGAAACTTACACATACTTAGTCGTTTAAACAATCACTTATAGAAACACATACTTATTCATACAGGAACTCTTTCAATCTCTCACTCTCACATATACTCACTTATATACACCAATAGTCACATATACTAGTTTAAAACATATGTAGTTTCTCATAAAGACACTATTGAGACAGTCATTCACTCACTAACACACCCATACACACACTCATCCACCCATACAGTCTTGCACACATGCTGTCTTCAACACATACAAAGAGTGAGTCACTCATTCATGCACCTATGCACTACGTAATACCCCCCACCGAACCATGCAGACACTCAGACTGATACTCAAAAAAACAACTAATAACCTATATAGACACCCATGTAGCTACTCACCAACCCATGCAGCCACTTATACACAAAGTGAGAGACTGATACAGATATTTACATATTTAAACATTACCCACTAAGCCATGTATTCACTATGATACACTTAATCAGTCAGTTACACAATCAATTTTTCAAAAACAAATCATCCATTTAGACACTTATATACCCATTAATTCTTCCATCGACCTTGAGATATACATATATAAAACATATTAAATTTTCAGAAAAACACACATTCACTGGATGATGTCATCAGTGATGTCATTTGAGATGTCATCAGTGATGTCATGAGTGATGTCACTGACCATGTCATGAGTGATGTAATATGTGACGTCATCAGCAGTGCATTGCGGGCGCGCGAGTTATAGTTAGCTGAACTAACTATAACGGGGGAATTTCAATGGTTTTGTACAAGTGAAAAGTCCAGCTAACTATAACACCCTTGAAACCTATGGTTTTTTCAGTGAATATATATATATATAGCCGGGTCAGAGGAGACTGCACCACCAGAATCAGTCACTAGCAATATGCAATATTGCCCACCTCAAACGTTCTGCTGCTTGTAGAACGTAAATATATCCTTGAAAATAGATTGGATGAGAGGCAATATATATATATATATATATATATATATATATATATATATATTACCTACTGGCAGTCGCCAGTAGGTAGTTATAGTTAGGACCAAGTTTCCATAGGAAGAGCATTTTTTGTTTTGCTTATAACTTTGGCGCCGTTTGATGAATCTTCATGACATTTTCCTAACCAATTCTTTGTTCCTATCAGCTCCTATGTGGGAAGATTGGGGGTGATTCATCAAGGGGGGGCTGAGAAAAAAAGGGGGGTCCCAAAACATGTTTTTTCTATGTTAATTTCCGTAGGAAACTTTAGACAAGGCTACAAGTCGAATGGGTGAACAGAATTGCCCCAAATTTGGCAGGGAGAAGGGTCTTGGTATAGAAAGCATGCTTTTGTTTATTTGGTGTAAATCGGTTCAGTAGTTTTGGAGAAATATAGAAATTTACAGATATCGATATTTGGGAATTCTGCTATCTGATTGGCTGAGGTGTTACGAGCACGAGCTTGCTGCTTATTGGTTGTGAGCGCTGCGAGCGGTTGCAACTAGGAAGTGTTGGCCGCCATTTTGTGATTTCATTGAAGCGAGTAAGGGGGAAAAAGGGCAAAAAGAGTAGGAAACAGGAGGATAGGAACACTGTAACCTCTGTGGGGGAGTGTGAAGCGAAGTAGTCACACCTACCAGTCTGAAAGTGCGGTGTTGCTCAGAGTGACATGGTGCTGAGATGAGATGCTGCTACAGTCGGGTATGAAACCTAGAGCCTAAACTGTGAGGTTATTGCTGTAAAGTGATGTGCTCTGGTGTTTGTAGGATACCTGTGGAAGTAGTGTTAGTAGGCATTTATACCATACAGGTAGTGGGAAGCGAACTACTGAGCTCTACCGTGCATTTATACTATACCAGAAGTGGGACGCAAAGTACTACGCCTACCGGTGTGAAGACTCGGGGATCAAACCGAGCTGATTGTTGTAAAGTGATGGGCTGTGGGCGCTGTAGCATACTGGCTGCTGTAGTATAATTGTAAGTAGTGTTAGTATGCGTTTATACTATACAGGGAGTGGAAAGCGAACTACTCACCCCTACTGGTCTGAAGTCTCGGGGATTAAACTGTGAGCTCATTGCTGTAAAGTGATGTGCTCTGTGTACTATTTCAATGTAAGTCATAGTATAATGTTAGTATGTAATGATACCATAATGTAAGTATGTAATGTTAGAATGTAGGGCTGTCATGAGAGGAATCTTGGGGAGTTTGTACACGGTGCTGGAGAAGACAGATGCCTTGGTGTCTGGTCCTGTTGGTGGCTGTTTAAGCTGTCTTCTTTTCCTGCAATAAATCTACTTATCGGATCCACTACTGTCTTCCTGTTCACTACATAAATTTGGCAACGAGCGGGAGAAGGTGAAAAAAAGGCAGCACTCACCAAAATCTTGCGCTTGCTTGCATTGTGCTGAAGACCTGTTTTCTTGTTGAATCTGTTTCTACTCATCCCAGGGTTGTGTGCTGAAGACCCGTTTTCTTGGTGAATCTGTTTCTACTCATCCCAGGGTCGTCGGCTGATCGAACTATGTGATCCTACCTCTGGTACGATTTATATTTTTTGATTTTGGGCTTCCTCTGCCTCTTCACTACACTCTGGTTGCTGTACCACACGTCTGCAAGTAGTGTTAGTATGCGTTTATACTAATTCTGTAGTTATGCATTAAACAAAGCATCATGGTCCCATCGAGCGCCACCTCCCAGGCGCAGGTCATACAATGTCCTGGGGTGTGCAAGCGCGGGACATTTATGTTTGCTATTACAGAGCGGGAGCATTGCTTGCACCCTGTGATAGTAAATTCTTGTTTGCCTTGTTTGCCTCGTTGAAGCGAGAGGAGGAAAACCTTGTATTGTTTCAATAAAGCGGAACCGAATGGTAAAAATGGAGAAAAAAAAATAAAGCGGGGTCTCACCCGTTCATTTAAATGAGCTCACTGGTGGGTAATGTTCCGGGGCCAATCCTATTATTATATTGCAGGGTCTCTGCTGCACTGGGGATCTTAATCTCACATGTAAATTAGGCGCGGGAGGGCACAGAGACGTTTCAAAGACTAGGGGATCGACACCTCCCCGGGTATTGTTTATGAATTGTTCGGGGGGTCTTCAAGGCCAACTCAAGACCGGGGATCGGCAACCTCCGGGGCTTTATTTAAATATGCAGGGTGGGCCTCGCCAGTCCTTGAAGCCTCGGTGGCCCTAGGCAGTGCCTTATTGGTTCTGAAATCACACTCGCAGTACTCATGGTGTTATAAGTGATACACTCATAGAACTCTTGCCGTTGTACAATTATCCAGGCTTCATTTATGTAATAGTCTGTTGGTTTATATTTGGTAGGTGCACCGGAAAATTAAACAAAATTTCCCTTATAACCTACTATCAATATCAACCACCGATTTTCACAATAAACAGACAAGTGTTGTCAGAAAAAGAAGACCCATACACTCAGGTATTTATTGGTAAAAAAAATAACTTTTATTAACACAACACAAATAAATGGAAATGTAACTTTGTTCGAACAACAGTAAAACATGAAAGAAGTGGGTGGGACTCCTCCGGAAGCGGCGTACAAAACCTGCAAGACAAAAAAGAAACATAAGTATGTGTGCCATGTCTAAGAGAAAAAGAAAGGTAGTGAGAATGAACGGAGGAAAGTGAGACTGAGACAGAGAGCCAGTGGGTGGAAGGGAGAATGGGACGGAGAGTGAAAAGAACAGAGGGAGGAGGAGACAGAGCACCAGCCTACTGCACCCAGCCCTCACTGTTCACCTCCCATCACCCGTGTGTCTGGGGCACTTGGGTCCGTGAGAAAGAGTGCCGTCCAGCAAGTCCTTAAAATATAACAGAGATATGAATGAGGCCAGAGATTACATTATTATCTACGGCAACATCGCTTGCCTGCACATGTGCACCCAGGCTGCTGCATCCCAGCCCCTTTCTCCACTCTGTGTTCAATTGCAGCTCCTGCGCGCTGAGGCTTCACTGCTCACTTGTCACAACCGGTGTGTCCAAGGACCAGCTGGCGCGAGCTCCAACTCCAGGGTGCCGCTATCAGGGTGGCCCAGCAGGTCTCCAGTCGGGGACGGTGTCTTGATACCACCGTGGAAGGCGTCAGAATGCCCAGGGCATCATCACGGGGTTAGCACCCGCTCCGCCCATTTTGGCTCCACTAACCCAGTGTCTGAAAAGGGAGAAAAAATAAAATGTTGGAAACGTCTTGAGGTAAATGAAGGTTTCTTTCAGCGTTAATAGAGAACACAGTTGAGTGCATCCTTCCTTCTTGAAGTATGATCTTCGAACTGTTAGTGGTAATCGTGGTTCAAAGAGGAGTTGGAGTGCACGAGAATATACAAGGGTAAATAATAATATGTTATGCCAACGTTCACATACAAAGGAACCAAGCGCATGGTAGAAGCATAATGTGTGCATGTACATTTAGTAATCAGCTCACTACAGTGCCCCAAAAGCCAACGCCACGTGTCTGTAGGGCAGCGCTGCCCGCTGGCTCAGGCCTACAGTACGGTCCACAAGGTCCTTAAAATGAGACAGAGATGTGACTGAATGAGGTCAGACATCACATCGGTACGCAGGGTAACATTGGTGGTTTGCACCTTTGCACACAGGCTGATGCACCCCACCCCATCCGCAGCACTGCGCTCAACACGTGTCTGTAGGGCAGCACTGCCCGCTGGCTCAGGCCTACAGTACGGTCCAGCAGGTCCTTAAAATGAGACAGACATGTGACTGAATGAGGTCTGGGAACACATTATTAAGCAGGGCAATATCGCTTGTTTGTACCTGCGCACCCAGGCTGATGCACCCCACCCCTCCCGCAGCATCGCGCTCAATTGCAGTCCCTGTGCACCCAGGCCCCACTGCTCACCTGCTGTCATTGTTGTTTGTTCAAACACAACGGGCAGCAGTGTTTACAATTCAGGTGCAGTGTTGATTGTGTCGATGGTGTACGCCTTATGGATCCCTTTTTTTATTGTGCATTGTGATATCCGAGGTAAATGCGACCATATCACCTGAGGCACTGGGACATGTGGCGTCGTCATTATCCTATTTATACGTATGCAAAGTGGGCAGGGCTTGCGTATGCCAGGTGAGCGTAGGGTTGTGAATAATAGTTCCGGGGACCTGGGCGTTGTTCAGTTTCTGCCTGGCCAGGAAGTGTACTTATGTGTGTTTCTGTTGCAGTTTTGATGTCGCAGAATGCGCAATTTACATTAATGTAGCATATACCGGGAGGGCGGCAACTATCGCTAATGAGATGCTGTTCGAAAACATTGACTGGCCAACATCACATGTCGTTGTCAAGGTTGTGGATATGCGCAGACACTCATGTCAATGGTGAGCGGTATTATTGAAAGTGTTGCTATCGCGAAGCGCACACATGTGAATGTGCTCTGATGGAGGGAGGATCAGCAGTGAGGCTACGTCATAAATAGTGATAATGTTCATTATAGTCAAGCAATGCATGCCAAACGTGAATCTGAAAGTCTCACATGTGACACACTACTATACCGGTAAAGCCTGACAACAGAGTATACAGCAATACAAATGTACACATTACTGTTTATTGTTTGTCACATGTGATCTAGGATGTGCACTCTGCCCGTGGCTTATGATACCCCTTCGAGCCAGCAATACCCAGGCCAAAAGGCAGCACAATAGTGTGCACACACACAAACCAGGGGCATCGTGTAACACACGTTTGATGTAACATTTGAGATGCATGGCCATCACACATGGCAGGCTAATGTACAGACCATGAATATTGATCAAGATGATCGTTGCATGTTGTGTTTAGTAGAAGATATGTGTACACAGCAAAAAAAACTTTCAAAAAAGATCTCTAAGCAGAAGGGTTGTGTCTCATCAAATGCTGTAGAGAGAATGACTAAAATGGGTGGGTCCTCCAACTGTTACAATGGGAAATGTTATGAAATAATCAAATGCTTTTTTTAACGTCACATGGCAATCGCGCATCGAGGGCGCAAGGAGACTGCACCCGACAAGATTTTGAGAAAGTATATTTATCATAATATTAGTTTATTACAGTTAGAAATATATAAATGTTTAAAATATTTTAGATTATCGCTTGTTCTCATATACAGTTTAAAGTTATTTAGATATAGTTTTGAGACATACAAAAAAACAGAGGGAATGGCATACCCGGCGCGACACCATACGTCTATGACGTAACACAGGGCCTGGCAGCATGCACTCGTCGCATACGCAACACGCAGCGGGCGTGACCCCATACGTACATGATGTAACGCGTGGCTTGGTACTGTGTACTCTTCGGATACCTATGTAGCAACTGGCACAAACTCATACGTATATGATGTTACACGGGCCGTGGTGCCACAAATCCGTCGGATACGAAATGCGCATCTTTTACGAGTTTAGCAATATGGCGGATAGGATTCGCGTGGTGATGGAGCTTGGTACACTACCGGTATGGGAGTGCAGTTTTCTCAACCAAAAAGAAAGATAAACATATTTTTGGGGGAAGATATAAAACATTACTTAATTTTTAAAGTAAAAAAAAAGAAGTGTAACAGAGTTCCAAAATATTTAAAAAACAATAGAAAAAATATAAGTTTTATAAACATTAAAATATGAAATTAACATGTAAAAAACCTTCAAAATTCACAGAAAATACCATAGGTTTTACAGATGTTATAGTTAGGAATTAGCATTTAAAACCCTTTGTAATTCACTAAAAAAAACATAGGTATCAGGGACGTTATAGTTAGTTGGACAATTGACTCATATAAAACCAGAGAAATTCACCTGTTATAGTTAGTTGAGCTAACTATAACTCGTGGGCCCGCAATGCACTGCTGATGATTTCACATATTACATCACTCATGACATGGTCAGTGACATCACTGATGACATCACTGATGACATCATCCATGTGATAATCTGATGCACATATTGATGCACTAATATAAACTTTGATACACCCATTCTAAAATGGAGACTACAATTTTTTAAACTATACACACAACAATGCCATATACTACATACCACTAACTGTTTCCTAGGTCTACACACACATCCAGTCAATATAGTAGTATAATATGCACTCATACATCTATACATGCAGTCACACTACGCCGCTCATCCATAGAGTTACTCACACACCTAGTCAGTAATGCAAAGAATCAATCACATATCCATTTACTCATGTATGCAGTTATACACACCAAGTCCGTTATTTATAGACACACCATATCACTTATTTATAGAGATACTAACACATATTTACTGTCTTATACAATTACTGATACAGGCAGACACTCATTTAAACACAAACTCTTCAAATAACTTACTCTCATGTATAGTCATTTATATACTCCAACACTCACATATAGTGCCTTAAAACATATGTAGTTAGTCACACATATACCACTGAGACATTCATTCATTCACCAACACACTCATACCATTACACACAGTAACTCATCCATACAGCCCTTTCCAGATGTGCTGTTGAATCCATAAAACCAGTGAATCACCCACTCAGACATCTATGCACAGAATCATAAACCCCCCACCCACCCATACAGACACTCAGGGTCGCATACAGATACTCAGACAATAAATCAATAACCCATATAGATACTCATGTAGCCATTCAGCAACCCATGCAGTCACTTACACACAAACTGAGAGACTAATACAGACTTTCACACAGTGTAGTCACTAACCCATGCATTCACTAACACACGTTCAATCACTCACTTATACAGTCACTCACACACCTACTAAATAAACCCTTCAGGCACTTGTAAATGCATTCATTCTTCAGTACATCTTGGCATAGATATATATGAAAAATATTTAAACTTTACAGAAACACACATTCACTGGATGATATCATCAGTGATGTCATTTGAGATGTCATCAGTGATGTCACTGACCATGTCATGAGTGATGTGATATATGACATCATCAGCAGTGCATTGCGGGCGCGGGAGTTATAGTTAGCTCAACTAACTATAACAGGCGAATTTCTCTGGTTTTATATGAGTCATATGTCCAACTAACTATAACGTCCCTGAAACCTATAGTTTTTTTAGTGAATTTCAAAGCTTTTTAAATGCGAATTCCTAACTATAACGTCTCTAAAACCTATGGTTTTTTCAGTGAATTTCAAAGCTTTTTTAAATGCTAATTTCTAACTATGACGTCTCTGAAACCTATGGTTTTTTCGGTGAATTTCAAAGGTTTTTTAAATGCTAATTTTTAAGTGTAATAGTAGTTATACCTATTTTCTTGTACTGATTTTCTACATTGTTTTAACTGTTTATTTATACATATTTTATTCATTAAATAACATTATATATTTTTCTGAAAATTGCAAAAAAAAAAAAACTGAAATATTGTTTAATTTTTTTGTTTTATTTTTTTGTTTTAATATATTTATATATATATATATATATATTTTTTTTTTGTTTAAATCAAATTTTCGCACCCAAAGCTTACACATCACAGTGGGTGCGCGGATTCTAGCCACCATTTTAGAAACGACGTGAAGGATCCACGTACGGTGTGCGATGGCTGCGGGTTTTTCAGCTACATCATATACATTTAATATTACGTGATGTGCGCGATTGGTAAGCGACCAGTCCGCGACTCCTGCTCCCACGCATTTGCGACACATGCGCATTATGGTAGTGGATCCCGCGTGATGTCATATACGTGCTGGGGCGCGCTGGGTGCGCGACTCCCATGAATTTTTTTTATGTTCTAAAATGATATGTATGTGTGTTTAATATACATATTAGGGCAAGAGACTATCTAAGATATTCATAAAAATAATATATTTGTACATATAATAAACTTTTATTATTTTTAAATATATTTTTGCGAAGTCGCGTCGGGTGCGTGCTTCGTGAGTGCAGAGTGCGCGGATCCCATGTGACCTAAAAAAAAAGATTTCATCGGTTCATAACATTTTCTTCTGTAGCTATTGAAGGACCCCACCCATTTTAATCATTCTTGTTGGAGCATCTTTAGAGAGACATCTCTTTTCCTACAAAAACCCTTTTTGCTTGGTTTTTTTTGGTGTTTTTCAAAAAATATCAAACAAAATGGCATCTGGACAGTAGCAGCAGCAGGAGGAAGTATCTTCTGAAGAAGAATTCTTGCAGGAGGCACCACATCCACAGAGGCCAGAATCTGTCGTGTGGAAATTCTTCACTTTTCCACCTGGAGAGAAGAAAGTAAATGCGAGAAAGGTGACGTGCAAACTTTGTGACCGAGTCCTGTCAAGAGACAGTGAAAAAAAATACTCTTGTAGCACTGCTTCTATGTAGAAGCATCTCCGGACCACACATCCTCTCAATCTTGCTCGGGAGGTAATGAGGCAAGCTGCTTTGAACCCCTCACCTGCTGTGGCAAGTACATCTGGAGCATCCTCAGGAACACCTGCAATGGACATTAGGCCAGAATTCGCCTTTCTCGAGCAACACTGCTTGAAGTGTAAGAAACTTATATGCTTCGGTGAGCAGTTGGTGGATGCAGTTTGTGCAGCGCAATGCAACCATCGTTGTTAATTTTTTTGTTTTTGGAATGATAAGTAATTCCAAATGTTTCCTGTTTTATTCGTTCTTTTTTTGTTCATTTTTTGAAAAAAAAACAAAAATACAAAATTGTTCAAAAAAATACAAAAGAAAAAAGAAGAATTAATAGGTGAAGATTTTTTAGTAAGTACTGCATCGTGACACTGCAAGATCTTTAACTGCACTGCACTGTGGCACTTCCGAAGCGCAGGGATGTGACATATGTACATAAATATGTTGCAACTCTGTGCTTCCCTCTGCACTGCTGCACAAACTGCAGCCATGCGGTGACACAGGCACCCTTGCACCATGATGCAAGGATGTCTGTGTCGTGTGGAGATTGTGGAGATTGAACACCTTCCTGCACAAAAAACATTCAGTAAAGGCATTTTCCTCTTTCAATGTATGCTGTGGAATGCAGCATGCATTGAAAGAGGAAAAAATGAGGAGAAATGAAAACAATTCTCCTCGTTGTGCCTTGCTACACCAACTCTAGGGTGGCACAGCATTCACACACATCTCAAGATTTATGATTTCTCATAAATCTGGAGATGTGTCTTGTTCTATGGGTGTTGCGTGGGAACACCCACAGCAACATCTATGGGACGCCCCTTCAACGCAAAGTTCTGTGTTTGAAGGGGTCGTATTTACAAGGAGAGGAAAAACCACGCAGGGTGGCTTTTCCTCTCCTTGTAAATATGAAGGAGTGCCTGGCCCCATCACTACGTTACAAAAAGTGACGTACTGGTGGCGCAGGGTGCTTGTAAATCTGCCCCATAAGTGCTTAGGTATTGGCAGACTGATACAATACGAACATAGTGCTGGATGGGTGATTGAAGAATTGCATGAGACTGACAGGAGGTAGCCTACACTGCCTGGGTACTACTTCAGTATTTAATGGAGTGGACCGATAGTATGCATCTGTTTAGAGATTTGTAGGGATTATGCACAGAATATTTTATGTGTACTTGTGTTGGTGCCTAGGTCATTTTATAAGAATACCACGAGTAACTGGAATGATAACAGTGCTGCAAACAGACTGAACACTTAATTTATAAGTGCTTACGAATTGGTGGAGTGATAGGATAAGTAGATAGTGGTAGATAAGTGATTAAAGAAGTGCATGGGACAGACTGGACGATTCCTACACTGCATGAGTACTAACTGGGTATTTAGAAGAGTGTATCAATAGTATGTAGCTAGTTAGAGGTCTGCTTGGATAGTGCACAACATATTATAGATGTACTTGTGTTAGTAGCAAACAGAGTGAACACAATTTATAAGTGCTTAGGAATTGGTGGAGTAATAGGATAAGTAGGTAGTGCTGGATGGGTTATTGGAGAAATGCATGGGACAGACAGGAGGATTCCTACACTGCATAGGTACTAACTGGGTATTTAGAAGAACGTATCAATAGTTTGTAGCTGGTTAAAGGTGTGCATGCATCGTGTACAAAATATTGTACCTGCACTTGTGTTTTTGACTACGCCATTCCTTAAGAATACGACTAATAACTGGAGTAATTTCAGTGTTGCAAAGAAAGTGTGTGCTGAATTTATAAGTGCTTAGGTATTGGTGGAATGATAGGATATGTAGATAGTGCTGGATGGGTGAATGGAGAAGTGCATGGGACAGACAGATGGATTCCTAGACTGCATAGGTGCTAACTGGGTATTTATAAGAGTGTATCAATAGTATGTAGCTGGTTAGAGGTCTGCATGCATAGTGTACAAAATATTGCACCTGCACTTATTTTAGTGGCTAGGCCATTCCTTAAGTATATGACTAATAACTGGAGTAATTTCAGTGCTGCAAAGAGAGTGCATGCTAAATTTATTAGTGCTTAGTTATTGGCAGAGTGATAGGATACGTAGATAGTGCTGGATGGTTGAATGGAGAAGTGCATGGGACAGACAGAAGGATTCCTGGACTGTATAGGTACTAACTGAGTATTTGAAAAAGACTGTATCAAAGCTATGTAGCTGATTAGAGGTCTGCATGCATAGTGCACAGAATATTGTAGCTATACTAGTATTGGTGGGTCTATGGTTTCGAGAATGGTAGTCTGTATTTTAGGGTGTGAGGAGGTGCATCAGATGATCACGTATATGATGTCATCAGTGATGTCATTTGAGATGTCATCAGTGATGTCATCAGTGATGTCACTGACCATGTCATGAGTGATGTAATATGTGACATCCTCAGCAGTGCATTGCTTTAATCCAAAAAGCTGGTGGACATATTGGCCTGGTCACGATGTGAAAATTCAGGAATTGATACAATAAAGAAATGAAAACATTTGTTAATATGCACACAATGTCATTTCTGCATATCTTGCCCCGTGACCGCCATACCTGTATGTTCATCAACGTGACCTATTCATAATAAACATACTTAGAATTGCAAACATCAACATAAACAACGGACTACACATTACTTTAAAGTGAAAGGCTATCAGCCATATTAATCTGGGCACGTTGCGTATTATAATGGGTCTTACACGAAAGAAAAGGAAAAAAGGGGTGTTAATATGCACACACTATCCCTAAATAAAGTTCTAGCGATTATAGTTCCATTCCATTCACAGCTCATTAGAGATGTCATGAGTGATGTCATGAGTGATGTAACTGACCATGTCATGAATGATGTAATGTCTGAGGTCATTAGCAGTACATTGCGGGGGCGTAAGTTATAGTTAGCTCAGGAAACTATAATTGCTGAATTTCACTGGTTGTGTAGGAATGAAATCTGAGTCTAACTATACCGTCCCTGTAATCCTTGTTTTTTTCAGCATTTTTCTAGGTTTTTTTTAACGTTAAGTAAGATGCATATCACAATGGATGGTGGGGGGTTGGAAGCAGGGCCTGGCATTGTGCTGCCCCCACCCAAGCTTGCTGCTCCTGCCTTCCCTACACCTAGCCATCCATTGTCCAAGTCTATGTCCCTGCTCCCTTATTACAGCCCTGTGTGGCCGTTGTTCTGCCACTGACCTTCCCGCCTTCTCTGAACAGTTAGCTTGCTGCCCCATCCAACTCCTCCCTATCCTCTGTTGTCGGAATCCATGGACTAGCCTCCTCCCTCCTGCCATTTATGGTCTGATGTGCTGCCACTGCCCTCCATTTAGCATGATGTACCAGTCCACTCCTCCTGCCCTCCATTGCCCAATTCTATGCCCCATCATTGACCTCCTGCTTAGCCTCTGTGCTTAGCTTGCTGCCCCTATTCTCCTTCCCCCTGCCCTCCGATGTCTTTGTGCATGCCCCTGCTCCATCCTGTCTGCCCACCATATTCCATGGACCTGCCACTCCTATCTACTCTTAGTGTTCTGTTGAGCTGCCACTCCCCTTCCACCTGCCTAGCATTGTCAGATGACTGTAACCTGTCCCTGCCACCTCTACCCTGCCTGTCCACATTTCATGCCCCTATCCCCTTCCTCCTGTCCTCCATGGTCCATTTTACTGCCACACCCTTCTGCCCTCCCTGGTGGTCTGTTGTGAGGCCCCTTCCCCTGAACTTGTCTGTGCCTAGGTCCTGACCCTCCCTACGATCCTCCATGCCCCTGCACCCTCCTTCTTGCCCATCATAGCCAGTGTGCTGCCACTATCCCTCCCACTTGTCATACATGGTCTTCTGTGCTGTCACAGCCCCTCCCACCTTCCCTGTGTAGTCAGGCAGCTGCCCCTAACCCTCTCCCACCTTCCCTCCATGGTCTGTGTGTATGCCATCACAGTCTCACTGTTGCTCTCCATGGTGTGTCTTGCTTCTAGTGCCCATCCTGCCTGACCTCCATGGTCATCTTGCTGCTCCTGCCCTGCCCCCTTGTCCCCAGCCCTCAGTTTCCATGTGCAGACCCCCATTCCCTCCCTCCTGTCTTATCTGTTCCATTGTAATGCCCCTGATCTGTCCCTCCTGCGCTTTATGGTCTGTTATGCTGCAGCTTTCTCTCCTGTCTGTCCATTATGGTCAGCTAGCTACCATTGCCTCTTTCCCCTCTGTTCTCTCTTGTCCATGTACATGGTTCTGTCCCCTCCCTATTGCTTTCTATGGATTGTTGTGCTGCACCCCTGTCCCGCATGCCCTGTGTGATGTATTGTGCTGCTGCAAACCCTGATGCCTGCCCTATAGGGTCAGTTTGGTGCACCTCTCCATGTCCCTCCTGTCCTCTGTTATCTGAGTCCATGTCCCTACCCCAATTTCTCCTGCCTTCCATGATCCAATGTACCATACTTGCGAACATTTTGAACTTGGTAAGAGGGAGATTTTGAAAAAAAACTGGGGTATTGATTTTCCCCTTTGAGTTACATTGAAAAAGAGGAGATTTTAGACAGGAGACAGTTCAAATAAAGCCCAATTGAGCTTAAAAACATTGGACGTTTCCTGGCTGAATCGGGTCTGTTGGCATGTATGGTTGTACTACCACTGCCTCTTCCTTCTGCCCACAATGGTCTATTATATTGCCACAGCCTCTCTTGCCAGTCCTGTATTGTTGGTTTGTTGCCCCTGCCCCCCTTTCCACTGCCCTCCATAGTCTGTTGGGCTGCCACTCCCCTTCCTGCCTGCCCAGTGTGATCAAATTGTTGCCTCTGCACCCTCCTACCTGCCTTCAATTTTCAAAGTCCGTGCCCCTGGCCTCTGCCTCTCGACAGTATCCTAATGAACAACTAGATTGCTAACATTCTATATTTATTACAAAAGTGTGGAACGCCTGACGTCATCTTAATGTAATCAAAACTGTAATACCTAGAGCATTTCCTTTAGAAATTACATATATGAGAGGGTCTTATTTGCATCAAAATTATGGTTAGTGCTCTAAAAAACTAAAATGAGGACATATTTTCTGAGTTTTCAAATAGCGACAAAGCACTTTTAAATTATTTGTTATCTTTATGTTTTTTTATCCAGTTGACCACTTGATTAAATGTTGCACTTAGGGGAGAGGATGTGGTATTACTTCCAGAGCTGCAGACTTTTCAACAGGGGAACCAGGTTGGAGTTTCTGCTTCATCTCGACATTCTGTGATTCTGGTCAAATCACTTAATCTCCCCATGTCTACAACCAAAATGAATTTGTTCTTGTGTGATGTAACCAATGCTCATGTAAACCACTCCAATACCTGACAAGTCTGCACTATATAAAACTGTACAAACACAAAAAATAAAAAGTGTTTTGCACACTTCTGTCATTGGGCTACATGTGGGCTACATCTGGGTGATATTTGTGCTACATTTGGGCTCTTTTGTCTCTGGTGGCCATCTTGGGAGATTTATTTGCTATGAAGTTTCCTAATTTCCTCATTTACTGCAGTCTCCTCAGTAGGAAATGCTTTCAGTTTTTTACTTTGGTTCCATCAAGAAGGCATTCAGATGTGTCACACATTTGCCATAAATTCTGAATGTTAGCACTCTAGTTGCTCATTAGATCACTGTAGTAAAGCTACTGCTCACCAGGGAAGTCTGCTGCTGGTATTCAAAGTGCATGTTTCAGTCTGCATGTCAGAATTTTAATGAAATAGAAGAGGATTTGAGAAGTCAAAATGTTCCCTAATTTTTTTTTCTGCAGCACTAATCATATTTTCTATGGCAAAATGAACCCCCTCTTGTTGTTTCTTTGCAAATTAAATGTTTTAAGTGTTACCACTTTATTCCAATCAAGATGGCTTCAGGTGTGCCATACTTTTGTCATAAGTAAGACAGTAAGCGCTCTAGTTGTTCTTTAGAACACTCTACATTGGGCTATACTTGGGCTACATCTGGGTGATATTTGTGCTACATTTGGGCTCTTTTGTCTCTGGTGGCCATCTTGGGAGACTTATTTGTTATGAAGTTTCCTAATTTCCTCATTTACTACAGTCTCCACAGTAGAAAATACTTTCAGTTTTTTACTTTGATTCCATCAAGAAGGCATTCAGACGTGTCACACATTTGCCATAAATTCAGAATGTTAGCACTCTAGTTGCTCATTAGATCACTGTAGTAAAGCTACTGCTCAAGAGGGAAGTCTGCTGCTGGTATTGAAAGTGCATTTTTCAGTCTGCATGTCAGAATTTTTTAATGAAGTAGAAGAGGATTTGAGAAGTCACTCAAAATGTGCCCTAATTTTTCTTTCTGCAGCACTAATCATACTTTCTATGGCAAAATGAACCCCCTCATTTTGTTCCTTTTTAAATTAAATGTTTTAAGAGTTACCACTTTATTCCAATCAAGATGGCTTCAGGTGTGCAATATGTTTGTCATAAGTAGGACTGTTAGCGCTCTAGTTGTTCTTTAGAACACTCTGGGAAGCTGCAGTGCAACACAAAGGAATCAACTGACAGTCTCTGCCCTTGTTGGATGTACATGTTTTACTGAGAATGTCAGACTTCATTCTCACATGACTGAGAAAGATAATGTGAATTTTCAGAAAATATGCTCTGAGTTTAGCTTATAGATCACCTTCCAAACCTCTGTGGGAAAAGCATGAGAAAATAGTTTTCTCTCAAACATGATTCATGATATCCCAGCAGAAGGCTTTTTCACATGGTAAAATCACCTTAGAACACACCACAATTCCTAAAATGAGTATGGTACCATCAACAGATGATTTATAATTTAACTAAAGTCTTAAAACCTTCTATTAACTGCATTGCTTTTTAATGAGGTGCGATCATGTATATTGGTCCCAAGATGGCTGCCAACCCTTCTTGGATGAAGTGCTGACAGCCAATCAGATCTCACGATGAGATGTGTGGTTAGGCTCCGCCCAGATATATATGTGATTTTACTTTTGATTTTCTCAGGAACTACTGAACAGATTTACACCATTTAACCAAAAGGCACGCCTCTGAACCAAACCTACCTTTTTGCCAAATTTGGTGTAATTCTGTTCAACAGTTCGGGCTGTAGCTGCGACTAAAGGTTCCTATGGAAAACTGCATGGGGAAAACACGTTTTGGGACCCCCCTTTTTTCTCAGCCCCCACTTTATGAATCACCCTGAGTCTTTCAGGATAGGAGTGGACTGGAGCTGCCCAAAAGTTTCGAAAATGTTGCGAACATTCGTCAACCGGCGCCAAAGTTATTGGGAATAGAATTTTGCGGATTTCCAATGGAAAATAGGTCCTAACTATAACTACCTACTGGCGACCGTCAGTAGGTAATATATATATATATATATATATATATATATATATATATATATATATATATATATATATATATATATATATATTATATATATATTCACTGAATAAACCATAGGTTTCAGGAGTGTTATAGTTAACTGGACATTTTCCTCGTACAAAACCCTAGAAATTCCCCTGTTATAGTTAGTTCAGCTAACTATAACTCGCGCCCCTGCAATGCACTGCTGATGACGTCACATATTACATCACTCATCACATGGTCAGTGACAAAAACATGCAAGGTGTAATACTATTGAGATGAATTATTGTATATATTAGGTATTGTGAACTTCTGTATGGAGTTTACATATTCAATGTACTGCAATGATGGTTATTTATATTGTTTTTAGCCTTGATAAAGTCATAGGGATACTTTCCCGAGAGGACAAAACATGTGTTGGCTAAAGGAGGTCTAAGAGCCAAAATAAAAAGCCAGAATAAACCCAAAAGATGAGACATAAGTATTTCTGTGTTCATTGTACTGCGTAGTCTGAATGAATCTGATTATATGAATTGCGCTTGTCTCTAGAGGTTAAACTATAACATACACTCCCACATTGCACTGCTTATGACCTCACATATTACATCACTCATGACATGTCAGTGATATCACTGATGACATCTCAAACAACATCACTGATGATATCATTAACAGAACTACTCACACACCCATAGAAAGTCTCATAGCTCAACTATCTATAACTGCTGAATTTCTCTGGTTTTGTACTAGTCAAATTTGATCCTAAATATAACGTCCCTGTAACCTTTGTTTTTTTCAAATAACTATATTTATATATATATATATATATATTCCCCTGTTATAGTTAGTTCAGCTAACTATAACTCGCGCCCCCGCAATGCACTGCTGATGACGTCACATATTACATCACTCATGACATGGTCAGTGACATCACTGATGACATCACTGATGACATCATCCAGTGAGTATGTGTTTCTGTACAGTTTTAATATGTTTAATATATATAGGGAAAGGTCTGTTGAAGAATGAGTGGGTGTACAAGTGTGTGAATGGATGATTTTCTAGGTGCGTAACTGACTCTATAAGTGAGTCATTAAATGTATCTTACTGCAGACTAGTGACTCAACTGTGTGAATGTCTGTATGTGTCTCTGTGTAGGTGTATAAGTGGCTGCATGGTTTTGTGAATAGCTATATGAGTGTCCATATGGGTTATTGATTGGTTGTCTGAGTATCTCTATGGGTGCCTGAGTGTTTGTGTGGGTAGGGTGTGTGTGACTCTATGCATAGATGTGTGAGTGGGTGATTCTATGGGTGCATGGTTTTAAGAGTGCATCTGTGATGGACTGTATGGTTGGGTGAGTGTAGGTATGGGTGTGTTAGGGATTGAATGTATATCTCAGTGGTACACGTGTAACTAACTACATATGTGAAAGGCAGTATATATGTGTGTAAGAGTATATAAGTGGGTATATGTGAGAGTGTGTGATTGTGAGAGTGGCTGTATGGATGAGTGTGTGCTTGTATCAATGATTTCATAAGAGCGTAAGAATGTGGTACTATTTTTATGAGTAAGTGAATTTGAGTGTGTTTAACTGTATAGGTGAGTAAATTGGACTGTATTAAAATTACTTGCAAGACTGACTAGGTGTGTCAGCACCTCAATGGATGATTGGCGGTGTGTGAGTGTCTATATAGGTGTATAAATGCATATGATAGTCTTGTACGGAGTGACTGTAAGTATAACTATACAGGTGAGCGCGTGGAGGTGTATGTAGACCTAAGTGTTAATGAGTGGGTATGTAGTTATTGGTTTTGGAGTATCTATGGGTTTCAAAATGGCCGTCTGAAATTTTGAGTCGGTGTATCAAAGGTTATATTAGGGTGTGAGAAGATACACTAATTTATCACATGGATGATGTCATCAGTGATGTCATTTGAGATGTCATCAGTGATGTCATGAGTGATGTCACTGACCATGTCATCAGTGATGTAATCACTTTGTGAATCAGCGGGCCGAGCAACACGCTAGTCAACAACAACACCAAGGACGGATGGAGGCAAGACTGGCTGAGCTCCTGGCGGTGCAAAGGGACATAAGCCATTCACTCCGTCAGATCGCCGACAACATGGGCAACCCTCCCTGTGACACCAGGCGCAGACCAGCACCAGCCACAGGGAGGGAGGAGGAGGAGGAGGATTCGTCCGACGGAGCGTCCCAAACATCGTCAAGGCCTGCATCTGAGGGTCCCCGGAGGAAGGTGGGTCGTCCACGGAAAAGACCGTGAGAGGCAGCGGACCATCCACATCTCCCAGGTCACCTGGCATGGCACCTGACCTTCATGCGCAACAGCAGCACATCATTCACTGACATTCTCTGCCACATGAACTTGCTGGTCACAGTCTGACCAATGATGACCAACACTGTGGTCTGGACTCTGATGACTTCAAATGCCAAGGATACCATCTCCCCCTGTGAACTTTGGATTCTATGCACCCGGTAGAGCACCTTATTTTATCTACCAAAACACGCTCCCCACCGAGAATAAAACTATTTTTTTCATGAGATGTTGCAGTCATTTTGCATTAGTCCACAACATACGTGTGTGTAAATGTCAAACTATGCCTGAGTGTTGAACTAACTCCAGCCATCCATACCCTGGGATCTGAGTCCAGAACAGGACACACATGGGTCACAATGTATCATCCGATACAGCCTGGGAGCCCAATACTCACCCGTGATGGCCTCAAGCTGCTGAGGGGGGGCTTGAAATACTGTGTGGACACACCAATCAGGAAGAGGATCACAAAGGCCTAGAGGTCATGGCTCATGCGGAGGTTCCCGGGGAGGGAGTCCCAGGTATGTTTGTCCAGGCATGAGAAACATCTCCTTCATGCTGGAGTGTTGTGGATGTGAAGAATGGTGGCCAGTTCAAGTTCGGATGCATTGAGTTGGGCCAACGGGGTCTTGGATGGCAGACGTACAAGGTTGATTTTGGGGTCTGGGGCTGTTGACTGCCTCCTGAGTGTGTGTGAGGAGTGTGAAGGTCATCCTGCAGCACACAGTGATCCCTTGCAGCTATCTCAGGTGGACGGTGATGTTGATGGGGTGCGGGATGTTGAAGCTGAGTTGTGCAGAGGCACCCTGGTTGTGGACAAGTTTCCCGTGAGTTTGGATGTACTTGCTCCGTAGAGGGCGGGGCAGTAGTTGACACGGCTGGTGTCGTGGACCTGGGGGATGGTCTGTCTTTCCTTGGAGTGGATCTATCTGAGGATCATGTGCATCATGCAGAGGGTGTTGCAGCGTGAGGTATAGATGCTGGTGATTTACATGGCAAATGTGAGTGACAAATCCATGATGCACACCATCTTGTGTGCGTGGCCACTGGGTGCTTGTGTAGGGCCCCTGCGGGTGGGACACAAGGAGTTGAGCCAGCTGTAAGGGGACAATCCTCAGATGCTTACCTCAGTCCTGTACAAGTCCAGCCTCAGGTGGCTGATGCTCAGCCATTCATCCATGGACCTCATGCCTTCTTGAATGTTGGAACTGGCAATGGCTGCGAGGGTGAGGAGCACCTGGGTGCCAATGGCATACGACATGATGATGAGGTTGTGTGCGCATGTGATGGTGGAGTGGAGGGTCCTGGACACATTGAAGATTGACACGCTGAGAGATGATCCCTGGGCCATGTGCCAGATGACGCCACTATGCCACATGCTGAAGGCTTGAGTCCCACTCCCATGGCCTTGCTGGTGGACGGAGCCGGTGTGAAGCAGGAGGGACATGATCTGGTTGGTGTGACAATGCCTGGAAGGCGAGGCAGCGCTGTGTAGGCAGTTGGAGTTGAACACTCAGCATGCAAAGGTGTCATGTGTGCGCTTAGGGTATGCCTGAGAGCAGGCGGTTGAGTTTCAGATAGACATTGCTTGGAGGGTGGCTACAACATCAGACTGTAGTGTGATGTGGGTCATGCAAGAACATAAGGGTCGTGCAATGTGCACGTTGCATGTGCTGACGGTCCTGCATTTGGCACCGCGTGGACCCAACAGTGGCACAGACAAGATGATGACAGCCAAATGAATGAGTGGAGGGAGGCAGGGAGGAGCATCTTTGAGGCGTGTGTGTTGCCGAATCCCGCCACTTTGTGGGCCCTTGCTGCAGGGGCCGCAGCAGTAGGCGGCATGTCCTTGAAACTATGTCAAAAGTAGCACACAAAGACAAGGATGTCAGAAAGGACAACTGCAACAGGTGTATGAAAAGGAAGGAGTGTCCGGTTACCCATGGCACACCCAGAGAAAATGGATGCACAATCACCAAAGATGACTGACACAGGATCAGGAAACAAAAGGCCGAGCCGCGCACAGGAGACACACCCTCAGCAGGCGTTGACGGCCCGTCGTGGGGACCAACATGCCCAAATACATACACAACCATGGACTTCATGCACAATCGAGATTCTAACCCAAGAAGAACTGCATGCATGTAGCCAAACTACACATAGACTCATATGCACAATCTTTGACAACTATGCCAGAGATGACGCATGCAAAGTGGCAAGAGACCTGCATTGACAGAGATGAGGCACCTTGTAGGGTGAGGAACCCCTTTATTACTCAGGCTCACACTAAGGAAAAGCATCAATATGAACAAACACACAGGTCATTTGGCAGAACATGTGGGACCTACACTGGACACCCCTTCACAACAAAGATGTAGTAAATCCAAATGGCCTGGCACACAAGTTAAGGGGATGAGCCAAACACCCCCTTCTGCACACGGAGAGGCTGCAATTCCCCATTGAGCCTGTTATGGGGATGTCCCACACCATGTCCACCCGTAGCATCCCGTATGTTTCTGAGGGAAGTTATACACACATTGCTGCCTTCATCAGAATCCACAAACCATTAGAGATGACTGTCACGAAGGTTGACTATCCATTCATGGGAGTCTTGCTACATGTCATGTGCCCCATGGTGAGTCGACATGTATGCATGCTAACCCAACATGCACAGGAGCAGTCCCCACACATTCCAAACACCTAACAACCCCAAAATGCCTTGCTGCAATCCTCACCCAAAATGACTTTTCCACATGTCCGTGCATGGAACGCTGATTCAGCACACGTTGCAATACTCATGAGGAATAGCAGGAGGCCAAAGATGACACGACCAGACAACATGCGCAAGAACCTGTGGATTACAGACACACAAGCAGTCAGCTAAAAGATTGTTATCTGTATACATGGTCATTTACTCTAAAGGAATAATGTTGTCACCAGGGTCACAGCTAAAATGAGTGGAATGACATCATCACTCGAGTGACACATCAGAACCCACATCTAAGTCACTTAGCATACAGTCAGCTGGACACACACATTGCAACACATGCCACACAAGGCTCCAAGCGTGCACACTCAGACCCAGTGACTCACCATTATGAGAAGAAGTTGCGTATGAGCTGACTCCGGATATCCTCCTCCTCCTCTTCCTCCTCACTTGCCTCGTGACCAAGCCCTTCATCCTCCACAGGTGGATGTTCCTGCTCATGCTGCTCCAGGAGGAGTGGCACTGCCTTCTCCACTGCCATGTTGTGCAGCATGTAGCACACGAGGAAGATTTTGCAGACCTTCGCCGGTGCATATGAGAGGGACCCGCCTGTCTTGTGAAGGCACCGGAATCGGCTCTTCAGGAGGCCAAACGTCCTCTCAATCACTCGCCTGGTCTGCCCGTGTGCATCGTTGTAACGGTGATCTGCAGCTGATCTTGGGTTGCGGAGAGGCGTAATCAGCCATGGCATGTTGGGATAGCCAGAGTCCCCTACATGGAAACATCATGTAAAAAAGTGGGTCAGGAGATGCTGTAAGATACAAAGATACCGCAAAACACAGGACAAACCAAGTATACCCACCAACAAGACATGCTCGTTCGTTGTGCAGCCGCAGCATCATTTGTGACACCCTGCTACGCCTCATGATGTAGGCATCGTGTGCTGACCCTGGAAAACGTGCACAGACATGGGAAATCAGCATGTTAGCAAGACACACCACAAGTGCATTTATAGAGTGGTAATGTTTACGGTTGCGATAGGTGACCTCCTGTGCCTGTGGAGGTACAAAAGCCACATGTGTCCCATCAATGGACCCAATGACATGTGGCATCCCTCCCAGGGCATAGAAATCACCCTTGACACCTGTCAACTCCTCAGGAGTCGGAAAATGGATGAATTCATCAAGGTGCTCCAACATGGCTGCCAAAACATCATGCAGGACACGGCTGAACATTGTCTGGGAAATGCCACCACCATCAGCTATGGTGAATTGAAACGTACCTGTGGCAAAAAAATGTAGGGCTGCCATCACCTTCATCTTGGGGGTCAGCGCAGTAGGATATCTGTGTCGCGGTTGGAGGTGCGGTGCCAGCCTGTTTGTCAGGTCCTCAATCAACTGTTGGGTGAATATGTAACGGCTTATGCAGTCACGTTCCCTCATGGCACCCACTCTGGCATTAGTCTGGGTACAGGCGGTGCACTGCAGAAATTTGGAATGAATAACGAAGAGTGAGAACATAACAACATTAATGTCAATGAACTGAGCACATGCTCAACTGCTAATACACATCTGCTAAATACAGAGTCTGGTCTGTGCAATACATCCAGGACACGTATGCCAGCCAGGTGATACTCCTACGAAAAGCCAGCTACACCCGTTGATTGTCAAATCTACAAGACATGCCCTGAAACGAGCTGTGGGCCAGTGTCAGTGAATAGCCAGAGACATCACAAGAGTGACATACATCCACATCTCAGCATTTTAAGGATGTCATCTCATACAGACAGCTGACGGCAAGCAAGACGCACAGATCACATGGAATGTCAAATGTACAGATCACACACATTGCGATGAAGGGGTACACATGAAAACAGAAAACACAGACATTGAGACGACGCAGGTATGTCCTCATGTCAAAATATCAAGTTCGATGCATACAGACACACGTTACGTGGAAATCCACATGTGGCATGGTGTGCGTAGATGTGTGCCATGCCCATCTAGACACAGACACATGTTGGATGCAGCAACAGCAGATGCAGTTGACGGAACACCAACAGCAAGCTCATGGGAACACATGACACACACATGACATAGTCACATCGTTGCACGCTGGTCGTTAAATGTCAGTTGTTATTGTCCCTGTCCCTGGCATCAGGGGACAGTTGCGGGTGGTGGTGACTGTGCCATACCAGTGATGCTGTGCTTGGCACGTTTGTACTACATGCACACATGTGCAAAGTGTGAAGGGGAAGTGTGCCACATAGTGCCCCATCACACATGACATGTGTACACAGGTCATCACACATCAATTGTGCAAATACATGAGGAGACATGTGCAATATCAATGCCTGACACACCTAGGCCCTGCACATGTAGGACAGCAATGACAATGACTTGATGTACATTCTTGTGCGAGTCTGAGACCTCCATTCCTTTTGTGTGTGCATCCTCTCAACAGTGTAAGCGTGTGAAACGCACCGTACACTAGCTCTGAGGGCGTGTGTACGGTCCGTATCACTAGAGTTGTGTGGCCGTAGGAGCATGCGTGGTACGGACCGTACAAGTACGGTCCGTATCACCATAGTAGTGGTGCCGTAGGAGCACTCGTGGTACGGACTGTTCACACATACGTGTACTACCAGTGCCTACACGTACGTGTACTACCAGTGCCTACACGTACGTGTAGGCACTGGTAGAAAACGTACGGGTACGTGTACTACCAGTGCCTACACGTACGTGTACTACCAGTGCCTACACGTACGTGTACTACCAGTGCCTACACGTACGTGTATGCAATGGTAATACACGTACGGGTACGTGTACTACCAGTGCCTACACGTACGTGTACTACCATTGCGTACACGTACATGTAGGCACTGGTAGTACACGTACGTGTAGACACTGGTAGTACACGTACCTGTACATGTACTACCAGTGCGTACACGTACGTGTAGGCACTGGTAGTACACATACCTGTAGGCACTGGTAGTACGTGTCAAAGGCACTCTGCAACTGGTTCCGTAGGGGTACGTGTGAAATGCACCGTACCTGTGTGTGGATTTGAAAATTACATAGGGGACACATAAGGGACAAGTATTAGGCACTAAATGCATGCTGGTTGTCATGGATACAGAGTTTTTAGTTCAAATTTTTCCATCAGGTGGCCTGGAAAAGTCAGTTGGCCACAAAATACAATGTTGCAAAGTGGTTGTTGACTTGACATGATGCTCAAAATTTGAACGATGCAAATGCTGTCACTGGTGTATGTGTAAAGGGATTGGAGTAAATGTAAGATGCAAATGAATCTGACCAATCACTATGTACTTCTCCAAATGAATGCCCCTCAGCAAGACAGATATAAGTCAACCAGAACCCATGAGAGTGCACTTGCCTGCACAACTTTCCTGTCGACAACACTGCTGCTGTCTGCGCTTCCTCTGGCACCATGTCAAGGTCTGTGGAGAGGGCCCAGCCATTCCCCCAGGAGCAGAATGAGGCATTGCTGGATGTCATCCTCCCACAGTACCCCAGCCTGTATGGGAGACCAGGGGAGCAGGTGAGTGCTGACTCCACTACCTTTGACTGTGCAACTTTTTTGGGACTGTCACTTCTGGCATTGTGTCCAGGTGTGACAGACATGCAATGTTGTTTAGAGTGGGTGTGTCGAGGGGAGAGGAATGGACCCAACAGACAGTTGGTTATGGGATATGATGTTTTTATTGGTTTTAAGTCAGAATAAATGAAAAGTACGAGGTGGTTATCCAGGGAATTAAGGTAGCCTCGATTATAGTCCCTTCACTCAGGAACTCAGAGGGAATACGACTTCTCCACCACAGACTTCTTTTCTCCTCCAGGGACGACTTGTCTGGTTAGAACAACCACGCCTCTGTCCGGGCTCGTTTCCCAAAAGCAAAAGAAAAAAAGACAGCACGTCTCAGTGTTTTATCCACGTATGTGATGCAAAGGGAGGGGCGTGAGGGGAACACACCAGACCGTCTAATACGGGAGTTTGTGAGGGGGGGGTCCGTCACCATAGGGTTTTTCTCGGGTTAGGAGCTTAGCGCTTCGAGGGGGAAGATGCGCTGCGCAAAGTCGGTGGCTCCTTCTCTCTCTACCCCGGCTTACCGGACTCCCCTCCCACCTCCCACGACCCTCGTAAGCGGTGACGTACCTGGCTGAGCCACGACCCTCCGGGGCAGTGGCTGGGCGCGGGGCAGGAACGTTGGCCTCCTGGCTTCCCGGTACTCATTGCTGTTGGCGTCCGCTTGTTCTCGTTCTCTCTCTCCGTCCTCTCCTCCACACGTTCGGCTCCTTCCTCCGTCTTCTCCTCCGCTCGTCCGGCTCCTTCCTCCGTCGGGATACTTCCGTCTTCCTGCCTTAGCGGCCAATCCTTATCGGCCGAGGAGGGCCTGTGGTCACGCCCCCAGATGCTCGTCATTGTTGAATCCACCTCCGTCTTAAGGGGCCAGTGACCTGTAGTGGGGAAGGTTGCTGATCTCGCTACTTCGGCCTCCCAGTCCCGTGGCTGAAACGGTAAAGAAGGGGGGGCTTCGTCATCTTTGTCCGGAGTTAGTTGTTGGAGGGTCGGATTCCTACAGGGTGCCAGGGGGGGAACGGCTTATGTCTCCCATGCAGAGCATGATGTAGTTCATGTGTGCACTCCTCACTTGCATTGTGCTTACTGTGACATTCACTGCATAGTGCATGACACATTCAGCCTGGCTAATCCTTTGTGGCATTTTCTGGCTATAGTCCTGAGGTGATTCAGTGGTCCCCCCGGTGTGACAGGTGACTGTACCCACAGATGTGTGTGAGTTGAGTGGAGCTGTGGTGAGAGTGTCCAAGTAATGTGTACGCCCCCTGGACATTGATGTGTGTGAATGTTCCTTGTCATGTGGGTGAGTGTCTATGTGAAGTGTTGCACCACAGCTGCATGGAGGAGGCAACAGCTCTACCCATCTGATGTGAGAAGTAAGCCGTGCTGGTTGTCTGACTTGCTGAGCAAGACCCACACCTGTGACACCCCACAGGCAAGTGGCACATGTGCAGAGTGAGGTTTGTATCCACAGTTGCCAATGGCATGTGATTGATCTGTGCCTGTGTGTGTCTGTGTACTCTGCTGAGGTTGCGTCAGTGGCCTGGGGCATGTAACTGCTTGGAGGTGCTGTCCATCAGCCTGATGTTGCTTGTGATGCACAGTGTGTGCCATGTTCATGAAGTGTGTCGCACCACTCATGCCACCTGTGTACTTTATATGCCATGTAGTGCATTGGGGCTTCCACAGAGGCCAATGTCCATATGACTAAGATGCTATTCCTTGGCAGCATCCTATGACCTGTTCAACATATCAAAGATGTTCAAATGTGTGTCTCTCTTACATGGAGCAGGTGTAGTGATGTTGTCTCACTTTGTCATCCTCACAGGTAACTGCCTACACGAAGGGGGAGATCTGGAAGCGGGCCGTCAGGGCCGTGAGATAGGTGGAGGGTCGCAGTCGGCGCCTAGCCCAAGTAAGAAAACGATGGCAGGACATCCTGTGCTGGACCCGGAGGATCGCCCGGGTCCTGCTGGGGGACTCACCTCCACGCCCCCACGGCGGGCGCCGACACCTGACCCACCAGATGAGGCGTGTCCTGGCGGTGGTCTTCCTTGACATGGATAGGCGGTTACAGGAGAGACAGGAGCAAGGAGGGGGTAGGTACATGTGTGTTTGTTGTGTGTCACCTGCTTTTGGAATTGCTCAGTCGCCTGGATACACTGCCAGGGTTTATATGTGCAGTGCATATCCTGTTCCCCAAAGTCAACCGGTGCTGTTCTTCCTCCCTTCCCCTCCTTGACATGTGTTCCCTGGTCTGTGTGTAATCACTATTGCACATGGTCATCTAGGCTGCCAGTTAATCCAACTGCACATTGCTTTCTGCATCATGTGTGGGGGTGGTCTGTGACATGTGTTGGTACCTTGCCTGTGCCCTGTCCTGTTCAGTCATTTGGGGGTCCATATTTGTTGGGACTGATGCTGAGTCTCAACATAGGAGTGCGAGGTTTCAAATTAACGGACTTGCAGCATGCATGACCGATGTTGTGGCCTCAGACATGATGTGCATGAGTGGGAGATATGCATAGTGCCGGGACGGTTGCTCATGTTACAGTCAGATCATTCCAGGACCATGGAGCAGTGTGCCCACTACAGTCCCCTGAGACAGCCTTGCCTCGGAATCATGTGTGTCATCCAACACTGTGCCCATTCTCTGTGTATTCAGCATAGGTTGGCCTCTGTGGCATTGTTCCCTGGCCTCATCTGTATTTATGTAAAGTGTGCTACATGTGTCCACTGTACAGGGTGACCCCATTTGACTTGTGCATCCTCACACTGGGCAGTGCTTGTGTGTCTATGTACAACTATCTGTTGATGGTTGTTTGTCACAAATATGTGTTGGTAGCCTCACGAGGTGATGTGGAGTACATTTAGGAATTCTTGATGCACATTTTAGTATACCCAGATTAAGAGGTGTAACTTCTTGATCTGTCTCAATCACATTGTCTCAGATATGGGGGGCTTGTGTGGGCAAGGCCTACATGTCCAAACCTTATGTCTCCTTGCCAGGTCTGACCTGTGTGTGATAATTGTCTGGACAGACACTCAACATGCAGTGACCCAGTCATGTTGTGCAGGGTTTAATGTTTGTGCTTTGCAGCATGTGTCAAAAGTTTAAATACATGATTCCTGCTCATCCATTTTTGGCACCAGTGTGTGGTCCAGATGCTACGTAGTTTGGTCTTTGTGTGCTGACATCTGTGTGGACATTCTTGGTTGCCATGAGGGTGTCTCCTCAGTGCAGGTGCTCCTTATTCTGACACAATTGCAGGCCCATTAGCTTATGCATTGTCCTGTGTTTGGACATGTGTGCCACTCCACATAACAGGCAGTGGGTCAGATGTGTTGCCAACTGTGTCATCATGGTACGGATGGCCATGTGACAGGTGACATGATTCAAGTTGTTAGTCAAGAATTCTTGTACCTTGGCACTCACTACACTTGTCAACATGTCTTAATTTTTTCAATGCTTGACTTTGATGTTTTGTTGTGAAGGACAATAATGTGCCTGCATGGCAGATGTCTCCCAAGGAAGTGCACAAGAAACCACCTTTACACTTTCAGGGGAGACGCTGGCAGATTTTAAAGAAAGGCACAGTTCGAATAACACTTTTTTTCAGATTATACATATACATGTTCCCACAGTGTGGTAGCATTTGGGTAAGTCCTTGGTTGTTGCTGGTACCAACTTACGAGTGTCAAGTCATCCAGACCGCCGTGGTGCCATGTATATGTACTTACTGAAACCCCATTTCTTTCTAACAGTGGCTTATTTGAATAAGGCTTGCAGCTCATACAATGACTGTGTAAATGTAGTTTTGTGTGCACCTCCTTGTGTGACTTCTTTTATACAGGCACATGTGTGTTCTGTTCACAAAGTGGCACATTCACAAATTCTAAACATGTAGATTGTGTAAAGTGTTGTGATCCCCAAGGGATCACATTGTATTTTGTTTGGGTTTCCAAAGTACTCACAGGTCTCTGAGTGTGGGGACACCTTCAGCATTGAGGTCTGTTATTTAACCTTGGGTGCGCCAATACTGTTTCGTTCACAGTAAACAAGAGGTGGCATGCCTTCATAGTATTGCTGTGCTCAACTGTTCCCAGACACTAGCTTCTCAGTATAATTCGATATAAAGTTATTTGCTGTTGTGTCCTATTTTTCCTTGTTTCCAAGTGGCATGGTGGGTTAACCAACTGGGGAGTGCAGGGCTTACATATGTGCGGAGTAATCTAGATGTTACTCATGATGCATTTCCTGATATGCACTGTGACCTATTTTGTTTGGACTCATGTGTCAGATGTATACAGGTGACTGATTATTTTCTGTATCTTCACCTTGCCCAAAGCATCATCGGAGGACACCGAGGGAGACACCTGCACGGACCTGGAGGAGGGATCCAGCACCGGTGCCACCACTACTGGCGAGTCTGCGGGATCAAGTGGCACGGAGGGCGAGCGGAGTCAGGCGGAGGACCTGTCTGGTGGCGACACCGACTACGATGCTGACGGGTCCGAGGCTGAACTCCTCGAGGGGGCGGAGGCTGCTACAACACCTGGCAGCAGCACAACATCTGTCACCGCCTCCTCCATTCCCATCACCGCCCTCCCAGTTGCTCCAGTCCCTTCTGTCCATGCAGGGCACCACCATGTCTCCTTTGTGCCAGGCACCGCACCCCCTGCCCCTGTCACCCCTGCTGCCCTCACTGCAGAGTATGTGGACATTCAGCGGCAGTTGCAGGTTGGCCAGACATCGATGCTGAATGTCCTCCATGGCCACACCAGACTGCTGACACAGATGGTGTTGTTCATGGAGGGAATGTCAGCAGCGATGTCTGACCAACGGATGTTGCTGAGGTCCATGGTCTATTCACTGACGGCAGCAGTGAGTCTCCTGCAGCGCTTCGTCCCCCCCTACCCCTGCCCCATCAACACTTCCCACTCCCATGCCTGTCCCATGCACACATAGACATTCCCAAGCACGCACCCCACCAGACACAGGCAGCACACAAACACGTAAGGGAAAGCACACACTTCCTGGCACGCACACTCAGGGGGATAAAGGCACACCCACTGGGTCTGGGGCACACAGGCATACACGCAGCCACAGTCTGAGTCCGTATGCCTCACTACCCAGTCCCTCCAAAGGCACTCCCCTTGGCTCCCCTGCCACACAGTCAGACAAGGAGAGCTACTTGGCTGTGCTGGGCCTCAGCCCCACTGGGTCACCAGCCTGCAAACGGGCAAGGCACTCCCCGGGTAGGGGAGTTGAGTCCCCCCCTGTCCACCCCCTCCCCCAGTAGCGCTGCACCCCATCCCTCCGACCCCCCCTCCTTTGTGCCTGTGGTTTCTTCCGGTGCAGGGGATACTCTGGACGCCCTGGCAGAAGTATGCAGCGCCAAGCTCACCTCCACCTTTGGCACTGCCCCACCCCCTGTGGTGGTGGCGTCCATCCCAACACCCACCACACCTACCCTTACACCTCCTGTCCCTGCGGTGCCTGGTCCTTCCCCACATGATGCCTCCCCCCAGTCGACGGACCTGAGGGTTCTAATGTGCAGGCAAGCTAGGGGGAGACATGTGCCCATGTGTCCCCCCAGGGACTTCTATTCTGTACTGGCCATTGGCCTTTGTATATAGTGTTGCTGAAAAAAATATTCTCTTATGCTGATTAAAGCATTTTCTTTTGACTATGAACACTATTGCATTTCAGGTATTGATGTTGGTGCTGATGCTCCAGGAGTTGGGGTTGTGGTAATGTGTTATGTTTCGGGCAAAGGTTCGAGTCTGATGGTTATGAGGTGGCCCATGGGATATGTGTGCCATCACAAGGACTCTGCAAAGGATCTTTGGTCGTGTGTGTTATTTGTTTTTTGAGAATTGTACCAAGGAGTGTCCCTTCCTCCGTGGCACCTGACATCTTCCCTGCAGAGAGTTGCACAATTGTTGTGCTGACCTGTGTATACATTCCCTTTGTTGGTGACGGATCCCTTCAACTATGGCCATGCCTGCTCAGCAACGTCTCCGGCTGCATCGTCTGTGCCATCCTTGCTAGTCACTGTACTTGTGTATTGAGTATGTTGCCATGCCTTCATGGAGAAATTGTCCCTTTTCCGCACTATGCATGTGTGTAATCCCAGCCTAGCACACATATGGTACTTGTTCTGCAGGGTATTTGGGCACCTGACTCACAATTGTGGGCATTGTATCTGTGGGAACTCCACCCTATTCCTTCCATGAGAGACAACATCTTGGTGGCTGTCCCAGCACCTGTACATTCCTATCAGTCCTGGGATGTGCGTGACAGTGTGTGTTCCCTTTGGCTCTCTTAGTTTAGTAGGCATTGACATGACTATACAGTCTTGTGGTATGATCTCTCTGTGTGTATTGTGCTGCATCCGCCAGGGTTGGGTATGCATGTGTCATTTGTCCTCACACCCACATGTGGTGTGTCATGCAGTGGGGGAAAAACATCCATCCTCATGGGAGTGGGACACTGCTGCCATGATGTGTTGTTATGGCACAATCAACATAGTCGAAAATTAGGGATGCTTACATACACCCATGGAGTTGTGGTCATCTGATGATGATGTACACACCCCCATGTCTCAGTCCACTGCTGGGAGTGATAGGCACCCACCCCTCACATGTCGCTGTCCACTGCTGGGAGTCCTCTGCACCCACCCCCATGTCTCTGTCCACTGCTGGGAGTCCTCTGCACCCACCCCTCACATGTCTCTGTCCACTGCTGGTATTCCTCTGCACCCACCCCTCACATGTCTCTGTCCACTGCTGGAAGTGATAGGCACCCACCCCTCACGTCTCTGTCCACTGCTGGGAGTGATAGGCACCCACCCCTCACATGTCTTGGTCAACTGCTGGGAGTCCTCTGCACCCACCCCCATGTCTCTGTCCACTGCTGGGAGTCCTCTGCACCCACCCCATGTCTCTGTCCACTGCTGGGAGTCCTCTGCACCCACCCCCATGTCTCTGTCCACTGCTGGGAGTCCTCTGCACCCACCCCCATGTCTCTGTCCACTGCTGGGAGTCCTCTACACCCACCCCCATGTCTCTGTCCACTGCTGGTGTTCCTCTGCACCCACCCCTCACATGTCTCTGTCCACTGCTGGCATTCCTCTGCACCCACCCCTCACATGTCTCTGTCCACTGCTGGTATTCATCGGCACCCACCCCCATGTCTCTGTCCACTGCTGGGAGTGATAGGCACCCACCCCTCACATGTCTCTGTCCACTGCTGGTATTCCTCTGCAACCACCCCTCACATGTCTCTGTCCACTGCTGGGAGTGATAGGCACCCACCCCTCACATGTCTCTGTCCACTGCTGGGAGTCCTCTGCACCCACCCCCATGTCTCTGTCCTCTGCTGGGAGTCCTCTGCACCCACCCCCATGTCTCTGTCCACTGCTGGGAGTCCTCTGCACCCACCCCTCACATGTCTCTGTCCACTGCTGGGAGTGATAGGCACCCACCCCTCACATGTCTCTCTCCACTGCTGGGAGTGATAGGCACCCACCCCCATGTCTCTGTCCACTGCTGGGAGTCCTCTGCACCCACCCCCATGTCTCTGTCCACTACTGGTGTTCCTCTGCACCCACCCCTCACATGTCTCTGTCCACTGCTGGTATTCCTCAGCACCCACCCCCATGTCTCTGTCCACTGCTGGGAGTGATAGGCACCCACCACTCACATGTCTCTGTCCACTGCTGGTATTCCTCTGCACCCACCCCTCACATGTCTCTGTCCACTGCTGGGAGTGATAGGCACCCACCCCTCACGTCTCTGTCCACTGTTGGGAGTGATAAGCACCCACCCCTCACATGTCTCTGTCCACTGCTGAGAGTCCTCTGCACCCACCCCCATGTCTCTGTCCACTGCTGGGAGTCCTCTGCACCCACCCCTCACATGTCTCTGTCCACTGCTGGGAGTGATAGGCACCCACACCTCACATGTCTTTGTCCACTGCTGGGAATCCTAGGCAGCCACCAACCCACCCACCCGCACCCTTGGTGCAGTACACTGCTGTCCTGGGCATACACACACCGGGGGGTACGGGTGATGCGGTCCGTACCCCCACATTCATAGGTTGGGTACGGTCCGTACCACGCATACCCCTACATCACCACTATAATGGTGGTACGGACCGTACCCACGCTCTGAGGGCGTGGGTACGGTCCATACCACGCGTACCCCTACATCACCACTACAATGGTGATACGGACCGTACACATGGACTCAGAGCGAAATATTATGAACCCCTCAAATATCTTTTTTTGCAGGTCACATAATCTCTGATTATGGTCAGATTTCAAAACTACATAGGTATAAACAGAATCGTACATATGGGGGGCTGGGGGTACGCTCCGTACATACGGGGGGCTGGGGTTACGCTCCGTACATACGGGGCTGGGGGTCCGCTCCGTACATACGGGGGTGGGGGTATGCTCCGTACAAATGGGGGGCTGGGGGTACGCTCCGTACATACGGGGGCTGGGGGTACGCTCCGTACATATGGGGGGGGCTGGGGGTACGCTCCGTACATACGGGGGCTGGGGGTACGCTCCATACATACACAGGTGGGGGTACGGCGCGTCCATCCGCGGGGGGGGCGGGGGTCCGGGGCGTACTTACGGGGGGGCTAGGGGGGTGTTTGGCGCGTACCGGGCCCCCTTTTCCTCACGCTTCGCGGCGTACTTCGCTTTTCCGGCACTTTTTGGGTGCCGTAAAAATATTGCCGTCCGGAGTGCTGTCGGTACGAATCGTACTTGCTGGTACGTAAAAAGCTGCCAAACTCCGTCCGCAGTTTTAGATATTTTTTTTTCTAAACAATTCAGTTTTGATCTCAACTTACCGTCAAAATAATAGTGATTCCTTCATGCAGTATTTTATCGATGGCTTCCATTTTTACAATTTCTTCATTTTCCAGTTTTAATAATTCTTCGTTGAATATTGAACACTCGCGCAGTGTCGGCATTAAGCAAATCACTGACTTATTTTTAGCAATTTCCAAGTACACTTTTGCAGGAACTGCATTTTCATTTGGAAAGACATTGCAAATTAATCGACTCTCCAAAGCTTCTTTCCCTTGTTTTGAAAGAATTCCAATTCTTATATCTTGAAGAATACTTCCATATTCAGCATCATTTGCCTGTCGCATATTTGATGTCAGTTCTTTGTATTCAAAATTACTCCAAATGTTCACATTACCAACACTGCCAAGAGACTTTCTGGTATCTTCATGGGCAAGTGTTTTAAATACCGGTTGTCCTTTTACCGGAGTCAGTTGCAGTAGATCTCCAAAAACTATGTTGTGTTTTCCTCCAAATAACACGTCATACTCTGTTTTAAGAATTTGCTGCATTCTTAAATGCACAAAGGCAAGCATCAAGTTTGAGACCATGCTCACCTCATCAATAATGAGAAGTTTCATTTTCTTCAGGACTCTTGAAACTTCACAACAAGCTTCTCCAGATAGCTAGTGGTATTCCAATTTGTTCTCATGCTCTACTGGCAGCATTAGTAAACGATGTAAAGTAATTCCTTTAATGTTATGAGCTGCCAACCCAGTTGGAGCAGTGACAACACAAGACAAATGCGAATCAGTTGTTTTCTGCAGATAACTTGTAATTACTTTAATTAAGAAACTTTTTCCTGTTCCAGCTTGACCACTCACATACATTCGGATAGGTTGAAATGATGTATATGAACACCCTCTCTTTTCATGAAGTAATCCATGGTCAATCTGCTCTTTCACTTGCTGATATATTTGTTTCTGTTCAACATTTAGTTGCTCTTCCAAGTTTCCTAACTGTATTGCATCTTCTTGTGCTTGATACATTGCTATTTCCACCTCATTCATTGCAATCGCTGCTTCATTTTCAACAATTGGTTGTCCTAGTGGATCTTGACTCAGTGCAGCAGAACTTTGACTGTCTTGAGAACTGTCTCTAGCAATCTCAGCAATTATAGCTTCTTGATCAATTTCATCACTCAACATTTTGACATCATTTGCGAAAGTACTGCATTGTATGCTATCTTTACAAGCATTAAATGAATCTTCATAGCTGGGAAAATCTCCAAGTAATTCCAGTTCTGAACACCATGGTTTGAACATTTGCAAAAGGGCTAAATAGTAAAATTCCCTTTGTCAGCAGTGTCGTAGCTCAGTTTCCTGTGATTAATTAAATTTCCTTTCCTTTGTTTCACCAGACATCCTTCGGAACCAATCACTCCATATTTTCCATTGTTGATGTTCTCTGTAGTATTCCGTTTAAAAGTGTAGTTTTGCAGCACTTCATAGAGACACATGTTCTCAAGATGATGACTTCTATTTGGATAGTATGTTTCCAACATATTCGTTTTCAAAATATCTGTACTTTCTGGGTCATTTTCTGCTAAATATTCAATTTCTTGAACAGATCTTAGTACCCGATTTCGCATTCCTGCAAGACCTAGACTCACCCAAATGATTCTTCTACTTTTGGAATATAGACTTGCAGATGATAACCGATCTGAACATTCATATGCTCCAATTTCACAATGCGATAACATCTTCAAACTGAAACTGTATAATTTCTTACTTAGAGTCTTCTCGTGAGAAATCTCTTCCCACATTTCTTTCAATTCAGAAATGTAAGACGTTACATATCGAGCAACAGCAATGGAATTGTCCGCAACATACTGAATATCCATGTTAGCGTTCAACATGGATAAAATAACTGGATTGTAGTCATTTATGTATTTTGATTCTTCGCTTCTTCTTAAGTTGTAGGTGTTTTTCGGAGACTATCTTGTGATGGTATGTCGCATAGCTGACATAAAACTGTTCACTCTTCCTTTGGATAATACAGGACGTGGAAATCCAAAATGACATTTGGTATAGAACTTATCCTTTGACTTGTACTTTCGTCTACAGTATTTTCCACACCTGTGGCTTTGAAATCGTAAGACTTGTTGTTTTAAGTTTTTGTCTTCTCTGCAATTTGGAAGAGCACATGTAGCATAATCTTCAATGAAAGACAAAACAGTTTCATCTGAATCTGTTCCAAATGTGGGGGCGTCCTTGACCCATAACAACATATGTATGTGAGGAGCACCTCTTGCTTGATACTCCTTTCTCCAAAAGAAATCCACAACTTCTCCAAGGGGAGGATTCTTTTTATTGCAGATGAAAGACATCATAGCTTCAAATCTATGATTGAAATATCTGCATACATTGACAGGATCCAAAGAGCACAATTCTCCAGGTGTCTTGTATTCAATATTTTTTATATTGGAATTTGCATCTCGAAGAAATTCAAGTAAATCATCCCAAGCATACTCAGCACAGCTTAGTGTAACGAACCATGTAGGAGTTCCTAAGTTCCGTAGCATACATTTCAGTTCTCCATGTCGACGGTACCAATATTCATTAGTCCCACGCAGACATGTCATCAGATTATTCAACTGAGATTCTAATTGATCATCTCTCTGATGCACTTCATCCATAAAATCCTTTACAGTTACATTTTGAAGATGCATTCCAGTTTTTAAAATGTGATTTACTGCATATGAAAGTCCAGACAAGTCACTTTCAAACAGAAGATAAAACATATATGGGATACATTGTCGAAATCTTGGATCTTCTGCATATAATCTTGTTGTCCGATATTCAGATGCAGGAATCTGCACAGGACGTTCATCATATCGTCCACCTTTTCCTGTTGGAAACAACTGCGGGAAACAACGAGCTTCCAAGCTCTCTTCCCATACACTCATGGGACTTCCTGTTGCTTTTTTCATTTGAAACAACTCAATTGTATTCCCCATCACCTCTTTGGAATGAAGTGGATGTACACTGTAATGTTCATAGATCTCTTCACATCTGGACATGTCCACTTTTTCTATTTGTCCACTTAATGTTTCAGTATCTTCTGCTAAATCTATTTCTTCTTCACCAACGAACACATTTCTATAGTACTCATTATTTTTTAACAGATCCAATGATGCCTTTTGCACTTTTCTAACATTCACTAACTCTTGCCAGATTTTCTTATTCTTAGTAGGAACACCATTAACTAGAATGACTAGTGGCTCATTTTCTGCATGGTCTACACCAATAGTTTCAATATTTTTCCTTAAATCTAATGGTAAATACACAACTTTTCCTTTCAATCCTCTTTGCAACTCTGATGGAGGTAATGTACTTGTTTTGGGCTCCATACGAACAATAGCCTGAAACGGGTGAACACATTGTATGAGAATAGACTCATACGTATTTAAATCTATCAGCTCTGGAGGAATAGCAACCAACTCTAGATTATTATGAACAGCTCTAGCAGGCATTTTATTCTCATCTAATTTGTTATAACAATATTTGCAAATACGCTGCTCACATCCCAAATCAAAACAATCCTCTACCAGCAAATAAGTTGCAAATTCCATCCACATATCATTATCTTATATTTCACTTTTTAAATAGAGATTGACACCCCTAGTCTGAATTTTATAGTGACTTCGCCGACAACAAATACAAGAAACATTTGTTCTTTCACATGAAATTACCTTAAACTTTGTGATTTCATCCTCAAATGTTTCTGTAATTACGGGTTGTACATTGTCTTCAACATTTTGTTCTACTAATGTGTCAGTTTCTTCACTCTCTTGCTGAGGACCAAAGTAACAAAACTCAATATCATCACAGACCTGCTTCACATCTGTTACTGACCCACGCGAAAGAGCACTGTTCAACTCACTTAACTTTAGTGCTGGACTTTTTGCATAATACAACCTTCTCACTAACTTCTGCATTTGAGTATGATGTACTGCCAGCATTCTGAAATGGTTAAAAACACTTTGACAAACTTTCCTAGAAAGACAAGCCAGAGAATGACATTGCAAACCAGTATGTTTTCTCACTCTGCAAGGGTCTAGTCATTGCAACAGCTTAATCTTTTGTTTAGTATAGGCTCTTAAAAAACTACATAATTTTTCAATAGATTCCTGTCGTACACTGCAAACGCTACTGCAATCCCAAGTGTACACAGGGTTTTTAGCACGTCTCCCTAAAACTTCATCAGCTATCACTTCTGCATTTCTTTCAACCATTTTCTCTTTCTCAATTGGACAACCGTCGCTAACCTCATAACCTCTACCACTGGTGTAAACTGCATACAATAATTTTTCGCTCAGTGAATAACTCTCTTCACTAAAAAAAGGCTCTGAACTGGAACTGTGTTTCCATTTTCCCAAAAAAAATCACACATTTTTTTTTTATTAATAACTCTTTTCCTCCTACTTTTGGCCTTCATTACATGTATTGGTTTATCTAGTGATCGAATTCTGTTTAACACTAAAATAAACAGTTTCCTTTTTACTTCAAAAGCCTTTTCCACAATGTTTTCAATATGCTTCTTCTTTTTATAAAATAAAGCTCTCTTTTTATATTTCTTTACATCTTTCAGCAAATTATGCACTACTCTCTTGTAAAATATTTTTTTGCGTAATTCCTTATACTGATTTTGCCTTCTTTTACCATACTTTATCTCCTTTGACTGACCATTTGCTTTTTTACTTTTCCTCTTATTTTGAAATTTTTTTTTACTTGAAGAATTCTCAGTAGTTCCAGCATTATCTACATTCTGTTTGCTCCTACAAACATTTTTAATAAATTGCTTCGTGATGTTACCAGAAGATTTTTTGCTTTTAGCCACATTATCTTGTACATTCAATACTTGTGGTTGATGTTTCTTCAAATAATTCTCCTGTCTCTGTTCTTTTCTTTTTCTGGCATCATTTCTCTATTTTAACGTTGAAAAACAGTATCTGTAAAAAAGAATCACAAATAAACGTATATTAATAACTTTCAAATGTATACTATTCTATTACTGTAGAAACACATTTTATATAAAAACTGACTAAGAAATCATAGCCCTGAAGCACAAGTGTGACAATGGTTAAAACACTACATGCATAGTGCATACTACTTTGAAGCAGTTCATGCCCTGAAGCCTACCTCACAAAGGGGCATATGCATCAACATTAGCATTTGCGATTCCTTATTAGCGAAAAATAAGGAATCGCTAATAAGGAATAGCAAAAGGCTATGCATGTAGGAATCGCTATTCAAATAGCGATTCCTTAACATTCCTTATTACCGAATCGGTAATACCGAATCGGTAATAAGGAATACCTACCCATTCATTCCTATGGGCTTGGAGGCCCATAGGAATGAATGTAAAGCCATTCTGTATTAGCGATTCGGTATTACCGAATCGCTAATAGCTGGAGCACTTTCAAGGGTGCCAGGGTGTCAAAAGGACACCCTGTTGCACCCCTGAAAATGATATGTGCACATATGTTGCACACACACATGCTCTAAGGGCATGTGTGTGCGCAACATGACACTTTGAAAAATGCACAAAAGTGCATTTTTCAAAGTTTTTGCAAATTACCATGCAGTTCATCTTCATGGTAATTTGCTCCCCTTATTAGCGAAATCGCTAATTTTTTAACTTTGATGCATTGCATTTAAGGAATCTCACTTTGGGATTCCTTAAATGCAAGAGCTATTTAAGGAATTGGTATTTAAGGAATCCCTATTTAAAGAATCGCTATTTAAGGATTCCTTAAATACCGATTTCTGCTTTTGGGTTGATGCATTGGGATTGGGTATTTTTTACTTAATACCGGGAGCTAATAAGGAATCGGTATTTTACCGACTGGATTTTGGCTTGATGCATAAGGGTGTAAAAGACTACATGCTTACTGACTGAATGATTACAATTCTATAAGGAGACACACTGGGTGAGTAACAGGGTGTTTGCTAGAAGTGTATGAATACTAACTGGGGAATTGAAGGTGTGAAAGACAACTGTGTAGGTGATTAGAGCACTGCATGCATACTGGATAGGCATTTGAAGCAGTCCATGTGCTAAGGCCTGGCTCACTCCATGAGTACTTGGGTACTGACTGAAAGATTAGAGTACAGCAAGGAGAGTGCCTGGGTGAATTTATAAGTGGTAGGCATTTGGCACAGGGAATGGATTAGTACTTGATACTGAATGGCTCACTAGAGGAGTGCAAAAGGGAGTGACAGGATGTTTGCTGGACTGTTTGGATACTGACTAGGGAATTGGTGTGAAAGACAAGTGTCTAGGTGGTTAGAAGACTGCATGCATAGTGGATAGAGGTTTGAAGCATTCCATGTGCTAAGGCCTGGCTCAGTGCATGAATACTTAGGCACTGACTGAATGATTAGAGTACTGCAAAGAGAGTGTCTTGCTGAATGTATTGCTGTTTGGGTTTTTGCACAGTGCATGGATTACTACATGGTGCTGAAAGGGTCACTAGAGGAGTGCAAAGGGAGTGACAGGGTGTTTCCTGGAAGTGTATGGATACTGACTAGCGAATTGAAGGTGTGAAAGACAAGTGTATAGTATGTTAGAAGACTGCATGCATACTGCATAGACATTTGAGGCAGTCTATGTGGTAATGTATGGTTCACAACATAACTACTTAGAAACTGACTAAATCATCAGACTACTGCTAGGACAGTGCCTGGGTAAAACTTTTAAATTTTCAGTTCTGGCACAGTGAAGAGAATAGTACATGGTACTGCACCTTGGTGTCAAACCCTGACTCATGTTATCAATGCAAAAGCAAAGACTAGCTCCTAATGCTACTAAAACTTGACAACAAGACCGGTTTTAAAAGAGTTATCTGTCAGAAACTACACGATGTTACCCAATCCTTCTCTCACAGTGGTTCCTAAATGCACACAGACTCAGAGTGTAATTCTAGACAACCACCACTATCCCTAGGAGTTTATCCAAACTCATTCACTACTGTGGAAGTGGTAAGGGAACTGCACACAATCTACATATTTCAAGACTGCACTTTTGTGTCAAAGCCTAACTCATTTAATTAACGCATAAGCAAAGACTGGCTTCTAATGCTACTAAAACTTGACAACATGACAGATTTTAAAACAGCTATCTGTCAGTAAATACACAATGTTACCAAATGCTTCTCTCACAGTGGTTCCCAAATGCACACAGACTCACAGTGTGATTCTAGACAAGCACCACTATCCCTAGGAGTTTACCAAAGTTCATTCAATACAGTAGAAGTGGTAAGGGAACTGCATCAAATGCTTCTCTCACAGTGGTTCCCAAATGCACACAGACTCACAGTGTGATGCTAGACAAGCAACACTATCCCTAGCAGCTTACCAAAACTCATCCACTACTGTGCAAGGGTAAGGAGACTACACACAATCTACATATTTCTGAACTTCACTTTTGTGTCAAACCCTGACTCATTTAATGAAAGCATAAGCAAAAACTGCCTTCTAATGCTACTAAAACTTGACAACAAGACAGGTTTTAAAACAGTTATCTGTCAGCAAATACACGATGTTACCAAATACTTCTCTCACAGTGGTTCCCAAATGCACACAGACTCACAGTGTGATTCTAGACAAGCAAAACTCATTCACTACTGTGCAAGGGGTAAGGAGTCTACACACAAGCTACATATTAAAGTACAGCACATTAGTGTCAAAACATGACTCATTTTATCAATACAGAACCAAAGACTGGCTTCTAATGCTACTAAAACTTGACAACATGACAGGTTTTAAAACAGTTATCTGTCAGCAAATACACAATGTTACCAAATGCTTCTCTCACAGTGCTTCCCAAATGCACACAGACTCACAGTGTGATTCTAGACAACAACCACTATCCCTAGCCGTTTACCAAAACTCATTCACTACTGTGGAAGTGGTAAGGGAACTGCACACAATGTACATATTTCAGGACTGCACTTTTGTGTCAAAGCCTGACTCATTTAATCAACACATAAGCAAAGACTGGCTTCTAATGCTACTAACATTTGACAGCATGACAGGTTTTAAAAGAGTTATCTGTCAGAAAATACATGATGTTACCAAATGCTTCTCTCACAGTGGTTCCCAAATGCACACACACTCACAGTGTGATTCTAGACAAGCACCACTATCCCTAAGAGTTTACCAAAACTCATTCACTACTGTGGAAGTGGTAAGGGAACTGCACACAATGTACATATTTCAGGACTGCACTTTTGTGTGAAAGCCTAACTCATTTAATCAATGCATAAACAAAAACTGGCTTCTAATGCTTCTAAAACTTGACAACATGACAGGTTTTAAAACAGTTATCTGTCAGCAAATACACAATGTTACCAAATGCTTCTCTCACAGTGCTTCCCAAATGCACACAGACTCACAGTGTGATTCTAGACAACAACCACTATCCCTAGCCGTTTACCAAAACTCATTCACTACTGTGGAAGTGGTAAGGGAACTGCACACAATGTACATATTTCAGGACTTCACTTTTGTGTCAAAGCCTGACTCATTTAATCAACACATAAGCAAAGACTGGCTTCTAATGCTACTAACATTTGACAACATGACACGTTTTAAAAGAGTTATCTGTCAGAAAATACATGATGTTACCAAATGCTTCTCTCACAGTGGTTCCCAAATGCACACACACTCACAGTGTGATTCTAGACAAGCACCACTATCCCTAAGAATTTACCAAAACTCATTCACTACAGTGGAAGTGGTAAGGAAACTGCACACAATCTACACATTTCAGGACTGCACTTTTGGGTCAAAGCCCGACTCATTTAATCAAAGCATAAGCAAAAACTGCCTTCTAATGCTACTAAAACTTGACAACAAGACACGTTTTAAAACAGTTATCTGTCAGAAAATACACGATGTTACCAAATGCTTCTCTCACAGTGTTTCCCAAATGCACACAGACTCACAGTGTGATTCTAGACAAGCACCACTATCCCTAGGAGTTTACCAAAATTCATTCACTACAGTAGAAGTGGTAACGGAACTGCACACAATCTACACATTTCAGGACTGCACTTTTGTGTCAAAGCCTGACTCATTTAATCAAAGCATAAGCAAAAACTGCCTTCTAATGCTACTAAAACCTGACAACAAGACAGGTTTTAAAACAGTTATCTGTCAGCAAATACACGATGTTACCAAATGCTTCTCTCACAGTGGTTCCCAAATGCACACAGACTCACAGTTTGATGCTAGACAAGCAACACTATCCCTAGCAGCTTACCAAAACTCATCCACTACTGTGCAAGGGTAAGGAGACTACACACAATCTACATATTAAAGTACAACACATTAGTGTCAAAGCATGACTCATTTTATCAATGCATAAGCAAAGACTGGCTTCTAATGCTACTAAAACTTGACAACATGACAGATTTTAAAATAGTTATCTGTCAGCAAATACACGATGTTACCAAATGCTTCTCTCACAGTGGTTCCCAAATGCACACAGACTCACAGTGTGATTCTAGACAAGCACCACTATCCCTAGGAGTTTACCAAAACTCATTCACTACAGTAGAAGTGGTAAGGGAACTGCACACAATCTACACATTTCAGGACTGCACTTTTGTGGCAAAGCCTGACTCATTTAATCAAAGCATAAGCAAAAAACTTTCTTCTAATGCTACTAAAACTTGACAACAAGACAGGTTTTAAAACAGTTATCTGTCAGCAAATACACGATGTTACCAAATACTTCTCTCACAGTGGTTCCCAAACTCACACAGACTCACAGTGTGATTCTAGACAAGCAAAACTATCCCTAGCAACATACCAAAACTCATTCACTAATGTGCAAGGGGTAAGGAGTCTACACACAATCTACATATTAAAGTACAGCATTAGTGTCAAAACATGACTCATTTTATCAATGCATAACCAAAGACTGGCTTCTAATGCTACTAAAACTTGACAACATGACAGATTTTAAAACAGTTATCTGTGTTCTCTTCTAATGTGGACACTACCTTACATGAACTTATACTTGAAACTCAAAATTATGGGAAACTATTGGGCTATGAAATAAATAAAGATAAGACTGAGGTTATGGCTTGGAACATTGGTAATTAGGTTCACCCATCTGCAACAGAACTCAGATATCTCGGAATTATAATAACTCACGATCCTACGAAAATTCCAAAGGTTAACCTTGATAGAGTTTCAAAGGAAGTTGACTCTCTGTTAAAAAGATGGCAGAACATCCCTATATCCCATTATGGCCGGGTCAATTTGGTTAAAATGAGTATTCTTCTGAAGTACGCCTATCTCTTTAATAATATCCCTTTAAAATTCCCCAGAGCCGAGATTCTTAAAATTCAGGGCAGGATTTCGTCTTTAATTTGGGCAGGAAAAGGGACTAAAACAAGGTGGTATGGGTTTACCAGACTTTCAGCTTTACTGTTGGGCTTATCAGCTGAAAAATGTCAGGATGCTTCTGCACACACCGGATACTTCAATGATTGGTAAAATGTTTAAATCTATGCTGGTGGGCTCAGAGGAACATGGTTTTATGTATAAATTCGGTTCTCCAACATTCTATAAAAAGGTCCGGCTGAAGACGCTACGTATGGCGGCCAAGCTCTTGTCAGATTGTCGAACCTGTTTGTGGCTTTCTTATTACAGTGAATGGGCTCCGGTGTCGGATTCACCTGGAACTCCCGAGTGCCTCTCAAATGCTTTAGCTCAGCCCCTGATAGTAGCAGGAGTCCTCCATTGGGGAGAATTGGTAGTGGATAGTAAATGTCTCCCCTGGGAGGTCTGGCACCATATCACAAAAGGAACGTTGTCCAGATTCAAATATTACCAGCTCTCCTCTTGGTGTAGTTCCCAAAACTGGCTGTCTTGTGAGGAAAACTTCATGGAAAGTGACTTGCAAACTCAGACTCCGAGGAAGAAAGAAGTTGCTTTATGGTACAACTATTTTCTGGCTGCACTAGAACGGGGCTCGGAAAAGCCTTACCAGGTCTGGGAGAACTACTTGCCAAGCGAGGACTGGAAAGAGTTTTGGCAAGTATCTATTGATCTGCTTTATTCCGTGGTTAAATCTGCTGCACTCAGAAGGAATCATTTCTTCACACTCCACAGGATATACTGGACCCCCTCTAAAATTTCTAAACTGAAGGGTGGAGGAGAAGCTAAATGCTGGACGTGTGGATTTCAGAAGGCGGATGATGTCCACATATTTGTATCCTGCCCTAAGATCCTTGAATTCTGGTCAGATGTGGGTAAGACTATTTCCAGGGTCATGGGAGCGGAAGTGGAGGTCAGCCTAATTCTTATTCTTTTTGGTTCTGTGCCTGAGTTGGGTGAGTCTCGAGATCACCTTGGACCCCAACACAAATTGATATTCTATTTGACTTTACTGGCGAGGAGAGAGATCTGTTTGCTGTGGCGACAGGAATCCCCCCCTAGATGGAATGCTTGGTGGAACTCTGTCAAGTATTACCGAGCTATAGATCATAGGGTTAAGGTTTTCAGGGCAAGGCCCGACAACGGCTCATTTTGGAACTGTCTGGATGACCTTCCCTGAGTGCTTCTGGGACAACCAAGGTCTGTAGTTTCTATAGATACTTCTAATGATTAACACCTCTGGATCAGCTCAAGTTGAGTATAAACGGGTATCTCCCTGTTTGGAATACTTCAGCTGAAGACTAAGTACCACTAAATAGTCATCTGTGCCAGTGGTGGGACAGGTCGAGAGGCAACAGTCTGATTAAAATCAAAATAGTCTACATACATATCCTCACAATTAAATAACTCATCCTTCTAGCTTTTTTTTGTAGATTAAGAAGTATATCAGTCACTCACCATATTCTCTTTTACAGAATCTCTGCACTGTGCACCTCTCAGCAAAAACAAAGAATGGAAAAGTTTCCCTTTCATTTTCCACACATATACATGTAAACATCAAATCACAATCCTTCACACATAAACTCAAAAGCAAACACACATTTCTATTGGTTAAATATTTCAACCCTTTCTAACTGAAATACATTTCAACTCTTCCCCCAATCTGCCTTCTGCCTGTTACCATAGAAACAGCTCATGGAACACTGCACTGAGCTCACAGGTCACAAGTTCAGCACACAATGTTACTAAACAAGACAGGAAGTGTGCTTGACCTTTCAACATATGAGCTTATCATATATAATGTTCCTTACAATCTGTTTTTGTTAACCAATAAGAATCATACCTTTAAAAAACAGAAATATACACCCTACCTTTCAGTGTAGAAATTAGTCATGCAACCAATGATTTCTTGTCTTTTTTCAAAAAACATTGCCGTGGATCCGCGCACCCAACGCGTGAGAATCCGTGCACCCAACGCAATAGGATGCGCGCACGGTGCGCGCATTTCGCTGTTTTTTGTTTTTTTAAAAGGGGACCCCAGGGGGTCCTTCTGGAACCCCCTAAGCACCTCTAGAGGGTCAGAGTATTTCCACTCTGCCCCCTTTATATGTTTTACACACTTATTCCCCTTACTTCTTCAGCCTCGCTTTTATCGAGGCAGAAAATGGCCGCCAACAGTTCCTGGTTTCGAATGTAGAGAGACATCATCATCAGTGATGTCATTTGAGATGTCATCAGTGATGTCATGAGTGATGTCACTGACCATGTCATGAGTGATGTAATATGTGACGTCATCAGCAGTGCATTGCGGGCGCGCGAGTTATAGTTAGCTGAACTAACTATAACAGGGGAATTTCAATGGTTTTGTACAAGTGAAAAGTCCAGCTAACTATAACACCCCTGAAACCTATGGTTTTTTCAGTGAATTTCTGAGGTTTTTTAAATGCTAATTCCTAACTATAACGTGCCTGAAACCTATGTTTTTTCTGTGAATTTCAAAGGTTTTTTAAATGCTAATTTCTAACTATGCCTACAGAGATAGGACATGTGAAGAAAGAAGAAAAAATGCACAGAAAGAAAAAAAAGAAGTGCAGAAAGAAGCAACAGAAGTCCTCAAAGACAAAGAAAAGTGCAGGAAGAAGGATAACGAGACTTGATGACATTAATCAAGAGGTTAACGGATATAGGGAATATCTTATTAATAAGAAAACAATCAAGCTTAAGAAAGATGTCAATAAATTTAGTTTAGAATTAGTGTACCCCTATACGGCTAAGGATTACTTTTCCCAATCAAGGGAAATAAGAGGACCTAGATCATCTGAACCTAGACCAATTTACTCAAGAGGAGGTAGGAAGATGGTTACCTTTTCGGAGACATCTGGCTCTAGTAGTGAGGAAGATGGACCCTCCAATCCAGATGAGGGTGGTCAAACCCCCTATAACAATCATGGGGATTTTTTAGAACGTCGCCCACGGAGGGGCAACAGAGGAAACATGGGTCAGGGAAGGAACCAATACCAACGAAATCCTCCCCAGGAGTATCTCAAAACACGCAACCAACGATATTGGCGCTAGATCAGGTGAATACCAACAAAATTCCCATTATCAATCTATCAAATAGGGTTCTTACAAATGAGGAAATAGAGGTCCTAGGTAGAGGGTTCACTTTTGCCCCTACATCCAATGTTAAAAAATTCACGTTAGAAAAGGATCTAAGAGCTTTCTTAAGGAAGATCAGATTAACAAGATTTTTTGAGAACAGGGATTTTGTGACCCCAGTTAATATTTCTGGTCTAAAAGGGAAGTCCACCTTCACACCCCCGGTTAACTCCGTCAGCAAAAACGTGGAGATCTTTGAACACGTAGTGGACATGAGGATCAAAGACATCATCCACAATGCCTTTCCTGATAATAACAACATGTCCAAAGACTTAAGGCAGGCTCTTAAAAATCTCAAAGAAGACCCAAACCTTACTATCAAACCTGCGGATAAGGGCGGAGGAGTTGTTGTCTTTGATTCCGATGATTATGACCGCAAAATGCAGTCCTTATTGGGGGTTGAGGACCACTACCAGAAAGTCCCTCACTCTAGATTGATAACCTTAACTAAACTCGTGAACGATACATTGCTAGAGGCAGACCGTAACGGTTGGGTATGTGAAGCTGAATTGAAATTCCTTAGGAACGATAATGCCCTTACACCGGCGATCTATGGATTGCCGAAGATTCATAAAAATGAAAGGGATCCCCCGATGCGGCCAATTGTAAGTGGCATTGGCTCACTCTTAGAACCCTTTAGCCAATATGCAGACTCTTTTTTGAAACCTTTGGTCACCCAACAGAAATCCTATGTTAGAGACACCACTCATATAATCTCTATGGTCGAGGGAGCCAGCTTCAATGAGAACACACAGTGGCTGGTTACCCTCGACATAGAAGCATTATATACAAATATCCCGCAGGATGACACCATTAGAGTCATTAGTGAATGCCTAACCCCTGAGGCAACCAGAGGAGCTAATAAGGAATTTATTCTCAAATGCATCACCTTAGTTCTTAAGAACAATATGTTTTTATTTAAGGATGATCTTTTTCTCCAGCGCAAAGGCACGAGCATGGGTGCTACCTGTGCGCCAAGCCTAGCTTGCCTTTATGTTGGCAATTTTGAAAACACACATATCTATAATGAGGCGGCTCCTTTCTTTGAAAATATTACCTTATGGCGCCGCTTTATAGATGATATATTTTTTATTTGGGAAGGTGAAGAGAGAATACTGTTAGAATTCCTGGAGTGGCTGAATCTGGGCGACTCTAATCTTAAATTTACAGCCCAATATGATAACGTGTCGGTTAACTTCTTAGATATTACCATCAAAAACACAGAAGGTATCCTCATGGTCGAATTTTTTTCAAAACCCACGGACAAGAACAGACTTTTACATTATAAAAGCTATCATCCCCGTGCCCAGAGGGATAATATACCCTTTGGCCAGTTCTTGCGTTTACGTAGGAACTGCACAATTTTGGAAGATTTTTATAAACACTCTGAGATACTCAAGGGCAAACTCCTTGATCGCGGGTACCCGAAGAAACTTATAAAACAAGCTTTTAAACGAGCGAGGTTTTATAATCGTGAAAGTATGTTCGAACGAAACCAAGACAATAGAAGTAGGAAGGAACCAGCATCAGAAAAACGCCTTGTGTGCGTAACACAATTTTCAAATATCAGTAATAAACTGAAAAATGTTATCAATTCCAATTGGGAGATTCTCAATGAGGGCATGGAGATAAAACTTCAGAAACCGTTGTTTGCTTTTAAACGGAATGACAACATTCGCAAAAATCTAGTTACAACCTACAAATCAAACAAACCCCAAGTTCAGGCTTTGGTACACATGCAGAAAGTTGTAGGCAACTTTCCATGTGGGTCATGCAGCATTTGTGAACATTGCTTAAACACCAAATCAGTGTCACACAATGGTTCTACTCTCACCTCTAAAAGCTTGAATAATCGCAGGAGTAGTAACGTGATATACCTCCTAGTCTGCCCTTGTGGATTAGCCTACGTAGGTGAAACTGGGAGAGAGCTGAGACTTCGACTGTTGGAGCATAGATCGGCATTGAAAACTAAGAAACATAATGCCCCCCTTGTGGAACACTATGAATTGTTGAAACATAAATATACAGACTTCAAATGGTTTGTAATTGAGAAAATCAGTGGAAACATGAGAGGGGGCAATATGGAAAAGAAACGGAAAAATAGGGAACAATGGTACATATCTATTTTGGACAGTGTAGACAGGGGCCTAAACACGAAGGAGGATTGGATGAGATTGGTAATGTAGAATTCCATCCAACCTTTATAAATTGTTTCCCTTGGCGCTAGTTTCGGTTTTAGAACCACATTTCTCTAACTGATTAATAGTGGTTTACACAGTGATATTGAGAACCAAATTAGTCATTCTAGATATGACCCTGTAACTTATATAACTGCATATTTCAATTTTCGATCCTTTATATTTACCGAGGTGTCTGGACACGTTTGACTATGTAGATTAGCTCTGTGTTCCTTATGAAACTTACCGTCTCAGGAATGAATAATGAGAAGGACAATAAAGATATCGCCACTGTGTACCTCTATGAACCGATTGGCCCAGTTGGTTTTAGTGTTCACCAGTGCCTTTGGATATATCACACATTGATTGAGTGATGTGTAGGTTTTCATTTACAATTTTTAACTTTGACCCATTTTTTAGACCTCCATTTCAACTGGACAGTTGGACTGTGTCCCGTGAGGTATTTAACGTGAATATGACTCTCTATCACGTTTATACCCATTTGTGACACTGGGCGACTTCTAATAAAACCTTGTTTGAAAACAGCATATTTTGATTCCATATTGGACTTCCATAAAAGCTCTGATATCCAGTAGGTTATATTGATATTGGGTCAATCATCTAACCAACGTCACATTGCCTTTTAGTTCTTCCATCCTTTCCGAGTATTTGGTACCGATTCCAATATGGCGCCATTTTTAGACGTACATTCAGTACGCATCTTTAATATCGGGAAGATTTTTTATTAGACCAAGGCAAAATGGTGAATATAGTGGAACCCGTATTAAATTAGTTCTGGATTTGGCTCCAATACGTTATAGATACCAATATTTGGCCTTGGTCTAATATTAAATAGAGTGCGAGCACTCGCCCATTCTAACAACCACACGGTGAGCTGATTAATAACAACACTCCAATATGGCGGCCGTATAGACCTAACAGAGTCCGTCTATCCAAACGTGGATGGTCCCATATGGATGACGCAGACGGAGCCGGAACCGTGTATTTAAGACATTCAAACCACGGCTATTGCGTTTACCCGCGAAAAACGAGGGGGTGAGACGAAGACCGGTTTGAGTAGAGCTATACAGGCAAGTCATGGGCAGATTGATGCGAATAAATATTTCTTTGACCCTTGATTATAGCAGACCAGGGCATCGATGGGCGCTTAGCTGTGTAAAATGTTTGTCATCTAGGTTATTTACCGCTGGGTGTACCGTTGGGGGTATGCGGACTCTATTAGGCACCTCTTTTGGTTTTATTTTCGTCTTCGTGATGTACTAGAAATTTGGACAGTATATACTAGCTTTTATGACAATGAGGAATTTACATATTAGGGTACTATCTCCAATTTGAACTTACCAGTTTAGGGGTTCTTTACCGCTAACAGTATGATAACCAATATTGTAGTGGGGTATAACGTACACTTATGTGGTGTTTGTATTATATCTGGCTCCAATAATTAGGGGCATTTTTTTCCTCTATAGCCTACCAGTATTAAACAGATGAAAGGCTACGCTGGCGAATTGTTTTAACAAGCGGAGATAAAGTATCAATCACCATCTCCCATTTTCTTTCACTACCGGTTATCGATAAACGGGGTGTTGAGAGGTAAGCTAATTCTATCTTTCTAACATATGTGAGACTAATTCAATAATGTCTCATCCAAAACTATTCTAATCTAGATGTTCTTTCATCATAGAGTGTAAAGCTTACAGTGTCTTCGTCGTAGTTATCCTATAAGAAGGTGAATCATTACGACCAGCCCACGATATGTCGTAAATAAAAATAATTAAAGTGAGTATGTACTACTTGCATCTGCCCATTGGACACTTTAGCACAATTCAGTTAATTTGATGGTATTTAGTGTGGTTTGTTTTTCTACCATTTATAGACACATCTACACCTATCCCTTTCACTCCTGTGAATAAGCAGAATTATAATGTGGATACGGCGAGTGGTCTACTAACCCTTACAGACTACAGGCATCCCTCCTAAATTCCCAATTTGAGGTACATATATATATCTTTTTATATATGTTGATGTGTGCCTATTTAGTCACTATATTATTATTCAGGGCAGATTCATTTGTTTGAACCTTCAACATGCTGGCTGTTCGTTCAAAATATTCAACTACACCTGACATTTAGAGTCTACACTAGGCTCATTGATAGCCACTTTAATATAACAGGATCTTCTCTGGTCCTTTTTTATTCTTTTTTATTCTTTTTTCTTTCTTGATTAGTTGGAAATATGTCTTTCCTGGTTTGATCCTCCCACAGCAATGAGTAATATCATGAATGAATTTGTTACCAATAGGGGAATTTTGATCTAAAGAAATGTTTTTTAATCTGCAGACTTGAGGTCTTCAAAAATGTTCACTTATAATTTTTGAGAATCGATGTTGTTTTTAATTTATGATGTCTGTAATTTGACTATGTATTGTATGCACTTTTATTTGTTAGGTATTTTTAGAATTACGATTTACGGAAGGAAGGACCTCAATTACCTGTCCTGAAGAAGGTGGCTCTATAATCTTGTCCACCGAAACGCGTCGACGCCTGATACCTGAGTTGTATTTGTCCTGGGACCAATTACCAAAGATTAGGGTTTAGTGAGCTTAGTGGTACTGGTCCTAAGGTAACACAAACCAACAATATTGAAGCACAAGTGAGGTGCTTTTATCACAAAATGTGTCCTTCCAACTAATTTGTGTGATTTAGATTTGTGAGGTATATTGCTGTTTTTTTAATTAAATTTGTGTATACATTCGTATGAAGACATTTGGTTTTTATAAATAGAACTTTTTATGTATTGATTTATTTTGTATGTATCTATGATGCGCACTTCTTTTTTATTTTAAAATTTGTTTTAATAAAACATGTATTGACTAACTAAATTTCCTGTATGTATGCCCTTTGTTTAATTACATTGCTGTGTATTGGATCACCCTTGCGACACTCTATCGGAAAGATTGATCTTCACTCACGTATTGGCCTTTATTGTGTATACTGTTAGGGAGTTCTGTACCTTGTATGGCCACTGGTTTGGCTTTGGTAGAAATTTTCTTAAGCTATATCCCTTTTTTTTGACATGACACCTGAGTAGTGCCTCTATTATTGATGTAAGAAAGTCTAAAGGGAAAACTTTTACTTCACAGTAACGTGCAGAAAGAACAAAAAGAAGAGCAGAAAGAATCCTTGTTGCAAAATCATCCTGTACCCTCAACTTTTTCAGACGGATACTGGTGGTAACTGAGTCTGACTAACCAGTCCTAGAGCCAGTACTATGTTAAAAGACACTTAGAAAACAGTGAAAACACCTACATACACTAGGGAACATTATGCGTTGGGGTCCCCCTGTGATTAGCATGACCTCCTCTGTAAGCACCTAGTATATAATAGGGCAGGGGGATTAAAACTACCTCTTAAAACAGGCCACAGGGCGTTTTTGCACACGTTAACTCAGGCCCCGTCCCCTCCCTTCACCACTGTGTAAACACGCCCTGTGTCCGTTTTTAGTTGGGAGATTAAGTTCATTTGAATCCTGAGGGTCCCTAGGGTCCAACTAGCCCACTAGGTACCTCCAGTAAGTGCCACAGAGCTGCGTTGCAGAGAGGTATAAAAAGTGGCACAGCCTGGACCACCTCTCTGCAATGCAGCTCAGTGGCGCTTACTGGAAGCACTTGGTGGGCTAGTTAGCCCCCAGGGGCCCTTAGTATTGAAGGGAAATTATATCCCCAATTTAAAACGTGCCATAGTGCGTGTTTGCACACGTCACCTCAGGCCCCGTCCCCTCCCTTCACCACTGTGTAAACGCGCCCTGTGGCTGTTCTAAGTTGAGAGATTAAGTCCCCTTGAATCCTAAGGGTCCCTAGGTTCAAACTAGACCACTAGGTACCTCCAGTAAGCGCCACAGAGCTGCGTTGCAGAGAGGCGTAAAAAGGGGCTTGGCCTCAGAACACCTGTCTGCAGCGCAGCTCCCTGGCGCATACTGGAGATGCCTGTTGGGCTAATTGGCCCTCAGGGACCCTCAGTATTGAAGAGGAATTAATTCCCCAACTTACAACTCGCCAAGGGGCGCATTTGCAGAGTGCTGCAAGGAGGGGGCGTGGCCTCCGGCGCGAAGCCAGTCTTTTATTTATTTTAAGTTTTTTAAGAAGGGGGCTGTGTGGTTCACCTTCTTATTCTACTTTATTGGCCCTGATGACCCCATCCCCCAGGGCCTGTCTCCTAATTATATTTTTTTGACCCCAATCCCCAGGGCCGGCCACTGTTTTTTATTATTTAAAAAAAAATATATATTTATAGACACACCTAGGACATGCTGGACAAACCGTACGTACCTATCACCATGACGATTTGAGTGATATTCATTAAGGCGACTATGCATACAATGAATCCACGTGGAATGTATTTACACCACTAGTGAAGCTCTGACATGTCTTATGCCCTACCGTGCCTAATCAAGGTAGACACCCTTGTCGTTTATTTATACAAACATGGGTAGCTATTGACGGGCACATTTAATACACATGCACACCAAGCCATTCAAAGGGGATTCGACAAAAATTCGACCAAAACTATGTAAGAAACCCCCCTCACGGTTAATAAAACACACATCCACTGCCGGATGTGTGATACTTTTTATTTTACTCTCTGGAAAGGGGCCGAACATCACTTGAGAGTCACAGCGCGCTCCTGGCAGAGCCCAATGCTGTGTTACACCCACCATTGCCTGCCGAGTGCCACACACCTCTGTTTTGTATTCCACCAGCTAGTGCATATGCTATGACGCTCTCTAGCCCATGTGCACTGTAACACCACCCCGTGAATATTTCATGCCACACTTGTCTTCGCACGGGTTATATTGCCCCATCTAACGTGCCTTCCTCGATGCCTATGTTATAACGCACAGTGCTATGCCATACATATTACAATCTGGGATCCATATCTTTGTCACAGTGCATATGCAACGTTAAACTCCCCAGCACATATTTTATATTACAACTTTAGAGACTAGTTAGGTTACACAACACTGCCCTGTGCATATTACACTCCAAGGCGCACATCTCATAGCACGCGCTAGTGCCTTTGCCATCTCGCGCTCTCCAATGAATCTGGCATTGCGCACAATGTATTGCATATTATATTTCACGCCCGGTTCATCTTATATCACACTTTTTGGTGCATAGTTTATACCATACACTATATCTAGTTTTCATTTTCAATCGTGCTCTCAGGACTATGTTCTATATAACACTGTGTTCACCTACCCTTTTCAAGGGCATTACATTTTGCGATAGGGGGTGAAGGGTCAGGGGGTGTTTCTGCCAAGTGAGCCCGGAGTCACAGTCACAAACGTCCTCTTCTTCCTGAATAAAAGTGAGATTATGCTGCATACTTGTTCATATTTTAAGTAGTTCGCACAGACACAAGTTTTAAAAACAATAAAGTTCCTAATACCCGCCTTCTCTGAACAGTTAGCTTGCTGCCCCATCCCCCTCCTCCCTATCCTCTGTTGTGTGAATCCATGGACTAGCCTCCTCCCTCCTGCCATGCATGGTCTGATGTGCTGCCACTGCCCTCAATTTAGTATGATGTACCAGTCCCCTCCTCCTGCCCTCCATTGCCCAATTTTATGCCCCATCATTGACCTCCTGCTTAAACTCTGTGCTTAGCTTGCTGCCCCTATTCTCCTTCTCCCTGCCCTCTGATGTCTTTGTGCATGCCCCTGCTCCATCCTTTGTGCCCACCATGTTCCATGGACCTGCCACTCCTATCTACTCTGAGTGTTCTGTTGAGCTGCCACTCCCCTCCCACCTGCCTAGCATTGTCAGATGACTGTAACCTGTCCCTGCCACCTCCACCCTGCCTGTCCACATGCCATGCCCCTATCCTCTTCCTCCTGTCCTACATGGTCCATTGTACTGCCACACCCTTCTGCCCTCCCTGGTCTGTTGTGCTGCAACTGCTCCTCCTGGCTGCCCCGTGCGGTCTGTTGGGAGATCCCTTCCCCTGAACTTTCTTGTCTGTGCACAGGTCCTGACCCTCCCTTCTATCCTCCATCGTCCTTTGTGCATGCCCCTGCACCCTCCATCTTGCCCATCATAGCCATTGTGCTGCCACTAACCCTCCCACTTGCCATGCATGGTCTTCTGTGCTGCCATGGCCCCTCCCACCTTCCCTGTGTGGTCAGTTAGCTGCCCCTGACCCCCTCCTACCTTCCCTCCATGGTCTGTGTGTATGCCATCACAGTCTCACTGTTGCTCTTCATGGTGTGTCTTGCTTCTAGTGCCCATCCTGCCTGACCTCCATGGCTATCTTGCTGCTCCTGCCCTACCCCCTTGCCCCCAGCCCTCTGTTTACATGTGCAGACCCCTACTCCCTCCCTCCTGGCTTGTCTGTTCCATTGTAATGCCCCTGATCCGTCCCTCCTGCCCTTTATGGTCTGTTATGCTGCAGCTTTCTCTCCTGTCTGTCCATTATGGTCAGCTAGCTACCATTGCCTCTTGCCCCTCTGTTCTCTGTTGTCCATGTGCATGGTTTTGTCCCCTCCCTCTTGCTTTCTATGGATTGTTGTGATCCACTCCCGTCCCGCATGCCCTGTGTGGTGTATTGTGCTGCTGCAAACCCTGATGCCTGCCCTGCAGGGTCAGTTTGGTGCACCTCTCCATGTCCCTCCTGTCCTCTGTTATCCAAGTCCATGTCCCTACCCCATTTCCTTCCATGATCTTATGTACCATACTTGCGAACATTTTGAACTTGGTAAGAGGGAGATTTTGAAAAAAAACTGGGGTATTGATTTTCCCCTTTGAGTTACATTGAAAAAGAGGAGATTGTAGACAGGAGACAGATCAAATAAAGCCCATTTGAGCTTAAAAACATTGGACGTTTCCTGGCTGAATCGGGTCTGTTGGCATGTATGGTTGTACTACCATTGCTTCTTCCTTCTGCCCACAATGGTCTATTACATTGCCACAGCCTCTCTTGCAAGTCCTGTATTGTTGGTTTGTTGCCCCAGCCCCCCTTTCCACTGCCCTCCATAGTCTGCTGTGCTTCCACGGCCCTTCCTGCCTGCTCAGTGTGGTTAAATTGTTGCCATTGCACCCTCCTACCTGCCTTCAATTTTCAGAGTCCGTGCCCCTGGCCTCTGCCTCTCAACAGTATCCTAATGAACAACTAGATTGCTAACATTCTATATTTATTACAAAAGTGTGGAACGCCTGACGTCATCTTGATGTGATCAAAACTGTAATACCTAGAGCATTTCCTTTAGAAATTACATATATGAGAGGGTCTTATTGGCATCGAAATTATGGTTAGTGCTCTAAAAGACTAAAATAAGGACATATTTTCTGAGTTTTCAAATAGCGACAAAGCACTTTTAAATTATTTGTTATCTTCATGTTTTTTTATCCAGTTGACCACTTGATTAAATGTTGCACTTAGGGGAGAGGATGTGGTGTTACTTCCAGAACTGCAGACTTTGCAACTGGGGAACCAGGTTGGAGTTTCTGCTTCAGCTCAACATTCTGTGATTCTGGTCAAATCACTTACTCTCCCCATGTCTACAACCAAAATGAATTTGATCTTGTGTGATGTAACCAATGCTCATGTAAAGCACTCCGATACCTGACAAGTCTGCACTATATAACACTGCAAAAACACAAAATAATAAGTATGTTGCACACTTCTGTCATTGGGCTATATGTGGGCTACATCTGGGTGATTTTGGGCTACATTTGGGCTCTTTTGTCTCCGGTGGCCATCTTGGGAGATTTATTTGTTATGAAGTTTACTAATTTCCTCATGTACTGCAGTCTCCTCAGTAGGAAATGCTTTCAGTTTTTTACTTTATTCCATCATGAAGGTATTCAGATATGTCACACATTTGCCATAAATTCTGAAAGTTAGCACTCTAGTTGCTCATTAGATCACTGTAGTAAAACTACTGTTCACCATGGAAGTCTGCTCCTGGTATTAAAAGTGCATGTTTCAGTCTGCATGTCAGAATTTTTTAAGGAAATAGAAGAGGATTTGAGAAGTCACTCAAAATGTGCCCTCATTTTCTTTCTTCAGCATTAATCATAATTTCTATGACAAAATGAACCCCCTCATTGTGTTCCTTTTTAAATTAAATGTTTTAAGTGTTACCAGTTTATTCCAATCAAGATGGCTTCATGTGTGCCATATTTTTGTCATAATGAAGACAGTAAGCACTCTAGTTGTTTTTAAGAACTCTCTGGGACATTCTGTCATTGGGCTATACTTGGGCTACATCTGGGTGATATTTGGGCTACATTTGGGCTCTTTTGTCTCTGGTGGCCATCTTGGGAGACTTATTTGTTATGAAGTTTCCTAATTTCCTCATTTACTGCAGTCTCCTCAATAGGAAATACTTTCAGTTTTTTACTTTGATTCCATCAAGAAGGCATTCAGATGTGTCACACATTTGCCATAAATTCAGAATGTTAGCACTCTTTTTGCTCATTAGATCACTGTAGTAAAACTACTGCTCACCAGGGAAAACTGCTGCTGGTATTGAAAGTGCATGTTTCAGTCTGCATGTCAGAATTTTTTAATGAAATAAAAGAAGGTTTCCAGAAGTCAAAATGTGCCCTAGTTTTTCTTTCTGCAGCACTAATCATACTTGTTATGGAAAAATGAACCCCCTCATTTTGTTCCTTTTTAAATTAAATGTTTTAACAGTTACCACTTTAATCCAAGCAAGATGGCTTCAGGTGTGCCATACGTTTATCATAAGTAGGACTGTTAGCACTCTAGTTGTTCTTTGGAACACTCTGGGAAGCTGCAGTAGAACACAAAGTAATCAACTGACAGTCTCTGCCCTTGTTGGATGTACATGTTTTACTGAGAATGTCAGACTTCATTCTCACATGACTGAGAAAGATAATGTGAATTTACAGAAAATAACCTCTCAGTTTAGCTTATAGATCACCTTCCAAACCTCTGTGGGAAAAGCATGAGAAAATATTTTTCTCTCAATCATGATATCCCAGCAGAAGGCTTTTTCACATGGTGAAATCACCTTAGAACATACCACAATTCCTAAAATGAGTATGGTACCATCAACAAATGATTTATAATGTAACTAAAGTCTTAAAACCTCCTATTAACTGCAATGCTTTTTAATGAGGTGCTATCATGTATATTGGTCCCAAGATGGCTGCCAACACTTCTTGGATGAAGTGCTGACAGCCAATCAGATCTCAGGATGAGATGTGTGGTTAGGCTCCGCCCACATATATATATGATTTTACTTTTGATTTTCTCAGGAACTACTGAACAGATGGCACCAGACCTGCAAAAGGCACTTCCCTGAGCTGAGGACTACCTCTCTGACAAATTTCAAGTAATTCTGTTCAGCCGTTCGGGCTGTACCTTGGACTAAAGGTCCCTATGGAAAATTGCATGGGGAAAACGCGTTTTGGGACCCCCCTTTTTTCTCAGCCCCCGATTGACGAATCCCCCTTAGACTTTAAGGGTAGGAGCGGAGCGGAGCGCCCCACCTATTTTGAACATTTCGCGAGGATTCGTCAACCGGCGCCAAAGTTATTCCAAATAGAATGTTGCGGATTTCCTATGGAAACACGGTCCTAACTATAACTATCTACTGGCAACCGCCAGTAGATAATATATACATATATATATCTATGTCTATATCTATATCTATATCTATATCTATATATATAGAAATTCACTGAAAAAACCATAGGTTTCAGGGGTGTTATAGTTAGCTGGACTTTTCACTTGTACAAAACCATTGAAATTCCCCCGTTATAGTTAGTTCAGCTAACTATAACTCGCGCGCCCGCAATGCACTGCTGATGACGTCACATATTACATCACTCATGACATGGTCAGTGACATCACTCATGACATCACTGATGACATCTCAAATGACATCACTGATGACATCACTGATGACATCATCCAGTGAATGTGTGTTTTTCTGAAAATTAAATATGTTTTATATATGTATATCTCAAGGTCGATGGAAGAATAAATGGGTATATAAGTGTCTAAATGGATGATTTGTTTTTGAAAAATTGATTGTGTAACTGACTGATTAAGTGTATCATAGTGAATACATGGCTTAGTGAGTAATGTTTAAATATGTAAATATCTGTATCAGTCTCTCACTTTGTGTATAAGTGGCTGCATGGGTTGGTGAGTAGCTACATGGGTGTCTATATAGGTTATTAGTTGGTTTTTTGAGTATCAGTCTGAGTGTCTGCATGGTTCGGTGGGGGGTATTACGTAGTGCATAGGTGCATGAATGAGTGACTCACTGTTTGTATGGGTTGAACACAGCATGTGTGCAGGACTGTATGGGTGGATGAGTGTGTGTATGGGTGTGTTAGTGAGTGAATGACTGTCTCAATAGTGTCTTTATGAGTAACTACATATGTTTTAAACTAGTATATGTGACTATTGGTGTATATATGTGAGTATATGTGAGAGTGAGAGATTGAAAGAGTTCCTGTATGAATAAGTATGTGTTTCTTTAAGTGATTGTTTAAAAGACTAAGTATGTGTAAGTTTCCGTAGAAGTAAGTATGGTGGTGTGTGTATAACTGTATATGCAAGTAAATGTATGTTTGATTCTTTATTAGCATGAGTGACTATGTGTGTGAGTAACTCTATGGATGAGTGGCATTGTGTAACAGGATGTATAGGTGTATGAGTACATATGATGAGTGAGTACATGTATGAGTGACTGTATAGGACTGTTGGTGAATGAGTGGATGTGTATGTGGATCTTAGAATTACTGAAGAGGTTGTTGTAACTGGTATTGGTATGTCCATTGTTTTGAAAATTTTAGTCTCTATTTTTGAATGTGTGTATCAAAGGTTATATTAGGGTGAGAGGAGGTCTGCCACTCTATCACAAGGATGATGTCATCAGTGATGTCATCAGTGATGTCATTTGAGATGTCATCAGTGATGTCATGAGTGATGTCACTGACCATGTCATGAGTGATGTAATATGTGACGTCATCAGCAGTGCATTGCGGGCGCGCGAGTTATAGTTAGCTGAACTAACTATAACGGGGGAATTTCAATGGTTTTGTACAAGTGAAAAGTCCAGCTAACTATAACACCCCTGAAACCTATGGTTTTTTCAGTGAATTTCTGAGGTTTTTTAAATGCTAATTCCTAACTATAACGTGCCTGAAACCTATGGTTTTTTCTGTGAATTTCAAAGGTTTTTTAAATGCTAATTTCTAACTATGCCTACAGAGATAGGACATGTGAAGAAAGAAGAAAAAATGCACAGAAAGAAACAAAAGAAGTGCAGAAAGAAGCAACAGAAGTCCTCAAATATGAAGATAAGTGCAGGAAGAAGGATAACGTGCAGAAAGAACAAAAAGAAGAGCAGAAAGAAGCCTTGTTGCAAAATCATCCTGTACCCTCAACTTTTTCAGACGGATACTGGTGGTAACTGAGTCTGACTAACCAGTCCTAGAGCCAGTGCTATGTTAAAAGACACTTAGAATACAGTGAAAACACCTACATACACTAGGGAACATTATGCGTTGGGGTCCCCCTGTGATTAGCATGACCTCCTCTGTAAGCCCCTAGTATATAATAGGGCATGGGGATTAAAACTACCTCTTAAAACAGGCCACAGGGCGTTTTTGCACACGTTAACTCAGGCCCCGTCCCCTCCATTCACCACTGTGTAAACACGCCCTGTGTCCATTTTTAGTTGGGAGATTAAGTTCATTTGAATCCTGAGGGTCCCTAGGGTCCAACTAGCCCACTAGGTACCTCCAGTAAGTGCCACAGAGCTGCGTTGCAGAGAGGTGTAAAAAGTGGCACGGCCTGGACCACCTCTCTGCAATGCAGCTCAGTGGCGCTTACTGGAAGCACTTGGTGGGCTAGTTAGCCCCCAGGGGCCCTCAGTATTGAAGGGAAATTATATCCCCAATTTAAAACGTGCCATAGTGCGTGTTTGCACACGTCACCTCAGGCCCTGTCCCCTCCCTTCACCACTGTGTAAACGCGCCCTGTGGCTGTTCTAAGTTGAGAGATTAAGTCCCCTTGAATCCTAAGGGTCCCTAGGGTCAAACTAGACCACTAGGTACCTCCAGTAAGCGCCACAGAGCTGCGTTCCAGAGAGGTGTAAAAAGGGGCTTGGCCTCAGAACACCTGGCTGCAGCGCAGCTCCCTGGCGCATACTGGAGATGCCTGTTGGGGGCGCGTTTGCAGAGTGCTGCACGGAGGGGGCATGGCCTCCGGCACGATGCCAGTCTTTTATTTATTTTAGTTTTTTAAGAAGGGGGGCTGTTTGGTTCCCCTTCTTATTCTAATTTATTGGCCCTGATGACCCCATCCCCCAGGGCCAGTCTCCTAATTATATTTTTTTGACCCCAATCCCCAGGGCCGGCCACTGTTTTTTATTATTTTAAAAAAATATATATTTATAGACACACCTAGGACATGCTGGACAAACCGTACGTACCTATCACCATGACGATTTGCGTGATATTCATTAAAAGGCGACTATGCATGCAATGAATCCACGTGGAATGTATTTACACCACTAGTGAAGCTCTGACATGTCTGATGCCCTACCGTGCCTAATCCTGGTAGACACCCTTGTCGTTTATTTATACAAACATGGGTAGCTATTGACGGGCACATTTAATACACATGCACACAAAGCCATTCAAAGGGGATTCGACCAAAACTATGCAAGAAACCCCCCTCACGGTTAATAAAACACACATCCACTGCCGGATGTGTAATACTTTTTATTTTACTCTCTGGAAAGGGGACGAACATCACTTGAGAGTCACAGCGCGCTCCTGGCAGAGCCCAATGCTGTGTTACACCCACCATTGCCTGCCGAGTGCCACACACCTCTGTTTTGTATTCCACCAGCTAGTGCATATGCTATGACGCTCTCTAGCCCATGTGCACTGTAACACCACCCCGTGAATATTTCATGCCACACTTGTCTTCGCACGGGTTATATTGCCCCATCTAACGTGCCTTCCTCGATGCCTATGTTATAACGCACAGTGCTATGCCATACATATTACAATCTGGGATCCATATCTTTGTCACAGTGCATATGCAACGTTAAACTCCCCAGCACATATTTTATATTACAACTTTAGAGACTAGTTAGGTTACACAACACTGCCCTGTGCATATTACACTCCAAGGCGCACATCTCATAGCACGCGCTAGTGCCTTTGCCATCTCGCGCTCTCCAATGAATCTGGCATTGCGCACAATGTATTGCATATTATATTTCACGCCCGGTTCATCTTATATCACACTTTTTGGTGCATAGTTTATACCATACACTATATCTAGTTTTCATTTTCAATCGTGCTCTCAGGACTATGTTCTATATAACACTGTGTTCACCTACCCTTTTCAAGGGCATTACATTTTGCGATAGGGGGTGAAGGGTCAGGGGGTGTTTCTGCCAAGTGAGCCCGGAGTCACAGTCACAAACGTCCTCTTCTTCCTGAATAAAAGTGAGATTATGCTGCATACTTGTTCATATTTTAAGTAGTTCGCACAGACACAAGTTTTAAAAACAATAAAGTTCCTAATACCCGCCTTCTCTGAACAGTTAGCTTGCTGCCCCATCCCCCTCCTCCCTATCCTCTGTTGTGTGAATCCATGGACTAGCCTCCTCCCTCCTGCCATGCATGGTCTGATGTGCTGCCACTGCCCTCAATTTAGTATGATGTACCAGTCCCCTCCTCCTGCCCTCCATTGCCCAATTTTATGCCCCATCATTGACCTCCTGCTTAAACTCTGTGCTTAGCTTGCTGCCCCTATTCTCCTTCTCCCTGCCCTCTGATGTCTTTGTGCATGCCCCTGCTCCATCCTTTGTGCCCACCATGTTCCATGGACCTGCCACTCCTATCTACTCTGAGTGTTCTGTTGAGCTGCCACTCCCCTCCCACCTGCCTAGCATTGTCAGATGACTGTAACCTGTCCCTGCCACCTCCACCCTGCCTGTCCACATGCCATGCCCCTATCCTCTTCCTCCTGTCCTACATGGTCCATTGTACTGCCACACCCTTCTGCCCTCCCTGGTCTGTTGTGCTGCAACTGCTCCTCCTGGCTGCCCCGTGCGGTCTGTTGGGAGATCCCTTCCCCTGAACTTTCTTGTCTGTGCACAGGTCCTGACCCTCCCTTCTATCCTCCATCGTCCTTTGTGCATGCCCCTGCACCCTCCATCTTGCCCATCATAGCCATTGTGCTGCCACTAACCCTCCCACTTGCCATGCATGGTCTTCTGTGCTGCCATGGCCCCTCCCACCTTCCCTGTGTGGTCAGTTAGCTGCCCCTGACCCCCTCCTACCTTCCCTCCATGGTCTGTGTGTATGCCATCACAGTCTCACTGTTGCTCTTCATGGTGTGTCTTGCTTCTAGTGCCCATCCTGCCTGACCTCCATGGCTATCTTGCTGCTCCTGCCCTACCCCCTTGCCCCCAGCCCTCTGTTTACATGTGCAGACCCCTACTCCCTCCCTCCTGGCTTGTCTGTTCCATTGTAATGCCCCTGATCCGTCCCTCCTGCCCTTTATGGTCTGTTATGCTGCAGCTTTCTCTCCTGTCTGTCCATTATGGTCAGCTAGCTACCATTGCCTCTTGCCCCTCTGTTCTCTGTTGTCCATGTGCATGGTTTTGTCCCCTCCCTCTTGCTTTCTATGGATTGTTGTGATCCACTCCCGTCCCACATGCCCTGTGTGGTGTATTGTGCTGCTGCAAACCCTGATGCCTGCCCTGCAGGGTCAGTTTGGTGCACCTCTCCATGTCCCTCCTGTCCTCTGTTATCCAAGTCCATGTCCCTACCCCATTTCCTTCCATGATCTTATGTACCATACTTGCGAACATTTTGAACTTGGTAAGAGGGAGATTTTGAAAAAAAACTGGGGTATTGATTTTCCCCTTTGAGTTACATTGAAAAAGAGGAGATTGTAGACAGGAGACAGATCAAATAAAGCCCATTTGAGCTTAAAAACATTGGACGTTTCCTGGCTGAATCGGGTCTGTTGGCATGTATGGTTGTACTACCATTGCTTCTTCCTTCTGCCCACAATGGTCTATTACATTGCCACAGCCTCTCTTGCAAGTCCTGTATTGTTGGTTTGTTGCCCCAGCCCCCCTTTCCACTGCCCTCCATAGTCTGCTGTGCTTCCACGGCCCTTCCTGCCTGCTCAGTGTGGTTAAATTGTTGCCATTGCACCCTCCTACCTGCCTTCAATTTTCAGAGTCCGTGCCCCTGGCCTCTGCCTCTCAACAGTATCCTAATGAACAACTAGATTGCTAACATTCTATATTTATTACAAAAGTGTGGAACGCCTGACGTCATCTTGATGTGATCAAAACTGTAATACCTAGAGCATTTCCTTTAGAAATTACATATATGAGAGGGTCTTATTGGCATCGAAATTATGGTTAGTGCTCTAAAAGACTAAAATAAGGACATATTTTCTGAGTTTTCAAATAGCGACAAAGCACTTTTAAATTATTTGTTATCTTCATGTTTTTTTATCCAGTTGACCACTTGATTAAATGTTGCACTTAGGGGAGAGGATGTGGTGTTACTTCCAGAACTGCAGACTTTGCAACTGGGGAACCAGGTTGGAGTTTCTGCTTCAGCTCAACATTCTGTGATTCTGGTCAAATCACTTACTCTCCCCATGTCTACAACCAAAATGAATTTGATCTTGTGTGATGTAACCAATGCTCATGTAAAGCACTCCGATACCTGACAAGTCTGCACTATATAACACTGCAAAAACACAAAATAATAAGTATGTTGCACACTTCTGTCATTGGGCTATATGTGGGCTACATCTGGGTGATTTTGGGCTACATTTGGGCTCTTTTGTCTCCGGTGGCCATCTTGGGAGATTTATTTGTTATGAAGTTTACTAATTTCCTCATGTACTGCAGTCTCCTCAGTAGGAAATGCTTTCAGTTTTTTACTTTATTCCATCATGAAGGTATTCAGATATGTCACACATTTGCCATAAATTCTGAAAGTTAGCACTCTAGTTGCTCATTAGATCACTGTAGTAAAACTACTGTTCACCATGGAAGTCTGCTCCTGGTATTAAAAGTGCATGTTTCAGTCTGCATGTCAGAATTTTTTAAGGAAATAGAAGAGGATTTGAGAAGTCACTCAAAATGTGCCCTCATTTTCTTTCTTCCGCATTAATCATAATTTCTATGACAAAATGAACCCCCTCATTGTGTTCCTTTTTAAATTAAATGTTTTAAGTGTTACCAGTTTATTCCAATCAAGATGGCTTCATGTGTGCCATATTTTTGTCATAATGAAGACAGTAAGCACTCTAGTTGTTTTTAAGAACTCTCTGGGACATTCTGTCATTGGGCTATACTTGGGCTACATCTGGGTGATATTTGGGCTACATTTGGGCTCTTTTGTCTCTGGTGGCCATCTTGGGAGACTTATTTGTTATGAAGTTTCCTAATTTCCTCATTTACTGCAGTCTCCTCAATAGGAAATACTTTCAGTTTTTTACTTTGATTCCATCAAGAAGGCATTCAGATGTGTCACACATTTGCCATAAATTCAGAATGTTAGCACTCTTTTTGCTCATTAGATCACTGTAGTAAAACTACTGCTCACCAGGGAAAACTGCTGCTGGTATTGAAAGTGCATGTTTCAGTCTGCATGTCAGAATTTTTTAATGAAATAAAAGAAGGTTTCCAGAAGTCAAAATGTGCCCTAGTTTTTCTTTCTGCAGCACTAATCATACTTGTTATGGAAAAATGAACCCCCTCATTTTGTTCCTTTTTAAATTAAATGTTTTAACAGTTACCACTTTAATCCAAGCAAGATGGCTTCAGGTGTGCCATACGTTTATCATAAGTAGGACTGTTAGCACTCTAGTTGTTCTTTGGAACACTCTGGGAAGCTGCAGTAGAACACAAAGTAATCAACTGACAGTCTCTGCCCTTGTTGGATGTACATGTTTTACTGAGAATGTCAGACTTCATTCTCACATGACTGAGAAAGATAATGTGAATTTACAGAAAATAACCTCTCAGTTTAGCTTATAGATCACCTTCCAAACCTCTGTGGGAAAAGCATGAGAAAATATTTTTCTCTCAATCATGATATCCCAGCAGAAGGCTTTTTCACATGGTGAAATCACCTTAGAACATACCACAATTCCTAAAATGAGTATGGTACCATCAACAAATGATTTATAATGTAACTAAAGTCTTAAAACCTCCTATTAACTGCAATGCTTTTTAATGAGGTGCTATCATGTATATTGGTCCCAAGATGGCTGCCAACACTTCTTGGATGAAGTGCTGACAGCCAATCAGATCTCAGGATGAGATGTGTGGTTAGGCTCCGCCCACATATATATATGATTTTACTTTTGATTTTCTCAGGAACTACTGAACAGATGGCACCAGACCTGCAAAAGGCACTTCCCTGAGCTGAGGACTACCTCTCTGACAAATTTCAAGTAATTCTGTTCAGCCGTTCGGGCTGTACCTTGGACTAAAGGTCCCTATGGAAAATTGCATGGGGAAAACGCGTTTTGGGACCCCCCTTTTTTCTCAGCCCCCGCTTGACGAATCCCCCTGAGACTTTAAGGGTAGGAGCGGAGCGGAGCGCCCCACCTATTTTGAACATTTCGCGAGGATTCGTCAACCGGCGCCAAAGTTATTCCAAATAGAATGTTGCGGATTTCCTATGGAAACACGGTCCTAACTATAACTATCTACTGGCGACCGCCAGTAGATAATATATACATATATATATCTATGTCTATATCTATATCTATATCTATATCTATATATATAGAAATTCACTGAAAAAACCATAGGTTTCAGGGGTGTTATAGTTAGCTGGACTTTTCACTTGTACAAAACCATTGAAATTCCCCCGTTATAGTTAGTTCAGCTAACTATAACTCGCGCGCCCGCAATGCACTGCTGATGACGTCACATATTACATCACTCATGACATGGTCAGTGACATCACTCATGACATCACTGATGACATCTCAAATGACATCACTGATGACATCACTGATGACATCATCCAGTGAATGTGTGTTTTTCTGAAAATTAAATATGTTTTATATATGTATATCTCAAGGTCGATGGAAGAATAAATGGGTATATAAGTGTCTAAATGGATGATTTGTTTTTGAAAAATTGATTGTGTAACTGACTGATTAAGTGTATCATAGTGAATACATGGCTTAGTGAGTAATGTTTAAATATGTAAATATCTGTATCAGTCTCTCACTTTGTGTATAAGTGGCTGCATGGGTTGGTGAGTAGCTACATGGGTGTCTATATAGGTTATTAGTTGGTTTTTTGAGTATCAGTCTGAGTGTCTGCATGGTTCGGTGGGGGGTATTACGTAGTGCATAGGTGCATGAATGAGTGACTCACTGTTTGTATGGGTTGAACACAGCATGTGTGCAGGACTGTATGGGTGGATGAGTGTGTGTATGGGTGTGTTAGTGAGTGAATGACTGTCTCAATAGTGTCTTTATGAGTAACTACATATGTTTTAAACTAGTATATGTGACTATTGGTGTATATATGTGAGTATATGTGAGAGTGAGAGATTGAAAGAGTTCCTGTATGAATAAGTATGTGTTTCTTTAAGTGATTGTTTAAAAGACTAAGTATGTGTAAGTTTCAGTAGAAGTAAGTATGGTGGTGTGTGTATAACTGTATATGCAAGTAAATGTATGTTTGATTCTTTATTAGCATGAGTGACTATGTGTGTGAGTAACTCTATGGATGAGTGGCATTGTGTAACAGGATGTATAGGTGTATGAGTACATATGATGAGTGAGTACATGTATGAGTGACTGTATAGGACTGTTGGTGAATGAGTGGATGTGTATGTGGATCTTAGAATTACTGAAGAGGTTGTTGTAACTGGTATTGGTATGTCCATTGTTTTGAAAATTTTAGTCTCTATTTTTGAATGTGTGTATCAAAGGTTATATTAGGGTGAGAGGAGGTCTGCCACTCTATCACAAGGATGATGTCATCAGTGATGTCATCAGTGATGTCATTTGAGATGTCATCAGTGATGTCATGAGTGATGTCACTGACCATGTCATGAGTGATGTAATATGTGACGTCATCAGCAGTGCATTGCGGGCGCGCGAGTTATAGTTAGCTGAACTAACTATAACGGGGGAATTTCAATGGTTTTGTACAAGTGAAAAGTCCAGCTAACTATAACACCCCTGAAACCTATGGTTTTTTCAGTGAATTTCTGAGGTTTTTTAAATGCTAATTCCTAACTATAACGTGCCTGAAACCTATGGTTTTTTCTGTGAATTTCAAAGGTTTTTTAAATGCTAATTTCTAACTATGCCTACAGAGATAGGACATGTGAAGAAAGAAGAAAAAATGCACAGAAAGAAACAAAAGAAGTGCAGAAAGAAGCAACAGAAGTCCTCAAATATGAAGATAAGTGCAGGAAGAAGGATAACGTGCAGAAAGAACAAAAAGAAGAGCAGAAAGAAGCCTTGTTGCAAAATCATCCTGTACCCTCAACTTTTTCAGACGGATACTGGTGGTAACTGAGTCTGACTAACCAGTCCTAGAGCCAGTGCTATGTTAAAAGACACTTAGAATACAGTGAAAACACCTACATACACTAGGGAACATTATGCGTTGGGGTCCCCCTGTGATTAGCATGACCTCCTCTGTAAGCCCCTAGTATATAATAGGGCATGGGGATTAAAACTACCTCTTAAAACAGGCCACAGGGCGTTTTTGCACACGTTAACTCAGGCCCCGTCCCCTCCATTCACCACTGTGTAAACACGCCCTGTGTCCATTTTTAGTTGGGAGATTAAGTTCATTTGAATCCTGAGGGTCCCTAGGGTCCAACTAGCCCACTAGGTACCTCCAGTAAGTGCCACAGAGCTGCGTTGCAGAGAGGTGTAAAAAGTGGCACGGCCTGGACCACCTCTCTGCAATGCAGCTCAGTGGCGCTTACTGGAAGCACTTGGTGGGCTAGTTAGCCCCCAGGGGCCCTCAGTATTGAAGGGAAATTATATCCCCAATTTAAAACGTGCCATAGTGCGTGTTTGCACACGTCACCTCAGGCCCTGTCCCCTCCCTTCACCACTGTGTAAACGCGCCCTGTGGCTGTTCTAAGTTGAGAGATTAAGTCCCCTTGAATCCTAAGGGTCCCTAGGGTCAAACTAGACCACTAGGTACCTCCAGTAAGCGCCACAGAGCTGCGTTCCAGAGAGGTGTAAAAAGGGGCTTGGCCTCAGAACACCTGGCTGCAGCGCAGCTCCCTGGCGCATACTGGAGATGCCTGTTGGGGGCGCGTTTGCAGAGTGCTGCACGGAGGGGGCATGGCCTCCGGCACGATGCCAGTCTTTTATTTATTTTAGTTTTTTAAGAAGGGGGGCTGTTTGGTTCCCCTTCTTATTCTAATTTATTGGCCCTGATGACCCCATCCCCCAGGGCCAGTCTCCTAATTATATTTTTTTGACCCCAATCCCCAGGGCCGGCCACTGTTTTTTATTATTTTAAAAAAATATATATTTATAGACACACCTAGGACATGCTGGACAAACCGTACGTACCTATCACCATGACGATTTGCGTGATATTCATTAAAAGGCGACTATGCATGCAATGAATCCACGTGGAATGTATTTACACCACTAGTGAAGCTCTGACATGTCTGATGCCCTACCGTGCCTAATCCTGGTAGACACCCTTGTCGTTTATTTATACAAACATGGGTAGCTATTGACGGGCACATTTAATACACATGCACACAAAGCCATTCAAAGGGGATTCGACAAAAATTCGACCAAAACTATGCAAGAAACCCCCCTCACGGTTAATAAAACACACATCCACTGCCGGATGTGTAATACTTTTTATTTTACTCTCTGGAAAGGGGACGAACATCACTTGAGAGTCACAGCGCGCTCCTGGCAGAGCCCAATGCTGTGTTACACCCACCATTGCCTGCCGAGTGCCACACACCTCTGTTTTGTATTCCACCAGCTAGTGCATATGCTATGACGCTCTCTAGCCCATGTGCACTGTAACACCACCCCGTGAATATTTCATGCCACACTTGTCTTCGCACGGGTTATATTGCCCCATCTAACGTGCCTTCCTCGATGCCTATGTTATAACGCACAGTGCTATGCCATACATATTACAATCTGGGATCCATATCTTTGTCACAGTGCATATGCAACGTTAAACTCCCCAGCACATATTTTATATTACAACTTTAGAGACTAGTTAGGTTACACAACACTGCCCTGTGCATATTACACTCCAAGGCGCACATCTCATAGCACGCGCTAGTGCCTTTGCCATCTCGCGCTCTCCAATGAATCTGGCATTGCGCACAATGTATTGCATATTATATTTCACGCCCGGTTCATCTTATATCACACTTTTTGGTGCATAGTTTATACCATACACTATATCTAGTTTTCATTTTCAATCGTGCTCTCAGGACTATGTTCTATATAACACTGTGTTCACCTACCCTTTTCAAGGGCATTACATTTTGCGATAGGGGGTGAAGGGTCAGGGGGTGTTTCTGCCAAGTGAGCCCGGAGTCACAGTCACAAACGTCCTCTTCTTCCTGAATAAAAGTGAGATTATGCTGCATACTTGTTCATATTTTAAGTAGTTCGCACAGACACAAGTTTTAAAAACAATAAAGTTCCTAATACCCGCCTTCTCTGAACAGTTAGCTTGCTGCCCCATCCCCCTCCTCCCTATCCTCTGTTGTGTGAATCCATGGACTAGCCTCCTCCCTCCTGCCATGCATGGTCTGATGTGCTGCCACTGCCCTCAATTTAGTATGATGTACCAGTCCCCTCCTCCTGCCCTCCATTGCCCAATTTTATGCCCCATCATTGACCTCCTGCTTAAACTCTGTGCTTAGCTTGCTGCCCCTATTCTCCTTCTCCCTGCCCTCTGATGTCTTTGTGCATGCCCCTGCTCCATCCTTTGTGCCCACCATGTTCCATGGACCTGCCACTCCTATCTACTCTGAGTGTTCTGTTGAGCTGCCACTCCCCTCCCACCTGCCTAGCATTGTCAGATGACTGTAACCTGTCCCTGCCACCTCCACCCTGCCTGTCCACATGCCATGCCCCTATCCTCTTCCTCCTGTCCTACATGGTCCATTGTACTGCCACACCCTTCTGCCCTCCCTGGTCTGTTGTGCTGCAACTGCTCCTCCTGGCTGCCCCGTGCGGTCTGTTGGGAGATCCCTTCCCCTGAACTTTCTTGTCTGTGCACAGGTCCTGACCCTCCCTTCTATCCTCCATCGTCCTTTGTGCATGCCCCTGCACCCTCCATCTTGCCCATCATAGCCATTGTGCTGCCACTAACCCTCCCACTTGCCATGCATGGTCTTCTGTGCTGCCATGGCCCCTCCCACCTTCCCTGTGTGGTCAGTTAGCTGCCCCTGACCCCCTCCTACCTTCCCTCCATGGTCTGTGTGTATGCCATCACAGTCTCACTGTTGCTCTTCATGGTGTGTCTTGCTTCTAGTGCCCATCCTGCCTGACCTCCATGGCTATCTTGCTGCTCCTGCCCTACCCCCTTGCCCCCAGCCCTCTGTTTACATGTGCAGACCCCTACTCCCTCCCTCCTGGCTTGTCTGTTCCATTGTAATGCCCCTGATCCGTCCCTCCTGCCCTTTATGGTCTGTTATGCTGCAGCTTTCTCTCCTGTCTGTCCATTATGGTCAGCTAGCTACCATTGCCTCTTGCCCCTCTGTTCTCTGTTGTCCATGTGCATGGTCCTGTCCCCTCCCTCTTGCTTTCTATGGATTGTTGTGATCCACTCCCGTCCCGCATGCCCTGTGTGGTGTATTGTGCTGCTGCAAACCCTGATGCCTGCCCTGCAGGGTCAGTTTGGTGCACCTCTCCATGTCCCTCCTGTCCTCTGTTATCCAAGTCCATGTCCCTACCCCATTTCCTTCCATGATCTTATGTACCATACTTGCGAACATTTTGAACTTGGTAAGAGGGAGATTTTGAAAAAAAACTGGGGTATTGATTTTCCCCTTTGAGTTACATTGAAAAAGAGGAGATTGTAGACAGGAGACAGATCAAATAAAGCCCATTTGAGCTTAAAAACATTGGACGTTTCCTGGCTGAATCGGGTCTGTTGGCATGTATGGTTGTACTACCATTGCTTCTTCCTTCTGCCCACAATGGTCTATTACATTGCCACAGCCTCTCTTGCAAGTCCTGTATTGTTGGTTTGTTGCCCCAGCCCCCCTTTCCACTGCCCTCCATAGTCTGCTGTGCTTCCACGGCCCTTCCTGCCTGCTCAGTGTGGTTAAATTGTTGCCATTGCACCCTCCTACCTGCCTTCAATTTTCAGAGTCCGTGCCCCTGGCCTCTGCCTCTCAACAGTATCCTAATGAACAACTAGATTGCTAACATTCTATATTTATTACAAAAGTGTGGAACGCCTGACGTCATCTTGATGTGATCAAAACTGTAATACCTAGAGCATTTCCTTTAGAAATTACATATATGAGAGGGTCTTATTGGCATCGAAATTATGGTTAGTGCTCTAAAAGACTAAAATAAGGACATATTTTCTGAGTTTTCAAATAGCGACAAAGCACTTTTAAATTATTTGTTATCTTCATGTTTTTTTATCCAGTTGACCACTTGATTAAATGTTGCACTTAGGGGAGAGGATGTGGTGTTACTTCCAGAACTGCAGACTTTGCAACTGGGGAACCAGGTTGGAGTTTCTGCTTCAGCTCAACATTCTGTGATTCTGGTCAAATCACTTACTCTCCCCATGTCTACAACCAAAATGAATTTGATCTTGTGTGATGTAACCAATGCTCATGTAAAGCACTCCAATACCTGACAAGTCTGCACTATATAACACTGCAAAAACACAAAATAATAAGTATGTTGCACACTTCTGTCATTGGGCTATATGTGGGCTACATCTGGGTGATTTTGGGCTACATTTGGGCTCTTTTGTCTCCGGTGGCCATCTTGGGAGATTTATTTGTTATGAAGTTTACTAATTTCCTCATGTACTGCAGTCTCCTCAGTAGGAAATGCTTTCAGTTTTTTACTTTATTCCATCATGAAGGTATTCAGATATGTCACACATTTGCCATAAATTCTGAAAGTTAGCACTCTAGTTGCTCATTAGATCACTGTAGTAAAACTACTGTTCACCATGGAAGTCTGCTCCTGGTATTAAAAGTGCATGTTTCAGTCTGCATGTCAGAATTTTTTAAGGAAATAGAAGAGGATTTGAGAAGTCACTCAAAATGTGCCCTCATTTTCTTTCTTCAGCATTAATCATAATTTCTATGACAAAATGAACCCCCTCATTGTGTTCCTTTTTAAATTAAATGTTTTAAGTGTTACCAGTTTATTCCAATCAAGATGGCTTCATGTGTGCCATATTTTTGTCATAATGAAGACAGTAAGCACTCTAGTTGTTTTTAAGAACTCTCTGGGACATTCTGTCATTGGGCTATACTTGGGCTACATCTGGGTGATATTTGGGCTACATTTGGGCTCTTTTGTCTCTGGTGGCCATCTTGGGAGACTTATTTGTTATGAAGTTTCCTAATTTCCTCATTTACTGCAGTCTCCTCAATAGGAAATACTTTCAGTTTTTTACTTTGATTCCATCAAGAAGGCATTCAGATGTGTCACACATTTGCCATAAATTCAGAATGTTAGCACTCTTTTTGCTCATTAGATCACTGTAGTAAAACTACTGCTCACCAGGGAAAACTGCTGCTGGTATTGAAAGTGCATGTTTCAGTCTGCATGTCAGAATTTTTTAATGAAATAAAAGAAGGTTTCCAGAAGTCAAAATGTGCCCTAGTTTTTCTTTCTGCAGCACTAATCATACTTGTTATGGAAAAATGAACCCCCTCATTTTGTTCCTTTTTAAATTAAATGTTTTAACAGTTACCACTTTAATCCAAGCAAGATGGCTTCAGGTGTGCCATACGTTTATCATAAGTAGGACTGTTAGCACTCTAGTTGTTCTTTGGAACACTCTGGGAAGCTGCAGTAGAACACAAAGTAATCAACTGACAGTCTCTGCCCTTGTTGGATGTACATGTTTTACTGAGAATGTCAGACTTCATTCTCACATGACTGAGAAAGATAATGTGAATTTACAGAAAATAACCTCTCAGTTTAGCTTATAGATCACCTTCCAAACCTCTGTGGGAAAAGCATGAGAAAATATTTTTCTCTCAATCATGATATCCCAGCAGAAGGCTTTTTCACATGGTGAAATCACCTTAGAACATACCACAATTCCTAAAATGAGTATGGTACCATCAACAAATGATTTATAATGTAACTAAAGTCTTAAAACCTCCTATTAACTGCAATGCTTTTTAATGAGGTGCTATCATGTATATTGGTCCCAAGATGGCTGCCAACACTTCTTGGATGAAGTGCTGACAGCCAATCAGATCTCAGGATGAGATGTGTGGTTAGGCTCCGCCCACATATATATATGATTTTACTTTTGATTTTCTCAGGAACTACTGAACAGATGGCACCAGACCTGCAAAAGGCACTTCCCTGAGCTGAGGACTACCTCTCTGACAAATTTCAAGTAATTCTGTTCAGCCGTTCGGGCTGTACCTTGGACTAAAGGTCCCTATGGAAAATTGCATGGGGAAAACGCGTTTTGGGACCCCCCTTTTTTCTCAGCCCCCGCTTGACGAATCCCCCTGAGACTTTAAGGGTAGGAGCGGAGCGGAGCGCCCCACCTATTTTGAACATTTCGCGAGGATTCGTCAACCGGCGCCAAAGTTATTCCAAATAGAATGTTGCGGATTTCCTATGGAAACACGGTCCTAACTATAACTATCTATTGGCGACCGCCAGTAGATAATATATACATATATATATCTATGTCTATATCTATATCTATATCTATATCTATATATATAGAAATTCACTGAAAAAACCATAGGTTTCAGGGGTGTTATAGTTAGCTGGACTTTTCACTTGTACAAAACCATTGAAATTCCCCCGTTATAGTTAGTTCAGCTAACTATAACTCCCGCGCCCGCAATGCACTGCTGATGACGTCACATATTACATCACTCATGACATGGTCAGTGACATCACTCATGACATCACTGATGACATCTCAAATGACATCACTGATGACATCACTGATGACATCATCCAGTGAATGTGTGTTTTTCTGAAAATTAAATATGTTTTATATATGTATATCTCAAGGTCGATGGAAGAATAAATGGGTATATAAGTGTCTAAATGGATGATTTGTTTTTGAAAAATTGATTGTGTAACTGACTGATTAAGTGTATCATAGTGAATACATGGCTTAGTGAGTAATGTTTAAATATGTAAATATCTGTATCAGTCTCTCACTTTGTGTATAAGTGGCTGCATGGGTTGGTGAGTAGCTACATGGGTGTCTATATAGGTTATTAGTTGGTTTTTTGAGTATCAGTCTGAGTGTCTGCATGGTTCGGTGGGGGGTATTACGTAGTGCATAGGTGCATGAATGAGTGACTCACTGTTTGTATGGGTTGAACACAGCATGTGTGCAGGACTGTATGGGTGGATGAGTGTGTGTATGGGTGTGTTAGTGAGTGAATGACTGTCTCAATAGTGTCTTTATGAGTAACTACATATGTTTTAAACTAGTATATGTGACTATTGGTGTATATATGTGAGTATATGTGAGAGTGAGAGATTGAAAGAGTTCCTGTATGAATAAGTATGTGTTTCTTTAAGTGATTGTTTAAAAGACTAAGTATGTGTAAGTTTCCGTAGAAGTAAGTATGGTGGTGTGTGTATAACTGTATATGCAAGTAAATGTATGTTTGATTCTTTATTAGCATGAGTGACTATGTGTGTGAGTAACTCTATGGATGAGTGGCATTGTGTAACAGGATGTATAGGTGTATGAGTACATATGATGAGTGAGTACATGTATGAGTGACTGTATAGGACTGTTGGTGAATGAGTGGATGTGTATGTGGATCTTAGAATTACTGAAGAGGTTGTTGTAACTGGTATTGGTATGTCCATTGTTTTGAAAATTTTAGTCTCTATTTTTGAATGTGTGTATCAAAGGTTATATTAGGGTGAGAGGAGGTCTGCCACTCTATCACAAGGATGATGTCATCAGTGATGTCATCAGTGATGTCATTTGAGATGTCATCAGTGATGTCATGAGTGATGTCACTGACCATGTCATGAGTGATGTAATATGTGACGTCATCAGCAGTGCATTGCGGGCGCGCGAGTTATAGTTAGCTGAACTAACTATAACGGGGGAATTTCAATGGTTTTGTACAAGTGAAAAGTCCAGCTAACTATAACACCCCTGAAACCTATGGTTTTTTCAGTGAATTTCTGAGGTTTTTTAAATGCTAATTCCTAACTATAACGTGCCTGAAACCTATGGTTTTTTCTGTGAATTTCAAAGGTTTTTTAAATGCTAATTTCTAACTATGCCTACAGAGATAGGACATGTGAAGAAAGAAGAAAAAATGCACAGAAAGAAACAAAAGAAGTGCAGAAAGAAGCAACAGAAGTCCTCAAATATGAAGATAAGTGCAGGAAGAAGGATAACGTGCAGAAAGAACAAAAAGAAGAGCAGAAAGAAGCCTTGTTGCAAAATCATCCTGTACCCTCAACTTTTTCAGACGGATACTGGTGGTAACTGAGTCTGACTAACCAGTCCTAGAGCCAGTGCTATGTTAAAAGACACTTAGAATACAGTGAAAACACCTACATACACTAGGGAACATTATGCGTTGGGGTCCCCCTGTGATTAGCATGACCTCCTCTGTAAGCCCCTAGTATATAATAGGGCATGGGGATTAAAACTACCTCTTAAAACAGGCCACAGGGCGTTTTTGCACACGTTAACTCAGGCCCCGTCCCCTCCATTCACCACTGTGTAAACACGCCCTGTGTCCATTTTTAGTTGGGAGATTAAGTTCATTTGAATCCTGAGGGTCCCTAGGGTCCAACTAGCCCACTAGGTACCTCCAGTAAGTGCCACAGAGCTGCGTTGCAGAGAGGTGTAAAAAGTGGCACGGCCTGGACCACCTCTCTGCAATGCAGCTCAGTGGCGCTTACTGGAAGCACTTGGTGGGCTAGTTAGCCCCCAGGGGCCCTCAGTATTGAAGGGAAATTATATCCCCAATTTAAAACGTGCCATAGTGCGTGTTTGCACACGTCACCTCAGGCCCTGTCCCCTCCCTTCACCACTGTGTAAACGCGCCCTGTGGCTGTTCTAAGTTGAGAGATTAAGTCCCCTTGAATCCTAAGGGTCCCTAGGGTCAAACTAGACCACTAGGTACCTCCAGTAAGCGCCACAGAGCTGCGTTCCAGAGAGGTGTAAAAAGGGGCTTGGCCTCAGAACACCTGGCTGCAGCGCAGCTCCCTGGCGCATACTGGAGATGCCTGTTGGGGGCGCGTTTGCAGAGTGCTGCACGGAGGGGGCATGGCCTCCGGCACGATGCCAGTCTTTTATTTATTTTAGTTTTTTAAGAAGGGGGGCTGTTTGGTTCCCCTTCTTATTCTAATTTATTGGCCCTGATGACCCCATCCCCCAGGGCCAGTCTCCTAATTATATTTTTTTGACCCCAATCCCCAGGGCCGGCCACTGTTTTTTATTATTTTAAAAAAATATATATTTATAGACACACCTAGGACATGCTGGACAAACCGTACGTACCTATCACCATGACGATTTGCGTGATATTCATTAAAAGGCGACTATGCATGCAATGAATCCACGTGGAATGTATTTACACCACTAGTGAAGCTCTGACATGTCTGATGCCCTACCGTGCCTAATCCTGGTAGACACCCTTGTCGTTTATTTATACAAACATGGGTAGCTATTGACGGGCACATTTAATACACATGCACACAAAGCCATTCAAAGGGGATTCGACAAAAATTCGACCAAAACTATGCAAGAAACCCCCCTCACGGTTAATAAAACACACATCCACTGCCGGATGTGTAATACTTTTTATTTTACTCTCTGGAAAGGGGACGAACATCACTTGAGAGTCACAGCGCGCTCCTGGCAGAGCCCAATGCTGTGTTACACCCACCATTGCCTGCCGAGTGCCACACACCTCTGTTTTGTATTCCACCAGCTAGTGCATATGCTATGACGCTCTCTAGCCCATGTGCACTGTAACACCACCCCGTGAATATTTCATGCCACACTTGTCTTCGCACGGGTTATATTGCCCCATCTAACGTGCCTTCCTCGATGCCTATGTTATAACGCACAGTGCTATGCCATACATATTACAATCTGGGATCCATATCTTTGTCACAGTGCATATGCAACGTTAAACTCCCCAGCACATATTTTATATTACAACTTTAGAGACTAGTTAGGTTACACAACACTGCCCTGTGCATATTACACTCCAAGGCGCACATCTCATAGCACGCGCTAGTGCCTTTGCCATCTCGCGCTCTCCAATGAATCTGGCATTGCGCACAATGTATTGCATATTATATTTCACGCCCGGTTCATCTTATATCACACTTTTTGGTGCATAGTTTATACCATACACTATATCTAGTTTTCATTTTCAATCGTGCTCTCAGGACTATGTTCTATATAACACTGTGTTCACCTACCCTTTTCAAGGGCATTACATTTTGCGATAGGGGGTGAAGGGTCAGGGGGTGTTTCTGCCAAGTGAGCCCGGAGTCACAGTCACAAACGTCCTCTTCTTCCTGAATAAAAGTGAGATTATGCTGCATACTTGTTCATATTTTAAGTAGTTCGCACAGACACAAGTTTTAAAAACAATAAAGTTCCTAATACCCGCCTTCTCTGAACAGTTAGCTTGCTGCCCCATCCCCCTCCTCCCTATCCTCTGTTGTGTGAATCCATGGACTAGCCTCCTCCCTCCTGCCATGCATGGTCTGATGTGCTGCCACTGCCCTCAATTTAGTATGATGTACCAGTCCCCTCCTCCTGCCCTCCATTGCCCAATTTTATGCCCCATCATTGACCTCCTGCTTAAACTCTGTGCTTAGCTTGCTGCCCCTATTCTCCTTCTCCCTGCCCTCTGATGTCTTTGTGCATGCCCCTGCTCCATCCTTTGTGCCCACCATGTTCCATGGACCTGCCACTCCTATCTACTCTGAGTGTTCTGTTGAGCTGCCACTCCCCTCCCACCTGCCTAGCATTGTCAGATGACTGTAACCTGTCCCTGCCACCTCCACCCTGCCTGTCCACATGCCATGCCCCTATCCTCTTCCTCCTGTCCTACATGGTCCATTGTACTGCCACACCCTTCTGCCCTCCCTGGTCTGTTGTGCTGCAACTGCTCCTCCTGGCTGCCCCGTGCGGTCTGTTGGGAGATCCCTTCCCCTGAACTTTCTTGTCTGTGCACAGGTCCTGACCCTCCCTTCTATCCTCCATCGTCCTTTGTGCATGCCCCTGCACCCTCCATCTTGCCCATCATAGCCATTGTGCTGCCACTAACCCTCCCACTTGCCATGCATGGTCTTCTGTGCTGCCATGGCCCCTCCCACCTTCCCTGTGTGGTCAGTTAGCTGCCCCTGACCCCCTCCTACCTTCCCTCCATGGTCTGTGTGTATGCCATCACAGTCTCACTGTTGCTCTTCATGGTGTGTCTTGCTTCTAGTGCCCATCCTGCCTGACCTCCATGGCTATCTTGCTGCTCCTGCCCTACCCCCTTGCCCCCAGCCCTCTGTTTACATGTGCAGACCCCTACTCCCTCCCTCCTGGCTTGTCTGTTCCATTGTAATGCCCCTGATCCGTCCCTCCTGCCCTTTATGGTCTGTTATGCTGCAGCTTTCTCTCCTGTCTGTCCATTATGGTCAGCTAGCTACCATTGCCTCTTGCCCCTCTGTTCTCTGTTGTCCATGTGCATGGTCCTGTCCCCTCCCTCTTGCTTTCTATGGATTGTTGTGATCCACTCCCGTCCCGCATGCCCTGTGTGGTGTATTGTGCTGCTGCAAACCCTGATGCCTGCCCTGCAGGGTCAGTTTGGTGCACCTCTCCATGTCCCTCCTGTCCTCTGTTATCCAAGTCCATGTCCCTACCCCATTTCCTTCCATGATCTTATGTACCATACTTGCGAACATTTTGAACTTGGTAAGAGGGAGATTTTGAAAAAAAACTGGGGTATTGATTTTCCCCTTTGAGTTACATTGAAAAAGAGGAGATTGTAGACAGGAGACAGATCAAATAAAGCCCATTTGAGCTTAAAAACATTGGACGTTTCCTGGCTGAATCGGGTCTGTTGGCATGTATGGTTGTACTACCATTGCTTCTTCCTTCTGCCCACAATGGTCTATTACATTGCCACAGCCTCTCTTGCAAGTCCTGTATTGTTGGTTTGTTGCCCCAGCCCCCCTTTCCACTGCCCTCCATAGTCTGCTGTGCTTCCACGGCCCTTCCTGCCTGCTCAGTGTGGTTAAATTGTTGCCATTGCACCCTCCTACCTGCCTTCAATTTTCAGAGTCCGTGCCCCTGGCCTCTGCCTCTCAACAGTATCCTAATGAACAACTAGATTGCTAACATTCTATATTTATTACAAAAGTGTGGAACGCCTGACGTCATCTTGATGTGATCAAAACTGTAATACCTAGAGCATTTCCTTTAGAAATTACATATATGAGAGGGTCTTATTGGCATCGAAATTATGGTTAGTGCTCTAAAAGACTAAAATAAGGACATATTTTCTGAGTTTTCAAATAGCGACAAAGCACTTTTAAATTATTTGTTATCTTCATGTTTTTTTATCCAGTTGACCACTTGATTAAATGTTGCACTTAGGGGAGAGGATGTGGTGTTACTTCCAGAACTGCAGACTTTGCAACTGGGGAACCAGGTTGGAGTTTCTGCTTCAGCTCAACATTCTGTGATTCTGGTCAAATCACTTACTCTCCCCATGTCTACAACCAAAATGAATTTGATCTTGTGTGATGTAACCAATGCTCATGTAAAGCACTCCAATACCTGACAAGTCTGCACTATATAACACTGCAAAAACACAAAATAATAAGTATGTTGCACACTTCTGTCATTGGGCTATATGTGGGCTACATCTGGGTGATTTTGGGCTACATTTGGGCTCTTTTGTCTCCGGTGGCCATCTTGGGAGATTTATTTGTTATGAAGTTTACTAATTTCCTCATGTACTGCAGTCTCCTCAGTAGGAAATGCTTTCAGTTTTTTACTTTATTCCATCATGAAGGTATTCAGATATGTCACACATTTGCCATAAATTCTGAAAGTTAGCACTCTAGTTGCTCATTAGATCACTGTAGTAAAACTACTGTTCACCATGGAAGTCTGCTCCTGGTATTAAAAGTGCATGTTTCAGTCTGCATGTCAGAATTTTTTAAGGAAATAGAAGAGGATTTGAGAAGTCACTCAAAATGTGCCCTCATTTTCTTTCTTCAGCATTAATCATAATTTCTATGACAAAATGAACCCCCTCATTGTGTTCCTTTTTAAATTAAATGTTTTAAGTGTTACCAGTTTATTCCAATCAAGATGGCTTCATGTGTGCCATATTTTTGTCATAATGAAGACAGTAAGCACTCTAGTTGTTTTTAAGAACTCTCTGGGACATTCTGTCATTGGGCTATACTTGGGCTACATCTGGGTGATATTTGGGCTACATTTGGGCTCTTTTGTCTCTGGTGGCCATCTTGGGAGACTTATTTGTAATGAAGTTTCCTAATTTCCTCATTTACTGCAGTCTCCTCAATAGGAAATACTTTCAGTTTTTTACTTTGATTCCATCAAGAAGGCATTCAGATGTGTCACACATTTGCCATAAATTCAGAATGTTAGCACTCTTTTTGCTCATTAGATCACTGTAGTAAAACTACTGCTCACCAGGGAAAACTGCTGCTGGTATTGAAAGTGCATGTTTCAGTCTGCATGTCAGAATTTTTTAATGAAATAAAAGAAGGTTTCCAGAAGTCAAAATGTGCCCTAGTTTTTCTTTCTGCAGCACTAATCATACTTGTTATGGAAAAATGAACCCCCTCATTTTGTTCCTTTTTAAATTAAATGTTTTAACAGTTACCACTTTAATCCAAGCAAGATGGCTTCAGGTGTGCCATACGTTTATCATAAGTAGGACTGTTAGCACTCTAGTTGTTCTTTGGAACACTCTGGGAAGCTGCAGTAGAACACAAAGTAATCAACTGACAGTCTCTGCCCTTGTTGGATGTACATGTTTTACTGAGAATGTCAGACTTCATTCTCACATGACTGAGAAAGATAATGTGAATTTACAGAAAATAACCTCTCAGTTTAGCTTATAGATCACCTTCCAAACCTCTGTGGGAAAAGCATGAGAAAATATTTTTCTCTCAATCATGATATCCCAGCAGAAGGCTTTTTCACATGGTGAAATCACCTTAGAACATACCACAATTCCTAAAATGAGTATGGTACCATCAACAAATGATTTATAATGTAACTAAAGTCTTAAAACCTCCTATTAACTGCAATGCTTTTTAATGAGGTGCTATCATGTATATTGGTCCCAAGATGGCTGCCAACACTTCTTGGATGAAGTGCTGACAGCCAATCAGATCTCAGGATGAGATGTGTGGTTAGGCTCCGCCCACATATATATATGATTTTACTTTTGATTTTCTCAGGAACTACTGAACAGATGGCACCAGACCTGCAAAAGGCACTTCCCTGAGCTGAGGACTACCTCTCTGACAAATTTCAAGTAATTCTGTTCAGCCGTTCGGGCTGTACCTTGGACTAAAGGTCCCTATGGAAAATTGCATGGGGAAAACGCGTTTTGGGACCCCCCTTTTTTCTCAGCCCCCGCTTGACGAATCCCCCTGAGACTTTAAGGGTAGGAGCGGAGCGGAGCGCCCCACCTATTTTGAACATTTCGCGAGGATTCGTCAACCGGCGCCAAAGTTATTCCAAATAGAATGTTGCGGATTTCCTATGGAAACACGGTCCTAACTATAACTATCTACTGGCGACCGCCAGTAGATAATATATACATATATATATCTATGTCTATATCTATATCTATATCTATATCTATATATATAGAAATTCACTGAAAAAACCATAGGTTTCAGGGGTGTTATAGTTAGCTGGACTTTTCACTTGTACAAAACCATTGAAATTCCCCCGTTATAGTTAGTTCAGCTAACTATAACTCGCGCGCCCGCAATGCACTGCTGATGACGTCACATATTACATCACTCATGACATGGTCAGTGACATCACTCATGACATCACTGATGACATCTCAAATGACATCACTGATGACATCACTGATGACATCATCCAGTGAATGTGTGTTTTTCTGAAAATTAAATATGTTTTATATATGTATATCTCAAGGTCGATGGAAGAATAAATGGGTATATAAGTGTCTAAATGGATGATTTGTTTTTGAAAAATTGATTGTGTAACTGACTGATTAAGTGTATCATAGTGAATACATGGCTTAGTGAGTAATGTTTAAATATGTAAATATCTGTATCAGTCTCTCACTTTGTGTATAAGTGGCTGCATGGGTTGGTGAGTAGCTACATGGGTGTCTATATAGGTTATTAGTTGGTTTTTTGAGTATCAGTCTGAGTGTCTGCATGGTTCGGTGGGGGGTATTACGTAGTGCATAGGTGCATGAATGAGTGACTCACTGTTTGTATGGGTTGAACACAGCATGTGTGCAGGACTGTATGGGTGGATGAGTGTGTGTATGGGTGTGTTAGTGAGTGAATGACTGTCTCAATAGTGTCTTTATGAGTAACTACATATGTTTTAAACTAGTATATGTGACTATTGGTGTATATATGTGAGTATATGTGAGAGTGAGAGATTGAAAGAGTTCCTGTATGAATAAGTATGTGTTTCTTTAAGTGATTGTTTAAAAGACTAAGTATGTGTAAGTTTCCGTAGAAGTAAGTATGGTGGTGTGTGTATAACTGTATATGCAAGTAAATGTATGTTTGATTCTTTATTAGCATGAGTGACTATGTGTGTGAGTAACTCTATGGATGAGTGGCATTGTGTAACAGGATGTATAGGTGTATGAGTACATATGATGAGTGAGTACATGTATGAGTGACTGTATAGGACTGTTGGTGAATGAGTGGATGTGTATGTGGATCTTAGAATTACTGAAGAGGTTGTTGTAACTGGTATTGGTATGTCCATTGTTTTGAAAATTTTAGTCTCTATTTTTGAATGTGTGTATCAAAGGTTATATTAGGGTGAGAGGAGGTCTGCCACTCTATCACAAGGATGATGTCATCAGTGATGTCATCAGTGATGTCATTTGAGATGTCATCAGTGATGTCATGAGTGATGTCACTGACCATGTCATGAGTGATGTAATATGTGACGTCATCAGCAGTGCATTGCGGGCGCGCGAGTTATAGTTAGCTGAACTAACTATAACGGGGGAATTTCAATGGTTTTGTACAAGTGAAAAGTCCAGCTAACTATAACACCCCTGAAACCTATGGTTTTTTCAGTGAATTTCTGAGGTTTTTTAAATGCTAATTCCTAACTATAACGTGCCTGAAACCTATGGTTTTTTCTGTGAATTTCAAAGGTTTTTTAAATGCTAATTTCTAACTATGCCTACAGAGATAGGACATGTGAAGAAAGAAGAAAAAATGCACAGAAAGAAACAAAAGAAGTGCAGAAAGAAGCAACAGAAGTCCTCAAATATGAAGATAAGTGCAGGAAGAAGGATAACGTGCAGAAAGAACAAAAAGAAGAGCAGAAAGAAGCCTTGTTGCAAAATCATCCTGTACCCTCAACTTTTTCAGACGGATACTGGTGGTAACTGAGTCTGACTAACCAGTCCTAGAGCCAGTGCTATGTTAAAAGACACTTAGAATACAGTGAAAACACCTACATACACTAGGGAACATTATGCGTTGGGGTCCCCCTGTGATTAGCATGACCTCCTCTGTAAGCCCCTAGTATATAATAGGGCATGGGGATTAAAACTACCTCTTAAAACAGGCCACAGGGCGTTTTTGCACACGTTAACTCAGGCCCCGTCCCCTCCATTCACCACTGTGTAAACACGCCCTGTGTCCATTTTTAGTTGGGAGATTAAGTTCATTTGAATCCTGAGGGTCCCTAGGGTCCAACTAGCCCACTAGGTACCTCCAGTAAGTGCCACAGAGCTGCGTTGCAGAGAGGTGTAAAAAGTGGCACGGCCTGGACCACCTCTCTGCAATGCAGCTCAGTGGCGCTTACTGGAAGCACTTGGTGGGCTAGTTAGCCCCCAGGGGCCCTCAGTATTGAAGGGAAATTATATCCCCAATTTAAAACGTGCCATAGTGCGTGTTTGCACACGTCACCTCAGGCCCTGTCCCCTCCCTTCACCACTGTGTAAACGCGCCCTGTGGCTGTTCTAAGTTGAGAGATTAAGTCCCCTTGAATCCTAAGGGTCCCTAGGGTCAAACTAGACCACTAGGTACCTCCAGTAAGCGCCACAGAGCTGCGTTCCAGAGAGGTGTAAAAAGGGGCTTGGCCTCAGAACACCTGGCTGCAGCGCAGCTCCCTGGCGCATACTGGAGATGCCTGTTGGGGGCGCGTTTGCAGAGTGCTGCACGGAGGGGGCATGGCCTCCGGCACGATGCCAGTCTTTTATTTATTTTAGTTTTTTAAGAAGGGGGGCTGTTTGGTTCCCCTTCTTATTCTAATTTATTGGCCCTGATGACCCCATCCCCCAGGGCCAGTCTCCTAATTATATTTTTTTGACCCCAATCCCCAGGGCCGGCCACTGTTTTTTATTATTTTAAAAAAATATATATTTATAGACACACCTAGGACATGCTGGACAAACCGTACGTACCTATCACCATGACGATTTGCGTGATATTCATTAAAAGGCGACTATGCATGCAATGAATCCACGTGGAATGTATTTACACCACTAGTGAAGCTCTGACATGTCTGATGCCCTACCGTGCCTAATCCTGGTAGACACCCTTGTCGTTTATTTATACAAACATGGGTAGCTATTGACGGGCACATTTAATACACATGCACACAAAGCCATTCAAAGGGGATTCGACAAAAATTCGACCAAAACTATGCAAGAAACCCCCCTCACGGTTAATAAAACACACATCCACTGCCGGATGTGTAATACTTTTTATTTTACTCTCTGGAAAGGGGACGAACATCACTTGAGAGTCACAGCGCGCTCCTGGCAGAGCCCAATGCTGTGTTACACCCACCATTGCCTGCCGAGTGCCACACACCTCTGTTTTGTATTCCACCAGCTAGTGCATATGCTATGACGCTCTCTAGCCCATGTGCACTGTAACACCACCCCGTGAATATTTCATGCCACACTTGTCTTCGCACGGGTTATATTGCCCCATCTAACGTGCCTTCCTCGATGCCTATGTTATAACGCACAGTGCTATGCCATACATATTACAATCTGGGATCCATATCTTTGTCACAGTGCATATGCAACGTTAAACTCCCCAGCACATATTTTATATTACAACTTTAGAGACTAGTTAGGTTACACAACACTGCCCTGTGCATATTACACTCCAAGGCGCACATCTCATAGCACGCGCTAGTGCCTTTGCCATCTCGCGCTCTCCAATGAATCTGGCATTGCGCACAATGTATTGCATATTATATTTCACGCCCGGTTCATCTTATATCACACTTTTTGGTGCATAGTTTATACCATACACTATATCTAGTTTTCATTTTCAATCGTGCTCTCAGGACTATGTTCTATATAACACTGTGTTCACCTACCCTTTTCAAGGGCATTACATTTTGCGATAGGGGGTGAAGGGTCAGGGGGTGTTTCTGCCAAGTGAGCCCGGAGTCACAGTCACAAACGTCCTCTTCTTCCTGAATAAAAGTGAGATTATGCTGCATACTTGTTCATATTTTAAGTAGTTCGCACAGACACAAGTTTTAAAAACAATAAAGTTCCTAATACCCGCCTTCTCTGAACAGTTAGCTTGCTGCCCCATCCCCCTCCTCCCTATCCTCTGTTGTGTGAATCCATGGACTAGCCTCCTCCCTCCTGCCATGCATGGTCTGATGTGCTGCCACTGCCCTCAATTTAGTATGATGTACCAGTCCCCTCCTCCTGCCCTCCATTGCCCAATTTTATGCCCCATCATTGACCTCCTGCTTAAACTCTGTGCTTAGCTTGCTGCCCCTATTCTCCTTCTCCCTGCCCTCTGATGTCTTTGTGCATGCCCCTGCTCCATCCTTTGTGCCCACCATGTTCCATGGACCTGCCACTCCTATCTACTCTGAGTGTTCTGTTGAGCTGCCACTCCCCTCCCACCTGCCTAGCATTGTCAGATGACTGTAACCTGTCCCTGCCACCTCCACCCTGCCTGTCCACATGCCATGCCCCTATCCTCTTCCTCCTGTCCTACATGGTCCATTGTACTGCCACACCCTTCTGCCCTCCCTGGTCTGTTGTGCTGCAACTGCTCCTCCTGGCTGCCCCGTGCGGTCTGTTGGGAGATCCCTTCCCCTGAACTTTCTTGTCTGTGCACAGGTCCTGACCCTCCCTTCTATCCTCCATCGTCCTTTGTGCATGCCCCTGCACCCTCCATCTTGCCCATCATAGCCATTGTGCTGCCACTAACCCTCCCACTTGCCATGCATGGTCTTCTGTGCTGCCATGGCCCCTCCCACCTTCCCTGTGTGGTCAGTTAGCTGCCCCTGACCCCCTCCTACCTTCCCTCCATGGTCTGTGTGTATGCCATCACAGTCTCACTGTTGCTCTTCATGGTGTGTCTTGCTTCTAGTGCCCATCCTGCCTGACCTCCATGGCTATCTTGCTGCTCCTGCCCTGCCCCCTTGCCCCCAGCCCTACTCCCTCCCTCCTGGCTTGTCTGTTCCATTGTAATGCCCCTGATCCGTCCCTCCTGCCCTTTATGGTCTGTTATGCTGCAGCTTTCTCTCCTGTCTGTCCATTATGGTCAGCTAGCTACCATTGCCTCTTGCCCCTCTGTTCTCTGTTGTCCATGTGCATGGTCCTGTCCCCTCTCTCTTGCTTTCTATGGATTGTTGTGCTGCACTCCCGTCCTGCATGCCCTGTGTGGTGTATTGTGCTGCTGCAAACCCTGATGCCTGCCCTGCAGGGTCAGTTTGGTGCACCTCTCCATGTCCCTCCTGTCCTCTGTTATCCAAGTCCATGTCCCTATCCCATTTCCTTCCATGATCCAATGTACCATACTTGCGAACATTTTGAACTTGGTAAGAGGGAGATTTTGAAAAAAAACTGGGGTATTGATTTTCCCCTTTGAGTTACATTGAAAAAGAGGATATTGTAGACAGGAGACAGATCAAATAAAGCCCATTTGAGCTTAAAAACATTGGACGTTTCCTGGCTGAATCGGGTCTGTTGGCATGTATGGTTGTACTACCATTGCCTCTTCCTTCTGCCCACAATGGTCTATTACATTGCCACAGCCTTGAAGGAGGGTAGATTTTGTATCACAGGGGGCCCCTGGCCCGTTCTGTCCACACGTGAAGTATGAGACCCTTGTCCTTGCCCTGCCAGCTGCATTTGTAGGCCATATTAAATTGACCAGCGGGTCCTGTGTTGCTATATAATTATCCTGAGACATCCTTACCACTCAGCCAGCATAAAACCCCTGTGTAGGCCCTTCTGTTCAATATGTAGGCCTCTTTGTTAAATTGACCATAGCTCTGCAATTTTAGTGTATAGCAGTCTGAAGGCAGGTCTGCGAGGCCTTCTGATCCAAACTAGTAGCCCCCACCGAGCTCCGTGCTCGGTATCAAAGTTCAACATCCCCCTGAAGCTGTCGACATACAGTAGGCTGCATCCTGGACTGGTACTTGCTTCCTGGGCAGGTTTCCCGCTTTTAAGGAAGTGGCAACCGCAGAGCGTCAAGTTAGGAGAACTGAGGAGATTTTATACATGAATATATTGAATTCCCGTACAATACCCATTATTTTCTGTTTGCTCTATGGAACTTACGATAAGCGATTGGCCTGAGAGACTGACCTTTTCACCCAGTCCATTGTCAGCATTAAGTGGGTAAATGACGAAATGTCTGGTAAAATCTGCAGACGAAGCTTTTGGGTAGCATACGTAGGTAGATGTAGCGTGCAAAGGAGCCCACAAAATGATATAAAAAGGGAGCACCCACAGATATCGACGGACTACCTCGCCGTCTGTATGTAGGTTAACAGGCAGTGCAGGTTTTCCCCAAGAGCTGGGAGCTCTTGTCTTCCTTTGCTTAAAATGTCTTGCTCTGCTTTGCTTGAAGTATCTTATTCTATTTTACCTATATGAAATGTCATGTTATGTTTAACCATTGTTCTCTTTACTTTTGCATTTAAAAGATTTTGTATTGTAATTGCAGGAATGCTTGCTCTAAGAGTAAACGTGAGTGTTCCTAGGTAACATTTTCCTTGGTGTAACTTGTTTCTCATGATGCATTTATAGATGTGTTTTCTCTCTCTCTCTGTCAGTACATTAATTGAGATACAGAGAATATTATGACAGCTGTATGATTATCTGGATTCTGTATTTTGTACTTTATGTCTCTATTCTGCGGTTTATTTGAAGTTGCATCTTCTCATTAAACTGCCATTGTATTCTGCCTCCAATTCCATGTCTCATATGTCTGTTTTCTTCATTTTTGGAGCAAGCGTTCCTAGGCACCCCGGCTCAAATTAAGGTGCCCCTTTTGTCCCTGACTCACTCTCCTGCTCAGTTCTGTGGTGGCTCCCGGGGATCTGGGGACCGCCCCTAGCTTCCTTGACCCGTAATAGATCTTCCCTCCAACAGCCTCTCTTGCAAGTCCTGTATTGTTGGTTTGTTGCCCCTGCCCCCCTTTCCACTGCCCTCCATAGTCTGTTGTGCTTCCACGGCCCTTCCTGCCTGCTCAGTGTGGTTAAATTGTTGCCTTTGCACCCTCCTACCTGCCTTCAATTTTCAGAGTCCGTGCCCCTGGCCTCTGCCTCTCAACAGTATCCTAATGAACAACTAGATTGCTAACATTCTATATTTATTACAAAAGTGTGGAACGCCTGACATCATCTTGATGTAATCAAAACTGTAATACCTAGAGCATTTCCTTTAGAAATTACATATATGAGAGTGTCTTATTGGCATCAAAATTATGGTTAGTGCTCTAAAAGACTAAAATAAGGACATATTTTCTGAGTTTTCAAATAGCGACAAAGCACTTTTAAATTATTTGTTATCTTTATGTTTTTTTATCCAGTTGACCACTTGATTAAATGTTGCACTTAGGGGAGAGGATGTGGTGTTACTTCCAGAACTGCAGACTTTGCAACTGGGGAACCAGGTTGAAGTTTCTGCTTCAGCTCGACATTCTGTGATTCTGGTCAAATCACTTAGTCTCCCCATGTCTACAACCAAAATGAATGTGTTCTTGTGTGATGTAACCAATGCTCATGTAAAGCACTCCAATACCTGACAAGTCTGCACTATATAACACTGCAAAAACACAAAATAATAAGTGTTTTGCACACTTCTGTCATTGGGCTATATTTGGGCTACATCTGGGTGATTTTGGGCTACATTTGGGCTCTTTTGTCTCCGGTGGCCATCTTGGGAGATTTATTTGTTATGAAGTTTCCTAATTTCCTCATGTACTGCAGTCTCCTCAGTAGGAAATGCTTTCAGTTTTTTACTTTGATTCCATCATGAAGGTATCCAGATATGTCACACATTTGCCATAAATTCTGAATGTTAGCACTCTAGTTGCTCATTAGATCACTGTAGTAAAACTACTGCACCATGGAAGTCTGCTCCTGGTATTAAAAGTGCATGTTTCAGTCTGCATGTCAGAATGTTTTAATGAAATAGAAGAGGATTTGAGAAGTCACTCAAAATGTGCCCTCATTTTCTTTCTTCAGCATTAATCATAATTTCTATGGCAAAATGAACCTCCTCATTGTGTTCCTTTTTAAATTAAATGTTTTAAGTGTTACCAGTTTATTCCAATCAAGATGGCTTCAGGTGTGCCATACTTTTGTCATAATGAAGACAGTAAGCGCTCTAGTTGTTTTTAAGAACATTCTGGGACATTCTGTCATTGGGCTATACTTGGGCTACATCTGGGTGATATTTGGGCTACATTTGGGCTCTTTTGTCTCTGGTGGCCATCTTGGGAGACTTATTTGTTATGAAGTTTCCTAATTTCCTTATTTACTGCAGTCTCCTCAGTAGGAAATACTTTCAGTTATTTACTTTGATTCCATCAAGAAGGCATTCAGATGTGTCACACATTTGCCATAAATTGAGAATGTTAGCACTCTTTTTGCTCATTAGATCACTGTAGTAAAGCTACTGCTCACCAGGGAAAACTGCTGCTGGTATTGAAAGTGCATGTTTCAGTCTGCATGTCAGAATTTTTTAATGAAATAGAAGAGGATTTGAGAAGTCACTCAAAATGTGCCCTAATTTTTCTTTCTGCAGCACTAATCATACTTGTTATGGAAAAATGAACCCCCTCATTTTGTTCCTTTTTAAATTAAATGTTTTAAGAGTTACCACTTTAATCCAAGCAAGATGGCTTCAGGTGTGCCATACGTTTATCATAAGTAGGACTGTTAGCGCTCTAGTAGTTCTTTGGAACACTCTGGGAAGCTGCAGTAGAACACAAAGGAATCAACTGACAGTCTCTGCCCTTGTTGGATGTACATGTTTTACTGAGAATGTCAGACTTCATTCTCACATGACTGAGAAAGATAATGTGAATTTACAGAAAATAAGCTCTCAGTTTAGCCTATAGATCACCTTCCAAACCTCTGTGGTAAAAGCATGAGAAAATATTTTTCTCTCAATCATGATATCCCAGCAGAAGGCTTTTTCACATGGTGAAATCACCTTAGAACATACCACAATTCCTAAAATGAGTATGGTACCATCAACAAATGATTTATAATGTAACTAAAGTCTTAAAACCTTCTATTAACTGCAATGCTTTTTAATGAGGTGCTATCATGTATATTGGTCCCAAGATGGCTGCCAACACTTCTTGGATGAAGTGCTGACAGCCAATCAGATCTCAGGATGAGATGTGTGGTTAGGCTCCGCCCACATATATATATGCTTTTAAATGCTATTTTCTCAGGAAATACTGAACAGATTTACACCAGACCTGCAAAAGGCACTTCCTTGACCTTATGGCTACCTCTCTGCCAAATTTCAAGTAATTCTGTTCAGCCGTTCGGGCTGTAGCTGTGTCTAAAGGTCCTATGGAAAAATGCATGGGGAAAACGCGTTTTGGGACCCCCTTTTTTCTCGGCCCCTGCTTGACGAATCCCCCCGAGACTTTCAGGGTAGGAGCGGAGCGTAGCGCCCCACCTATTTTGAAAATTTCGCGAGGATTCGTCGACCAGCGCCAAAGTTATTCCAAATAGAATGTTGCGGATTTCCTATGGAAACAGGGTCCTAACTATAACTACCTACTGGCGACCGCCAGTAGGTAATATATATATATATATATATATATATATATATGTTCACAGCAGAGACTCGTGGTTGGCGGCATTCGGCGCACTTGGCGGTGCGAGAAATGTGGAGACGGCAAAGTCAGCCGTTATGAATCTCGAACAAAAACTCCTTTCCAGGAACAATCCACACGCACTCCCTGGTATGGTGCTATTCCAATTAAGTTTAATAATATCCAAAATTATGGCAAGCAGGTTACAAACCCAACGCGTTTCAGTCAACCTTGACCTTGTTCACGGGTAAACGACATTTTTTTCTTTGTTATTTTTATACCAGTCACATGATGTTACGTCACATTTTGCTTGGCATTGTGGTCCTTGTAGTGTAGCGACCGTTTCCAGATTTTATTAACTATTCTGTCAGGTGTCAATATTTATTCAGTGATGTTTGGTGTATATTTGTTATCCTTAGGGGAACATATTGTGTATTTGTACATGTACAAAAGTGTTAGATGTGATGATTTGATTATCGTCTCGTCAAGCTGACTAACATCAGAACATTTAATTTGTATATCACTCCTTTGCCTGCTAGTGGGCCGTGAGTTGTACCTTGTTGTTTATTATTCTACCCTCAAGTGGGTAATGTTCAATCCAATGGGATTTCCCTATGTTCCCGTGTTTAGACCACCTGATTGTCTGTGAATATTAAAAACCACAAATTTTAAGCATGCATATGTATAAATCACATTTTTGCAATATTCTTGGTCCTATCAGGATATAGAGAGGTAAAAGGTCCGTAGAAGCGCTTGTTTAACTGTGGTATATTCAATGTCTAGTGTCTCAGTGTCTCCACTAGTCTATTACTCTGTTTCATAAGTGGGAATGCATCTCCTCGTCTTTGTTCAATCCATATGGAGCCAAAGTTCTAAACCCAAGGATGTGACGTGATTCCTTTTGTCTTAGGATCTTTTCCCGATTGCCACCTCTCACATGGCAACCGACCATTTCCCCAGCATAGAAACTCAGTTGTTTCCAGTCACTTGAGTGGTATTTTTCCATATGTTCCGCAACAGCATAGCTGCGGTCTTTATTGATTGTTGCTCTTACGTGTTCTAAGACGCGTTTTTTCACTTCGCAGACTGTACTCCCTACGTATTTCAGGTTGCACGGACATTCAATGATATACACCACATATTGGCTTTTGCAGTTAATCATTTGATTGATTGTCCATTTTTTCTGATTGGCCATTGTGATCTCCTTGGTGTTTTGTGCAATCTGACATACTTTGCATGTGGAGCACTTGTAAAAACCTTTCAGTTGTAACCAGGTTTGTTGTTTTTTTGTAGTTTCAAAGTGGCTGTGGACCAATTCGTCCTTCAGGTTTTTAGCTCGCCTGTATGTGATTTTTGGGTGATTTCCCACTATTTTGGCCATCGTGGGATCCAATGTTAGTATGTTCCAATGTCTCCGTAAGATTTGTTCAAGTTGTTTCGATTGTGTTGATAATGTCGTGATCAGACGGATTGTCTTTTCATCCTGTTTCTCACTTGGATTTTTATCCTTAATGATGTCTTCTCTGTTTTGTTTTTCAGTTCTTTTGAGGCAGTCTGTCATATATATATATGTATATTATCTACTGGCGGTCGCCAGTAGATAGTTATAGTTAGGACCGTGTTTCCATTGGAAATCTCAAAATTCTATTTTGAATAACTTTGGCGCCGGTTAACGAATCTTCGCGAATTTTTCAAAACTAATGGGGCGCTCAGCTCCTACCCTGAAAGTCTCGGGGGGATTCGTCAAGCGGGGCCCGAGAAAAAAGGGGGGTCCCAAAACGCGTTTTCCCCATGCATTTTCCCATAGGACCTTTAGTCGAAGGTAAAGCCCAAACGGCTGAACAGAATTACTTGAAACTTGGCAGAGAGGTAGTCCTCAGGTCAGGAAAGTGCCTTTTGCATATATGGAGTCAATCTGTTCTGTATTTCCAGAGAAAATTGCATTTAAAAGCACATACATATCTATAGCCGCCCACCGTGCGCGGACCGTGCGCGCATGGTGCACGCACCCTAACGTGCGCGAGCGTAATTCTGATTGGTTGTTACATGTCAGTCAACGTTCGAATCGGTCGAAATCAGGAAGTGTCGGCCGCCATTTTGTTTGTTTTCAGTGCGAGAGTGGAAAAGGAAGGTGGCGAACGTGAAAAGGGGGCAGGGTAGAGAGTTCCTGACCCCCTAGCCTTTGTCAGAGGGTACCTGAAGGACCCCGAAGGTAGAAAAAAATATTTAATTTTTTTTTTACAAAAATCGCGGGGGTGCGCGCACGGTGAAAAACCATAAAAAAATAATAATAATTTTTAATACGTAGTTTATTGAAAAATAAATATATATAAAAAAAAATGCATACATAACTTAGCATTTAGAAAACCATACAAATTCACTGAAAAATCCAAAGGTTTCACACACGTTATAGTTAGGAATTAGCATTTAAAAAACCTTGCAAATTCACTTAAAAAACCATAGGTTTCACACATGTTATAGTTAGGTGGATATTTCACTCGTAAAAAACCGATGAAATTCCCCCGTTATAGTTACTTCAGATAACTATAACTCGCGCAACCGCCACTCTATCACAAGGATGATGTCATCAGTGATGTCAAGAGTGATGCCACTGACCATGTCATGAGTGATGTAATGTGTGACGTCATGAGCAGAGGATTGCGGGCGCGCGAGTTATAGTTATCTGAAGTAACTATAACGGGGGAATATATATATTTGTATATATATTACCTACTGGCGGTCGCCAGTAGGTAGTTATAGTTCGGACCAAGTTTCCATAGGAAGAGCATTTTTTGTTTTGCTTATAACTTTGGCGTCAGTTGATGAATCTTTGTTCATATCAGCTCCTATGTGGGAAGTTTGGGGGTGATTCGTCAAGGAGGGCCGAGAAAAAAGGGGGTCCCAAAACGTCTTCTCTCCATGTTAATTTCCACAGGAAACTTTAGACAAGGCTACAGGTCGAACGGGTGAACGGAATTACCCCAAATTTGGCAGGGAGAAGGGTCTTGGTCTAGAAAGCACGATTTTGCTTATTTGGTGTAAATCCTTTCAGTAGTTTTGGAGAAATATCAAAATTTACAGATATCGATATTTGGGAATTCTGCCATCTGATTGGCTGAGGTGTTACGAGCACGAACTTGCTCCTTATTGGCTGTGAGCGGTTGCAACTAGGCAGTGTTGGCCGCCATTTTGTGATTCCGTCAAAGCGAGTAAGGGGAAAAAAGGGTGAAAAAAGTGGGAAAGAGGAGGGTAGGAGCACTGTAACCTCTGTGGGGTGTTTAGGGTGTGCTATAGATGAGGTGTGAAGCGAAGTATTCACCCCTAGCGGTGTGAAAGTGCTGGGCTACGGAAATTAAGTGAGGTATTGCCTAGAGTCTGATGCTGCTAAGGTGAGCTGGTGCGGGAGTCGGGGATTAAAGCGTGAGCCCAAATTGTGTGTCTTATGCTGTGAAGTCATGTGCGGTGGCCACTGCACTACACCTGTGGAATTAGTGTCAGCATGTATTTATACCTACTAGGACGAACTACTGACCCATACTGGGCTGAAAGTCCTGGGATAAGGGAAATATGTGAGGTATTGTGTACAGTCTCATGGTGCTAGGCTGAGCTGCTGCCGGACTCGGGGATGAAAGCGTGAGTCCAAACAGTGTGTCATATGCTGTGAAGTCATGTGCTCTGGCCACTGTGCCACATCTGTCCAAGTAGTGTCAGTATGTAGTTATACCTACTAGGATTAACGTTTGTTTCGAACATTGTAACGTGTGTATGGTACTTAGGGGGTGTTATACAGGGAGTGCGAAGGTAAATTTGCATGTATCAAATCAATTCGGTATTTGTAAAGTGCAAACTACTCACTCCAATGGGTCTGATGGCGCTGGGGGTGTAAGCTGAGCTGCTGACGGACTCGGGGTAAAGCCGGTGAACTACTGACCCCTACTGGTCTGAAAGTGCTGGGTACGGAAATTAAGTGAGGTATTACCTAGAGTGTCATGCTGCTAAATTGGGGAGAGGAGTTGGCCTGACGGCTATGGCGCTAGACCTCGGACGTGGGGAACTGGGTTCGTAGCTCGGTAATGACGCTTAACATCCTGTGATTCTGGGCAAATCGCTTAATCTCCCCGTGCCTAACAAAAAAAAAAAAATTATGTGTGTCCTCATGTAACGTAACTGGTGCTAAGTAAAGCGCTCTGATACCTGATTGGATTCGGGTCAAGTTTGCGCTATATAAAACTCAGCAAAAAAATAAAAAAAATTGAGCTGCTTGGACTCGGGTATGAAACCATGAGCCTGTGTTTGCTATGCTGTGAAGTCATGTGCTCTGGGCGCTGTGCCACACTTGTCCAACTTGTATATGGTGCTTAGGTGGTGTTGTACAGGGAGTGTGAAGGTAAATTAATACGATATTTGTAAAGTGCAAACTACTCACCCCTATGGGGTAGTAGAGGTGGTGATCAAAGCGAGAGCTCTGTGCTGCAAAGTCAGATGGTCTGGCCGCTGCGTCACAGCTGTGTGGAGAATAAATGTTGGCGAGGGTGCGGGAGTTGCCGCTACCTGGCCCTAAAATAGCGGGCCTAAGTTGTCAGTTATAGGGTGGCTCTAAAAAGAGCCCTTGTGTTGATTAGTTGGAGCTAAATATAAGTGCGGATGCACAGCTTCAAGTTATTCAGGAAAATGCGATTTCTGTGATCTGTGAAGTGTACTCCATCACTTCTGTAGATATCAGCCATATCAAAACGTATGTTGTTGTTGTAGATGGACCCCATTTTGTGGTCTCTGAGGTATGCAGACACAGCTTTGTTGAGTTTCTTCCTAGATTTTTCATTCTGAGGACAACATTATTTGGACCATTTCCACTTCTGTCTTTGGCATATATTGGAATATACAAAGACAGTTTGAGGGAAAAGTAACATCAATTGTCCAAAGGTGTCCTTCATAAGCATTTCCAAACCTACCTCAGTCAATGTGCCTAGGTCGTTTCTGCCACAGTGCACAATCATGAGGTCAGGGTGTTGGAGATGCTAACAGGTTTTAACCAAAGGCAGCAATTGGTGCCACTTTAATCCTCTCTGTGCAAACCATTTAATGTCCACATTTTGTAAACCTAGGTCTATGTCAATACGTTTCTGTTCTGCATACCTCTTGCACCAGAAAATATAGCTATGTCCTACGATCCACACTAGCATTTTGAAGGTATGGCTGGAAGGTATGGAAAGATGTCTGTAGCTCATGCAGTTCCGTGGTAGAATAAGAGATATGTTTACAGATGGGGTATTACTTTTTATTGCCATACAAAATGATACGTGATTGGGAGACAAAAAGCATTCTTTTTAAAAGTAGGGTGCACATTCATTTTGTGGAAAAACATCTCTGTGATTGGTTAAGAAAAAACAGTTTCAACATGGAATAAATATCATAGGATAAAAGTTGTCAACTCAACCACACCTGCTACTTGCATTTAGAAGGAACTGTTCGAACTTAAAACAATCGTGAACTTTTAACCTGCACGTGCCGTTAAATGTTCGAGAAAATGTGGCAAAAAAAGTATGGTTACGTTTAAAAAGATTGATGAACTTTTAACCTGCACGTGTTGTAGAATTTTCTAGAAAGTGTGTTGATAGAGTACGTTGCACTTCTTACTTCTACGTGTTGTTGAATATTAAAAAAAAAACCTGTTTATATGGAAAATTAAAAAGAAACCAAGAGAGAGAAGTTTTGAAACCTAAAAGAATCAAGGAACTAGTCTAATTTGTTCTTTACATGTATTTATGTGTAAAGCAACTACATTATAGACAGGACAGCACCAGGAAAAGGAAGAAGCAGGGAATGGGGGTACGGGGGAGATGGGCAGAATGGCAGACATGCACATTTAAGTATAGCACAAGTATAGACAAACAATGGCCAAAATGAAATACACCAACAAGGAGCACAAGTCACACAACACGCCAACATCACACCAGTGAACGAGCATAGAAGTGAAAACCACGCTGCATTCATAGAGGATGTGTACAGAGGCGGGTCGTTGGTGTTGTGGGATGTCTGCAACCGTGGTCATCATGAATGAGATGCCCATCACGTGGCACATGGCCGAGTTCACTGTCTGTTACGTTGCAAACAGCTGCTCCTCCCTCCCACAAGCTCCCACACTTTTGTACGGTGCGCTGTTGTATCTCGTGCACTCGTACGGCACACCATTATAATGCCTATTTGCACATGTGCTGCTGCATTCCAACTACACCATCACAGGCCACACCAGAACACAGAGACACACTTACCGCACTTCCTGTACACGGAGATGTCCGAGACACCCCTTTCCCATTGTCGGAAAGGCACACCCCTGCGCTGACCTGTGTACTCCGGACCAGCACACGCCGGTTGTGCATGCAGGAGGATGTGTGCGTAGCTACATGACCAGGCTCACTGCCAACACTGAGGTGATAGCACACTGTGATGTTGCAGGGCTGGTGCTTATCATGCTAACACAATGACCAGAGGGACACACTTGCTCAGATGCGGGCTTGGGTGCCGTTGGCGGTCACGGAGTTGTTCCGAAGAGTCTTATGGCCCTCATGGGTATCCCTGTATCATGCTCATCTATTCTATGGCACCTGTGGGTGTTCTGGTGTGGCTCTTGGCTGTATTCTCTTTCATGGTGCAGGTAGTCGTCCTGCTTAACACCATCAGAAAGCAGGTGTAAAATCCCTGGTGCTAACGTGGCTTATTGCCAGAATTTGTTTCGCATTGCAGTTGGTGTGAAAGTTGTGATGTGATTTTTTGCGTGTGCAGGACATTATACGAACTGGGCAGTGTATCTCGTCAAGATCCAGCACCTGACGCCCGATTCCCAATCAATATAAATACAATGAGGTTTTGTAAATGATTTTGTGTGTACACTGTGAGTGCAGCCACTATGTCAGTGCAATTCAATACAGTATTTATAATAAATCGCAAAGGTGCACCTCGTGTCTTTTTGCACGGGAATGGCTAGTCTGCATTTCATTATCAGCACTTTAATGGAAGTAAAGTTTAGATAAATCTAACACACTATTCAGAAGTTGGTGGAAACTGCAGATAACAACAGTATTCCCGCGATAAGTCCTCCAAAATTTAAGACCATGGTGGACTTCATCAAATAACAGTAATAAGAACAAGAAATAGTTACACAGCAGTTGAGAAAACAACCAGAAACGTTCTTAATTTTTTTTTCAAACTTAATGTTTTTTATTAACATATATCAACGATAAAGTAATAAACAACATTTATCAAAAAATATATAAAATAACAAGGTGGAACACTGCTGTAGGGACCATGGATGTGGACGACAGAGCCTGGAAAATAAAGCACAAAATAAGGACGTGTATAATGTGCATATTAAAGGAGAGAGACATAGAGAAAAAGAGAAGGAAAAAAATGCTAGAGAGAAAAAGTGGGGGAAGGAAAGAAAGGGAGTGAGAAAGGGAGAAGGAAGAGAGAGAGTTAGAGAGATAAAGGAAAAGAAGGAAGAGAGAGAGAGGGGGAGGGAGAGAGAGAGAAAGAGACAGGAGAGAGAGAGGAGGTAGAGAGAGAGAGAGGGAGGGAGAGAGAGACAGAGAGAGAGAGAGAGAGAGAGAGAGAGAGAGAGAGTGAGAGAAAGAGAGACACTGCCGCCCCTGCGCATCCATGAGCAAATAATTACCTGGTGCCACTGGAGTGTGCAGCAGTGGGCACTCCACGTGCCTATCAAAACTCATCCAAGATATCTCTCTGAGTCCTGAGTAATGAATGGCGGAGACCACATCAGGTGCTTGGCGGATTGCATAGATGATGCTGAGTCCTGAGTCATGAATGGCAGAGACCACATCATCTTCTCCACAGCGCGGCAGATCTCATACATGTCGCTGAGTCCTGAGTCATCAATGGTGGAGACCACATCAGCTTTTGGGGCCGCTATGCCCCTGTAAGTTAAGTTTGTGCCATGTGGTGGTAGGCCCCTGATAGCCACATGAGCTTCAGTGGCTCTAAACCTGTGCATCTGAAGTTCATGCCAAGGGGGTGGTAGGCCCCTGAAGGCTATACAGATTAAGGTGCGAGTAACCTGCTGCGCAAGTTTTGAAAGAGTCTTTATGCTTGAAACATGTGGAGCGTCCGTCATCTAGTCAGCACCGGCAATAAAGGATGTGACGTTGCCGATCTATTATATTTGCGTGGTCACATGGCCTGTGACGCATGTGCCGGACGGGTGTGGTGTGTGTGTGCAAACCTACCCTCAGCGAGTGGGCAGGAGATGTGGAGAACTAGACCACTGACTTGCACACCAACAGCGAGTTTGCCTGCAACAGGTAGCTATGTGGGGCCATCGTCAGAATGTATTCTGAGTGGCGTGGCATGGCGTACGACGGAACAGGGCAGGGATAGCTACAATGGCATGGACAGCTCATAGTAATGCGTATGTGAGTGGAGTGGACGGGCCGCAGTTGTCCCTCTGCAAGCCTGGGTGCGAACTGTTCATAACTCACACTACATAAGTATTGAAAGATCATTTTGTGATTCAGTCTGTCAGCTGGCATTTGTCCGAGGTATTTGTGAAAACATATCAGAGTTCTTTCTGTGATAGATACCCCTTTGATGCTGTCCCTCCCCACATCAGCAGGTAACGCACCCTCTTCCCACATTACCAACATGCCCCCAACAACCTTCTTGGGCCCGGAAGTGTCCCTGTGCGGTTGGACAAAGAAGAGTATTAGACATGTATAGATTTACATATACAAATATTATTTAAAGAAAAGGACAACAAATAAGACTGAAGGGAATCTGGTGCTGTGGTCGCTGGCACGGAGTTGGGGTGACTGCCAATCAGGATTCAGGGCACAGTTACAAATGTGGGATCGGCTTGTGTTAAAGAGGGTTAGTGGCACGACGTGCTGTTGGCCTTGCATATGGAAATATACCTCACTGATCAGAGAGAGTCTGGTGCTGTGGTCGCTGCCACGGACTTGGGGTGACTGCCATTCATGACTCAGGACACGGTTACACATGTGGGATCGGCTTGTGTTAAAGCGGGGTTAGTGGGACTACGTGTCACTGGCCTTGCATATCGAAATATGCCTCAGTGATCGAAGGGAGTGTAGTGCTGTGGTTGCTGCCACGGACTTGGGGTGACTGCCATTCAGGACTCAGGACACAGTTACACATGTGGGATCGACTTGTGTTGAACAGGGTTAGTGGTAGTCCATCCTCATTTCTAGTTTGAATTTTATAATGAGTACGTCGGCAATAAATATAAACATAGTTGGGATTTTCACCAGAAACTACTTTAAACTTTGTTATTTCTTTTTCAAACTTCAGAACAGTATTATCTTCCAACACCTAGACATATCCAACTGTTATTTTCTGTACAGTTCTCTTGACTAGCAAAGAAACGTTAGTCTACATCATCACAAATTTGTTTAACATTTATATTAAAACTCGATTTCGTGCCGTAGGAAAACCTAGACGTATCCAGATGGTGCCTGTTGTATTTTTGGGTGATTTTCGAGTGATGGTATGTCTCATTGCTGACATAAAACTGTTCACTCTTCCTTTGGAAATTACTGGACGTGGAAAGGGAAATCGACAGTTTGTGTAAAATGTATCTTTTGCGTTATCTTTTAATCGGCAATACTTTCCACATTGATGACTTCGATATGCAAATACACCACACCAATAGAAGGGAGTCTGGTGCTATGGTCGCTGGCAAGAAGTTGGGGTCACTACCATTCAGGATTCAGGACAAAGTTCCACATGTGAGATCGGTTTGTGTTGAAGACGGTTAGTGATACCATTTGTCGCCGGTTGCCCACAGTGTAGGGCAGAGGTAGTGGTGAGCCAGGGTCCACAGCCACGTGCATACATTGGTGACCCAAACAAACCTTGCATAGTACCGGTTCAGTGGCACCACGTGTCGCCGGTCTTCCATGTGGAAATACCCCTCGGTGATCGAAGGGAGTTTGGTGCCGTGGTCGCTGCCATTGAGGACTCAGGACACATTTACACATGTGGGATCAGCTTGTGTTGAAGACGGTTAGTGGTACCATTTGTCGGCGGTCACCCACAGTGTAGGGCAGAGGTAGCAGTGAGCTAGGGTCCACAGCCACGTGCATACGTTGGTGACCCAAACAAACCTTGCATAGTACAGGTTCAGTGGCACCACGTGTCATTGGTATTCCATGTAGAAATACCCCTCGGTGATCGAAGGGAGTGTGGTGCTGTGGTCGCTGCCATTGAGGACTCAGGACACAGTTACACATGTGGGATCGGCTTGTGGTGAACAGGGTTAGTGGCACCACGTGTAGCCGGTCTTCCACAGTGTAGGCCGGAGGCAGCGGTCAGCAAAGGCCCACAGGTAGGTGATGTTGACTTAAGCTGCACAGATTGTGAGCATTTGGTCTTCTTAACCCATTATAGTCTCTTACACAATTTGCGTCGCTACTAATGTTGAATTGTGAACCATGTAACTCCAGTGTAGGGCAGACGCAGCTGTCAGGATGGGCGCAAAGCCACGTGGCGTTGAGTTGAGCTGCACTGTTAGTGGCACCTGGAGTACTCAGCGTGTGCGCACCCTGCGATGAGACATGGTCCCGGCGAGCCACACTGGGAGCAATGTGTTTTGTCTAATGAATTCTGCATTGATAAGGCCACGCAGGGATGACTTATGGTGCAGTGAGTTAGTAGCACCTGAACACAGCGTGTGCGCAGCCTGCGATCATGCGTGGTCTGTGCGGGCTGCACTGGGAGCAACGTGTCTTGCGAACTGGACTGCGACATCTGCAATCGCCACTGCATCTGAATTGTGAGCCGTGCTGTCCACAGTGTAAATCGCAGTAGTCGGTACAGACATAAGTCTGCGGTGCTGTGCCGCTGGGTCCGCAGGGGCCCTGTGTCGAGGAGGCCCGTGGTTATGGCAGCTGCCATGTGCCAGGGTGAGGGCTGCCATTCTGACAGACTCGTTGGTCTTCCCACAAGTGAACCACACCTAGGGCCTGGTCTATTTATTCATACTCCTACGCTGGAGGGGGGGACAACACAGCTACATGACTGAGATCTTCCCCACTGCCTGAGGTAACATGGTTGCGTCCACTGTGCACTACACTACAAGTATCAATAGTATATCTCCACATGAAGGGGTTTGTGCTTTGCATAGTGAGGTCTGTGCAGTTAATGAGCGTTACACTTGGCATTGTGTGCTTTATCAGTGATGGGTGACTTGCCTCCTTCATATATAGTTGGTTGCTCATCTCCCAACATTCAGCTATTGTGTGGCTGAGGGGCATGGTGTTTTGGGAAGATCCGTTGTTCTGTTTTGTGCTGCCTTGGTGGTAGTAGGCAGGTGGACCGGGGGCAGGTTCTGGTGGTGGTGGGGCTGGGTGTTGTGGTGTTGTTGGGTGTCGGAGCTGCATGATCAGTAGCTGTATCACGTGTTGGTCTTTAGATGTGGCTGTGAATTGGGTCTAATTCACGGAGTAGATAGTCGACCTCCTTACACCAGTTAAAGGTTGATGTTAATTTGTTACTGCTAACTCGGCTTATCGCCTGCTTCTTGGATCGCATTGCAGATTTGGCTGATCGTTGAAAATATGGGGAAGCAGTGTTTTCATTTTTTTTGCACGGGAACGCCTACTGTGCATTTTATTAGCGTTAGATGTGGCTATTGTTTGTGGCGATTTTGTTGGTGTAAGGTATTGATGGAAGAGTGGTGAGATTTTTCAGTTTTCACCAAGTTGAGAATGGGATGATAATTAAAAAACACAGAAAAAAAGATAGGTTTAATGAACGTTATAAATAGAAATCAGCATTTAAAAAACCTTTGAAATTCACTGAAAAAAACATAGGTTTTAGGCACGTTATAGTTAGAAATTAGCATTTAAAAAACCTTTGAAATTCACTGAAAAAAACATAGGTTTCAGGCATGTTATAGTCAGAAATTAGCATTTATAAAACCTTAGAAATTCACTGAAAAAAACCATAGGTTTCAGGGACGTTATAGTTAGGAATTAGCATTAAAAAACCTTAGACATCTCAAATTACATCACTGATGACATCACTGGTGACATCATCCAATGAATGTGTGTTTCTGTAAAGTTTAAATATGTTTTATAAATATATATATGTCAAGTTGTATTGAAAAATGAATGAGTGTATAGGACTCAGGATGGATGATTAAGTAGGTGTGTGACTAACTATAACAGGCAAATTTATCTGGTTTTATATAAGTCAAATGGTCAACTAACTATAATGTCTCTGAAACCTATGGTTTTTTCAGTGAATTTCGAAGGTTTTTTAAATGCTAATTTCTAACTATAACGTCCTTGAAACCTATGTTTTTTTAGTGAATTTCTAAGGTTTTTTTAAATGCTAATTTCTAACTATAATGTCCGTGAAACCTATGGTTTTTTCAGTGAATTTCTAAGGTTTTTTAAATGCTAATTTCTAACTATAACGTTTGTAAAACCTATAGTTGTTTCAGTGAATTTCAATGTATTTTTAATTATCGAACTACAATTCTGCTATTTGTCAGTAGTACTGTTTTTTCTAACTTTTCAACTACATAAAATAAACTGTAAAACAGCTATTGTAATATATTTCACAAATTACAGTGAGGTTTTAAATAATACAAAATAATTTAACATTCAGAAAACAATTTTTCTCCCTTTTTTTGCTGTCATCAGCTTCTACTTAAAGTTTAAACATGTTTTATAAATATATATATGTCAAGGTGTATTGAAGAATGAATGAGTGTATAGGACTCAGGATGGATGATTAAGTAGGTGTGTGACTAACTATAACAGGCGAATTTCTCTGGTTTTATATGAGTCAAATGTCCAACTAACTATAGCGTCTCTGAAACCTATGGTTTTTTCAGTGAATTTCTAAGGTTTTTTAAATGCTAATTTCTAACTATAACGTCCCTGAAACCTATGTTTTTTTCAGTGAATTTCTAAGGTTTTTTAAATGCTAACTCCTAACTATAACATCCGTGAAACCTATGGTTTTTTCAGTGAATTTCTAAGGTTTTTTAAATGCTAATTTCTAACTATGTGAAGAACAAACTCGGGTTTTGGCTATATAGCAGCAAGGCCAAGCCACATATTATCCAAAAAACAAGAACGGTGCCAATGCTGCACTTAACTCTAATAGGGATTGGACCATGAACTGAATAAAACAGTTTCACTAGCAACCACTTTTTCCGTTGGGTTTATTCCAAAATATTTTCATACAATACATTTGTCTTTTTCCAATTTGCAAAACATGATTTCAATCTAACACTTATAACATATCCAAAAAGATGAAAAAACAATACAACATTAATATCCACATTTAAATATACTGATTTTTGCGACACCACCACTTACATACAACAATCACTCATACATACTCATCAAACACACTCATCAAACGTGCTCAGTAGACCTTTTTTCGCTTCTGGCCAATCATTTATAAACAATAGAATACAGTGTATCATAATTGCGCTAATTTTTACTTGTTGATTGCCCTATGTCCATTCACTGCATTCAATTATTTTCTCTGTCATAAACAATGTCTACTGAGCATGTTTGATGAGTGTGTTTGATGAGTATGTATGAGTGATTGTTGTATGTAAGTGGTGGTGTCGCAAAAATCAGTTTATTTAAATGTGGATATTAATGTTGTATTGTTTTTTCCTCTTTTTGGATATGTTATAAGTGTTATATTGAAATCATGTTTTGCAAATTGGAAAAAGACAAATGTATTGTATGACAATATTTTGGATTAAACCCAACGGAAAAAGTGGTTGCTAGTGAAACTGTTTTATTCAGTTCATGGTCCAATTTCTAACTATAACATCCCTGAAACCTATGTTTTTCTCAGTGAATTTCTAAGGTTTTTTAAATGCAAATTTCTAACTATAACGTTTGTAAAACCTATAGTTTTTTCAGTGAATTTCAATGTTTTTTAAAATATCGAACTACTATTCTGCTATTTGTCATTAGCACTGTTTTTTCTAACTTTTCAACTACATACAATAAACTGCAAAACAGCTATTGTAATATAATTCACAAATTACAGTGAGGTTTTAAATAATACAAAATAATTTAACATTCAGAAAACAATTTTTCTCCCTTTTCTTGCTGTCATCAGCTTCTACTTAACTTCACTATTCACAGTGATGTCAGTGTAGCTTCATCATAAACAGCAGGGAAAAAAACAATCAACTAGATTGTTAAAAAAAACAAATTCCTAATTCTAGCAAATATAACACAAAATCAACACAAATAACACCTCCAATACTATATCCAATCTTCAAATCTTACCTCTACTTTGTAGTTTCTGTCCACATTTTACCAATACGCCAAATAATGTATCAAAAATTTTGCTTTGAAATCATCCAGTATGAATTCCTTAAAGTATCTTTACACCTTCCCACTATACCGAATGATGTATCTAAAATCTTGGTTTCAGAAATATCAAGTATGAGTTGGGTAATTGATAAGGCAATCTCGGTTTCATTTCCAAGTGTGTATCGTTGCAGTGACTCCAACCATTATTACACTTTAAATAAACTGTATAATGTCCACTTGGGGTAGTACTTCCAGCATTGAAAACAATAGCAACTGTTGCAAAAGTTCTTCCAGAAATAGATACTTGACTAGCAACAAAATCTTTAATTTTGGTTTCCACTTTTCTTCCATTTGGTCTACAGCGTTGCAGCATTATAATCAAATATTTTCCATATCTTTGTAGGCATAATGTAGATAGCATTGTTGATTTACAACGAGAACAGATCATCTCGTGATCAGCTTCTTTTACTAATTTGGAAAATGGTACAGATTTATACTCAGGTATTGTTAAATATAGAAATCGTTCTCTGTCAACTAGAGTGCTTGAAGTTAATGGACACTGTTCACATTTATGTTCCCATTTGTAACTGAGTCCAAATAAACTCTCAATCTGAATTCCTTCATCTTCTAGTACTCCAAGCTTAACCATCAGAAATTCTTGTGCATCTTGTTGTATATTAGCATTGAACGTTAAAGATCCAGTACATGTATCCAACAGTTGGCGAATACCAGAAGCAGAATGAATTTTACTTCTATCAGTTCTCAATTATTGAAATAAATTATAAAGTGCCGAACATAATCTTTTTTCCTGACTTTCCATAATTTCACCATAAACATCTTCAAGATAAAATATAACGTTTAAAATAACATTACATATCAGTTGACACCAGAAGCATTTTCTAATTGGTATCCATCAACATCATCACTTGTTTGTATTTTCTGCTTCTTTACATCTTTTCTTGTCTCTTGATTTTGTTTCTGATTTTCAACCATAGTTGATTCTTCAACATGTTTGCATTTTGAACACACAACACGTTTCTCATAAATAGGATATTCACCTAAACTTGGAGCATAAAGCCTTCTCAAATGATTATATTCTCTTACACAATTAACATCAGCACTAACCTTGTCCTCATTAAAATCAATTAAATACAAACTAGACAACGTTCTAACTCGACATATACCATTCCCTCTTTAAACACAGTTCTTCCTACATTTACCAAAGCATTATCTTCACTTAAACCTTCAGATTTATGCATAGTTATTGCATATGCTAAACAGAAGGGAAACTGTTTTCTACGAACATAAAAATCTTTTACAAGCAAAAAACGTGCAGCAGAACGCACAATCTGTCTTACCTCTGTAATCTGATCAAATTTAACTTTCAAGAATTCAATTCCATTTCTATTTCACAAAATCAACAACTTTCCCCATTGCTCCATTCACTAAACCTTCTTCTACATTCAGATTACGCCTCAAAATTACCCAACAGTTTAAATATACATCTAAAAAAAACTTCTAAGCCAGCAGTTTTTGATACAGACTTTTCCAAAGAATCCAATTTATTCTGTAGTTTTTCTGAAAGAAGAATTGTTATTCCTTGATGCTCAATTTTATCAATAGCTTCAATGTGAACTATTTCTTGATTTTCCAGTTTCTTAAGCTCTCTATTAAATGTACAACACTCTTCCACTGTAGGCATTAAGCAAACTATAGACTCTTTGTCTTTCATTTTCTTGTACATTACTTCTGCTGATGTGTTTTCGTGTGTAAACAAGTTCTTTAGTAGAAGACTTTGAAAAGCTTGTTTACCATGTTTGCTTAGAACACCAATTCTTACATCTTTTAGAATATTTGCATAATCTTTATCTCTTGCTTGTCACATATTCTGAGTGAGTTCTTTATATTCAAAATGTAACCACAGATTCACATTTCCAATACTTCCCAAAGATTTCTTTGTGTCTTCATGTAGAAGAGTTTTAAACACTGGTTCTCCTTTTACAGGGGTTAGTTGTAGCAGATCTCCAAATACAATTAAATGTTTTCCTCCAAAGAGAACATCATAATCTGTTTTTAATACCTGTTGCATTCTTAAGTGTACAAAAGCAAGCATAAAGTTTGAAACCATGCTCACCTCATCAATAATTAATAGTTTCATTTTCTTCAGCACACTTGACACTTCATGAGAAGCTTCTTCAGACAACTTCTGATATTGTAATGTATTATCATGCTCAACTGGTAACATCAGTAATCTATGCAAAGTAACTCCTTTAACATTGTGTGCAGCTAATCCATTTGGAGCTGTTACCACACAACATAAATGTGAACCAGTAGTTTTTGGAAGATAACTGGTCAAAACTTTAATTAAAAAACTTTTACCTGTCCCAGCTTGACCACTGATGTACATCAGAAGAGGTTTATAAGATGAACACACACATTCTTTTTCTTCATGCAACAAACCATGTTATATCTGTTCTCTCACTTGTACATATATGTCTTTCTGTTCAACATTTAGTTGTTCTTCTAAGTTTTCCAATGTAATATTCTCCTTGTGTGCTTGTTGCATTGCAATTTCGACTTCATGCATAGCAATCGCTGCTTCATTTTCCAGTATTGGTTGTCCAAGAGGATCGTGACTACATGGACCACTACTTTGACTATCTTGAGAACTTTCATTAGCTGTTGCAGCTGTAATAGTCTTTTGCTGTTCAACTTCATCATTCAACATTTTTAAATATGTAGGGAACATTGTACATGCAATGCTATCTTTACATGCATTAAAAGAATCTTCGTAGCAGTCACAGTCTCCAAGTAATTCACTTTCGCTACGCCATGGTTTAAAGAGTTGGAGAAGTGCTAAATAGTAAAATTCTCGCTTATTTGTAGGCCTGGGCGAAAATTTCGTTCCGTTCGCGGAAATTGCGATAATTTGACATCTTTGCGTTCTGCGGAAAGCGCTAAAATGTCAAAATTTCCGCATTCCGCAGCTTAGCAATAATTTGGTTCTTGCTCGCTCTGTAAAATAATACATTCTCGCGCGCGCGCGATCGCCTTACCTGAATCCCTGCGTTCGCCGACAAGTTTTCTTGATCCGGTCGCGTTCTCCATGAGATGTTGTATTGTTTTTAGCCATTTGCGCTGTCTCGCGTCAGTTCGCGCCCGCAGTGACGTCATGCGTTGCGCAATCACGTCTTTCTTCTCGCGATCATGCACCGCGAGACAACTGAAAACTAGATGGCCGCGCCCGCGAGCAACCACATGGGTAAGTTGGCGAGCCGCAACCATGCAGAAAATCTCGCGAACATGCGGGAAAAAAACTTCTGCATCTTCGCGATATTTCCACGTGTTTGCGATAATTTGTAAAATTTTCGCGATAATTTGCGAAAGTGGATTTCGCAAATTCCGCCCACCCTTACTTATTTGGAGTTTCACAACTGAGTATCTTGTGGTTTATAAGATTACCCTTTGCATGTTTTACTAAACAACCATGACATCCAACTACTGCATATTTTCCTTCTTTTAAATTCTGCTTAACATTTCTTTTGAAGCTGTAATGTTGAAGTACTTCATACAGACATAGTTCCAGATGTCGACTCCTTTTTGGATAGTATGTGTCCAACATATTAGTTTTAAGAATGTCTGTACTGTCTGGTTCATTTGCTGCTAAGTATTAAATTTCTTCTAATGATTTAAACACTCTATTCCGTGAGAAGGCTAGACCTAAACTTACCCAAATGATTCCTCGAGACTGTGAATATAAACTTGAAGAGCACAAGCGGTCTGAACATTCATAGGATCCAATTTCTCTGTGGGAAAGCATTTTCAAAGTAAAGCTGTACAAATTTTTGCTAAGGCTTTTCTCGTGTGCAATTTCTTCCCACATTTGTTTCATCTCTGTTTTTTCTGATTTTGTTATGTACGATGTACCATAACGTGCAACAGCAATTGAGTTATCTGCAACATACTGGATGTCCATGTTCGCATTCCACATTTTTAAAATGACTGGATTGTAGTCATTGATATACTTTGACACTTCTGTTCTTTTTACGTTGTAGGTATTCTTTGGAGATTTCTGAGTTATTGTGTGCCTTACAGAAGAAAAAAAAGAATTTACTCTTCCTTTACAAATGACTGGACGTGGAAAACCAAACCGACATTTGGTGTAAAATTTTCCTTTAGACTTGTATTTTCTTCTGCAGTACTTTCCACAATGGTGAGTTTGAAAACGTAAAATTGCTGTCTCAATCTTCTATCTCCTTCTTCTCTTGGAATCTCTCATGTCACATACTGTTCGATAAAAGACAATACTGTTTCATCAGAATCAGTTCCAAATTTAGGCGCATCCTCGATCCATAGTAGCATATGTATATGAGGTGCACCTCTTGCTTGGTACTCCTTTCTCCAAAAGAAATCGGTAAATTCTCTAAGAGGTGGATTCTTTTTATTGCATATAAAAGAGATCATAGCTTGAAACCTATGATTAAAATATCTGCACACATTTACAGGATCCATTTAACACAGTTCACCAGGAGTCTTTATTGCAACATTTTTTATATTGGAATTCGCTTCTCTTATAAACTCAAGTAAATCTTCCCATGCATACTCTGCACAGCTAAGTGTGACAAACCATGTTGGTGTACCTAAGTTCTGTAACATACACTTGAGTTCTCCATGACGACGATACCAATACTCATTTGCTCCACGTTGACATGCCAGCAAATTAATTAACTGTGCTTCTAAATTTTCATCTGTTTCTTAAACTTTCTCTACAAATTCTTTCGCAGAAAGAAGTGATTGATGAACTCCAGTTTTAAGTATGTGGTTCACTGCATACGACAGAGAAGACAGATCACTTTCAAACAAAAGGTGAAATATGTATGGAATGCACTGTCGAAATCTGGGATCTTCAGAATATAATCTTGTTGACCGATATTCTGAAGCTGGTACCTGTTCATCCACATTTACAGTTTTGTAATAAATATTGTTCTCTATAAGATATAAGGTAGCCTTTTCAACTGTATTAACATCCACAAATTCTTGCCATATTTTCCGACTCTTTGTTGGTACACCATTTACTAGAATTACTACTGCCTCATTTTCCTCTTTCTCTCCAGCAATAGTTTCAATACTTTTCTTAAAATCCAAAGGTATGTACACCACTCTTCCTTTCAGCCCTCTTTGCAAGTCTGTTGGTGGCAGTTTACCTGTTTTAGGCCCCATCCGAATTAAAGTTTGAAAAGGATGAACAGATTGAATTAGAACCGACTCATATGTATTCAATTCTGCCAGTTCCTCCGGAATAGCTACTCATTCTAAGTTATTATGTACTGTTCTAGCAGGCATTTTGTTCTCTTCTAATTTGTTGTAAAAATATTTACATATACGTTGATCACTACCTAACTCAAATCGACCTTCCACCAACAAGTAAGTTACAAATTCTTCCCACTTACCATTGTTCTCCTTTTCACTTTTCAAATACAAATCAACATTCCTAGTTTGACTTTTATAATGAGTACGTCGACAACAAACACAAACATTAAACTTTCCAATGTCTTCTTCAAACTGATCAGTGCTAATCACTTTCCCATCTCCTTCAACATCTGTAATTGTCAAACTTTCACTTTCTATGGACTGCTCTTCTGAACCAAAATATTGCATTTCAATATCATCACACTTTTTTTGAACATCTGATAAAGAAACATGTATAAGACCTGTATTTCGTTCACTTAAACATACTGCAGGACTTTTTACATAGTACAGTTTCCTTACATATTCCACATTTCTGAATGGTGTAATGCTAACATCCTCAAGTGATGAAAAGCACTTTTACACACTTTTCTTGAAAGACAAGCCAGAGAATGCCCTTGCTTCTCAGTATATATTATTACATTACATGGATCTAGTCCTTGTAACAACTTAATTTTCTGTTTCATACTTTTCTGTGTATATTATTGTAGCAAATTTCGCATTATATCAATAGATTCCTGTTGAATACTACAAATACTGCTACAACCCAACTTATACAAAGGGCCTTGTGTACGTTTTCCTTGCACTTCTTCACCTATTAACTCTTCTGCACTTTTACCAACCATTTCCTCTTTTGGAAGGGGACAACCACCCTGAACTTCGTAGCAACGACCTCCAGTATCAACTGCAAATGGTAAACTATTTTCCTGGAAGTAACTTTCCTCATTAAAAAAGGCTCACAAGTAGAAGTATGTTTCCAATGTCCACTAAAGATTTAGCCAAAGTTGATTCTGTTCACAAGTCGTTTTCTTCTACTTTTCTCTTTCAACACTTTGATTATTTTATCCAACACTTTGATCCTCTTCAAAATCACAATGAATAACTTCTGTTTTAAAGTGAAAGCAGTATCCACTATACTTTCAATACGCTGCTTCTGTTTGAATTGCAGCACTTTCTTTTTATATTTGCAGCATGTTTTCATTAAATTCTTAATCACTCCAGTTCAAAAAAGTCTCTAAAAATTTTTTGAAATTGTTTTTGTCTCCAGGTAACAGATACTGTTTCTTTATCATCTTTTCTTTTCCTGGTATTTAAAATTGAAGTCTGCTTTTCCTTACTTGAAAAATTCTTCTTTTTCCTTTGTGTGATGTATTTTTCATTAAATGTTCGTAATATTTTTTTCAGAAATTGTCTAGTGTTTTTACCTGAAGAAACTGTTTGTGCAGTACTCTCATTTTTTTCTAATTGAAAATCTTTCCTTTTGTTCAAACATATATATTTTCTCTCTTTCCTTTTTTTCTCAGTTCTTCTAGGCATTTTCAAATTTTAATCCAAACGAAAAAAAAATCTGAAAATGTAAATATAGATTCAATTATTTTTTACATCTGTTCAACATGTTAAAATAATAACATACAATTACATAAGTTCTACTGACAGCTTCCAGAGGCAGTGCTGAAACGTGATGGAGCAGGGCAGGGGAGCAGTAGAATGATGGGTAGTACCACAGAACATACAGCAAGTATTTATTTAATTATTTACATGCACCTTTACAATTTATATGTAACTGCACTACCTTGTACTTTTCACCTCTCCGCTGCACCCCACCACCCCACACCACTCCCTCTGCAACCCACCGCAGACAACTTTAAAGATAGTATTTTAAAAAATTGTACTCTATGTACTTAGGCTGATATTATCAACCAAACGGCACACACAAAAATTACCATTATAAACCTAACAATTTTATCTACAACTTCGCAAACAAAACAGTGCACCCAAAGCTTTAAGTGGGGGGGTGTGTGGGGGTCTGAGCACCGGCAGTTTATTTTTGGGGGCCTCGAAATGGGTCTCTATGGGGCTCTATTTTCGGGCCTAACAAAGGTAGTCCGTTTTTTTTTTTATTGGACTGCAGTGAGACAGTGAGAACATGCACATTGCTCACTATTGAGAAGTGGAGACATTATGCCAGGTGAGTCACATTGTAGGAGAAGGGAAATCCTTTAAAGAGAGCCATTTTCTCTCAGGATTTCCTTTCTCTTTTCACAGCTCAGGAGCAACATCATTGTGGCGTGATTAGCAGAGAGACCACCAGGCACGCAACGCCCATTACCCCGGACTCCCTGAGACAGCTTCCCGGGCGCACACACAGAGCCACACCCGAGTACTTCACGGGTCTTCAAAAGACCATTTGCCTGTAAATGAGGCTCTGTTCTTTTTCACCCCTTTTTAGAGCCCCTACATCCCCATTCTGCCTATTGCTGAAAGAATTAGCCTCCCTGAAATTTCACTCTGGTTGCGCCTCTGGAGAGGACCACAGGCAGCCAACTCCAGCACGACCCTGCTCTGACCTTTCACAGTGTCTTGTTTTAGTGCTACGTAAACTCACGCTTTGCCTGGCTCACTTAGTTCTCACACCCCCTCTTTAATATGAAGATAGTAGCTTTGGAATTACCTTTATATTCCTATACTGTGCTTCACATAGAAATATAGAAGTGCAGGTTCTCACCACCCCAAATTAGCTGTCTGGTATACTCTCTCAAATGTAAGAACTACAGGTATTCAGTATCTGTCAGTCATGGCCAGTTTAAAGCAGTGTTCCTATATAGAAATGGACAAAACGTTATGTTTCTAAATTAACGTCTTACACTGAAAAGCTGGTTTACATTTCTTTCGCTGGATCAACCTTTGTTGAAAACACCACCAGAGAAAAGTGGTGAACTATGGTCCACAAAGAACAACTCAAAGCTTTCTTGTTCTTTATCAGAAACATCTGCCTGTCAATGCTTATCGCCATCCTTTTTGGCCCCTTATGAGGCTGGGTGGATGAGTATAACATGCGGTATTTAGGATTGGGGCGGAGGGTGCACGGAAATAAGGACGGATAGTTTGATAATGTGCGAGTGGATGGATGGCCAGATGGATGAATGGATAGCCTTATGGATGGATGTATGAATGGATGCATGGACAAGTACTTAGGAGAGACGGGTGGGCTGATAGATGCTTAGGAATTGTTCTGGGACAGATGTATGTATGGATATATGGGCATGTGACTGGATGGATAGCACAGTGCTTACCATAGGTGAGTTGGATGATAGATGCTTAGGATAAGTGCAGGGACAGATGTATGTATGTAGGTAGGAATGTATAGATGAATTGAAAGATGTTTGGACGGCACAGTGCTTAGGATGCATGGATGCAGGGCTTTAAGTGGACCGGGTCTGAGCACCGACAGTTATTTTCAGGAGGCCTCCAAACGGGTCTCTATCGGGCTCTATTTTCGGCCCTCGCAAAGGTAGTCAGTTTTCTTTTGTTTTATTGGACTGCAGTGAGAGCATGCACATCGATGTGTGCATGCTCATTTTGTTCACTACTGAGAAGTGGAGACATCATGCTAGGTGAGCCATGTTGTAGGAGGAAGGGAAATCCTTTAAAGAGTGTGTTTTCCGAAGGTAGGATAATTGGAGGGGACTATCTTAAGCACACAATGCTAGTTATGTTGATTTAGACCACACCCCTACTTGCATAGCCCACACCCCTTTAAGAGGTTTGCCCTGCCCCTTTTAGAGCACCCCGAGTTTTTTTCCCACTTAAAGCCCTGACTGTACCATAGTAACAAAGAAATGGTCCAGGCTTCCATTTAAATCTACAATGGCTCCAAGTTTCATAATTTGCCATCAACGCTGGCAGCCTTCTACCACACTGCAAGAGTGTCTATCAGCAAGAAGATTTGTTATCCACAGAAATGTTGTGTGATTTGCGTAGCTGTCTGCTAGAACACTCATCACCAAAAGGAATTAAAACATGCAAATTTGCGAGTAAAACATATACCATAAAGCGGTTCATAAATGGGCCCAGTGCCACTACACCACCCTCATCCCCTTCCTTGCTTAACCTTACAAAATCAAAGAAAGAGCCCCAGCAAACCTGGTAGAGCCACTATAGCAATACAGGGACTTAATTTCAACAAGTGTCTGCAGGAACGCTCAGCAACAAAAGGTATTAAAACATGCAAATTTCCGGATAAAACATATACCATGCCATAGAGCGCTTTATAAATGGACCCACTGGCACTACATCACCTTTACTAGCTACACATGTGCACGTTACAAATGTCCGTATTATAATCAGCAACATGCCCACCTCTGCCATCCCCACCCCAGTCCTTGCTTAACCTTACAATATCAAACAACGAGCCCCAGCACTCCCGTTAGCGCCACTGTAGCCATACATAGACTTAATTTCAACAGGTGTCTGCCGGAACGCTCATCAGCAAAAGGTATTGAAACCTACAATTTTGCAAGTAAAACATACACCATACCATAAGGCGGTTTATAAATAGTCCCAGTACCACTACACCACCTCCACACCCGCCCTTCCTTAACTTTAAGCAATAAAACAAAGAGCCTCAGCAAACCTGAAAGCGCCACTATAGCCATACAGAGGCTTAATTTCAACAGATGCCTCCCGAAACGCTCATCAACAAAAATTATTAAAACATGCAAATTTGCAGGTAAAACATATACCATGCCATAGGGCGCTTTATAAATGGTTTCAGTGGTACTACATCACCTTTTGTAGCTAGACATCTTCATGTTACTAAAGTCTGTGTTTTAATCACCAACATACCCACCTCCCCCACCCCCACCCCCGCCATTGCTTAACCGTACGAAATCAAACAGAAACCCCCACCATTCCTGGGAGCACCACTATACCCATACTCGGGGTTAATTTTAAAAGGTGTCTTCGGAATGCTTATCAGCAAACAGTATTAAAACATGCAAATTGGCGGGTAAAACATAAACCATCCCATAGCATGGTTTATAAATGGGGCCAGTGGCACTACACCACCTTTACTAGCTAGACATCTGTATGTTACTAAAGTCGTTTAAACACTCTGTAGACTGTATAACAGAGGATGGGGAGAGTAATCAAAGTTCTAATTCCCAAACCTTTGATATACCGTCCCTTTACTGTATGTATATTAAGGACATTAAATGTAATGAATAAATTGACGAGTGTCTCAAAAAGGAATAGTGAAGCTGACCATCGGTAAAACCCGGACCACTTAAACACCTACGTATATTCACCACAGGGACACAGCCTGACAATTAGTTTCACTTATAATCACATGTAGTTTACTAATGTCAAGAAAGTCATACAATAAATATACCGAACATTTTCATTTATTTTTTATCTCTCACACATTTATAAAACATCTCTTCCAAAGAAACACTCCCCAACCACTTCTATTTCAAAAGAACAGACAATCATTAAAACGTTTACTACCATATATTTTAGTATATCTACCTTTTTATCATTCACTAGTCAGAAACTACTAAACCTATTAACTACACCCAAATGCAAACCAGAAATCATGTTCATATTATAATTCAACCTATGATCAAATGATTCAAACTATGCGTACATAAAAAAGGAACTTATCACTTTTACCATCTCCATCTCCTCTCCATGTAATCTCCAAACACTGTGGGCAGCCTCACAGTACAACAACCTACCTCGACTTATATTCAAAGCTACCTCTCAGTGTCAAAAATGAGACCACAACCTGTCCACATAACATTTCCGGCTTTGGTTTTATCACTTTTAATTTAATAACACATACATCTCCTACCCCCCTCCCTTCCCCACTATTTCCACAAAAAGTATAATTTGCAAACGTGGGACATTTTGTTTATCTCGCCTGCATACATTAGCAAACCCAAATTAACGCTGCACCTCATTTTCAAATCCATACAGTCCTTTAAAGATGACAAACTACACTTCTTCTTTGTGAAAAATTCCTAAACATATATAAAGTACATATTTAACAACAGGTCAAACTTTATGTATATTTTATAACCAATATGAAACACCACACTTTACTAACAGTATATTATTTTGAAATAAAAAATACTTTCAAACTTAAAAATATCACCTCAAATACTTAATCACTACTACAGAACACATAACACACCTGGTTCATTTCTCACCTTTGTAGTTGGTATGCAGATTTCAAATGTTACACACGCATGCAATTCTTTCTTTGTCACACAGTACATGTAATGCACCGCTTTCATCAAGAATGGAACCATTAATGGCACGATTTCTCTGTCGCTCCACATATATATACATGTAAAGAACAAATCAGAATACTTCATTCCTTCATCGACATTCCAAAACTTATCTCCATTGGTTATTTTTGAATTTTCCATAGGAAAAGCTATTTAATATTCCGTGCCACATACAGGTCAGAAGTTCAACCTATTTTTATCACCACACTTTCTGGAACATTCTACGACACCTGCAAGTTAATAGTTAAACGTAACTTTTTTTTTTTCCAGCATATTCTCAAACATTTAACAGCACCTGCGGGTTAAAAGTTCACCATTGTTTTAAGTTGCAAATGTACCTTCCAAATGCAACTAGCACGTCTGGTTGAGCTGAGCATATTTCATCCTATCATATGTACTCCACGTTTAGACTGCTGCTTATTAACCAATGACAAACATGCTTTTTCACGCAATTAATATGCACCCTAGTTTTTAGTACCCAATGCTTCTTATCTTCCAATCAATTATTGTTTTCTGTGGGGAAAAAAAAGATTCTTCCCCATCTTTAAACATATCTCTTACCCTACGAAGGAACTGAATGAGCTACAGACATCTTTCCATACCTTCCAGCCATACCTTCAAAATGCTAGTGTGGATCGTAGGACATAGCTATGTTTTCTGGTGCAAGAGGTATGCAGAACAGAGACGTATTGACTTAGACCTAGGTTTACAAAATGTGGACATTAATTGGTTTGCACAGAGAGGATTGAAGTGGCACCAATTGCTGCCTTGGGTTAAAACCTGTTTGCCTCTCCAACACCCTGACCTCATGATTGTGCATTGTGGTGGAAACGACCTAGGCACATTGACTAGGATAGGTTTGGAAATGCTAATGAAGGACACCTTTCGACAATTGATGTTGCTTTTGCCTCAAACTGTCTTTGTATATTCCAATATATGCCAAAGACAGAAGTGGAAATGGTCAACCCAATTTGGTCCTCAGATTGAAAAATCTAGGAAGAATGTCAACAAAGCTGTGTCTGCATACCTCAGAGACCATAAAATGGGGTTGATTTACAACAACAACATATGTTTTGATATGGCTGATATCTACAGAAGTGATGGAGTACACTTCACAGATCAGGGATATCGAGTTTTTATGAATTATCTGAAGCTATGTATCCACACTTATATGTAGCTCCAACTAATAAACACAAGGGCTCTTTTTAGAGCCGCCTTATAACTGACAACATAGGCCTGCTATTTTTGGGCCAGGTAACGGCAACTCCCGGACCCTCGCCAAAATGTATTCTCCACACAGCTGTGGCGCAGCGGTCAGACCATCTGACTTTGGTGCACAGAGCTCTCGCTTTGATCACCGGCTCTAGCGACAGCTCAGGATAGCACCATGTGACTCTGAGCAATAGCTCACTTAATTTCCACACCGGCCGCCAGTGCCTGCAGACCCGTACAAGTGAGTAGTTTGCACTTTACAAATACCGGATTGATTCGAAATGGCACAATTGAACTTCACACTCCTCTGTAGCACCCCCCAATCACCCTACAGACGTCACACTGTTTAAAACAAAAGTTCCTCCTAGTATGTATGCACACATGCTGACACTACTTGGACAGGTGTACCGCAGCAGCCCGAAAACATGAGTTCAGTGCACAGGGCTCACGGTTTAATCCTCTGCTCCGGCAGCAGCTCAGCTCAGCACCATGTGACTCTGAGCAATAGCTCACTTAATAGCTCACATAATTTCCACACCGGCCTCCAGGGCCTTCAGACCCATAGGGGTGAGTAGTTTGCTCTTTACAAATACCGTATTCATTTACCTTTGCACTCCCTGTATAATACCACCTAAGCACCATATACAAGTTACTGAGTTCCAAACAAAACTTCTTCCTACTACGTATAAAATATTGCTGACACTAATTGCATAGGTGTGGCACAGTGCCCAGAGCACATGACTTCACAGCATAGGACACACAGTTTGGGCTCACGGTTTCATCCCCGAGTCCAGCAGCAGCTCAAATTAGCAGCATGACACTGTAGGCAATACCTCACTTATTTTCTGTACCCCGCACTTTCAGACCGGTAGGGGTCAGTAGTTCAGCGGCTTTATCCCCGAGTCCAGCAGCAGCTCAGGTTACGCCCCCAGCACCATCAGACCCGTACGAGTGAGTAGTTTGCACTTTACAAATACCAAATTGATTTGATACGCGTGAATTTACCTTCGCACTCCCTGTATAACACCCCCTAAGCACCATACACAAGTTGCAATGGTCTAAACAAAAGTTCCTCCGAGTAGGTATAACTACATGCTGACACTACTTGGACAGATGTGGCACAGCGGCCAGAGCACATGACTTCTCAGCATAGGACACACGAGTCCGGCAGCAGCTCAGCTTAGCAGCATGAGACTCTAGACAATACCTCACATATTTTCCGTACCCCAGCACTTTCAGACCAGTAGGGTTCAGTAGTTTGTCCTAGTAGGTATAAACACATGCTGACACTACTTCCACAGGTGTGGTGCAACGGAGAGGGCACATGACTTTACAGCATAAGACACACAGTTTGGGCTCACGCTTTAATCCCCGAGTCCTGCAGCAGCTTACCTTAGCAGCATCAGACTCTAGGCAATACCTCACTTAATATCCGTAGGCCAGCACTTTCAGACCGGTGGGAATGAGTAGTTCACTTCGCACCCCCTGTTTAGCACACCCTAAACACCCCACAGAGGTTACAGTGCTCCTACCCTCCTCTTTCCTACTTTTTTCACCCTTTTTTCCCCTTACTCGCTTCGACAGAATCACAAAATGGCTGCCAACACTTCCTAGTTGCAACCTCTTCCACCGCTCGCAGCCAATAAGCAGCAAGCTCGTGCTCGTAACACCTCAGCCAATCAGATGGCAGAATTCCCAAACATCGATATCTGTAAATTTCAATATTTCTCCAAAACTACTGAACGGATTTACACCAAATAAACAAAAGTGTGCTTTTTAGACCAAGACCCTTCTCCCTGCCAAATATGGGGTAATTCCGTTCACCCGTTCGACCTGTAGCCTTGTCTAAAGTTTCCTATGGAAATTGCATGGAGAAAACACATTTGGGACCCCCTTTTTTCTCGGCCTCCTCTTGATGAATCACCCCAAGCTTTCACTATATGAGCTGATATGAACAAAGAATTAGTTTGGAAAATTTCATGAAGATTCATCAAACGACGCCAAAGTTATAAGCAAAACATAAAATGCTCTTCCTATGGAAACTTGGTCCTAACTATAACTACCTACTATGATGGATATGTGAATCCAGGAAGTGGCTTTAAACCTAAGTCTATCTTCTTGCCACAAATAGAGTGTGATGCCATTGATGTCTTCGAAAGAGGAGTTCTGTGTGATCTTAAAAGAATGCGGTATAAGAAAACCGCCTTTAGTCAAAAGAATTTGACTAATGATCAAATGCTGGCTATAGATAGTCTCAAGACCGACTCGACGATTGTAATACGACATTCCGACAAAGGGGGGAACGTCGTGATACTAGACAAACAAGCTTATCTTAATGAGGGCTTTAGACAGCTGTCTGATAGTATATGTTATAGCATATCAGACAAAGGCTCTATATTAAGATCTAATAAAGAATATGAAGGCATGCTTATTGAGTGGCGGGAAAGGGGCTTATTGGAATGGGATGAGTATAATTATCTGAAATGTACCCATCCCAAAATCCCTATTTTATATCTACTCCCAAAACTCCATAAAGACCCTGTGAACCCACCAGGTAGGCCCATTGTTTCTTCAATGGGCTCTTTACTGGAGAATACATCTTGTTTTATTGACCACTATCTGAGACCGTATGTGGTTACTTTAACATCATATTTGCGAGATACGACACACTTTTTGACCATCATTGATGGTATACATTGGGAACTGAACTACACACTGGTAACTTTAGATGTGTGTAGTCTCTATACCAGCATTCAACATGACTGTGGCTTACAAGCCATAAGACACTACTTAAAAACTTGATCAGTTTCATTGCTGGGGCACTCAGAGATGATTTTGACTATGATACAGTTCTGCTTAACAAATAATTATTTTTTATTTGATGATGTCGTCTATTGCCAGTCACAGGGCACAGCCATGGGCACCTTCTTCGCCCCCAGCTATGCCAATCTGGTCATGGACTGGTAGGAGGAGCAGGTGGTGGCACTAATGGCAGAATTCGACCATTGTGTCCTGTGGCTGCGCTTTATAGATGACATATTTTTCATCTGGAATGGGGATATTGACTCTGTTAAAGCCTTTACTATGAAACTGAATGTAAATTGTTTTAATTTGGCTTTCACGGGACAAATAAGCAAAACTGAAATTGAATTCTTATATATTCTAATTGAAATCAAAGAATGTATGATGCATACTAAACTATTTCGAAAAAAGACAGCAGGAAATAGTATTCTCAGTGCGTCAAGTTCACATCCTAGAAAATTGGTACAAAGTATTCCGTTTAGTGAATTATTACGGACCAAACTAAATTGTAGTTCTGAGATTGGGTACCAAAATGAAAAACAGATCATGATACAACGATTCAAAGAAAGAGGCTATGGAAATAGAAATATTTCTGAGGCCTGTAAAAAGGTGGAGGCAGTTACATGTATTCAGTTATTACATCCGGATTAAAAAGCCAAGGAATCAAACATGCTTAGATTTATTACAACTTATTCTGGGCAAGCACGGGATGTAAGGATGACACTCAAAAAACATTGGCATGTCTTATTGACAGATCCACACCTTAAAAAACATCTGAGTAATGGTCCTCAGATTACATTTCTGAAAAGTCGCTCCTTGAGGGACAAATTAAGTCCCAACTTGGTAACTAATATGGAGAGGTCCAAACAAACTGGTAGAGCAGGCTTTCGGTGCTGTAGAAACTGCAAAGATTGCAGTAACAGCTCTGATTGCATGACATTGAATATCCTGAGTAGCAAAAAAGTGTTTGTGATTAAAAAATCTTTGACATGCAATACCATGTATTGCGTCTATGCACTGATTTGTCCCTGTAATAAGGCTTATATAGGGAGCACAATCCATTGTGCCAAAAAACAAGTACTGGAACACATTAGAGCTATCTGCCACAATAACAGACAATATCCTGTAGCGCGACACTTTTTTGATAAACGTATACAGAATGAAAAATTTAAAAAAATGGTTGTAATTGATGCTGTGGCAGAAAGTGTCCGAGGTGGAAATAGATTATTAACTCTACACAAATTGGAGTCAAGGTATATTATAGACCTTGAAACTATGGCCCCTTTGGGTTTGAACTCTAATGAGGAATTGTCTGTACATCTGCAGAATTAATTTGTTGGTAAGAATATGATGTTAAAATTGCTGAAGATCAACGGATTTTAATTGTATTTTAATTTGGTGTTCTTTCATTTTTAGGTTTTTTGCACTTTCTTGCTGGCTGGCTATCACAATTTTTGATCCTTTTCACACCGCGATTTCAACAATGAGATATAATATTGAAGTTGCATAATTTAATGAATTATTGAGAAAATATGGCTACCTGAGAGAACCTCCAATGTCAATAATAATTGAACAATCACAGTGTACGATATGAGAAAGGGTATTGTACATATTAGAGGTGTATTGTGTGGATTGAAGCCCACTTGGGCAGAATGGTGAATTCAATTTCCATCATAATATTGTTTAAAACAGTGAGAAGACTTGTGGGGTACAATGGTTTCTCATACATAGAAGCCTATGACGTAATAGACCATATTGACTCAATCATTTGAAATAAGGATTTTTACCAAACAAAATGAGTGAAACTGACATATATACAATGTTAAATTTGAATGCTGGAAATGGAAAATAACGTGTATAAATAATCTATAAGTTATACATTTATTAGCAATCATCATATTGCAACTCTTCTTGAAATGCGATCGATATTAAATCATGTATTTCTTAACAATTGTGTAAAATTAGCGCAAAGGTCAAAATTGTTATTATTTAAATGTGAAATTGTACACGATAAGATGGCCACCGTTTTCACATCGTCACTTTTGTATTCACTGTCTGTCTTTTATGTTTAACACTGCATTTAAAAATATGTGCAAAAATGCCTGTCACTTAGCGTGGAATTCGGGAGTTGTTTGAATAATGGATACAGGGTTTCCGGTACCCTGAACGCGGACCGCCCTACTGACAGCCTCTACCCCGACCGGAATCTTGTGTGATATATAGATATATATATATATATATATATATATATATATATATATATATATATATATATATTACCTACTGGCAGTCGCCAGTAGGTAGTTATAGTTAGGACCACGTTTCCATAGGAAATCCGCAACATTCTATTTTAAATAACTTTGGCGCCGGTCGACGAATCCTCGCGAATTTTTCAAAATAGGTGGGGCGCTACGCTCCGCTCCTTCCCTGAAAGTCTCGGGGGGATTCGTCAAGCGGGGGCTGAGATAAAAGGGGGGTCCCAAAACGCGTTTTTCCCATGCATTTTTCCATAGGACCTTTAGACAGGGCTACAGCCCGAACGTCTGAACAGAATTACTAGAAATTTGGCAGAGAGGTAGTCCTCAGGTCAAGGAAGTGCCTTTTGTAGGTTTGGTGTAAATCTGTTCAGTAGATTCTGAGAAAATAGCCTTTAAATCAATATATATATCTGAGCCAGCTTACGGTGCGCTTACGGTACGCTTACCGTACGCGTACGGTGGCGTGCGCGAGCGCGATTCTGATTGGCTCTTAGATCTTAGTAAACATTCGAATCGGTCGAAACCAGGAAGCGGCGGCCGCCATTTCGTGTGTTTCACTCAGAAAAAAAAGAGTGATAACAAGAAAAGGGGGCAAGGAGGAGAGTTACAGACCCCCTAACATTTGTAAGGGGGTCAAAGAAGGACAGAAAAGTACAAAGAAAACATTTATTGATTTTAAAAAAAATCACGGGGTACGCGTACGGTAAGCGTGCGGTAAAAAAAAAAAAAAAAAAAAGAAATGAAATGCAGATTTAAGTGTTTAGATATTAGGGGGCTCTAAAAAGAGCCGTTGTGTTTATGAAGTGATTTTTAAGTGGTACCTACAAGTAAGTACCGATGCAGAGTCTAAGGTTCAAGAGGAAGACTCTGTTCCCTTCATCATTGAAGTGCACACCATCTCCTCTATAAATGTCTTGCATGTCGTAACGCAAGTTGTTGTGGTAAATGGAACCCATACCATAGTCACGGAGGAAAGCAGAAACAGATTTGTTGACGTGCTTTCTTGCTTTGTCAATCTGCGGACAGAAATGATTGGACCAGTTCCATTTTTGCCTTTGGCATATGTTAGAAAACACAAAGGCAGTTTTAGGGAAAAGTGAAAACAGTTGTGCAAAGGTGTCCTTCATAAGCATTTCCAGACCTACCCCAGTCAAAGTGCCTAGGTCATTGCCACCACAGTGTACTATTATGAGGTCAGGGTGTTGGTTTTGCATGAAGGATTTCACCAATGGCATCAATTGGTGCCACTTTAACCCTCTCTGACCAATCCATTTAATGTCTACATTTGGCAAAGCAAGGTCTCTCACCATACCTGTTTTCTCTGCAAACTTTTCACTCCAGAAGACATAGCTGTGCCCTACAATCCACACTGTGAACATCTTCAAAGGAGAACTGGATGCACTCAGGAGGTGTAATTCAGTAGAATGGTAAAAAGAAATGAAAGACAGTTTGGAAATGGAGGCATACATATTTTGTTCATTAAAAAAAGAACTGATTGGCTGTTTCATACCATTCTAGAATAAAAACTAGGCTGTATGTGTAAATTAATAGAAGCATGATTTGTATTGGTACAGAAAAATGTGTTACCAAAGAACAGTACTATGGATTTGCTGTTAGGTTTGAAAAGTCAAGCACTCTTGCTCTGTGGAATTGAAACATTGTTTGGCGAACTTCTGACCTAACACCACACAGCAGTGTTCCATGAGCTGTTGCTATGGTAGCAGGCAGAAGTCAAGTTGGGGGAAGGGTACTAGGCAGAAGTCAAGTTAGGGGAAGGGTACTTTTGGAAAAGGGTTGGTTTTCAACCAATAGAAATGTGTGATTACATTTGAAAAAAAGGGGGAAGCACTGAGATTTGAAATTAACATGTATATATGTGGAAAAAGAGAGGGAAAGTTTGCCATTATCTGGTTCTGCTGAGAGGAGAGAGGTGTAAAGAACAGAGATCCTGGCTCTGATAATCTGCTGTTTGAGTGCCACATTTCTTTCACAACTAACTAATTTTAAAGGTGAGTTTAGAGTTTGAGAGGGGATGTATATGGTAAATTAAGAAATGAATAATAGAAATGCAATTCTTTTTGTTGAAGTTGTGTTTATTATTTTCTGTTTTGGGAGAAATTTAAATGTGAGGAACAAGTAAAATAATATGGACTATGATTTCACAATAAATTAAGGTGTACTGGTATAAAAAAAGAATAGTTGAAGGGTTTGAGGTTGGACTCAGTAATGCAAATACATTCAGCATCACTAAGGCTGGTTGCCCTTGCTGGAGTGTAGGCAGTCACCCAGGTTACAAATGGTGCTGGTCTGAAAAAGCAGTTTGGACATGTGCTTTTTAAAAAATCTGAAAAGTGGATTCATAATGTGTCAGTCTGTAAAAGTGTTTATCACTTGCCAAAAAAAAGAGCAGTAAGTGTGCTTTCAAATTGGCAAAGAAATTTCGTTTTGTGACTAATGTGAAAACATGACTCTGTGTGCAAAGAGGAATTATAGGCAGAGATTTATTGCGTATTGCTCTGGTGATTTCACAGTTGCATTAGATGGAAAGGGGGAGCCATTTTTTGGTGCAGAAGCAGACTCTTAGCACACACCCAGCTGCTTACTATGTGGAATCATGCACAGTATTCACAAGCGAGTGGGGTTTGAGGTTTCAGTCAGTAATGCAAATACATTCAGCATCACTAAGGCTGGTTGCCCTTGCTGGAGTGTAGGCAGTCACCCAGGTTACAAATGGTGCTGGTCTGAAAAAGCAGTTTGGACATGTGCTTTTTAAAAAATCTGAAAAGTGGATTCATAATGTGTCAGTCTGTAAAAGTGTTTATCACTTGCCAAAAAAAAGAGCAGTAAGTGTGCTTTCAAATTGGCAAAGAAATTTCGTTTTGTGACTAATGTGAAAACATGACTCTGTGTGCAAATAGGAATTACAGGCAGAGATTTATTGCGTATTGCTCTGGTGATTTCACAGTTGCATTAGATGGAAAGGGGGAGCCATTTTTTGGTGCAGAAGCAGACTCTTAGCACACACCCAGCTGCTTACCATGTGGAATCATGCACAGTATTCACAAGCGAGTGGGGTTTGAGGTTTCAGTCAGTAATGCAAACACATTCAGCATCACTAAGGCTGTTTGCCCTTGCTGGAGTGTAGGCAGTCACCCAGGTTACAAATGGTGCTGGTCTGAAAAAGCAGTTTGGACAAGTGCTTTTTAAAAAATCTGAAAAGTGGATTCATAATGTGTCAGTCTGTAAAAGTGTTTATCACTTGCCAAAAAAAAGAGCAGTAAGTGTGCTTTCAAATTGGCAAAGAAATTTCGTTTAAGGGCCTAATGTGAAAACATGACTCTGTGTGCAAATAGGAATTACAGGCAGAGATTTATTGCGTATTACTCTGGTGATTTCACAGTTGCATTAGATGGAAAGGGGGAGATATTTTTTGGTGCAGAAGCAGACTCTTAGCACACAGCCAGCTGCTTACCATGTGGTCATGCACAGTATTCACAAGCGAGTGGGGTTTGAGGTTTCAGTCAGTAATGCAAATACATTCAGCATCACTAAGGCTGTTTGCCCTTGCTGGAGTGTAGGCAGTCACCCAGGTTACAAATGGTGCTGGTCTGAAAAAGCAGTTTGGACATGTGCTTTTTAAAAAATCTGAAAAGTGGATTCATAATGTGTCAGTCTATAAAAGTGATTATCACTTGCCAAAAAAAAGAGCAGTAAGTGTGCTTTCAAATTGGCAAAGAAATTTCGTTTTGTGACTAATGTGAAAACATGACTCTGTGTGCAAATAGGAATTACAGGCTGAGATTTATTGCGTATTGCTCTGGTGATTTCACAGTTGCATTAGATGGAAAGGGGGAGCCATTTTTTGGTGCAGAAGCAGACTCTTAGCACACAGCCAGCTGCTTACCATGTGGAATCATGCACAGTATTCACAAGCGAGTGGGGTTTGAGGTTTCAGTCAGTAATGCAAATACATTCAGCATCACTAAGGCTGTTTGCCCTTGCTGGAGTGTAGGCAGTCACCCAGGTTACAAATGGTGCTGGTCTGAAAAAGCAGTTTGGACATGTGCTTTTTAAAAAATCTGAAAAGTGGATTCATAATGTGTCAGTCTGTAAAAGTGTTTATCACTTGCCAAAAAAAAGAGCAGTAAGTGTGCTTTCAAATTGGCAAAGAAATTTTGTTTTGTGACTAATGTGAAAACATGACTCTGTGTGCAAATAGGAATTACAGGCAGAGATTTATTGCGTATTGCTCTGGTGATTTCACAGTTGCATTAGAAGGAAAGGGGGAGCCATTTCTTGGTGCAGAAGCAGACTCTTAGCACACACCCAGCTGCTTACCATGTGGAATCATGGACAGTATTCACAAGCGAGTGGGGTTTGAGGTTTCAGTCAGTAATGCAAATACATTCAGCATCACTAAGGCTGTTTGCCCTTGCTGGAGTGTAGGCAGTCACCCAGGTTACAAATGGTGCTGGTCTGAAAAAGCAGTTTGGACATGTGCTTTTTAAAAAATCTGAAAAGTGGATTCATAATGTGTCAGTCTGTAAAAGTGTTTATCACTTGCCAAAAAAAAGAGCAGTAAGTGTGCTTTCAAATTGGCAAAGAAATTTCGTTTTGTGACTAATGTGAAAACATGACTCTGTGTGCAAATAGGAATTACAGGCAGAGATTTATTGCGTATTGCTCTGGTGATTTCACAGTTGCATTAGAAGGAAAGGGGGAGCCATTTTTTGGTGCAGAAGCAGACTCTTAGCACACACCCAGCTGCTTACCATGTGGAATCATGCACAGTAGTCACAAGCGAGTGGGGTTTGAGGTTTCAGTCAGTAATGCAAATACATTCAGCATCACTAAGGCTGGTTGCCCTTGCTGGAGTGTAGGCAGTCACCCAGGTTACAAATGGTGCTGGTCTGAAAAAGCAGTTTGGACATGTGCTTTTTAAAAAATCTGAAAAGTGGATTCATAATGTGTCAGTCTGTAAAAGTGATTATCACTTGCCAAAAAAAAGAGCAGTAAGTGTGCTTTCAAATTGGCAAAGAAATTTCGTTTTGTGACTAATGTGAAAACATGACTCTGTGTGCACATAGGAATTACAGGCAGAGATTTATTGCGTATTGCTCTGGTGATTTCACAGTTGCATTAGATGGAAAGGGGGAGCCATTTTTTGGTGCAGAAGCAGACTCTTAGCACACACCCAGCTGCTTACCATGTGGAATCATGGACAGTATTCACAAGCGAGTGGGGTTTGAGGTTTCAGTCAGTAATGCAAATACATTCAGCATCACTAAGGCTGGTTGCCCTTGCTGGAGTGTAGGCAGTCACCCAGGTTACAAATGGTGCTGGTCTGAAAAAGCAGTTTGGACATGTGCTTTTTAAAAAATCTGAAAAGTGGATTCATAATGTGTCAGTCTGTAAAAGTGATTATCACTTGCCAAAAAAAGAGCAGTAAGTGTGCTTTCAAATTGGCAAAGAAATTTCGTTTTGTGACTAATGTGAAAACATGACTCTGTGTGCAAATAGGAATTACAGGCAGAGATTTATTGCGTATTGCTCTGGTGATTTCACAGTTGCATTAGATGGAAAGGGGGAGCCATTTTTTGGTGCAGAAGCAGACTCTTAGCACACAGCCAGCTGCTTACCATGTGGAATCATGCACAGAATTCACAAGCGAGTGGGGTTTGAGGTTTCAGTCAGTAATGCAAATACATTCAGCATCACTAAGGCTGGTTGCCCTTGCTGGAGTGTAGGCAGTCACCCAGGTTACAAATGGTGCTGGTCTGAAAAAGCAGTTTGGACATGTGCTTTTTAAAAAATCTGGAAAGTGGATTCATAATGTGTCAGTCTGTAAAAGTGATTATCACTTGCCAAAAAAAAGAGTAGTAAGTGTGCTTTCAAATTGGCAAAGAAATTTCGTTTTGTGACTAATGTGAAAACAAATGTAGTAATATATTTAAATAAAATAAAGGAATTTTTTTTTAGTTTTTTTCAGGTATTGCTGAAGAGCAGTAAACAAAATTTAAGATGCCTACAAAATCCAGAGTAAAAAAAGACCACAAAAAAAACCTATATTTGAAGACAACTGGAGGACCTAAGTTAGTTGAAGATGCTCATGTTGGGAAAAAGAAAAAATCTTCTGGTAAGCAGACAAAAAATTTTCTAAAGAACATATTCAAAAAAAGGAAAAATGTACAAAATGTCTGTACTGGAAAGAATGATTTCAATCGAAAAAGACAGGAAAAAATTGAGAATTTAGTTAATGCAAATATACCTTCTGCAACTAAAAAGATTAACTTAAACAGAAAAACAGCGTTTAAAGAGATACGTAGAAAAATGTTTCAGAGAAGAGTTATGTCCAATTTGATAAAGGATGTGAAGAAATATAAGCAAAAGGCTAAGTTTTATAAGAGAAAAAAAGAAATGGAAGCCATTGCAGCAAAGGCATTAGAATTAAAAAGGAAACTATTCATTTTAATTTTGAATAGGATGCGTACATTAGACAAAATGGTTAATGTACTGAAATCACATAGCAAAAGGAAAAGAGTAGTGAACAGAACAAACTTTTCTAAAGTGTTTTTAGGAAAATGGATGCATAGTTCAAGTAGTGAACCTTTTTTTAATGAAGAGAGTTATTTTCAAAGTAATAGTTTGCTGCATGCAGTTGACACCAGAGGTCGTGCTTATGAAGTGAAAAATGGTTGCATAATGGAGAAGGAGATAATGGTTCCAAGAGATGAGGTACAAGTGATGGCGGATGAGGCTATGGGGAGACGTCCTAAAGCCCCAGTGTACACTTGGAATTGTAGTAGTATTTGCACTGTGCGTCAGGAATCTATTGATAAATTTCGTGAGTTTCTAAGAGAATATAGTAAAAAAAGTGTAAAACAGAAGATTAAGGTGCTTCAAAGTTTGGATCCATGCAGAGTGAGAGAGAATACTGGTTTGCAGGGTCATTCTCTGGCTTGTCTATCTAGAAAAGTGTGTAATAGTGTTTTCCATCATTTTAGGATGCTGGCTGTTCATCATACTGAAATGAGAAAGTTTGTGAGACGGTTGTATTTTGCTAAAAGTCCAGCAATAAAGTTAGATGAATTGAATAGGGCTCTGTTCCGTGGAACGGTATCAATGTAGAGAAGGTTGTTGATGAAATTCAGTTTTGTTACTTTGGTCCTGAACAAAACAGTGCAGAGAAGGACACAGTAAATGAGGAAGAAGTGGAAGAGAATGTAGAACCCTCTGTAAGTAAGACATTTAATGATCACATAACAAAATTTGCAATAATCTCTAATGAAAGACCAAATATTACTTGTATTTGTTGCCGCAGAACTCATTATAGAAAACAAACCAGGTATGTTGATCTCTACAGAAAGAGTGAAAATGAAGATAATTATAAGTGGAAGGATTTTGCCACATATATATTTCTTGAAAATTGTTTTGAATTGGGTGAAGTTCAGCGTATTTGTAAATACTGTTACAACAAGTTAGAGGAAAATAGAATGCCGACCAGAGCTGTACATAATAATTTAGAATTGGATGCTATTCCTGCTGAACTTTCTGAATTAAATACATATGAGTCTATACTCATTCAATGTGTTCATCCGTTCCAGACCACAGTACGTATGGAGCCCAAAACTGGTAAATTACCTCCTTCAGATTTACTGAGAGGTTTAAAAGGTAGAGTGGTGTATTTGCCCTTGGATTTGAAAAAAAATATGGAAACTATTGATGCGGATACTTTGGAAACTGTACCATTAATTATTCTGGTTAATGGTGTACCTACAAAGAATAAGAAGATTTGGCAGGAGCTGGTAGATGTACGGAAAGTACAAAGAGCAAATTTGTATTTGAAAAGGAATAACAAATGGTATGAATCAATTTATATAGAAGAAGAAAAAGAAGAAGATTTACAAGAAGACACAGAAACACCAACTGGACAAATTGAAAAAGTGGACAAGTCAAAGGAAGAAGAAATTTATGAACATTTTAGCATACATCCTCTTCATTAAAAAGAAGTTATGGGAGACAATATTGATCTATTTCAGATGAAGAAAGCAAAAGGAACTCCCGTGAGTGTATGGGAGGAGAGCTTGGAAGCTCGATGTTTTCCCCAGCTGTTTCCTAAAGGAAAAGGAGGACGATACGATGAACGTCCGGAACAGATTCCAGCTTCTGAGTATCGGACTACAAGACTATATGCTGAAGATCCCAGATTTCGACAAAGTATTCCTTATTTGTTCCATCTTTTATTTGAAAGCGACTTGTCTGCATTGTCTTATGCAGTAAATCACATTTTAAAAAGTGGAGTACATTTGCAAAATGTGTCTGCTAAGGATTTTATGGAGAAAGTGCAGCACCGAGATGATCATTTGGAAACACAACTGATCAATCTGATGGCTTGTCAGCGTGGGACAAATGAATATTGGTACCGACGCCATGGTGAATTAAAATGCATGTTCGGAATTTAGGAACACCAACATGGTTCGTTACCCTAAGCTGTGCGGAGTACGCTTGGGATGATTTACTGGATTTTCTACGAGAGGCAAATTCAAACATTAAAAACATCAAATACAAGACAGCAGGAGAACTGTGCTCATTGGATCCGGTTAATGTTTGCAGATATTTCAATCATAGATTTGAGGCTATGATGTCCTTCATCTGCAATAAAAAAAATCCACCTCTAGGAGAAGTAGTGGATTTCTTTTGGAGAAAAGAGTACCAGGCAAGAGGTGCTCCTCATATTCATATGCTGTTGTGGATCAAGGATGCCCCAAAGTTTGGAACAGATACTGATGAAGCAGTGTTATCTCACATTGAAGAATATGCAACATGTGCTATACCAAAAAGCACAGAAGAGTAAAAGTTAAAGGAGCAAGTTTTACGTTTCCAAAGTCATCGGTGTGGAAAATACTGTCGACGGAAATACAAGAGCAAAGATAAATACTACACTAAATGTCGATTTGGATTTCCTAGACCTGTTCTTTCAAATGGAAGAGTTAACAGTTTTATGTCATCTGTGAGACATACTATCACAAGAAAATCACCTAAGAATACCTACAACCTTAAAAGAAAAGAAGAATCAAAAAATATAAATGACTACAACCCAGTGATTTTATCCATGTGGAACGCTAACATGGATATACAGTATGTAGCTGACAATTCCATTGCTGTTGCTCGATATGTAACGTCTCACATTACGAAATCAGAAAAAACAGAATTGAAGGAAATGTGGGAAGAGATTTCTCACGAGAAAACTGTCAGTAAGAAGCTGTACAGTTTCAGTTTGAAGATGTTATCGCATCGAGAAATTGGATCTTACGAATGTTCAGATAGGTTATCTTCTGCAAGTCTCTACTCGAAATCAAGAAGAATAATTTGGACAAGTTTAGGCCTTGCAGCAATGAGAAATCGGGTACTGAAATCTGTTGGAGAAATTGAATATTTGGCCGAGAATGACCCAGAAAGTACAGATATTTTGAAATCAAACATGTTGGACACATATTATCCCAAGAGAAGTCATCATCTGGAGAACATGTGTCTCTATGAAGTGCTGCAGAACTACATTTATTCACGGAAAGCCGCAGAAGACATCAACAATGGAAAATATAAAGTCATTGGTGAGGAAGGATGTTTGGTGAAGCAAACAAAAGGAAGTTTGATAAATCACCGGAAGCTGAGTTGCGACACTACTGACAAAAAGGAATTTTACTACTTGGCTCTTTTACAGCTGTTTAAACCATGGCGTACAGAGGATGAACTACTGGGAGAATTTCAAAGCTATGAAGATTCTTTTAATGCTTGCAAAGACAGCATACAATGCAATACATTCACATCTTATCTGCAAATGTTAAATGAAGTAATTGAACAGGAAACTACAATTGCAGCAGAAATAGCTAGAGACAGTTCTCAGGACAGCCAAAGTTCAGGAACACTCAGTCAAGATCCCCTAGGACAACCAATCGTTGAAAATGAAGCATCAATAGCCATGAATGAAGTGGAAACGGCTATGAATCAAGCTCAAGGAGAATTTATAGACTTACAAAATTTGGAAAGACAACTGAACGAAGAGCAGCAACAAATTTATGAAGAGATCAGAAAAAAAATTGATCACGGATTTCTACATGAAAAAAAAGAGTGCTCATGCACATCATTTCATCCAATCAGGATGTATGTAAGCGGACAAGCTGGAACTGGAAAAAGTTTCCTAATAAAAGTCATCAGAAGCTACCTACAGCAAAAAACGGATTCTACTTTGTCTTGTGTGGTTACTGCTCCAACTGGGTTAGCAGCATATAACATAAAAGGAATCACTTTACATCGTTTGCTAATGTTACCAGTGGAGCATGAGAACAAAATACAATACAACAAGCTAACTGGAGAAGCATGCTTGGAAGTTTCAAGAGTATTGAAGAAGATGCAAGTTCTCATTATTGATGAGGTGAGCATGGTATCAAACTTAATGCTTGCCTTTGTGCATTTAAGAATGCAGCAAATTCTGAAGACAGACTATGACGTGTTATTTGGAGGAAAACACGTCATAGTTTTTGGAGATCTTTTGCAACTTACTCCAGTTAAAGGACAACCAGTGTTTAATACTGTGACACATGAAGACACGAAGAAGTCATTGGGAAGCATCGGTAATACAATTATTTGGTCCTTCTTTGAGTACAAGGAACTTACTACTAATATGAGGCAAGCAAACGATGAAGAATATGGAAGTATTCTGAAAGATATCAGAATTGGACTACTCACTGAAGCTGGCAAAAAAGCATTACAGAGGAAGAAATAGTTGCAGAGAAGATATACAAGAACATTGCAGAAAACAAAAGTGTCATCTGCTTAATGCCAACTCTACGTGAATGCTCAATATTCAATGAGGAGCTTTTGAAATTGGAAAAGGAAGATATCAGGAAATTGGAAGCAGTGGACAAAATTGAGGATGGAAGAATTACTGTCACATTAACAGGCACACTGAAAAATAAATTGGATTCACTAGAGAAGAACATTTCCAAAACAGCTGGATTAGAAAAAAATCTATATGTTTGCATGAACTGTAGAGTATTTTTAAGGAGAAATTTGGATGTTGAAAAATGTTTAGTTAATGGAGCTATGGGAAGAGTTGTGGGTTTTATTAATTATCAGAAAAAAGATGGAATTGAATGTTTAAAAATAAAATTTGATCAGATAGAAGAAGTTAAAGACATTTGTCGTTGTTCAGTTCGTTTCATGCTTGTGAAAGACTTATATGTACGTAGGAAGCAGTTTCCGTTTTTGCTAGCATATGCTGTAACTATTCACAAGTCTCAAGGATTGACTGTAGATTGTGCATTTGTGAACATTGGTTCAACTGTGTTCAAAGAAGGTATGGCATATGTTGCTTTGTTACGAGTGAAAACATTATCAGGTTTATTCATGATAGACTTTGATGATTCAAAAGTTAGTGCTGATACAAATTGTGTAAAGGAGTATAATAGATTAAGAAGAAGCTATGCTCCTCATTTAGGTCAGTATCCTGTGTTGGAGAAACGTGTAGTTTCTCGTAAAAGGAGAAATGAGAATATCTGTAATGAAGATGTAGAGAGGAAGAAAAAAAAGAGGAGTGATGTAATTGCAAGCAAAAAGAATAAGGAAAATGAAGAACAGGTTGTAGGATGTTATTTTGAAAATAGCTCTGGTGTCAACTGCTACGCTAATGTAGTGCTGAATGTTGCATTTTATCTGGAAAGTTTGCAAGAGCAGATAATAGTAAATCAGGGAAAAAGATTCTGTTCTGTGCTGAGTCTCCTTTTTGAAAAGCTGAGTAATGATAAAACTCAAATAGAAAGTGCTACTGAAATTAGAAAAGTTTTAGATGTATGTTCAGGACGAACACAGTTTTCTCAAAATGTACAGCAAGACGCACAGGAATTCTTGATTTATTTTCTTCAGGTACTGGAAGAAGAAGGGGTTCCCATTGAAAATTTATTTGGTCTCTCTTATAAATGGGAACATAGTTGTGAAAACTGTTATAATATATGTGGCTCTAATGTTGATTCTGAAAGGTTTATGTATTTAACATTGCCAGAGAGTAAAACAGTCACTTTTGCTAAATTAGTTAAAGATGCTAATCATAGCATGCAATGCGGTGAGTGTAAATCTGACATGTTTTCAACATTAATTTTAAAGGAATACAGACAGTATATATTTTTAATGATGCAACGATGTAGAGCTGATGGTTCAAAATTGGATACTTTAATAAAGAAGTTTACAGGACAGCAATTATCAATTTCAGGAAAAACTTTTGTAACAGTTGCAATAATTTTCCATGATGGACCTACTGTAACTTCTGGTCATTACACAGTTTATCTTAAATGTAAAAAAGGCTGGACACTGTGTAATGATTCCCAATTGATTTTTAAGCAACGTTTGCCTTTTGATTTAGCAAATTCCTATCTAATCTTCCTGAAACCTAAATTTTAGAGAGATTTGGCAACATCTGGACAAAACAATTTTACCATTTTATTGGATTACCATTTGGAATTTACAAATAAAAAGATTTAACAAATTATCATTTGGCCCAATGGAAAGGTAACCAATTGTAATGTGGAATTTTTCCATTTTTTAAGGAAACTTTGGAAAACCAAAAATTTAGAAAAAATCGGTAACATCTGCACAATTTAAATTTTGGAATGTTATTGGATTGCCATTAGAAATTTTTTCAAAAAAGATTTTTAAAATTACTATTTGGCCATGCGGAAAGGTAAACAATTCTATTGTGGACTTATTTAATTATTAATTAATCTTTCGGAAACCAAAATGTTACAGAGAATCGGTGACATCTGTACAATTTAAACTTTAGATTTTTATTGGATTACCATTGGAAATTTAACAAAAAAAGAATTTTAAAATTACTATTTGGCCTAAAGGAAATGGAACCCGATGTATTGTGGAGTTATTTGAGATATATTATTGTGATTATACTTCTGAAACAAAAATATCAGACGGTATTTTAAAGAAATAAGTATTGATATTAGATGATATTTTTTAAGAATATTATGCATTTCTATAAAGTTATGTTTATGCAAAAAGAGATTGTGGGCTTTTTTAAAACAATCTTTGAGATTGTTAATTTTTTTTTTGCCTGCTGTTAAATGATGAATGCAATTGCTTTCACAATTTATAGTGAAATGCAATATTTTCTGAAAACAGCAAAAAAAAGGCAAAAATATTTTTTGAAAAATATGTAAATATGTGTACTGTATTATAAAATGTTTTATTAAATATTAATACTTTTTTCTTTTTTTTCAGATTGAGATAGAAAATTTTCGAAAACTAGAACCATTTTTAAAGCAATTAAAAAAAAATTTAAATGAATAAATCTTTTTTTGAGTGGGTATGGTAAGTCAATAATATCATGGTGCCTTTTTTCCACTTCTCTACAATCACATTTTCAGTTTTTAATTGTAGTCTCTCAAGGACCTTGTAATGTGATAATTGATTTTTAGTGTTTTTAAAAAAAAAAAAAAAAAATTACTCGTACCGTACGCGTACGGTAAAAAAAAAAAAAAAAAGTTTTTAAAAACATATATAAAAAATAGATGAAAGGTAAGGTTGGCTCTTAAAAGAGCCGTTGAGTTCATGCAGGGACAGAGGAAAGAAAGATTGGGAATATTAGACGGTACGACAAGTGTGCTGATCTATTTTACAGTTCACTAGGGAAATACTGGTCTCCCTATAAGTAATTAGATCATGACAAGTGGCGCACCGTACTTCAACCCTCGCAAACCGAGGGTTAATTTCCAGAGGACCAGAAAAAGGAGATGCTCCCCCCACAGATGAAGGGCTCACCTGACCTGCAGAAGAAGGACTCGGCCCTGCAGATGATGGTCCAGGCTGAGCTGCTGTGGATGTGCTTGGTTGATTTACTGAAGGGTTACCTTCAGTAAGTCGAGCATGTGTCCTTCTGTGTACATCCTTAAGGTGTCTCATCATGGTGTGATTCCCAAAGGAATACTTCCTGTCAGGATTCCCTCTTGAAAGTACACGCTTACACAGCTTACAAGTCACTAAGGGTGCATTTACCTTTTGCTGGCCTTCTGGAAAAGTAAAATACTCCCATACGTAAGAGGTCTTTTGTTTCCTCGCTCTCTGCCTCAAGGTAGTGCTGCTAGCCTCACTCTCAGAAGAGCTCTGCTGTTCTGCCATCGTATCACAAAGACAACCCAGCTCCTTCTCCTAAGGGATCACAATCAGAAATGAGGGGTATGGGTGTGGTGTAGGAGAGTTCTAGAACTGAAAGTAGTTTCAACCAATCAAAAGTTGTGTTTCCTGATCACATGACCCACCGTACGCTTACGGTGCGCTTACGGCAAAAGTACGCATGCGCGTAAAAAAGACACGCGCTCGCGCGCATGCGCATAACAGTCACTCCCCAACACTTCCGCGTAACGTGCGCGTGTAGCGTACACGCGTACGCGCCCCACGCGGAGTACGCGCGGCTACGCAAATTGTGTAACTATACGCAAACAGCGTAGATAAATTACGGACATTGCGTAAACCGTACGCTTACCGTAAGCTTACCGTACGCGCACTAAAAAAAATTTTTAAAAAAAGGAAAAAATGTATTGCTAATAAATTTTACCTGTTTATTTTATAAAAAATGTAAAATAAAAACATATTGTAGAATTTTAAAAATTTAACCATAGTCTTTAAAAAAGGATAGAAAATTAAAATAAAAATATGTAAAAAAAAAAGAAGAAAAAAAAAAAAAATTGCATTTAAAAAACCTTGCAAATTCACTGAAAAAACCATGGGTTTCACACACGTTATAGTTAGGAATTAGCATTTAAAAAACCTTAGAAATTCAATGAAAAAACCAAAGGTTTCACACATGTTATAGTTAGCTGGACATTTCACTCGTAAAAAACCAATTAAATTCCCCCGTTATAGTTAGTTCAGCTAACTATAACTCGCGCGCCCGCAATGCACTACTGATGACGTCACATATTACATCACTCATGACATGGTCAGTGAAATCACTCATGACATCACTGATGACATCTCAAATGACATCACTGATGACATTATCCTTGTGACAGAGTGGTAGACCTCCTCTCACCCTAATATAACTTTTGATACAAACATTCAAAAATAGAGACTGAAATTTTCAAAAAAATGGACATACCAATAACAGTTACAACAACCTATTCAGTAATTCTAAGATCCACATACACATCCACTCATCCACCAACAATCCTATACAGTCACTCATACATGTACTCACACATCATATGTACTCATACACCTAAACATCCTGTAACACAATGCCACTCATCCATAGAGTTACTCACACATAGTCACTCATGCTAATAAAGAATCAAACATCCATTTACTTGCATATACAGTTATACACACACCACCACACTTACTTTTACAGAAACTTACACATACTTAGTCTTTTAAACAATCACTTATAGAAACACATACTTATTCATACAGGAAGTCTACCAATCTCTCACTCTCACATATACTCACTTATAAACACCAATAGTCACATATACTAGTTTAAAACATATGTAGTTACTTATGAAGACACTATTGAGACAGTCATTCACTCACTAACACACCCATGCACACACTCATCCACCCATACAGTCCTGCACACATGCTGTCTTCAACACATACAAACAGTGAGTCACTCATTCATGCATCTATGCACTACGTAATACCCCCCACCGCACCATGAAGACACTCAGACACTCATACTGATACTCAAAAAACCAACTAATAACCTATATAGACACTCATGTAGCTACTCACCAACCCATGCAGCCACTTATATACAAAGTGAGAGACTGATACAGGTATTTACACATTTAAACATTACTCACTTAGCCATGTATTCAAAAAGATACACTTAATCAGTCAGTAATACAATCAATTTTTCAAAAACAAATCATCAATTTAGACACTTATATACTCATTTATTCTTCCATCGACCTTGAGATATACATATATAAAACATATTTAATTTTCAGAAAAACACACATTCACTGGATGATGTCATCAGTGATGTCATTTGAGATGTCATCAGTGATGTCATGAGTGATGTCACTGACCATGTCATGAGTGATGTAATATGTGAGGTCATCAGTAGTGCATTGCGGGCGCGCGAGTTATAGTTAGCTGAACTAACTATAACGGGGGAATTTCATTGGTTTTTTACGAGTGAAATGTCCAGCTAACTATAACATGTGTGAAACCTTTGGTTTTTTCATTGAATTTCTAAGGTTTTTTAAATGCTAATTCCTAACTATAACGTGTGTGAAACCCATGGTTTTTTCAGTGAATATATATATATATATATATATATATATATATATATATATATGAGTCTAGAGCATTCAGAGACCTCCGGCGCACAACGCGAGGCGAAAATGAATGAACGCACTCCTCTTCGTCGATACTTGAATATTTTTATTGTTCACTCCCTGCTTGCCATGACGCGTTTCGACCGAAAAACGGCCTTCATCACATAAGGCTTGCTTTACAAGAAGTGTCATTTAAATGAATAGCACCCGTATCACGTGATTAATAGACATGGAAACAATACTATGCTTGCTGACGATACTGTTTTTGAATGTAAAGACAGACTAAGTGGCAACTCAAATAAATTGCAAAAAAATATTATGTCAAAGTCTATGTATAAACCTGATAATTTGATGTTTAACTAAATATATTACGCTCTTAATGAAAAAGTCAATAAAATACATAAATGCCAGTACTGTCGGTGCCTGGCCCACACATAGGATGAAATAATTAGTGCAAAGTGGACGATCTCATTGTCTGAACAATACAGAAAAAATAGAGGCATAAATGCCATTGTATGAGGTGGTCCACCCTCTAATGCAGTATGTGCTGTTTAGCAAGATGAACAAATCTAGGCAATATAAACATGAGCATAAATATGAGCTAAAAAACCACAGATAAAAACATATCTGTATATTCCATGTTGTCAATAAAATCACATCTAAACAATTCCCACTAGAAAAAAGTGCATGTATATGAAAATGTGCAAATATATGTATAAAGTGCTAAGTGCAAGAATGTGCAAATATAGCTAGCTTTCCCTTAAGTAAAGGATTTCATATATATCATAAGATGAATTGAATGTAAAAATCTAACACAAACTCATATTGTTAATAAAGTTGTGACATTCAAGACAGATAGGGAGTGCTATTTTATGCATAAAAAAACACTGTGTGTTGTGCGAGGCAAAGCAGTGTGCCATCTAGATGGTAAAGATGTGGCCAAACATTAACGACCAACTCATCCAAAGGTGACTGATAAGGGTTTACATCTTATAAAAAGTTATGCAAATCCTCCGTGGTGTTTAGTCCGAGTGGGGTCTTACTGTCTAGTTCCAGTATGTAGCGTGTCTCAAGTTGTCTTACCATACGTTCTCTGTTGCCCCCTCGTTTGAGTTTTGGGATGGCATCAATTACAAAGTATGTAAGGCAGCTGAGATCGTTATTGGGAGCCATTTTAAAATGCCGAGCCACCGGGTAGGTCGCAACGTTGTTGACGATGGCTCCAAGGTGCTGTAAAATTCGAGCATGTGCCTGAAGTTTAGTGCTACCTATGTAATTAAGGCCACAGCTACATGTAAGGACATATACCGCATATTCAGTGCGGCAATTGTAATGACCGCCTATTTGGACTCGGGCAGAGCTGAATGGGGTATTGTAATACGTTTTATTCACCTCAAATTTGCATGCCCTGCAAGATGAGCATTTAAAAAACCCTTTAATAGGTTGCAGCCAAGTCCCCTTTGTTGAATGTTCTGGATTTTTGCTAACCAATTGATTTCTCATGGAGACTGCCCGTCTAAAAGTGATGTTTGGTACAGGTGGAAGTCTGGGTGCCAAAACCGCATCGGTTTTAAGAATGGGCCAGTTGTTTTTGATAATGGCCCTAATTTGTTTATGTTGCCGATTGTAAGTGGTGACTAATCGGGATGCGTTGCTTGCCAATGGGTCACTGGTTTCAGATGTTGCCTCAATAGCCTTGTTTGATCTCAGTAAGGAATCTCTAGTTTTTGACGCGGCTTTGGCAGTGGCTTGTTGGAGGATATTGTCACTGTACCCCCTGGTTTTAAATCTAGCCAATGCTTGTTGTAAACATTTAGAGTATTCCTCCTGGGTGCTACAAATGCATTTGATTCTGAGGAGTTCTCCGTAGGGGATACTCCTAATAAGGTGGTTGGGGTGAGAGCTAGAGGCGTGGAGAGTGGCATTACCAGCGGTTGGTTTCTTATATAAAGTGGATTCCAATCGTTTGTTGGATACATAGATGGAAGTATCAAGAAATGCAACTTTAGATGGACTGATGTGTGCAGTGAATCAAAGGTTAATGTTGTTATTGTTAAGTTCTGCTATAAATCTCTCAACACTATCCTGGTCACCTTTCCAAATGAAGAACACATCGTCAATAAATCTAAACCAGTGTAATATCTCTTGCTCATAGATATTGGCAAAGGTGCCCATGAGAGCCTGTTCCTCCCACCAGCCCACGTGTAAACACGCGTAGCTGGGAGAGAAACAGGCTCCCATAGCCACGCCCCGTTTTTGGCGATATACATTATTGTCAAACATGAAAAAGTTATTGAGCAGGCACCACTTCACCATTTCCAAAAGCATCATATTATGGTTATAGAGGGCCAAAGGTCTTTTGTCCAAATAATGTTTGATGGCAGTTAAACCAGCATGATGGTCTATGCTAGTGTAAAGTGACTCTATATCCATCACAACTAGTAGAAAATTGTCCTCCCATACGATGTTCTGAATTTTATCCCAAAAATCACCCGTGTCCCTGATGTATGACGGGAGTGATTGCACAATTGGTTGTAGAAAAAAGTCTACATATTCTTATATGTGTTCACTGATACCGCCAATGGCAGAAATAATAGGTCTGCCAGGTGGAGGGTACACTTTTTTATGGATTTTTGGTATTAAATACAGAGTGGGAATAATGGGAAAATCAGTCATCATGAAATTAGTCTCTTGGTTGGAAATGAGTCCTTGCCTTTTCCATCCCATAAGGTCTTTTTTAAGGCTATCTTTGGCTTTGATATATTCCGCTAAAGTAGTCTTGACATAGCAATCTTCATTGGATAGTTGTTTCAGGGCTTCTTGATTGTATTGTTCACGAGGCCAAATGACCACATTGCCCCCTTTGTCTGACATGTTGATCACAACGTCCTTGTTATTTTTCAATTTACGAATAAGTCTTTCATACTGGACATTTTGATATTTGGACCTAGACTTACTGTGATTAGATTTAACGTACAATTTTTTGATGTCATCTACTGTTCGCTCATGGAAAATGTCAATGGCGTCTTTAGGCATCATTGGATAGAATTTGGATTTGGCTTTGAAAGGACTGATGCCGGCACTGGATGTAATAAGATTGAGATCAGAAAGTCTCTCTTGGGTAAGAGTTTGGCTATTGGACGGTATATATGTCCAACAAAGAAGATTCCCATTTAGGAGAGCCCACGCAGATAGCTGGAATTTCGTTTTTATTTGAGAGGTTGCAACACACTGGATGGAAGTCTGTTCCAAAAGATACACAGCCTGACGCGTTTCATGCTTCACACAGCATTTCCTCAGAGGCAAAGTCCTTAATACGTGAAGCACACCGGCATTACTGAAATAGTTCCACCTGCTGCCCCAGTGGGCGTTGGCTCTTGCTGAGCATGCTGGTTATTGTAGTGCCGTAAAATAAAACTACAGTGAGTTGCTTGCACGTTTAAAATTTGGACAGTGAAAACCCCAGTGGGTCTGGAAAAGAGTCCCGCTCTCACCATGTTGCATCTTGTAACCTCCCAAAAACGGCTTCTCTGCCCTTTGTGCTGCCTGTCAGTGGCTGCTGCACGGTCCATACTTCCATGGCAGGGCTTCTCCCATGACCGGGACCAACCGTCAATTTAATCCAACAAAGAAGATTCCCATTTAGGAGAGCCCACGCAGATAGCTGGAATTTCATTTTTCTTTGAGAGGTTGCAACACACTGGATGGAAGTCTGTTCCAAAAGATACACAGCCTGACGCGTTTCATGCTTCACACAGTATTTCCTCAGAGGCAAAGTCCTTAATACGTGAAGTACACCGGCATAACTGAAATAGTTCCACCTGCTGCCCCAGTGGGCGTTGGCTCTTGCTGAGCATGCTGGGTATTGTAGTGCCGTAAAATAAAACTACAGTGAGTTGCTTGCACGTTTAAAATTTGGACAGTGAAAACCCCAGTGGGTCTGGAAAAGAGTCCCGCTCTCACCATGTTGCATCTTGTAACCTCCCAAAAACGGCTTCTCTGCCCTTTGTGCTGCCTGTCAGTGGCTGCAGCACGGTCCATACTTCCATGGCAGGGCTTCTCCCACGACCGGGACCAGTCGTCAATTTAATCCAACAAAGAAGATTCCCATTTAGGAGAGCCCACGCAGATAGCTGGAATTTCGTTTTTATTTGAGAGGTTGCAACACACTGGATGGAAGTCTGTTCCAAAAGATACACAGCCTGACGCGTTTCATGCTTCACACAGCATTTCCTCAGAGGCAAAGTCCTTAATACGTGAAGCACACCGGCATTACTGAAATAGTTCCACCTGCTGCCCCAGTGGGCGTTGGCTCTTGCTGAGCATGCTGGTTATTGTAGTGCCGTAAAATAAAACTACAGTGAGTTGCTTGCACGTTTAAAATTTGGACAGTGAAAACCCCAGTGGGTCTGGAAAAGAGTCCTGCTCTCACCATGTTGCATCTTGTAACCTCCCAAAAACGGCTTATCTGCCCTTTGTGCTGCCTGTCAGTGGCTGCAGCACAGTCCATACTTCCATGGCAGGGCTTCTCCCACGATCGGGACCAGCGGTCAATTTAATACAACAAAGAAGATTCCCATTTAGGAGAGCCCACGCAGATAGCTGGAATTTCGTTTTTATTCGAGAGGTTGCAACACACTGGATGGAAGTCTGTTCCAAAAGATACACAGCCTGACGCGTTTCATGCTTCACACAGCATTTCCTATATATATATATATATATCCCAAGTGGTGTATATTATACTGGTTCTGGTCACCAATCTATGTATGGTTCATACAGTGTTTTCACTGAAATTGAATTTTTTGATTTGTCTATAACTTTTGACCCTGAACTTGGATTTGCATGAAACTTTGGAATCTACTTACTTAGTCAACTAGCCCGCCAAGTTTCATGGATCTCCGTCCATGGGAAAAATGTAAAGAAGACACATTGAAAAAGCAAGTGATTTCTGATTCTAGTTCCCTTTGGTTGGAAGTTTTGCTGAAATATACAGCCCAAACAACAGAATAGATTTTCACCAAACTTGGTATGAAAGTAGAACTTTATTCAGAAAGCATCACTGTTGAGGGATTTTTGAGATATAAGTGTTAAAAGAAATTACTGAGCAGACTTTAAAGGGTTAACAATGTTGAAGGGTTACTTCTCTGTAGTTTAGAATTCTGTCAATCATATTTCAATTTGTGGTCAAATATAATTGGCTGGGGAGCCTCAATTCTATGTAGCAGAAACCCCCTGCATTTTGTGAAAAGTCTTAATTCAGAAATGACTTGTGATTTTAAATTTAGACACTCAATCAGGGGATCAATGAGGGATCAGATCATGTTCATGTCATTGACCCTAGCAACCTGTGCTACCCCTTACTATACCCTTTCCTGAGTCCTAAAAATCCCTCAGTACCCCTTAATGTTTCCCACCATTACAACCCCTTACTACCAATTAATATTATCCTTCCCTGAACCCTAAATACTACTTACTAAGACTTAATGCTACTCTTCCTTGAACCCTAACAATTCCTTACTTTTCCTTGATGCTACATTTCCCTGCACACCAAAAACTTTTTACTTGCCAGTGACACTACTCCTCAAATGGAGGCAAAGGTGCAGGTGATATAGCATCATGTCCAGCGCCGCAGGTCCAGACCTGAGCACACTACCTCTCACTCAGATGCCCACTCAGTGCTAAACTCAGAAATAGGTACAGTGACACAATGGGATATCCAACACAGGACCAGGTCTGCACACATAGGGCCTGATTCACAGAACTAACTTAAAACAACATCCTAAACTTACTACTTTTGGTATTCACAGAAGGCATTTAGTAGTAGTAAAGTTAGGATTTTGTCTTAAGTCTGTCTTAAGTTAGTCTTAAGTCTGTCGTAGGTCTTTCTTAAGTCTATCCTAAGTTTGTCTTCAGCCTGTCCTAAGTTTGTCTTAAGTCTGTTTTAAGTTTGTCTTAAGTATGTCTTAAGTCTGCCTTAAGTCTGTCCTACTACTTTTGGTATTCACAGAAGGTATTTAGTAGTGTAAAGTTAGGATTTTGTCTTAAGTTTGACTTAAGATAGACTTAAGACAGACTTAAGACAGTCTTAAGACAAACTTAAGACAAACTTAGGACAGACTTAAGACAGACTTACGACAGACTTAAGACAAACTTAGAACAGACTTAAGACAGACTTAAGACAGACTTAAGACAACATCCTAACTTTACTACTACTAAATGCTTTCTGTGAATACCAAAAGTAGTAGGTTTAGGATTTTGTCTTAAGGTTGTTCTGTGAATCCGGCCCTCTGCCACTTATGTGGATGTCAACACAGGGTTACACTTGGGGATTGGAACACGCCAATGGAAGTAAAGGTGCAGTGATTCAATTGGGTGTATAACACAGGCCCAGGTCTGCACATGCCCATAAGGACTACATTGAGGGATTGGAACAATCCAATTGAGAGAAAGATGCAGTAACGCAGTGGGGTGCCCAGCACAGGTGCAGGTTTTCGCAGACCACTACTTATTCAGATGCCCACTCAGGGCATCTCTCAAGGATTGAAATGCACCAATGGAGGCAATGATGCAGTAATGCAGTGAAGTGTCCAGCACAGGGCCAGGTCTGCTTGCACTGCCACTCACTTAGATTCATATGCAGGACTACAATCAGGGATCAGAATATGCCAACAGATGCAAAGGTACAGTGATGCACTGGGGTGTCTAACACAGTTTCAGCTCTGTGCACACACCACTCACTCAAATGCACATACAGGGACTATTAGAGATAGGGGTCTCTAGTTGGCAGAGGTAGGTACCTTTGACCAAGCAGGGGCCCTAGCCCCTAGTCAAGGAAAGGGGGGTACATTCCTGGATAACCCCTGCTCACCCCCTTGGTAGCATGGCACGAGCAGACAGGCTTATCTCAGAGGCAGTGCGTAAAGCATTTGTGAACACATACAGTAATACAGTGAAAACACTACAAAGGGACACCACACCAGTTTAGACAAATAAGTAATCTTTACTAGACTTAACACAAGACCAAAAGATAAAAATCCACAATACTGTAATCAAAATAAGTCTTTAAAAATGGTAGAGATAGCTTAGTTCAATGTAGATGGTAAATGCGACACTTTACTCTCAAAGTACCTTGGATGTGTCACGCAATACAAACAAAAGGGTCGCAGGGAAAGTGATGCATCGGTTCCTTGCTTCGGGGGAGGTGATGCATTGGTTCCTTACTGCAGCGCAGAGGAGGTTATGCGTCGGTTCCTTACCGGACAGGAGGTGATACATCGGTTTCTTACTGCGTTCCGGTTATGATGCGACAAGATGGTGCCTTGATGCGATGCAACGATCCGGAGTGATGCGATAAAATGGTGTCTTTGATGCAATGCAACAACGTTGGATGCGATGCGTGCACGCCCGACGGCTGTGCGGCGAACTCGGTAATCTTCTGAGCCGCGAAAGGCCCTGGGACACGCTTTTCCGGTGATGCCACATGCTTCGTTGGTGATGCGACGTCGAACAGCTGCAACGGCGGCGCGCTTCTTCGGCGATGCGACGGCAACTGATGCAGTGGCGACACGTTTCTCCTTGTTGCGTCACGCTTCCAGCTCCCTGCGACATGCAGTCTTCTCAGAGGGCACAAACAACGGTAGGCACCTCTCTGCAGGTAGAATTCCCAGCAAGAGAATTCAGGGGAGCTGATGGTGAAGTCTTGTCTCCCTGAGATTTTAGGCAGGAGGCAAGCACACTTCAAGCCCTTGGAGATTCTTCTTCAAGATGATGAAAAGTTCACAAAAGTCCTCTTCTCCTTTCCTTGGCAAATAAAGTAACCACTGCAGGCCAACCCCAGAAATAGCACTGCACAGGGGCAGTCTCCTACCTCAGCCTTCTTGGTTCTTCTCCTTGGCAAAGGTCTGTCTTGATTCACAGAAGTGATCTAAAGTTCTGGGGTCTGGGCCCCAATATTTATACCAGTAAATCCTTTGTCCTATGAAAGCAGAGTGAGTCTGTGCCCAGCCAAAACCAGTTCTGTGCAGCTTCCTGGCAGGAGGTGAAGACAACATTGTGGAAAGCAGACCTGGCCCAGGTAGCTGAAAGGAAATCTCTAGGGGTGGGCGGAATTTGCGAAAGCGACTTTCGCAAATTATCGCAAAAATGTTTAAAAATCTCCGCAAACAAGCGGAAATATCGCGAAGATGCAGAAGTTTTTTTCCCGCCCGTTCGCGATATTTTTTGTATGGTTGCGGGTCGCTAACTTACCCCTGCGGTTGCTCGCGGGCGCGGCCATCTTGTTTTCAGTTGTCTCGCGGTGCATGATCGCGAGAAAAAAGACGTGATCGCGCGACGCATGACGTCACTGCGGACGCGAACTGTCACGAGACAGCGCAAATGGCTAAAACAATACAACATCTCATGGAGAACGCGACCGGATCGGGAAAAATTGTCGGCCAACGGGGGGATTCAGGTAAGGCGATCGCGCGCGCGCGAGAATGTATTATTTTACAGCGCGAGCAAGAACCAAATTATCGCAAAGCTGCGGAATGCGGAAATTTTGACATTTCCGCGCTCTCCGCGGAACGTGGAAATGCCAAATTATCGCAAATTCCGCAAACGGAACGGAAATTTTGCCCAGGCCTAGCTCCCCCTACTCTCTATTCTATGAGGGCTCAGGTTAGTGAAAGGAAATCTCCGCCCCCACTCTCTATTCAATGCAGGCCCTATTCAGCCCAGCCCTGACCCATCAGACTGCTGGAGCCAAAGCCCTCTCCAGCCCCCTGTCACTCACAAACCAGACATGGAATACACAAACCTAGCAGAGACAGGCTGGATGGTTAGGCAAGAAAATACCTACTTTCTAAAAGTGGTATTTTCAAACACAGAATGTAAAAATCACCCACACTAAAAGATGTATTTTAACAGTCTGACTTCAGGCATACTAAACTCGAATTTCTTCCTTGTTCCCTGGGTCAGTTAGGATTATAAGATGTTATAATCAAACTGCCCATTCTGGCCTATGGGAGCAGGTAGCCTTGCATTACTGAAAAACGAAACTGGCTGTAATTCACTATTAGGACATGTCACACACATCAGGGCATGTCCTACCGTTTACATACAATGCACCCTGCTCTTGGGCCTACCTTAGGGGTGACTAATATGTAGAAAAGGGAAGGTTTAGGGACTGGAAAGTGGGTGCACTTGCCAAGTAGACATGGCAGTCCCAGACTACACACAGGCTCTGCAATGGCAGGCCTGAGCCATACTTTACAAGCTGCTTCTGTGGGTGGCACAACCAGTGCTGCAAGCCCACCAGCAGCCTTTGATTTACAGGCCGTGGGTACACATGGTGCACTGAACTAGGGTTTGACAAGTAAATCAAATAAGCCAATCATGGAGTCACTCATCCATTACAACAATTTACAGAAGGGAGCACTTGCACTTTGGCACTGAATAGCAGTGGCAAAGTGCCCAAAGCATCTAGACCAGCAAAAACATAGCAAAACATAGGAGGTAACAGTGAAAAAATGGAAGGGAGACCCATGCCAATGGTGCCAGGTCTAACAGGGACACACTCAGGGATTAGAACACCCCAATGTAGTAAAAGTACAGTGACACTGTGTGGTGTCTAACACAGGTTCTTGTCTGTACATACAGCCACTCACGCAGATGCACTCTCATGGCTACACTCAGGGATCATAACACTACAAATGAAGCATTGGGACAGTGACACAGTCAGCATGCAGCACAGGTCCAAAGTTGTGCACACCGTCACTCACTTCACTACACATAGAGAGTTCCAATCAGGTATTGGTGACATATATATAACTATAAGTCTGTGAATGTGTGACTCAATATGTGACAGAGGAGGAAGGCATGCATCTCAGTATGTCTCTTCAAACTTGCAGAGGTTAACCTTGACTGTATCCCCAACCATTTCTCATTATTTAGAAACAATGTATCTGTCTCATTTATGCTTTCCCAAAGCTGTATTTGAATGTGTCTACCATTATTTGTGAGAAATATATTTCAGTAATTTAACGTCTGAAGTCTATAACAAAACCATTGCAATTTACTGAAGTAACAGTTAAAACTGATTTATGCTTCTGACTCAAACAAATAAACCCTTTGAAATTCATAAATTAGGCTTTGCAGTACAAATCATAAGTCACACCCCTTCTTCCATTGAGAATGACATCACACTGGTTAATATTGATGACATTATAAGTGACACACATTACATCACTTGTAAAAACATTGACATCACTGCTCGAACCATAACTTGCGTCACACACTAGCACTGCATCAAAACATGACTATGCCATCACACATGACATCATTGATGGCATCATAAGAGACATCATGCTCGACTAACTTGTTGCACTCTTCACCACTGCCATTCCATATGCTAGCAATTAGGCTTGTCTGAAGCACTGCAGCATGGAGGTGGGGCATGCCCATGCTATCTGGAAAGCAACATGACAACAAAGTTCAACAGTGCGTGATACACAACTCCCACACCAACTGATGCAGGCAAAGTAGTACTAAGTACTGTTCCACTGCTCTAATGTACACGCAGCAGTCATCTTGGAAACAGTTTCAGTCCAGAATAGCTGGCTAGGCAGTTCCAAGAAGGTAATAATGTGATGGCCTTCTGGGAATAGAAGTGGTACCCACTGCACTGATATCTGAGCATCAAACTAAAAATGAAATCAAATGTTTTGCTTTCATAGAAATTAATAGACATTCATTGTCAAAAGTAAACTATTCTAAATCGAAATAGTTGTAATTCATCTTATTTGTAATCTTTATAATTAAATGGAGTAAATTAATTTATCTCCGAAAGTATAAAATTACAATGTTCCGTAGCACTGGCTGTATTTATAATTGGAGGTATGAGGTAATGATGCTTTTAAAAGAAATAGGCTGCCTGATGGACATAATACGGGGACTACCACGTGCTGTGAATAACATATGATCAGCCTCTGGCAATGTTGCCACTAACAACTGCTGATTTCCTTTCATACCAGGCATTTTTGATGCACGCCTAAAGTGTCAAACCTCCTCATATCGACAAGGACATCCGGTCTGAGAGATGGCCAGCTATATATATTTCATAAATTGCGAAACATGAAATAAAGAGTGCATGCTTCTTACTCTTGTAATTTAAACACTGTTATTACAAATAAAGTTTCGTGAACAATATAAACTAATAACTCATAAATGATAGGTATAATACCCAAAGTCTCATGAATGTTGGCTAATCAATGTGACTACATCCAATGGATCCAATGGATGAGAGGGACAGATGTTTTGTACTTCTCTCTCTCTCTCGCTTTCTCTCTCTCTTTCTCTCTCTCTCTCTCTCTCTCTCTCTCTGTAGATTGCAGCATTTGGCCAGAAATAGAACAAGTACCAAGAAATCAAACTTAAAAGGAAAACATAAAAACACAGATCACTACCACTCAGTGACAACCGGCATGAATCTGGGGTGGCAGGGCAGGGAGTTAAGGGGGTCTAAAAAGGATAAAAAGGATAAAAAACAAAAATACACTTGCCTCCTGCCGTGTCTCTCCCATGCCCTCTCTCCTCCACATCGGGCTGCTGTTGCAGAACAGGAAACAAATCCAGGCTCCCCTGAGCCAATCACGATGCTGCAATGGCTCCCCTAAGCCAATCATAACGCTGCAATTCAGCGTTGTGATTGGTCTGAGCGCCGTAGTTCGGCGCTGAGACGGGGACTGGGTGCCTGGGCATGTTCTCCACCCAGTAATGCAGCCTGGGTGGAGAACAGGCTAAGTGCATGTAACTGTTTGGTCACCCCTCTTGGGCCAGCCAAAGCATCATGTGAACGCCCAGTGGCAGCTGCCTCGGAATGGGGGTGGTGAGGCAGGGGGTGGAATAAAAAAACATTTTTCTTAAATAAACTTACCTTCTCCACCACGCCATGCCTCTCCCGTTGCGCGAAGCCTCTCCTCCATCCTTGCTCTGCTGGAAGTACCGGAGGCCTCCAGGCTTCTGAACTCTCTCAGCCAATCGCGGAGCTGCAGGAGCAGAATTGTGATTGATCTGAGTGTCCTGTTTGGATGCTCAGGCAGGGCCTGAGAGCCTGGGCATGTTCTCCGCAGGGCTGTGCAACACAGCATAATGGAGAACATGCCAAATGCGCATGACGGTTTGGCTGGCCCAAACCACCATGTCCACTTAGAGGAGTGCAAGCTACTTCTCCCCTGCTCTGACATCACATAGCCCCACATGACTCCCACATAGAAAAATAAAATGATAATAATATCCTGTTATTACCATTTTATTTTTTCACTTCTGAAATAGCAGTGGGGTGACGCTCCTTCCCCTTAGCGGAGAAGCCGCCACTGCAAACTTCAGTGTGCCCACCACTCCTGCCCCTGCTGTGACTAGGGCAGCCCCGCCCTGCCCTGCCATGTTGGCGCAGCAGGACAAAGTAAAATGATAATAGCATCAAGTTATTTTTCCTTTCTTTCACTGCTTCAAAGCAATGAGCCAACGCTCCTCCGCCTTAGCAGAGGAACTGCCACTACTTCCACTACAGTAAACATAAGTAAGGTTAGGTCGGCATATGCAATATAAAGATGCTATGTTTTAAATCAGCTAATTCGAAAGTAAAAAATGCTGGCATTTGAAAAATAAGACACATGTGTAGTAGAGTTACCAAATATTTCCAAATATATAAATACAATGCAGAATCACAGGGGTAGGGCTTAAAACAAAGTAAGGGTTTCATACTCTGTTGACTCTCGCCACACAAGGACCACTTCAAGGAGTTGGGCCATGGGCATCAACTGAAGGTAGCAAGGGATATCAGCTGCTCCCCTAGCTTGTGCTATTCTAGGTCGATCATTATCACTCATAGGGGCATATTACAATCAGATTATGCCACCCGAACATCACTTTTACCGACGTTCCGGTGGCGCAATGCCTTGCACCATAATTACAAAGTGGCGTTAAGCCACTTTTTGTGGCCTAGCACCGCTTTGTAAATATGGTTCCCTTTCACACAGGTATCTGCGTGAAAGGGCGTGCCGTGAGTGTTGCTGTGGGCATTTCATTTCCACATGCATCGATTTTTTATGCTGCTCAAGATTTGCAAGGATCTGTAAATCTGAGGCAATTCTTTTTTTTCCTCCTTTTTCCTTTTTAGGTCTCGTCTGAGCTAGCGCATGCGTTGCTCGGAGAGACATTTTCTATGAGGGTTTCCAAAGTGCTATCGCTGGCCTAACGCTTGCGTTCACGCGAGCGTGCACGTGCGCAGCAGCCAATCACTGCTGCGCGCGCACCACTCGCATGCTTATGACACAGCGCGTCCCGTCCTCGCGATCGCGATCACTTTCTCTTTGACCGCGATCGCGATTACTTCGGTTACTTTTACGGCTGCACGGCCAATGCTTGTTATTCCATTGTTGCTTTCCTTTTTATTGTCTCCGCCTTCATGGTTTGTTCTACCAACAGATTTCTGCTTTAACTCTCATTATATTCTCCACAATTCTTCACGCAGAGCAATAAATGGCTATGCATACATGAACCGCATGCCGGGTTAGTGTTGTTTATTCAATCACAGTGAAGAATGTCTTCAAGGGGAATCGGAAATTAAAACAAAATAGTTTGGAAAAAGGTATAGATTCGAATTCTATTCGCTTTATGACCTGAACAGGTCCAAGCCTCTTTGGAACTGTGTTTACGAACCCGGTTCGCTAATGAGAGTCGATTCCCTTAAGTGGCATTTCGGCATCGTCATTTACCATGCTCCACTGCCGTCTGGCTAGTTTTGCGCTATAGACTTATCATACATTCATAAATATACATTTAAAGCTTGTCTCACATTTAATTATGCTTAGTGAGACGATATAAAACTATGGTAAGAGGGGACAGACATTTTTTCTGTGGGCGGCGTAATTATAAATGTATCGCTCTTGCGGACGCACATGTAAGGGGATTTATTTTAAACTTTAACTAGGTTATGCGGGCAAGCAATCTTTTAGGAGCTAAAAAAAATCTGAAATCAAATCAAATATTTTATGCATGCTTTTTACTGACCAATCTTGTCTTCTTTCGGTTGTACAGCGCTCTGATACCCTTACGGGGCATGTTCGCGCTATATAAGACCTTTCAAATAAATAAATAAATAGAAAAGCTCTGAAAACCTTCTATCTAACTGCCCCATCCCACTGCAGGCCATGCTGGCTGCCTGGGCCCCAGCAGTCACACCTGGTATGGCTCACTAGAGCATTCATATGCTAACATTTTAACTTCTACTGAGGGGCTATTTGTCTCTTATTTACACAGCTTTCATCTGGCACTTAGGCGGAGTACCATGCATGTGTTAAACCGAGGAAACACTTTTTTTCTTTTTAACAGCAAAACTGTAAAAGCCATTAGAATGAAAAAAGAGCAACTGGGCTCTCCACAGTGGGTGTCCCTGTGTGATAATTACGGCTCACAAACAGAAAACAAATGCTTACAGCAAACAATCCTGGGTGCTTCCAGCACACAACGAGGAGCTATATACATGCAATGCAAACAGGAAGCTGCGAAGGACACTAAAACACATTTTTTTTTTTTTATTTTTTTTTTCTCTGTGTCAGGGCGTCATTTCTGGTTCAGATACATCAATCGTCACCTTCCACAACACCCTTTTTGCTCGTCAGTCGTTGGTAACAAACTTGGCAACAAGTGCGCAAGCTATCCCGTTGACCTTTAACCTGTGAAGGGAAAAGGTCACGTTAGTCAAATACATACAGTAAATTTTTACATTTACTTTACCTGTCTTCATCTTCCTTCTCCTCTCTCCCGTTGCCAGACTGGTTCCTGGATTGGAGGGAAGAAAAGAAGAAAAACAGTTTAGTGGCCCCTCTAGGGCCCCCCCCCCATTTAAGGGTTTGGGGACCCCTTTGGGTCCGCTGTCGTCGCCGTCGTTGCCTGAGCCTTCCAGGACCCCCCCCGTGTAAGGGTACAAGGGGACCCCTTTGGGTCCTCAGGTTTCGTCGTCACTGTCTCCATCTGATCTGTCTAGTGCTGCGTAGTCACGCAGGAGGCTGTGGATCATTTTACGGCACGCCAGGGTCGATGTCTCCTTTTTCCCCACTACCAGGCGGTTTCTGGAAAACAAGAGAACATCTTTAAAACAACACAGGAGCCTCCAGCAACTCTGGAGGTTTTCTAGTGTATGTGTCCCTGGGAACAGTCCATACATCACAGAGTCAGCAGTGATGCAGGTCGTAGGTATCCAGGCCCTAAGCTCCGTGCCTAGGGCCTTCAGCAGGTCCTGCGCGTACGTGCACTCCCAGAAGAGGTGGTATGTTGTCTCGTCTACGGTGCACCCTCTCGGGCAGGACTTGTATCGGTTGAGGCCTCTTGCGTGCATGAAGGCTCTCACGGGGAGACCTCCTTGGATGGCCATCCATGCGATGTCCTTGTGCTGGTTTGTCAGGCGCTTGGATGCAACGTTTCTCCACACGTGATCCGCTGTGGCTGAAGGGAGGGAGCCGATCGGCTCACTGATCTCTCTTGCTCGTATCAGGCGTTGGAGAAGTTTTGGAGTCCACATGACGGGGCGAACTGCCTCACAGCCATACTCTCGCACAAACTTCTCCGCTTCCTTGTAGAACCACGGGGTCTCCCAGTTGTACGGGACGGAGCTCACCCACTCTGCCCATCCCAGGCGCCTCCATGTTGGCAGTAGGAAGAAACGGGCCATCAGGAAGCCGGCGTGACTTTCATCTTTGGACCTCAGGGTGTTCCTCACGCAGTGGCACACGAAGGTCCCCCTCAGGATGGTGGCGATGTCTGGCACTCCTTTGCCTCCCTTGTCGTGGGTCTTGAACATCACCGCCCTCTTCACTCTGTCCATCTTCGAGTTCCAGATGAAGTAGAAGATCATTCTCGTGATGGCCTTAGCTGTTCTGGTCTGCACTGGCCATACCTGGGCGACATACTGGAGCACTGGCAGGGTCTCGTTCCGCAGGACCAAAGACTTCCCTTCGATCGTCAGCTTCCGGAGGCTCCAGAGTCCCAGCTTCTGCCTCGTCTTTGCTAGTCTTTCCTCCCAGGTCTTCTCCGCTGCACCGTCTCCGCCGAACCAGACTCCAAGGATCTTCATGAAGTCCTGCTTAATGGGGAATGGCAGTGGGTCTCGGGTCGGGGTCCAGTGACCGAAGAGCAGGGTTTCTGACTTGGCGCTGTTGATCTTAGCTCCAGACGCCTTCCCAAACTCGATACAAGTCCTCTCTAGCTCCTTCACAGACGGTCCGTCTGCGCAGAATACGGAGACGTCGTCCATGTAGAGGGAGCACTTCACTTCTCCTCGTCCTCCGCTCCCTGGTACCTTCACTCCTCTGATGTTGCTGTTTTGCCGGATGCGTTCGGCGAGGAGTTCGATCACGCAGATGAACAGGAGGGGGGAAAGCGGGCAGCCCTGCCTTACCCCTGACAGGACGGGGAACGGATCGGTTCTCCAGCCATTTACCAATGCCGTGCTGGAGATGTCTCTATACATTGTTTTCACCACGTCACAGAAGAAGTCGCCCAGTCCCAGAGCTCTGAGTGTCCGGTCCATGAACTCATGGGAGACGCGGTCGAACGCCTTTTCCTGGTCCAGGCTGACCAAGGCCGTCGGGACCTGGCGGCCCTTGACGTACTCGATCGTGTCTCGGACCAGGGCCAGGCTGTCCGCAATCTGCCGTCCCGGTATCCCACAGGACTGGTCAGGGTGGACTATCTTCTCTATTACCTTCTTTAGGCGGTTGGCCATCACCTTTGCGAGAATCTTGTAGTCCACATTGAGGAGGGAGATGGGCCTCCAGTTCTTGAGGTCTTCTCTCTCTCCCTTCTGCTTGTACAGGAGTGTTATCATACCTTCACGCAGGGATTGTGGCATACTACCCTTGCCCGCCACTTCCTCGTAGAGGTCTAGCAAGTCCGGTCCGATCAGATCCCACAGTTCGACATAAAGTTCCACTGGGAGACCGTCGTTTCCGGGCGTCTTGCCTCTCTTGGAGGTCGTCGCGGCCAAGTGCAGCTCTTCCAGGGTGAAGGGCGCGTTCAAGCCCTCTCTCTCCTCCGGACCCAGTGTCTTCGAGATCCCCCCTAGGAAACTGTCCGCCTGGTCTCTCTCTGACGACTTTGGTGAGTAGAGTTCGCCGTAAAAGTCTGTAACGACTTTCATGACTTCCTCCTTCTCCCCTTGGAGGTTGCCCTCCGAGTCCCGAAGCTCAACCAGCGGTGTGTGGGTCGAGTGAAGTTTCTTGAAGAAGAATGAGTTGCATTTCTCGTCCTTCTCTAGGTTCTCGGTTCTGGTCCGGAAGATGATTTTCTTAGATTCCACCCTGAAGTGCTCTGCGAGCTCTTTTCGGGTGTCCTCCAAGTCGTCACCCACGTCCCACCTCCAGAACCATTCTGATGGGTGGTGATTTCAACTGCATAGTAGAGCTGGATGGACGCAGTGGGTCTGGCTCTGCAGGGATGGACGTGACGTCCAGGTTGTTGGTGGAAATGATAGGCGAGGCGTCCCTCCATGACGCCATCGGGTGCATGGGGCCGAACGCCAGGAATTATTCCTGGAGTAGGCCGGACGGATCCGTGCGTTCACGGATCGACTTCCTATTCACCTCCCCAACAGTAAAGCCTGGGCGAAGCTCCATGGTCGCCGTCCACTTCTCTGACCACAGAGCAGTCAGTTTCGAGGGGGAACTTACAGGGAAGTTCCCCGCCGGCCCAGGATCGTGGAAACTGAACTGCTCCTTGCTGGAAAACGTGGAGTTAGTGGCGAACCTCAGAACCGCGTACATAGAGTGGAGGGACATGAAGGACCTCTTTCACTCCGCCAGCGAGTGGTGGGAATGGGTGAAGGCCAGGTTCCGAAGCTTCTTCCAGGATGCAAGCAGAGCTGCTGCACGGGAAACAAAGAGGACGTTCAGGAAACTGCAGAGCAAACTGCAGCAACTGTACGGACACTAAAACACATACTTAACTTGAATAAATGCAAGGTGCTCAGCAAGGAGCGAAAACGGCCCCGACAAACGGGTACCAAGGGAGCAAACAAAACACATCAGAGAGAGCACAGAGGCTAGAATGCAAGTACTTGCTTCCCTAAAAGAGGAAACATGAGATATAAATGATGTCTAAAACCCCAATCAGATATTTATTGTTTATTTGCGATTTTTTATGCAGCGCTGTAAACCACTTGTTTAGCCGCACTGCATTGTGGGCCTGGTGCATCCATTTTAATTAGAACAAAAATACTAAATATTGTACCGAGAGTTTTCACCATTGGAGAAGATAGTAATGGCACATTAATCTTAAATCACGTGGGGCAGTCATAAATCAGTAGATTAATTCAGCAGAGTATTGTGTCGCTATTTCATCACATCTAAGGTCACGCCCGAAAAGGCTCCACCACAAACGATTTACGGGAACGGAAAACAATATCATGTTTGTGATGTTGGTTAAAAAGCCGGGGCTGGTTGACAGTCACCCATGATAGGATACGCTTTTCAGTCAACAGCGAGAAGCCTGCTGGGATTTGTAGTTTATGTTTTTCCTAGGGCTCAAGACCTGTGGGAGTTGCTGTCCTAACAGTTCAGCCACCATTTCACAGATGTACCACAGTATTGGCACAAACGACAGTTTTCAGTCAGCCGCGGTCGGTAGAAGGAGTAACTGCAGGGCGGTGACGTGGGGAGGGGGAGGGGCAGGGTGGGGGTAGTAAACTATGGATTACGGAGATTTACAGGTAAATTAACATATAAATTAATAAAACAAATTTTGTTGCGTGCACTGCATCGCATTTGAGGATGCAGTGCACGCAACAAAATTTGTTTTATTAATTTCTATGTTAATTTACCTGTAAATCTCCGTAATCCATAGTTTACTACCCCCCAACCTGCCCCTCCCCCTCCCCACGTCACCGCCCTGCAGTTACTCCTACTACCGACCGTGGCTGTTTTCAGTCCTGTCACAGATGTGATAGAGACAAAAATGTGAAGCTGAATTAATGGAGAAATTCAAATATATCTGTCCCACTGAAATATAGAGTAACTTACAGCTTCGCAACTCAAGTTGGAAGACAAGGTGTGAGCTCTTGATTTCTCATACACAAAAAACAGAGCATTCATGATGTACTTTACATTTTAACTAAAAAATATTTCCTCACACAATAAAATCAAAAGAAGGATGAGAATATTGCAAAATCATACAACAATCGCATCAAATTTACTATATAATATTACTCAAGATAATGAAGAAAGAGAGGGTAGATCATTGCCTATTAGACGAGTAAAGTAAACAGTGAAAGGTTATTGGTCGGTTACTTTCCTGTAATCTTCATTACTTCCTCGCTGTCTTCCTCTTCCCAGCCCTGGCCTGCAAAAGTAGTACCAAAGCTTCAACCGAATCACATGGACCAACAAAATGTAATTAACAAATATACTGAAGATGTCCATAGACAGTCGGTCTCTACCCTTTTATCAGATACAGAAACATTGGAACAAACAAAACAAGCATTGGCATAGCCAATAGGTCTCGCCTTTGGAGCCTTATAAGTGTTTAGCCATGCAACAGTTAATGTTGTTGCACCAAGGATATTGTGCTGCATAACTAAATACATATAAGGTTCCAAAAGCGAGACCTATTGGCTATGCCAATGCTTGTTCTATGTGTGCTGCATTGGGCAGCACACTTAGAAAGAGCAAAACACCATTAATGTTGGTTTATGTGCAGAAAGGTGTCCCTTCCTGCACATAAACCATCATTCAATAATGACGATTTGCTACTTCTATGTGTGCTGAAGAATGCATCACACATAGAAGTAACACATTGCCATTATTGATTGTTTATGTGCAGGAAGAGATACCTTTCTGCACATAAACAATAATTCCCTGCAACTCAGGCACCCTTGCACTATGTCACAAGGGTGTCAGTGTGGGCGCTAGGCAGCTAATTATAGTGGCAGCTCTAGGGGAAAAAACACAGGGGTGCCTGTATTATTGCAAATACGGCGATCTCTACAATTCGAAAATGGCATAGCGCTGTGCTCAGCCATTTCCTTGTATATATGCCCCACAATCTCAGGGCTGATAAACACAGCGACATAACCAGTCGCCAGGGCTCACTGAATCTTGTTTACTTTCAGTATTTTCCACTGCTAATGAGGACTATGTGCCTTTTCCGTTTGTAACAGTGGAGGAATCACATTCATATTTCAGGACTGTGCTGGACAATGACTTCCCCCAGAAAAACATATTTTCTCGATGGAGGTTTGAAAACCACACATCCAAGTATACATTTCTACACATCCAAGTATACATTTCCTCATCATTCACTACGATTGTCTTCCCCGAGTTCTAGCAGGATTTCATGCAAATTCGCCAGAAAAATCTCTCCTGGTGTAGGACTACACATGCAGCAGTGAACGTCGAACCTTTTCCGGCTGACCTTTGTGCTAATATAACATTTCTGTGTTGTAAATTGTACTTTCCACCACTTTATTGGTTTCTGTCCTCAAACGAAACGGTATTAAACTCACCTCTATTCGGGAAACATGGCTTCCATCACTTTCAAAGAGCTTCGCATCTCTTTTTCCGTTCACAGCGGTACCCAGATGGATTCCTTCTCTCTATTCTATATTCTTTTTTTCTGCCCGAGTTCTGTTCTCTCCTTTGAAATGTATTCAATTCAAATATATATAACCAGACGAAACAGCACTGCATAGACTAATATGGGTTTGCAAAAATGTTGTTTTGATTAAAAATTTCCCATAAATGCATGAAAACCAAAACTGTGTTAACTCAGTTTTTACCGTGAAGAGCGAAGGGGTCAGGTAATTACACTTCTATGACTTCGGGTTCTTTTCTCCTTCTGACAGAATAGTATTTATTCAAATTCGGCCCACGGGCTGCATAGTCGGAATTCAAGTTTTTGTATATGATGTGCAGCGTAAATGAAATCAACATGCGATTGTGAGCAGTGATTTTCATAAGAAGACCCGCTCCTGGATCACAGTCTTGGAATCCAAATATTGCACACTCTTCTCCTTGTCAGGCTCCAATCCAACCTTTTATTATTGTTTTAATTTGTGCTCCTCATACAAAATGCATAAGGAGGAGCCTTCTGTTATGACAAGCGTGTATCCATTAAAATCACATCATCCCCGCACGTGAGAGAGGGATTGATTTGATGGATTCTTCCATGCAGAATATAGCAGGAAACTTTTTTTTATCTAAGAAAAATCTATTTTGAACTCTGCTTTGCCTGAACATCTCGAACACGCCTGTACTTAGAGGGTTGCAATTGCAACATAAAAGATTCAGAAGTAAGGGAAAAGGTGCAGGCCGATATTCATCACAGAGGCTCCTTTTTTGCTTATTTCCGTAATAGCGCCATTGATTGGACTTGTCGAATGAAAAAGGGAACTGCTGAGCGGTCAAAGCATGCACACAATCACTTCTTTTTTATTCATACATTGATCAAAAAAAAACTGCCAACTCAGGTATGTGTATCAACGGCGGCTCCTCCATAGGAGCGTTTGGGCGTTGCCCCACTGCTTTCTGGCAGTGCAGGAAGCAGAAACATAAAATGGTAAAAACTACCATGTTATGTTTCTGCTTCTCGCGCTGCGAGAAAGCAGAAGTGCCTGGTTGTGGGCCGTCCTGCTCGAGGGCAGGGGGGAGTGGCTTTTCCACTGTTGTGGGTACTGACTGTTTGGTCGGCCCTGGAGCCGCCCAAACAGTCAGTACCCACAACAGTGGGTAAGCCACTTCCCCCTTGCCCCCCCCCCCCAGCAGGACAGCCCACTATCCCTTTTTCCAACATGGAGAAAATGGCGTGGCTGGGGCGCTCTCCTGCAGCGCCTCACCAAGCACTTGTGATTGGCTGGCTCCCCTGTTAAGTCCCGGCCGGGGGCATCATGACTCACGGGCCGAGACTAGCAGCGTGAGCGTGACCAATCACTACACAGCAGCCTCGGAGGAAACGCGGGCTCGAGGGAGAAAGAATGACTATCGTTACCGTCTGGCTGAGATTTGGGGAAGCATATCCTGCACAGTGCAAGCTGGAAGTTAAGTAACTTGCTGTGTAGTGTTTCGGTCAATTTGCTGCGCCGGCTTGTGTAAGTATTGTGGCCCGATATGGCGCTTTAAGCATGGTAATGTTAATTTCTTTTCTGTGACGTTGTAATGTTGTTCTTCACCCCCAGTGATATACAGCAGCCAATGTAGGTTTTTTCCCAATGCTTTATTGATTACATGCGTAGTACACCTAAGAGCGCCGGGCAGCCGCCTCCGAACGCTTAGTTTCTCCCTCGCGTTGTTCGCGCTCACTCGCGCATGCGCAGACGTGCCAAATCGGCCATCTCGCGCATTCGCGTGTTGACGTAGTGCCCGGTCAACTAGACCGTGACACTACATATCTCCCCTTTTTACACCACCCACAAAACTATTTACACAACTGAGACTGTGTTACCGTCCATAGTCTATTACTCCAGTTCATAGTCCTTAAGCCTGGCTGGTCTCACCACCGCTCTCCCCACTCGGGTGTATCTTACCGGTGTAGTGTGTCCTTCTCAACTCTCTGCTGCGACAGGGCTTCCCTTTCTTACTTCTGGGGTGCCTTTCCCTTCTCTTCCTCCTTTCTCACCCTCTTCCCGGGTCCTTTCTTCCCTATGTAGTCTTTCTCATTCCTCCTCTTCGTTGATCTGATCTTCCTGCCTACTCTCTCCCTTTTCTCTGTTCGATGTTCCTTCTTCGTCCCTCATGTTCTCTGTAGCTGTCACTCCTTCATTGTCCTCTCGGGGCCACTGTAAGATTTTGTTGCACTTGGCCGTGCGGTCTTGGGACCATACATTCCCGTCGCTGAGTAGCGCCGCTCTGTCATACACCTCTTCCACTCTCAGGGGTGGGGAGTATTTGCTGTCTCCCTTCCTCTTGAGGATTGCCAGCTTTACTCTGACCCACTCCCCTTTTTCCAAAGCTGTCTCCTTCACGTTCTTTCTGTTGTTGTAATGGTCAGTATATATCCTCCGCGCTTTCTCCAGGTTATGTTGCACCACTGCAGGGGACCACTTGCTTGTGATTGTCTTCTCCTGCCACGCGACATTGTCTTTCGTGAAGGGTTGCCTTCCACGTAAAATTTGAAACGCGCTGTACCCCGTGCTAGTGGGGGTAATGCAGTATGCCCATAGAGTGCTTAGTACCTCCTTTTCCCAGACCTTGCCTCCGGAGATAGCTGCCTGTATAGAGCCCATTATCACCCTATTGAACCTTTCCACTTGGCCGTTGCAGGCAGGGTGATATACTGCCGTGTTTTTTTTAAATCGTATGCCATTTCTTTCTGCAAAATGGTTCCATTTGTCCGAAGTGAACTGGGGCCCGTTGTCGCTTATAATGGTTCTGGGGATGCCTTCCCTGAGGAATACCATTGTAAGGAATCGAATGATCGTGCCTGTGTCCATTTCTTCTTGAATGTGAACCTCAGGCCAACTTTGAGTATTTGTCCACTATCACACATATGTACTTCGGAATGCCCATGCTGTCGAGGACCGGCCCCAAGATGTCTACCGCCACTTCGTCCCAGGGATTACAAGGGTTCGTGAACTTCCCTAGAGCTGGTCTCATGGGTTTCAGAATTTTGTCAGCTCCTTGGCACTGTACACAGTCTCTGACATGCCTCTCCACCTGGAGGTCCATGCCCGGCCACCAATATGTTTGTTTAGTTAGAGCTTTCGTTTTCACGATTCCCAGGTGTCCTTCATGTATTATTTTCAGAAGGAGTGGTATTATCTCTGCAGGTGGTACTACCCGGTTTCCTCGGTATACGAACACCCCATCATTTCCCACTGACAACTCGTCCCTGACTTCATAGAATTGCCGAATTTGGGGCTTCTGGTGTCTCTTATCAGGCCACCCTCGCATTATGTATTTCTTAACTTCCTCCAGATCTCCATCTGCTCCGTAGGCGTCCTTCCATTCTCTCCTGCTTATCGCCCTTTCCGGATCCTCCGTCAAGGCTACCATCTCCTCATCTTCTTCTGTGCCCGTTGTGGCACTCTTCTTTGCCGCCGCCCGGCTGAGATAATCCGCTATCTTGTTCCTCGATCCTGGTATATATTCCACGTCATAGCGATATTCCAATAGTTTCAGTGTCATCTTCGCTATTCGGGGAGTCGCGCCGGCGTGACCACTGGACGGTAATACCTTCACCAGGGGTTTGTGGTCTGTCATCAGCAGGAATCACGTGCCCCACAAGAACTGGCGATATTTCCCCATGGCCCATACGGCTGCCAGCATCTCTTTCTCGATCACGCTGAACTTCTGTTCGGAATTCGTCAGTGATCTCGATGCAAAGCTGATCGTCTCCTTCTTGCCATCTTGCCTCTCTTGCATGAGCACTGCTCCCAACCCCTTTTCACTGGCGTCTGTCATCAGGATCGACTTCCCTAGGGGATCGTACCCTTGTAGCGGGATAGCTTGGCTTATTTCTCGTTTGACTATGTCGAACTCTTCTTGCTCTACTTCCGTCCATGCGAATGCCGTTTTCTCCCTCGTGAGCTGCCTCATGGGGTGCGTTTTCATGGCAAAATGTTGGACGAACTTACTATAGTATTCCACCATCCCTAGGAAGGATCGTACTTCCTCCTTGGTGGTGGGTGGAGGAGCATCGCATATGGCTGTCACGTTCCCCTTCTTTGGTGTTATCCCACTCTCTCCAATTTCGTGCCCTAGGTCGGTGACCGACGACATGCCGAAATGGCACTTCTCCCATTCTGCCGTTATTCCGTTGTCCTCCAGGATCTTGAGCACCACCTCCAGCTTTTCGTCGTGGTCTTCTTGTTCCTTCCCTATCACTAGGATATCATCCTGGAAGTATTGTACTCCCTCTATGTCCTTGAACAGTCGGGCCATTAGCTTTTGGAAGACCGCCGCTGCCGATGCCAGCCCGAAGGGCATGCGGCAGAACTGATAGCACCCGAAGGGAGTTATGAAGGACGTCAGTTTCTTACTCGTGTGGTGCAGGACTACCTGATGGTAAGCTGACTTTAGATCGATGGTAGAGAACCACTTCACTCCTCTTGTCCGTGCTAGCATCTCCTCTATACGTGGTAGCGGGTACTTCTCCACAGCTATACATTTGTTGAGTTCTCTGAGGTCCACACATAAGCGCACCTTGCCTGACGGTTTCATGGCTACCACTAATGGCGCCAACCATTCCGCGCTATCAATGGGTTCAATGATCCCTTCTTTTTCCAGTCGGTGTAACTGCTGTTGCACTGCCTCTCTCACGGCGATCGGTATGTTCCTCACTTTGTGTGTGACCGGTTGGACGTTCTCCTTTAGCACGATTTTGTGAGTAAACTTTTCCAATTTCCCAATCTTGTCCCCAAATATCTTTGGGTGCGCGCTTCGCAGTCCCGCTGCCTTTGACCATCTTCCTTCCAACGCTACTAACACTTGTGTGTCTCCTCCCGGATGCAGTTGTATGCCCAATTCCCCTTCGTCCATCCACCCCAGGACTGAGGGTCCCTTCTCTGCCACGTACAATTTGCACTGGGCGCTGCGTTCTTTGAACTGGAAGAGCAGTTTCCTAAATCCCACCATTGGGATAGGCTCCCCCGTGTAGGTGACGGGCCGTATGTCCGGTGGTTCCAGGTGTGGACCCACTGTTGGTTCGAATTTCGCTTCCCACACCGACCTTTGGACGATCGTATAGGGGGACCCTGAATCCGCTACAATGGTGATTTCCACTCCTCCGATGTGAATGTCGCACTGGGGTTTTCGAGCTCTTCTGCCGTCAATACCTAGTACTTGGTCTTCCACGCACAGCACTTCGTCATCTTCTTCCTGGCCCTCTTCATCTTCTCCTGGGTCTTGTGCTACGTACTTCACCGCGCGCTGTTTCCATTTCATGCGACACACCTTCTCATAATGGCCGACCAGGCCGCAGAACGCGCACTTAGCTCTGAATGCCGGACAACGCTTGTTGTGCGCCGCATGGCTCGGGCTACCCCACCTGTAGCACTTCGATGTTCCTTCTCTGTCCTGTTTCCACGTCTGTCCCGGCTTTCCTTTGCCTTTGTACGTTCCCTTATTTTCTCCTGGCGTCGGTTTTCCTCTACCATATTGGTCGGCATCTTCCACCTTGTTTACCGTTGGTCTCTCGGTCTGGTCTCTCTTCGCTGCGTCTGCGCAGCGCTTGGTCAGTTCTGCTCTTTTCACGATGGCTATCACGTCTTTTAACGTTGCGTCTCCGCTTGCCCACAATTTATCCTGCACCGTTTTGCATGTCGTGTGCATGACGAATTGGTCCTTTATAAAGTCGTCGTGTAGAGCTCCGAACTTACACGTTATCGCCAGCTTCCTTAGTGCTGCCACGTAGTCGTCTATCGTTTCCCCCGCTTCTTGCTTCCTCTGCTGGAAATTGTAGCGGTCGATAGATGTGCAAACTGCTGGGCGATAATGGGTATCCAAGTCTTCAATAGCGTGTTTGAACACGTCATTGTCCGCTGCTGGGCCGGTGACCGGCGTTAGGTTTTGGAACACTCGTATGCCCTCTGGTCCCAGATTGTGCAAGAGTATCCTTTTCCTCCGGCTGCTGGAGAACGCCTCTTCATTCTTGTCTTCCAGTGCTTCGAGGTAATTTTTGAAATATTCTCTCCAGTCCTCCCATTTCATTTGAGGCTCCCCTGGTCTTGGTAGGAACGGGACCGGCGTCGTTAGCGCTGATGCCTGTGCGCACATCTTGGTTTCTGCCTGTTTCCTGGGACTACCTGGTGCCTCCGTCCCTTGTCCCTTCCTTTGGGTCGTCTGGGCCTCTTCAGTCCCTTCTGCACCTTCTCTTCCTGATTCCACCAGGGCCTCTTCTAACTTTCGCCCCTGTCTCGCTTACCACGCTTCCTTGCCTTGGCTGGCACTCCTGCGTGTTTTCTTGCCTCCCGCTGGCTTGCGTCTGCCACTGCCGCGCTCTCTCGGTGTCCTGGAGTCTTTCCTGAGACCCCCTGGGGTTCCTGCTCCTGTCGGGCGTCGTCTCCTCCGGTTCTCCTGCTGTTGGGGGGCTTCCTCTGTCCTGGGTGACCTTCAGGGTCCTCTGTGTCCCAGCCTCATCGCCACTGTAATGTTGTTCTTCACCTCCAGTGATATACAGCAGCCAATGTAGGCTTTTTCCCAATGCTTTATTGATTACATGCGTAGTACACCTAAGAGCGCCGGGCAGCCTCCTCCGAACGCTTTGTTTCTCCCTCGCGTTGTTCGCGCTCATTCGCGCATGCGCAGACGTGCCAAATCGGCCGTCTCGCGCATTCGTGTGTTGACGTAGTGCCCGGTCAACTAGACCGCGACACTACAGACGTCTTTTTGTCTTTCATTGCCCATTATCTCTACACAAAAAGGTTCACTTAGCATTTGAAATAGCAACTCCGAGCGCCGACAGGTTGAGAATTCTTCGTGAACTCTTTCCCTCTCTTTCCTCGGCCTGGCGTTCTCCTTCACGGCTTTCCTCCAGCAGAAAGCATCTGATAGGGAAGAATTATTGTGGACAATCAGCCTGTCTGTCATGGCACCAAAAATCCGATTTCTTGCTTCTCGTTTGTCCGTATTTATTTTTCCCTCTTCTGTGTGTGAATTATTTCCGCAGTCGTTTCTAAAGAGGGAAAAATAAATGTCTGGTTCCTGCTCCATTTCTTGTACTATGCAATACCGTTATTTACAAGGTGAGGTATTACCACCTGCAGGCACGATGCGACTCCTAGTGAATATCTTATGAAAGAGAACAATGATTAATGTGCTGCACGGGATTGATGGGAGGCTCCAGGAGGCTAATTCCAAAGTCACAATGTCAAGCATTTCCATCAAATACTGTAGAACTATAGTTGAGGTATACTTTATCACGTCCTACGGTATAATTTAAGGAAGTACTTGCAAGTAGATTGTCTGCTTTTACGTCCTGGCTCACAGCCATGGATGTACATTCATTAGGGTCACTGTGATCGCAAATGATACAAAACTGCAATCCAAAATCATAGCTTTTGTTCACCATAGGACTATCAAGATACGCTTTGCTGCCTGGACTCCTCTAATAGGCATCTGCTGACCCCTTCAGGTCACATGACTAATGCTTGCAGAATCACTCCAACTGAGAGTGATGCCAATATTGTATTGAATACCACACACAAAAAAATGTGGCAGTGAATCATCTCCCAATAACATGCACTGCTTTTTCTTCTTAATACAAGTGCACTCTGATGTCAAAGCATACCTGTATTCGTGTCATCACTGTTAGCTTGTAATCATGTTTTGCAAGTGAGTAGTGTTGTAACAACACTGCTTACCCTTGGTACAGATGGGTAAGGCTCTCCTCTTCCTCCCCAGTCCATTATCTCACCAGTGGGGGAGAGGGGTCTGTCATCCTGCAGCGAGAAAAACTGCAGGTAGAGTAGACCAAGGACGTTTGCGCCATCTTCTTTCTTCCTGCCAATTCCTAAGTTACCAACATGCATTGCATTTAGAGTAGGCAGGCCATGGGCGGGGGACCCACCACTTCCCTCCATCTGAAATCTCGCAGCCACATTGATAATGTGTAAACGTGCAATTTCTGAAAGCCTTTTTTTAACATGGACATGTTTCAGACAAAAGGGTTTGCTGTGCACAGTGCTTTATAAAACATGCAGCAGCTTTCCTCAGATTTTGAACTACAACTTTGTAATTGCTCTCGCTGTCCGGTGTCCAGTAGGGGCTCCCTTGCATCTTGCGAAGTGCTACTGGGGGAAAGGTGAGCATTTCAGCATGAATTAATTCTTGTCTTTATCCTGCGTATTTGCGTAAGTGCGAGAACACCTGAGGTTTTATAATCTTTAAAGCAAAATCACAATGGTGGTGTTGTCAGTTATGCCAGATAATCACACTTATTGGGAAACGTATATGTGGTGGGGTAGGGTTGGGGGGAGGTGGTGGAGCAGGAGGCTTTCTGCTGCTAATCAAGCTGATGGGATTAAGGCTAGAATAAAAAAGCTGATTTCCTTCACAGTGATGAGTGCTCGGCAGCTTTCTGCTTTGTGTCTCTTTTCAGCTGGATTTATTGGGCTCACATGAAGTATTGAGTTTATATTAACTGTGTAATCGATTGAATGAAGTGGGGTGTCAACGGCGAACCTGCACGGTGTTTTGCGACCCATTTTCATTCCAAATTTGCAGCGCTTATCTTTAACTCTATTTTCTAAAGCGCTAATAACAAATTAATTATCACACCTAATTGTTCCGGTCAGAGCCTGTTTAGTTTCAGAATATAGGTGATGGGGAGAGCAGGAGGTGTTGATGCTCGCATCTAAGACCTAATTGATTGTAGTTTTGGGAAAATGGGGTTTTGGAAATAGTGTGAAGATCCCATGTGTGCCATAAGATTCGATATGCTGTATTTTTGTTGGGAAGCTGGACACTGCCTCATCATTCCATGTGTAACTCAGAAACCGTCATCAATTTTTAATGTAACTATTTCAGAAGCTGGGAAGAGCGAATTAAAATATTAACCACAAATCTGTCATTTGTGAAGACCGATGACGTGCTGGAACGCATGTCACAAGACTCTTGTAAAAATGGCATATGGATTTACAGAATCTGTTATGTTTGATATCTGACAGCACACACTCATCTGATAAGATATAAACAGTCCGCACTGTGTTGAGTGGTCTGCATTAGTACGTGTGTGGACTGGGTTGTTTGTGTGTGTTGACTGGTGAGTGTGTGGTGTTGTGTTATCCCTGCCAGCGTGTCTGCTGTTTTTGTCTGCGTTTGTGTGTGCACGCAAGGAGTCTGTCTGTTGGCTGGAAGTTAAGAAGTTTTCCTTATTAGAGGGGGTTGTTGTCTGGTCTGCTACTGCTTGCTATCTCTAAGTAGTTGGGTTGGCTCACTTTACTCGCTTTACGATGTAAAACTCAGCCCCTAGTTTTATGCCTCACCACTTTGAAATTTCACCAGCCGCCACTGTATGTGTTCCAGAACAGGCAAGAGTGCAAACAAATTGGTCTTAATGTTAATTTCCGACCCTCACTGACATATAAAGTGGCCCGACCACTATAATCTTCTTTTGACCACAAACTCCCATTTGCACTCAAAATAGCATTCCAAGCCCACTTTTTGTGGCATGAAAAACCTGAAATGCACTGTTTGTACATGCACTAATGGGGAATAACACATGCCATTCCACAATGTCATAAATTTGCGGACTCTACCTTATGGCAAATTTCGCTTCTACAGAGTGAGCTCAAATATCCCATTAAAAAAATCTTTCATATTGAGGTTCCTAATGACAAAAAACAGTGATAAACAGTTTTACCGTGAAAAATATGCAGATGTAAAGAAAATTATAAGGACTAACATGTTTTACAGTCTGTCCCCAGTTTGATTCAGTCTCACAACACTAAGACCAACCACCTGAAGAGTCTTTAAAAATCATGGTAAACATTAATCTCATTTTCTATTCTGCTTGCTAAATCTTCTGAGAATAAAGTTTCTCTTTTACCTCTTCAAATGGTTCTTCATTGTACCACAAGACTAGTGGATGACGGGTACAATATTGTTGATGTAGCCCCTTTTTTACATGAACTTCCCCACCTAGCTCTTTGAGCCTGGATTCGTATGAAGCATATGGAACTCTTCATTGGAAAAGTCCAAAATACTTGGCAAATGAACTGTAGATTTTCAGGGACTTGCGACTCTCCTAAGCCAATACACATGCTTCAACTGCAAGTGCTCAAATTCTGCCTTTAGAGGAAGATGGCACAGTTCATTAATGAGGGTGATCCTGCAACTCCCTGCATTGCTTATAACTCTCTGAACTGAGTCCAATAAAGTTTAAAACATTTCTTATTTTCGTATTTGCATACATTTCATGGAATCTCTCAGGGTGGGAGTCCTCGCTGTGGTTTTCTCTTTCTTCAGTTTTCGGCCTATGTTTTTAGGCTATGTTTTTGTTCACTTATGTTATTATTTGTGTTTTAGAGTAAAGCGTTCTGATACCTCTGGCCATGTTCAAGTTGAGTGGCTAATAAAATAAAAAAAACTAAATTAGGTTAGATTTGGCATTTGCTATAAGAAAGTGTAATTTTAAGTCGGAAGAACTCACCCCAGTGATTCACAAGTGGGCTCCGTTGTTATGAAGATTTGTTCGTACCGCACCACATGCCTCATGTTGCCATGGCGGTATTATAAGTCCACTGGCAGAAGTGACGAACTAGCAAGCTGAGGATGACAGCAGCAGAGTGAAGCAGCAACGACCACTAACGCAAGGGAAATGGAGCTGGAGCCGGAGCCGGTGCCCTGCCGAAGCTCTGCCAATGCCGAAGCCGTGCTGCAACCATTTTGCAGGAGGTGCCCAGTTTTCTGCGACCATCAAGCCCCTACTCAGCTCCTGCCTCAGGTGGGTAGCAGTGATTTTCGGAAGTAGCTGGTTGCAGCAGTTACTGCAACTGAACAGCAGTCACGCCCTCAGTCACGCCACAGGCCTTAGCTCCTTCAGGGCCAAAAAAGGCTGGTTGAACAAAGGGGTCAGGTCGGTAATGTTATCGGGGGGCGCAGTAGGAACCTGGACGGCCATTTAAGGCTATGCACCAGGGTTTCCAGCCTCTTTGTCCCCTTGGACCTCAGGCAAGCATCATTGCCCCATTGGTTTATCTGTAAATGATGGGTAGGACCAGAAACCATGTGCAGGGCGCTATACCACCTTTGATGAAGCCATTGCAAAACTGCAGTGTTTAGGCAGGGAGGCCCTGATGGCCAAGTCAGACATAGAGGCGGCCTTCCACCTTCTACCGGTGCACCCTGAGGATATTGACTTGCTAGGTTTCACTTTGAGGGTCAGTACTTGCTTGACGTGTGCATGCCCATGGGGTGTTCCATAGTGTGTTCAGTATTTGAGATATTCAGCAGTTTCCTGGAATGACGGTGAGGGATTTGGTGTCATCAGACGATGTGGTGCATTACTTAGATGATTTTCTATTCATGGGTCCACCAGGTGACCAAGCATGTGGGAGGACTCTGCAGGGCTTCGGCAACTGGCACAGGCTTTGGGGGTTCCGTTGGCTGAGGACAAGACGGAAGGTCCCACGACATGCTTGTCTTTCTTGGGTATTTAAATAGACTCAGTGGTAGGGGAGTGTAGGTTGCCGCAGCAATAACCGGCCTACAAGCAAAGCACCTACACACAAGATTGTGTGCAGAGGTCAGAGAGGACTTAGAGACATGGAGGGGGTTGTTAGATAATTTCAATGGAACACTATTGTGGCAGCAACCAGCCCAGATTAGCAAGGAGGTAGCCTTCTTCACAGACGTGGCGGGCAGCATATGGTTTGGGGCAGTGTTGGGCTCTAGATGGTGCATGCAGCATTGGCCAGGAGAATGGATCGTGTCTGGGATCACACACAATATTACCTTTCTCGAATTGTTTCCCATAATTTTGACCCTACGCATTTGGGGTGCATCAGTAGCCAACACCAGGATAATATTTTGGTCAGATAGCATGTCAGCAGTCATAGCAATCAATAATCAAAGCACAAAATGCCTTTGAGTGTTGCGGTTGCTGAAGACTCTTAATCGCTTATGTCTCTTGTATAATGTGTATTTTTCTGCCAAACATGTACCAGGGGTGTATAATGCAGTTACTGACACTTTGTTTCGGTCTAAGTTGGTAGAGTTCAGGGCATGGTGGCCGCAAGCGGACAAAGTGATGGCAGAGTTCTTAGAGGAGTTGTGGAGGCTTGGTGCCCATTGCCACAGACCTCATTGCAGCAGCGCTGGCACCTAAGACAAAATGTATGCACGAGAAGGCTTAGAGGTGTATGACGAATCGTTCAGATCAAACTATGAAACATAAAGGTTCACCCCAGAAGGAGTATTGGGTTGTCTCGCGGGTCAGAGGGACGTGGGAAATTCTTTGCTGCTAGTGCGCAGGCAACTGTCTGCCATTGCCTTATTTCCCGGGATAAAAGGGGTCAGGGATCCCACCAAGGACTTTAGGGTACAGAAGGCCTTCAGGGGATGGGAATGTATGGTCCTGGGCATAGAGGACAACATGCGACCTAAAAGTGTGGAGAGGCTTGGGAGGATTTTAGGGGTCTTGCAGCAGGTTTGCTGGTCCCAGTATGAGGTAAAGCTATTCAGGCTCGCTTACACGCTGGCCTTTTTTGGGGTCCTGCACATCTCAGAGTTGGTGGCATCCTCAAAGAAAGGAGATGGGGGGGCTAGACATGGCAGATGTTCTCCTGGAGGTAGGGGCGATCCATCTCAGGGTCAAGAGGCAAAGACAGACCCGCTAGAGAAAGACGTATGGGTGAAATTACACATGGCACCCGCACTGCGTATTGTCCAGTGGCATTGGCATTGGCAAGGGATTTCCTCAGGGGACGCCCAGTGGTGGCCTCAACCAGGCTTCTAGGACATAGAAATGGGGCACCAATGATGCAATAGCAGTTCACTCAGGTGTGTAGGCGGGCGCTGGCCCACCTGGGTGAGGATTCAGCGCAGTTTATCTCCCATTCATTTCGCATAGGGGCTGCCAACACAGCAGCAGCTATGGGCCTGCCAGCAGAGGCAATCAAAAGGGTGGGTCGATGGCAATCAGCATGTTTTGAGCAGTACGTGTGGCCAAATCTGGTATAAATGGAGGAATGATGCCCAGGGGTCCGCAAGTCATGGTCATAACAGCAATTCTTTCCCACTTTCAGTTGATGAGCACAGGCCAGTACATGTATATTTTGCGGGCATTCATTCATTCACAGAGCAGAGCAGCAATTCCGCAGTTTGAGTCTGGAGAAAGCCCAAGGGTACACAGGGTTTGCACACCATTGGGTGGGGGGCTAAGATTGCAGAATCTGTTTATGCGACTTGAACAAGCAATAGAATCAAAAGAAGTTCCCACCACGGTCATTTTGGTCATTCACGCTGGTGGGAATGATATGAAACCGCTAGGCAGGCGAGCGGTGAGGGTGGCCTTGTTCGCAGCCATGTCAAGGATTAGAAAATACTTACCGACAACATCAATATTATAGTCGGAAGTAATACCGCAGGCATTATGGGCTGGGGGGGCTCCGGTTAGGTCAATGAATGAGTCGGTAAAGAAGATGAACCATTCGATCAAAAGAATATTAGCAGGTTCCACCAGATGCACAATTCAGCACAAATTGCTCCAGCTAGGGAGCTGTTCCATCAGAACGGGGTGCATCTGTCGGGTAAAGGGCAGGAGCTCTTTATCCAGACTGTACTACTGGCAATTGCAGAGCACAGTCAGCGCCTGGGGGAGGGTGAGGGCGCCAGGGAGCTTCTCACCCTGTGGCAGGGCACTTTCAGTTAACAACAAATGGGGATGCACAACAATGAAGGTACAGTGACTGGATGGACCCCAGGATGGGGTAGGATTGGCGTGTACAAAGGGTAGGCAGGTAGGGGGGACTGACCTGCTGGTAGTCCTGGACTCTCCTGCCCTAACCCACAACATATGTAGTGAGTAGAACCTTGGAGAGACTGCCTGTGTTCAGGTACCCCGGTGGGCTGGTGCGCTAGGCGGTGCCCTGGAATTTGAGTAGTGCAACAGTTTATTGTAGCACGTTGGGGCCTGCTGGCACAATGTGAACAGCAGAGTGGGTGCTTGTTGGGCCGAGAAGGCCAAGTTCAAGATCAAGTTTAATATAGTACCTATTTGCCTTACTGCCTCTGACATGTTGATGCCGCTAAAGTGTGATGCTGCAATTTTTTCTATATATACACGTAGGATACTTGTTCTTTCGTGTTGGTTTGTGGTTTAGAATTACCTTGTTTGATGTGAATAAAAAGGCTAAGTCTCGGACAACATACCCAGAATCTAGGAGTTCTTGGGCACAGCGGGAAAGAAAGGTGAGGGGAGATCTGGAAGAGTGAATGGCACGTTGTGCGTGTACTATGGGATACAGCCGGTGCCGCTCATGCCACCAGCAACTCCAGTTGGGCCTGGCTGGCCCGTCGGCCCCCCACCTCAGCAGCAGTAGGCCGCAGTAGCTGGGAAACAGCCGTGGTTCCCACAAACTACTGCGGCCACTCTCTCTTTTGACAACATATTGGCTCGGGGCTGCCCGGGTCACAGTGGTGGCAGCAGGTACAACATGCAGCTGGTAGCCTGACTCTTGGAAGCGGCCCACTTGGTCAGGTGCGGTTTCATTCTATCACTCTGCCAGTGAAGCAGCCATTGGACACGAGATTAGCTGAGGCTGAAGCAAACAAAGCCCTGCAAATCCACAACCAATGACCCCGGAAAAGCGAGCGAGGTCGAGAGCTGAGAACCAGAGCTGCAACCACAACCGTGGCCACGAGGCTAGTGTATAGTAGGGCAGGGATGTTTTCCTGATGTTAGTAGGGTGTCTTTGTCGTGAAAGGCACTCTTAAAATTAAGTCACTGGGTCATTTATTGCTGGTTTCCCATTGTGCCAGGCTGTATAAAACTAGAGTGCATAATACAGAATACAGTATAAGGTGAACGGTCGTATTGCTGTGTTGTTGAGATATAATTGGTGTAACAGATTACAGATTACAGGCAGTCTGTTCTTATTGTTACAACATTGTTACAACTGCAGGTTCCGGACTTACCTTTGCATAGCATGGTTAATGAGGTGCTATATAGGTGGTTATATAGGAGGCATAAGGCAGTAGCATTAGGGAAAGCCTCTTATGGTAACCTCATATACACCTTATTCACACCTTATTTGCACCCTCAATGGTCCTCTGGAGACTGTGAAATGGATAAATGCTGAGTATTTTGATAGCTTGGATAACTGGTTAACTTAAGCTGCGACCAAGCCGTGACCACGCTGTGATCTACGTAATCAATCCAATCAGTCAATCAACCCAATCAATTGAAATAGGAGTGTCGAGGGCCCAGGTGGGTAATCAGTACAAGTTAAAGAAAAAAAACTAACGGATGATGAAAACTAGATCAGTAAACGTTTTGGTGCAGAGTAAGCGAAGTATGAGTAGCAAAGCTCAAAGGAAAGTGAGGAAACTCAAAGGTGATTCGGCAAAAGTGTCTCGTACCATAGATACAGCAGGAGACTCAAGATCAAACCCTTCAAAAACTCTTGAGCATTTGTGGGAGAATAATAAAGAGAACTGTGGAGAATGACTTGACACCTGGTACAACGTTAAATGTTTTGCTAAAAGATATGCCAAAGAAATTAACATGCTTTAATGGAGTCACCATCCTTAAAGTAGCACTCAATTCCAAAATGCTTTGGGAGAAAAGAGATTACGACCAGCTCAGGTTCCTTTGATAATGCCAAAGTAAGAAGTGAGACAGTCACGAATACATTGCAGGCATAATCCGCGCTACCACTGATAATACATAATAATATATTATCTTTTCCTACATCTGCGATTTCACTTTTTCATTTTGCTACCTTCCTTTCAGCATTGATAATCCAAATTTCCATCAAATTTATAGAATTAATAGTATGTTTCTTCTCCCATTTTAATAGGAGACCTGGCTCCAAATCTTCATAGGTGGGAAATATTTGCCCCCGTAGTCCCCTAGGGATCCTGCAACCCACGATTTAGATTGTTCTGTGATCTTTAATCTTTCTAGTCTCTGAAACTTTCCTTTCAACCCCTCATTCCTAACTATCCTTGGTTGTGTTACCAAACCTGAACTCAGATTCCTGAAGAGTTCTTCAGTGATTTTCTCTCTTTCAGATCAGTCAGACATACTTTACACTGTAATATCCAAAAGGTTTTAAACACCAGGTGGTGCTGCACACCCAAATAGAAATTCTACAATTTAGTAGTGGTGGCTTGGGAAGCGGCGCACACTCAATGCTGGTGAAATTGAAAGTCTGTAATTCGATGCACATATATTACAAATGGTGCTCAGGAGGAGGGAGAGCCGCCCAATCTTCCTCAAATGGAAAAGAAGCTTCTCATCAAATGTTCAAAATGACTCCAAGCACTAGAAATCAAAAAACTTTATATAGTTGTATATCGCAAAGTCCAATGCCTTTTATTCAGACATCCAAAATTTCTGTGAAATCATAGTTCACCATACATGTCATTCCTTGACATTACTTCAGCTGCTTGCCTTGCCAACACATGTTTTGTCAGTTATATACAACTGGACTTCATCAAGGCTGAAACATAAGACAATAATGACATAAGGAATGTGGGGAATGATGGGATCTAAAATTAAACCCATCTCCAAAGTAAAATCACCTGCGTTGTGCCATGCACAGTAGTTTAGTTCCACGTGACATTATAGTTATTGTTTATTTGTCATTCATATACACTGGAGGTATAGATACCTCTGTACAGCATGGAGAATAAGAAAAGGTGAAGTGAAATTTAAAAAAAACTGAAAATCCAAAATTAAGAATCACCTATGTGTGCTCAATCAACCTAAAAGCCAGTGTATTCCCAAATAAGACCCATAGTGAAAAATAGTCAGTACATGCCAGTTTGTTTAGACCATATGTAAAGGGCCCAGCAAACAGTTAGCGCTCAGCAAATCCGTATTCATCTATCATCCTGTTTTGTTAGATAAGATAGTACCAATTCCTTGCGAGGCATTCAAGTGTCTGAAAGAATACAGTAAATCACTTTGCTAGCAAAGCACATATCATTTGGTATTTAGGTGTATAGTTATTAACCGCCTCACTTACCATGATCACATCAAACCGGGCACATTTAAGAGTAAGGCAACTGTATTGCCATTCCGCAAATCTAAAAAAAAGATAAGAAGTGTAAGTCACAGCGTACGATCCCATTAACTGGGGACCAAGTTACACGTGACTAGACCTAGCTACACTCGACATTGTTGTATAAATGTATGGTTCCAAATTAGTTGTGTTTTCGATTAATAAAGGATAAACACACAAAACACATATTGTATTGATATGCCCATTAGGCATAAACTCTACCACCCGACTTTCGTTGCGCGCGCTGCATCGCCAAATGCGCTGCATCGCATTTGGCGATGCAGCGCGCGCAACAAAAGTCGTTTTTTTTTTTTCCGTTACTTACCTGAAATCGGCTGTATGCCGCATTTTACAACCCCCCACCCTGTCCCTTCCCCGCCCTACATCACCGCCCCGGTTGCACGCTCTATACAGGCCGTGGCTGAACTTCATAAGTGGCGGGTTCACCCCCGTAGTATCATATCCGGCGAAATCAATTCCAAATGCCCGGGAGTATGGGCATGCATACCAGGTATGGCGGGTTCGCCCCCGTAGTATCATATCCGGCGAAATCAAGTACAAATACCCGGGAGTATGGGCATGCATACCAGGTAATATTCAACTGTAAATCAATCGGGCTGAATCAAGTAGAAGCGCCCGAAAGTATGAACATGCATACCAGGTAACCCTTAACTTTTTATAGCCCCCAAGCATTGTTCTCTCACTAACTATCTACCAGTACACACGATCCGTGCAGTTGAAAGTTTCGGCCCTTACAGATCGGTTCGGTGCTCCAGTCATCTGTGGTCTCCATGGCGTTCTGGGTGAACGCCATCTTGTTTGGCCTTTAAATACCTGTCATAGTAAAGCCACGAGTATTACCCAATAACCAAGGCGGCTATCTTAACGTGTGCAAATATTATAAAATACCTAATAGTGTTTCGATGATATAAGAGATAGGTTGTCTCTAAACAGCATCAGATAAGGCAAGAGTGGGGCAAAATTTGTTCTGCCATATAGTAGTCTCTCGTATATTATATTGGGGTTGAAAATAAAGAAATACATAAAATATAAATATTGTTCTGTATTTAATTCCTATATTATTTTTATTATACTATATTTGTAATCAAATAATTGTTTTACATTTAATGGCTGTTATAAATGTTTATTTTTTAATAAACATATATAACATACTATTACCACTTAAACATACATTTTGTTCATTAATCCCTTCGCCGCGGCACGAATTCCACCGCGGCGCTGGGGGGGATCGGGGTCAGCGCGGCGCCGCCATGCTCGTGACGGAACCACTCCGTCATGAGTCACGGGCGCGCTGTGCTCATGACGGAGTGGTTCCGTCACGACTCCGCCCACTTGCATTGATCGTCCGCACAGGCGGGGAATCAGTGCCGCGTTGGCGGAGCGGGCGCCAACGGCCGCAGCATGACGGAACCACTCCGTCATGAGCACAGCGCGCCCGTGGCTCATGACGTGGTTCCGTCATGAGCAGGGAAGGGGTTAATGTTGCTCCAAAATAAAAAACTATATTTTACTATTCTCATTCCAAACTACTTTAACTCTGAAAAGCACTGGTCACTAAACATATCTCAAATTATATTACAACTCCAAAATATATTAACTCAGGGAATGTGCTGGAAAATAAACATATAGAATATACTATTCCCACTCCAAAGTACAAAAAGTCAGGGAAGGTGCTGCACACTAAACATATATAATTTACTATTCCCACTCTAAACTATATTAACTCAGGGAAAGTGCTGGACAATAAACATATAAAATATACTATTCTCACTCCAAAGTACACAAAGTCAGGGAAGGTGCTGGACATTAAACATATATAATGTACTATCCCCGCTCCAAACTATATTAACTCAGGGAAAGTGCTGGACAATAAACATATCAAATATACAATTCCCACACCAAAGAACAAAAAGTCAGGGAAGGTGCTGGACATTAAACATATATAATTTACTATTCCCATTCCAATCTATATTAACTCAGGGAAAGTGCTGGACAATAAAGATATAACATATACTATTCCCACTCCAAAGTACAAAAAGTCAGGGAAGGTGCTAGACATTAAACACATATAATTTACTATTCCCACTCCAAACTATATTAACTCCGAGAAAGTGCTGGACAATAAACATATAAAATATACTAGTCCCACTTCAAAGTACAAAAACTAAGGGAAGGTGCTGGACACTAATCATATATAATTTACTATTCCAAATGCAAACTATATTTATTCATGAAAAGTGCTGGACAATAAACATATGAAATATACTATTCCCACTCCAAAGTTCAAAAAGGCTAGGAAGATGCTGGACACTAAACATATATAATTTACTATTCCTACACCAAACTTTATTAACATCACCCACAGTATTGCCAAACAGAAGGCCTGTGAAAGGCGTGACATGTGACCACACAACATAGACATCTCTTCAGCTTGTGAGGCTAAGTTCCAATGCCAACGTACAGCTTCAAGATGGCCCCAAAGAAGGTGCTGCCAAGAAAGTGACCAGTGGGGAGGAGAAGAAGCCGATTTCCACCACTGGCATGCTGTCCCAGAATATTTTGGGCAAACGTGTGCCTGCATCATTGGCCTCTGGAGAGCCAGCTGGGAGCAGCACAGCCTTTTCAGCAGACCCACCCCAGCCTAGGCCCAAGCCCATGTAAGGCACAGAGGCAGCCAGTCTAATCAAAGCAATGCTGGTGAGCACTGAAGTTGAAATGGACTTATGTCTTTCGCAATGTATTACACAATCATTGCAGTAAACTCAGATTAATGGGCAACAACAGCTGCAGCCAGAAATAGTATTTCCTCCCGAAGTAGAATCAGCTCAGGAGATTATGCTGAGGAAGAAGAAGAGGCCAATCTTTCGGCAGATCCATTATCTTTTGGATCTCCAGCAAGAAAAACGTGGGTTACTTCACCATCTTCTACTCCAAGCCCCCTTTCTGATGATTAGGAATCCACTTGGACCCCACCTCAGTCTGAGAGTAAGAAACGCCAGGAGATGCTGGGGAAAGGAAGGGTTCCTGAAAGCCTTACATTATGGATGTAGAAGAGGAGGATGATGACGAGACAGTCATCATGGACTTTAGTCCAGCCCCAGTGGAGATTGACATTACCCAATCTCCACCTGCCCTGAGGGATGTGGCACAGATACCACCACTACTGCTGCTAGCTGCCATATTTGCAAGGCCCCAGATGTGACCTATATCCACAACCACCCCAGTAGAAGTAGGCACTGCAGAGAGATAAACATCAAAACGGAACCTGCTTCCTTTGAGGTTTTCAAATGGGAAGTCAGCAAGGTGGACAGTACCATGGGCCAAGCTATCCCGTTGTTGTATATGCTACAGGATAAGCTAAAGAAGGTGTCTGAAATAGACAAAAAAAAGATGCTCATTAGTTGGTGGAGAGCCTAATCCTTTGCTTATCTGTTAATACAAGGGTGCAAAGAGACATTGTGTCATCTGAACATTACAGATGGGGCTGTTTCAAACTAAAAGATGTGGATTGCAGAGCAAGCAAGTGACTTGGAAAAATGTCTGGGAATCAGAGGGCCACTCCTACAGGGCACAAGTTCTGCGGTGCAGCCTTCAATTTTATAGCCTAAGGGCAGTGCTGTTGGCTTGCAGCCAAAATCAACAACAAGAACACCAACAACAACAGGAACAGGAACATCGCCCCTAAAATCTGCCTTTGATTGGTTTCTAAAGACAGAGCTTAAGTCCAGTGCAGATGCGAAAGCAAAAGAGGTTGAGCAAGGTGGAGCACCAAGGACTATTAAATGGATGATCCAGGCCTGTCTGGCTGACCCAACAGAGGTCTCTCTTGATCAATAGCCATTGGTGTATTGGTTTGGGAAGAGGCACCAATTGGCAGTGTTCAGCAGGCTGGCAATAAAGTATCTGGCTTACCCAATAGCGAGTGTGTCCATTGAGCGTGTGTGCAGTGCAGCTTGTGCAGTTGTCACAGTGAGAAGGACCAGTCTCTCACCTTAAAATGTGGAGAGATTAGCTATGATGAAAATGAATCAGCACTTCATACCACCGAATTACACCATACCTGAAGTACAACAGGAGGAGGATGAGGGTGAATGGTCAGACTCAGGTCATGGTAGTAGTGTGTTAGCTGACCTACTTCTTGGTGAACCACCTGAGTTGAACGACAAACTCTACTTCACTAACTACTAGGATGGGCCCTACCCATAGAACTTTCTATAACTATCACCAAACTGCATTAACAAGTGCAAAAAAAGATATAGCTAGGGGAACATTATATTATTTTGTGCCTGACTCACTAATGCATCCCCACTGTTTTAGAGAAATTGTATTGCAGGATTGTTGTTGGGCAAGTGTGCAGTGAACAACCCCCCATATTCCCCTCAAGGACATTGGAGAGAAAAATGCATGCCTGCCTCCATGCCGTGCCTATCTATCCTTTTTTTATTCCCCTAGCCAGACCAGCCCACATTATTTGAGTTTCAAGACAGGCCAATGAATATTTCGTGAATTAGAGAGGATCAGCAGTGTATCACCGTCACCGCGCTTGAATTGGAAGTGGTATATGGCATGCACGCACCAATGGTTTATATATCTTATTATTGATTGTTGTTTGTGAGTTTGTTGAGATGTTTCATGGGGTGGGAGTTTAACTATAACTATTAAGATTGTGTTTGAGATGATTTCCAATGTTGGTAGCCTAATGACGGGTGATCATTATTTCCTGAAGGGTTTTTTAAAGATTTTTTCCTTCCCCTTTGACCGTTAACGAGATTTGTTTTCCAGGTCCACACTGTTTGGTTTTCTTCTTCACACTCCTCAAAGACCTGACCAGTCCCTTTAGCTAACAAATACAAATCTACGCACAAAATGACTCAACGTTTCTCTTGTTCATCAACAGCATTGCACTACAGGTTGATCTATCACATTTGAGTGGGGGGAATCAGCTGGTACGGAGTTGGATACATTATCTGGAGTCAGGAGGATGATGGAAGCACTCAGGGGATGACTACTTTAACAACTGTCACCAGAAAAAGGACGCTACTAACTTCACAGAAACCAACATTTGGTGATGACTCTAAGAGGCCTACTCAACTCTGTGGAGTGGTGGTGAAAGAGGTGTATTGATATTACTTGATTTGGGAATGCCAATGTTGCAGAGTGCGCTGGCTGGCTCAAATTTAAAACTATGTGGTGGTTGGGTGGGGGGTCAAGTTGTAGGTAACTGGAGACAGACATGTGGTTATTAATTATTATGCACATGCTATGCTGCATACTAATATTATGATGATGTTCATGACACTTATCAGTTTGATCAGCCCGATACATGTGACTAAAATGAATGATTGCCAAAAGGCTTATTCTTCTCTCTTGCACTGCCTCTGAGTCTTCTTGGGGCACTCCTTATGAAGTTTATCTTCTGTCCTTCGCTTTTATTCTACAATATAATTTTTGTTTTACAATCCACAGGCCTTTTCTTCTCCTGCACAAAAAAGCAAAAGCACCAAAATACTCACCCTTATCGGGCCGCATTAGCTGGGGACCAAAGATTGACAGACAATCCAAGAAGAATGCAGATGCACTTCCCAATTTCACAATACAGTATCCTTTGTCTTTAAATAATATTTTTTTAGAACTGTGTGTGTTTTTTGCTTCACTCCTACATAATTTGTATTTACTATTTTTCAAACCTAGGTGACAGAACATTTAGATATATAATACTATATAATATATAACTTGAATCTCTCTGGGGCTGACGGACTGTTTGGTTTGCTTTGCATTTAAATTAACTGTGTCATAGTCATTCCTTCATTTACTTTTCCTCCCACAACAGATTGATGGTGGCTGGCTGCTCATTGCCCAGATGAATATTGTCTTTGTGTAGTGTTTGCCTTTCCCCAAATCTCCTTTCCCATCCATTCATCAAACCCCTAACCCACTTCCCCTGTACAGTGTGATTTATTGAGGAGTGACTTAATAATTTGCACCATTAATTGATCACATACTTGGTGGGGTGGTTGTGGTGAAAACAACACCAACTCAGTGCAGGAACTTCAGTTATACTTCTATTACTGAAACAATAGTCCAGTCCACACTGGCCCCATTTACCACACACACATAAAATTAATCGATATTTTAGATATAGAAGAACATTATTTATCAGCGTCATCATTCAGGCATTGTGTGTTGCGTTGCGTAAACGCTTAATAAATAACCATGTCCACTCCAGACTTTAAGTCCTAGTCTTCATGAATCACGATTTGAATGTTACTTTTGTTTTAATCAAAATACTTGCTCACCATTGCTCTGAATAGTTTAGTATTGTTTGTTACATTTTCACTATCAGGTTTTCTTTGTTGTCTACTAATCTGGTCTCAATTGTTTGTAAAGATATGATATAATAATATATAGCAAAAACCAAAGGAAATGATGGACGGAGTGTTGAACATTGCAAGCACTCACCCCCAGTCAACTGATCTGGGTTTAATCCATCACCGTTCTTTAGCCCACTCTGCCACCCCAGTTCAGACATGGCCATATGCAAATCAGTCTGACCCTGTGCCTCATGGGAACAGTCCAGCCCGAACTGCCAAGCCATGTCTTCCCTGGACCGGAAACAAGCTTCCTAGGACCGGTTTCTGGCATTTCAGCCGTCTTCAGCCAGGCTTGCTTGAATCCAGTGGCAAAGTGAGCAAGGGACTCACGTCTGAGCATACCCTGCCAATTTATGGCGAACAAAGCAAAAACCAAAGGAAATGATGGACGGAGTGTTGAACATTGCAAGCACTCACCCCCAGTCAGCTGATCTGGGTTTAATCCATCACCGTTCTTTAGCCCACTCTGCCACCCCAGTTCAGACATGGCCATATGCAAATCAGTCTGACCCTGTGCCTCATGGGAACCGTCCAGCCCGAACTGCCAAGCCATGTCTTCCCTGGACCGGAAACAAGCTTCCTAGGACCGGTTTCTGGCATTTCAGCCGTCTTCAGCCAGGCTTGCTTGAATCCAGTGGCAAAGTGAGCAAGGGACTCACGTCTGAGCATACCCTGCCAATTTATGGCGAACAAAGCAAAAACCAAAGGAAACCGGTCCTAGGAAGCTTGTTTCCGGTCCAGGGAAGACATGGCTTGGCAGTTCGGGCTGGACTGTTCCCATGAGGCACAGGGTCAGACTGATTTGCATATGGCCATGTCTGAACTGGGGTGGCAGAGTGGGCTAAAGAATGGTGATGGATTAAACCCAGATCAGTTGACTGGAGGTGAGTGCTTGCAATGTTCAACACTCCGTCCATCATTTACTTTGGTTTTTGCTTTGTTCGCCATAAGTTGGCAGGGTATGCTCAGACGTGAGTCCCTTGCTCACTTTGCCACTGGATTCAAGCAAGCCTGGTTGAAGACGGCTGAAATGCCAGAAACCGGTCCTAGGAAGCTTGTTTCCGGTCCAGGGAAGACATGGCTTGGCAGTTCGGGCTGGACTGTTCCCATGAGGCACAGGGTCAGACTGATTTGCATATGGCCATGTCTGAACTGGGGTGGCAGAGTGGGCTAAAGAATGGTGATGGATTAAACCCAGATCAGTTGACTGGGGGTGAGTGCTTGCAATGTTCAACACTCCGTCCATCATTTACTTTGGTTTTTGCTTTGTTCGCCATAAGTTGGCAGGGTATGCTCAGACGTGAGTCCCTTGCTCACTTTGCCACTGGATTCAAGCAAGCCTGGTTGAAGACGGCTGAAATGCCAGAAACCGGTCCTAGGAAGCTTGTTTCCGGTCCAGGGAAGACATGGCTTGGCAGTTCGGGCTGGACTGTTCCCATGAGGCACAGGGTCAGACTGATTTGCATATGGCCATGTCTGAACTGGGGTGGCAGAGTGGGCTAAAGAATGGTGATGGATTAAACCCAGATCAGTTGACTGGGGGTGAGTGCTTGCAATGTTCAACACTCCGTCCATCATTTACTTTGGTTTTTGCTTTGTTCGTTCATAATAATATATAGCCCACTAACACAATTTTTATTTCAATGTAGTTTCCTGCGATGAAAAATCCTTCCAATTAAAATCCTACAGTTAGCGTTCACATAGGTGGGAGCGGGACCTTACTTCTGGCTCCTTAACTGTTGTTAGTGTTCTAGCCTGCTACTACTACCACCACCATAGCACCTTGGGAATCCCTGTAGCCCTAGCTTCTTCTATTTGGTAAGAGAGCTATGTTTTTTTGTTCTACTAAATTGTTGTAGGCAATGTAGGCAAAAGCAACCCCCCCTTAGTGGGCAATATAGTTGCAAACTGCAGAGACTAGGAGAATAGTAGGACTAGGGCACCACATAGACATAATACATATATAATTATTGTTATATACACTATCAGCATATTTTTAAAATAGGTTGTGCTAAAATGCAGCAGAATAAACGTAAAACACCCCCAAAAACTTAGATTTGAGGCACAAATAATGAAACTTAAATATTCATTATTCAACCCAAACAAATATAAAATACACCCCTTCCACCCTACCCCTATCCCCAAACCAATGAAATCCCCTCATTTCCAACCATTGTCCAACCAAAATCAAAATGTCCATTGTTCGGAAAAAAACTAAAGTAGTCCACACTATATAAGCTCTGATCCCAAATCTCACATCCCCACCCTCCCCACCCACAACAACAACCAAGGCCCACTCACCAAAACAAAAGTTAAGAAATGTGATGAGGGCAATAGGCATGGCAGGCCAGGCTCCTGAGCTCATTGAGGTGCATCTCCACTTGTCTCTGCCAGACTTCCATCCATGCCAGCCTTGAAAGGACGAGGCATAGTAAAGTACGGTCTGAGTGGAGGGTAGCAGTAAATGATGATGATTGCCTACTGGCCGCTGCCAGCGGACTGTGGCATGGTTGAGATTGTGAAGAAGCTGGAGGTGCTGTTGGTATTGGGCCCTGGCTGGGGTCCTGGGCAGCTGTCTTCTTCTCCTCCTCCAGGGCCACCAGCCACTGGTACTCAGCCCTGATCACCTCTAGCTTTTGGTGCCACAGCCGGGCTGCTACATCCTGGCGAGATGGACGCTGTTGGTGACCAGGATTATCTAGTAAAAAAGAAGACAAATTGCAAACAATGCTCTGTGCAAAAAACTTGTTTAAAATGATGTAATGGGTGGCACAGTAGCAGCACTTTGATGGTCCCCTAAGGCCACTCGATTTGATGTGAGTAGTCACAGCCATTACCCGCACCTGCCTCCCATAAAACTAAAGGCAAATGGTAAATGCACTAACTGTCTGAATGGAATTAAGGCAGAATAAACACAGTACAACACCAATTTAAGAAAACTGCTATTTTTTTTTCTTTTGAAAGATTCCTAACACTTTGGGCCCGATTCCGATCCTGGACGTACCGACCGACACGTACCGGGACTGGAGTCCGAGCCACACGTACATGCTCCGTACGACTGTACGAGTAAGATGCCATGCGTGTGATTTCCAAACAAGTCTCACAGAGCGCAATCCGCACGTCTAATTCAATGCGTGCAAAAGCAAAACGACTCGCAAGTACCTTCCGATTGCCCCTGTCTGCGTCATTCACAGTCAACTGAACGTCTCCATCATGCACAACAAAACCCATGTTGAAATCCAGAAAAAAATATTCAAACAAGCAATGTCCAAATCAATAAAGAAATAAGAAAAAGAAATTCATGAACAAAGATACACCCACAACTCCACCTACATTAAGGCCCAAATCCACTACCATGATCCTTTGCCATTTTTAAACACATCACAGCAGAGAAGACAACTACACTGCACTCTGAGACACACCCACAACTCCCTCACCACACAACATCCACACCATTATCACCTCCTATACACACTCATAACAAGCAAGAGAAACTGACACCCACTCACCCTCACTTACACCCTCATACATACATCAATCACCACAACCACCCAGGACCATGCCCCCAAAGAAGAATACAAAGTTCACTGATAGTGAGTTGAAAGTATTGGTTAATGAAATACTAGTAGAGTAGAGCCACATCTATTGGGAACCTTGGTCCAACAGACCCCCATGTCACAGAAAACAAAGATGTGAGAGAGGATCATCGACAAGGTGAACGCAGAAGCACCTTGCCTGCACACAAAGGATGACATCTAGAACAGGTACTAAGATGTGCGAAGGATGATCAAGAAGCTCATAGCCAGAGAGCACGCCTTGAGCCAGCATACTGGCGGTTGCCATCCTGCAAAACTAACATACTTCACGTCCTGGGAGGAGAAAGTGCGGGCCATTCTCCCACTGGAGGGCATCCATGTATTGACAGGAATACCAGAGCCTGGTGAGTACACAACCAATCTAGTGAACATTGTGTGGCAACACACACACATAACTGCCAAGGGACATTGAAAACAAGTAGTGTTAGCAAAGCCAAATTAAGCATGAATAAAGTTATTCAGTGATGTGTATGCCAGTTACAAAAAGGCAATAGCTGCTATCTCCCAGTAATGTAGCACTGGGTCATAACATGTAAAAACCTAACAACAAATACAGCAATGCATTGGTACTAAACACCAACAAACACTGTCAGCCATCTTGCCAAAACCTGTTACACCACCTCCCATGGAAGCTGAGTCACAGGAAGCAAGGTTGGGAATGCTGGGAGGGTGGATGTATCCAAACGCCTGATGGGAGTTGTAGTCACAGACACCAGACCCCCTGCCACATGGTCCATCAAGCCCAACCTGAACCATGTCTACCTCACAGGGAGTGGAAAAGTACTGACAATATGGCTGACACTGGGCCCTGCTATGGGGAGCACAGGGGCCTGGTAGGGGTTGTGCACCAACATACACCAGGACACTACTGTCAGCCATCTTGCCAGCACAGTTACACCACCTCCCAGGGAAGCTCAGTCACAGAAAGGAAGGTTGGGAATGCTGGGAGGTTGGGTGTATTCAAACGCCTGATGGGAGTTGTAGTCACAGACACCAGACCCCCTGCCACATGGTCCATCAAGCCCAACCTGAACCATGTCCACCTCACAGGGAGTGGAAAAGTACTGACAATATGGCTGACACTGGGCCCTGCTATAGGGAGCAAAAGGACCTGGTGGGGTTTGTGCACCAACATACACCAGGACTCCAATGCCTGACATCCAGAACTTTAACTAGGACTCCCTGCAATGGAAGCAACCTACGGGGGGAAGGGCTGGCCTCTGTGGGAGAAGGTGGGCCTGCAAGTATACCAAATACCAGCAATCCCGCAAATGCACACACCTTCATAGCAGGAACAAGTACACCTCTTGGGACCACTCACACAAAAAGTAAATGCCCTGGCAAGATGCATGACAAATTGCCAGATGTATGAATTGGCTGCAAGTTCCACCTATGCACTTGCCCCCTCAAAACACTTCAAACTGACAGCCATTGCAACTGTATGTATCCTGTCACTGTCTGGGCCTGCAGTGTGGCAGGGTGCCCCCTGTCATGGCTGTGAAGGTATGTGCCCTCTATGATATTTGGGGAGGTGCACACCGAGCACATACCAAAACCCACAATCCAAACCACATACACACCATTCACAGGTGACACAAAACAGGGAATGGAATGGCCACAGTAACATAGCTGACACCGTAGCATGGTGTAATTTACACAAGGCACTGTGGTGATCTGCATTCCACTCCTACACCATGCAGCATTGATTGCATCCCTCACACAACACTCCCCTCACTGTAATTTACACTTGAAACACAAGGAGTGACCTGGACTGGGTAGGAGTAGGCATACAACTCAAAGCAGCATAAGTCCAACACACAAACCCCTGGCCCTCACTTTCATGAGCATGGGAAAGTCTGCGATCTGCCGTGGTCAATCCCCCTTACCATGGATGAGATTGACCACATAAATGACATTATCACGCACTGAACTCTGCCCCGACATCATTAGCTACGGACAACACCATCAAAGATGTAAAATGATATTTGAACTAGGGACAAACACAACACAATAGTATTTCCACAGTGAATGCAGCCACACCGTACTGTGACCATGTTGTTCAGACACAAAAATGTTACTCACAAATACAAGCACAAATGCCAGCACACATCGTCCAAACGAGCTGCACATCGCAAGCTGGAAGTGCATGTATGTCATTGTTAAAGTACTAATGTTGAGAGGAGGGACACACCTGTGTCAGGCACATGAGGGCACATGAGTTTCAATGCCCTTGTACAGTCAAGCAATCATGATATGAGATGTCCATGCACATAGCTCTTTGTGCCCATCAAAATGCTCAAGCATCAAATGACATTGTGCTAAATCAAAATAGACATTGGTCTCTGACAATGTAGGACAATGCAATGTACATACACTCTTCATGACGTGCAGTGGCAACTGTGATGTGAATGAATCGTTGATCTGTGCAGAAACATCACATACATTGTGTTTCTCTTCCACCCACAGGGGATGCTGGGGACACAGCAAAAAAAGAAGAGGAATCCCAGTCCCACACTCTGGATGTGCCAGAGTTCCCCGGTGTGAATGCCTCCATGTCCTCTTTGGATGAGGATGAATGACCTGGCACCTCCGGTGTGGCTTCGCTTCCAGCCCCAGTAGCTGCAAAATCAGCACACCCTGCCACCACTCCTGGACCACCTGCAAACACTTCAATCACCCCTGCCAACACAGATAGACCAAGGCAATAGGACAACAATGGCACAGGTACACTGGGCAGCTAGGAGCTGACGGACAACACCAGTGCCACACAGACAGGGGCCCAGGGTTGCCTGTGCCTGCCAGGGCAGGTCCTGCCCGTGTGGGCAGGGGAAGTGTGAGGGTGGTCAGGACAAGGTCACGGCCTGCAGATGGGGCTGGACTGCAGGAAGATCCGCAGTTGGGACGCATCATAGATGCGTACCAGGAAAGCACCAGAGGATTTGGCCAGGTTGTGGGGATCCTCAGGGACATGCAACAATAGCAGGCTGTACATCATGCCAGAATGGACTTGCACATGTCCTGGGTGGAACAACACATGACCCGGATGGAGTCAATAATGGACAAATCAAATGACCTTACTGCGGTGCATTGGGACATACTGACATACCTCCACCAGATAGCCAACAATATGACCACACCTCCCTGTGTGCCCACTACATCATTTGCCACTACATCACCAACTGCCACATGGAGGGAGTTGGACTCTGGTGGAGAGTCCCCTGCACTGCAGCAGCCTGCACAAGAGGGTCCCCCAGAGAAGAAGAAGAGAGGTCATTCGAAGAAGGACAAGTAAGGGGCAGATGGCCATGCATACCCACCAGGATGTGACTACCTGTTCTAGACATCATCCAATGTGTGCAAAGCGTTCACCTTGTTGACTGTTGCTAAGCTCTCACACATGTGATGGCAGATCTACATTGGACCAATGTTCCAAAGGACTGTGGACTTTCCTTTAGGAATTTCATCAACCAACACTACGAACTGCACTGTGCGATTTGGATTCCTATTGCACTGTACAGCACTTCCACTTACGTATAACTTTCCAACACATGCATGAAAATAAATTCACTATAACACAATACATGCGTCTGTTGTGACTGAAGCTTGGTTTGTGTCATTGTGAGGATGAACTGTGTAAAGATGTCTGTGCATGGAAACTACTACAGCTACTACTACTACTATTACTACAGCTATGAAAAACACAGTAATGTAAGTCATGGTGATGTGACACATGTGAGGGAGACACCCCACTACGTCAACACAACACATACTTACCATGCCCATCTAACTCATCGTCCCAACACATGTGAATAGAGAATGCAGTAGGATGCATGTACACAACACCCATTCTGAGTCTGTGGCAAGCTGCCCTCAGGTACAGCATGCAAATGAATGTTGGATGTGTGGACACCGACAAAGCACACTCCAAAGGGATGCACAGGTTTATTACACCAGCAAAAGTCATAAGTCATCAACAGATGGGAGGTAACCTCACGTGACAGTGAGCACAAAGTCAGCCACTGGTAAACCATATTAGTCCAGGGGTGTGGGCACATCATGGTTAGGACAATGGCAGCCTGCTGTCTGCGCCAGGAATCTGTGATTTGTGGGGTCACACGTGACCAAACACCAGCCGTAGGACACTGGGGAGCACAGACATACAACACCATTAGAATCACTGAGTGACAGCATACATCTTCAATATACATGCCAGTCACTAAGCTCAAGATACCTGTACACAACGCAGTTACAATCCCAGCACTGTTTGATAGTACATACTCAATAGTAGGACACATCACTGCAAGCAGCCTGTCAATGAGCACACAGACACACTTAGGCAGCAACATTGCAAAACCTACACATATAAGCCAATTACAAAACATAGGCAGCATATCACTGTATACTCACTATCATGTGAAGAAGTTGTTGATGAGCTGTGTTTGTACATCCCCCTCACCCTCATCATCACTGGCAACATGTCTCAGACCAGGATCCTCCACGGCAGGTGGCTGTTGGTCATCATCATCCAGGATGAGAGGCAACTCCTTCCTCACTGTCAGGTTGTGTAGCATGTAGCACACAGTAACGATTTTGCACACCTTGTCAGAGGCATATTGGAGGGCACCTCCGGTCTTGTCAAGGGAGCGTAATCTGGTTTTCAGTAGGCCAAATGTCCTCTCTATCACTCGCCTGGTCCGCCCATGTGCCTCATTATAATGGATCTCCGCAGGTGTAACAGGGTTCCTGAGGGGGGTCAGCAACCACGGCATGTTTGGGTATCCAGAGTCACCTACATACAAACAGACAAACTTTCAATGGGTTGGAGAAGTGGCTGAATAACAAAAAACACAAGGGAAACAGATATTACACACCGACAAGCCAGGCATGCTGGTTCGGAAGCTGTGTCATCATGTTTGGTACCTGACTCATCCGCATGATGTAAGCTTTGAGTGCAGAACCAGGGAAACATGCACACACATGTGAGATGGTCATGCCTGGCAGATATACATCCAGGGCATTAATATAGTGGAAATGTTTCCGGTTCAGGTATGTATACTCATGTGCCTGTGGTGTTACCAAAGCAACATGTGTGCCATCTATGGAGCCTATGACATTTGGCATTCTTCCCAAGGCATAAAAGTCACTCTTAATTGCAGTGAATTGTCCTGGTGTTGGGAATTGTATGTACCGGTTCAGTAATAACAACATTGCCGCCAATACATCGCGAAGCACAGGACTGAACATCGTCTGTGACATCCCACCAGCACCAGCCACATTGTACTAGGAAGATACCGGTGGCAAAGAAGTGTAGGGCTGCCGTCACCTTCACCTTGGGGGTCAGCGCTGATGGATATGTCAGGCCAGGTTGCAAATGTGGTGCCAACTGCTCCGCCACATCCTCAATTATTGGCCTGGTTAGGCGGTACCGCCCGATGCAGTCACGTTCACTCATGATTGCAAGGACTGGGAAGGGCTTATGGACAGCTGGTCTCCTGCAGCACATAGGTGAGCAAAGAAAGTGTGTCAGTGACCCTACATATGTGGCAATGACCATGCACAATATCACATGCAACTTCAGAACAAGACACAATAACGTGTTGTGTGTGCTGTTGGGCACGGACAACAATGTCAGCTATGTGCCCCTCACATGACATCTCATCTCTACATGTTCACACAACAAGTGCTAAGCCATGCTGTGAACGATCAATGTTGTCTCTCCCAGTACATCATCACACATGTCACGTACCCAAAACAGACCTCAGTGACTAGGTCTGACAGAAGTGTTTCCCACATGACCGGTGTTTGTCTGTCACACACACAACTATCTTGTCTCGTCACAAGGGCACTGACATTATGTAGCATCAGATGTACATGTCACAACACACCCACAAAACACACATGATGTGCTGCCAGGGTGTTGCACAGTCAAAAAATGAATGCCTGTGATGGACAGGCACAACAGCGAATCACATGTCAAAAACACATGGAGGATGATAATGATTCACAACTACCACAAATGATCAGAGACATGTGTGTAGCACAATACGCACATACTCAGCATCAACACCACAATGTCAGATACGGGACACCCAGTGACACAGTGACCCTTTCACCTATGAGTCAGGGTGTATGTTACATGTCAGCACACAATGGGTACCTAGAAGTGTGTACATGCCTCGGTGTGATATGCACATTTGGAAATGACAGTGGTGATGTGCATTACACACAATGTTGTCTGTCACCATCACACCTTGCAAAGCCTGGGAGTGTGTGCCACTAAGTCCAACATACAAGATCCCATGTGTACCCACATACTCACACAGGTAATACATCCTGAGATATCACATCATACACTGTGTGACAGGCTGTTCATATGTTGTTAAGTAACTCAGTCCATGGTAAAATATTGTGTGTGTAGCATCACTTAGGAATTGCCTGCAATGGTGATCATGCATGTGCGTTCCAAGGAGACGCTTAGTACACTGACTGAGCGAGATGTGCGCATGCCTATGCTATTGACTATCATGGTTATCGATGTATTTGAGTTCCCAGGAGACGCGTTGTACACTGACTGAGTGAGACGTGCGCACGCCTATGCTATTGACTTTCATGGTGATCGATGTGTTTGAGTTCCCAGGCGATGCGTCGTACCCTGACTGAGCGAGACATGCGCACACCTATGCTATTGCCTGCAATGGTGATCGATGCGTGTGTGTTCCCAGGAGACACGTCGATCGATGCGTGTGTGTTCCCAGGAGACACGTCGCACACTGACTGAGCGAGACGTGCGCATGCCTATGCTATTGACTATCATGGTGATTGATGCGTGTGAGTTCCCAGGAGACACGTCGTACACTGACTGAGCGAGACGTGCGCACGCCTATGCTACTGCCTGCAATGGTGATCGATGCTTGTGTGTTCCCAGGAGACTGGTCGCACACTGACTGAGTGAGACGTGTGCACGCCTATGCTATTGATTATCATGGTGATCGATGCATGTAAGTTCCCAGATGATGAGTCATACACCGACCGAGCGAGACATGCACACGCCTATGCTATTGCCTGCAATGGTGATCAATGCTTGTGTGTTCCCAGGGGACGCGTCGCACACTGACTGAGCAAGACGTGCCCACGCCTATGCTATTGACTATCATGGAGACAGATGTGGGTGATTTTTTAAAAGACGCACCGCACACTCACGGCCCGAGGCTTGCGCACGCATTAGCTATTGGATGTAATGGAGACGGACGCGGATTTGAGCGTTGCACAAATAGTGTCCAAATAAAAATCAGTTGGCTCCCTACAACAATTTATGAACAGCAATGGGGTGATGTAGTTGACTTTTTGAACCTTGCAGGAGGTGTGTACGAAGCTCACAATGCAATTGATTGGCCATTTTCCTAACATGCAAACGTGTTGGACCTATCACATAGGGCGCCTGGGACAGATTCAGCTCTGCAGCACAGATTTAAGACTGTCTGTTCCCCAGAGACTACACTTGCCTGCACCAACTTCTACAGCATTACATCTCCAATACCACTGCTGCTGTCTCTGCATCCTCTGGCTTCAAGAATGGCATGTACTGTGAAGAGAGCTCCAGCTTTTACCGAGGAGGAGAACCAGGCCCTGCTGGACAGCCTCCTTCCACAGTACAGCAAGCTGTATGGGAAACCAGGGGAGCAGGTGAGTGCGCAGTCCACTGTCTTCCAAATTGTGCATGGAGTCTGACTAGCGCAACTAGCATTGTGTTCAGCAATGCCAAGCATGCTTACTGAGTATTTGTAACTCTCAATCTTTGTGGATACAATTACTGTACAGGTGCAGTGATGCCAATAAGTAAATGGTTTTCTTGTGTGACTGTTCATGCTCAGTTTCCAGTTTGCTGATGCAGGCTTGCACACAGGACAAATGTATGTCCACAAAGGGATGGACAAGAAGGACTTGAAAAAGGTCCAACGTACATGCCCTAAATTAAGCCAAGAGACAGGAAGGCACGGAGTTCCTTGGTGGGATATTGGCCACCTTGTGAATACTCGAGGAGGTGGGGAATACCTCCTGTCGGAACTAGGACCCTCACACACCCAGCAAGCTAGGTGTCATGCTTCATCATATGGGTCTGCTCCTCGTTGGGCCGGCACTGCAATGCTCGACGGGCACCCATAAAGGAGCTCTTTATCAGAGATCTTTTGTTCCTTGCCGTATAGGTGCCGTGGGTGTGACGGGCCTAGGAAAGTGTAGATGTGGGATGTGAATGTAAAACAGGTAAGGGAGGCCTCTGTAGTGACTTTTATTCTGTAAGGGTCTCAACCTGTTTAAAAGGAATAGAGAGGGGCGACTGTTTTGTTATAATGTGACAAAAATTTCACTCAACCCCAAATGGTCAACATGTTTCTCACCTCAATAAGTCACGGAGTGATCAGTAGCGATTCTTCAGGACCAAGTGTGTAATAACAAACTATCTACAGTGGGTGGCAAGGGGCAACGCTACCTACCACTTTATCTACCCATGGGTCATTAGCCCAGAGGAAAGACAGCCAACCTAAAGTACAAAGAAGAGATTTAGAAACAACAACAAGGTAATGAGAAATGATCCCAGTTGAGTTCAATAGATGTGTATAAATCCACATTCTTGAGTCGAACATATTAAAAACACACAGTGCTATCATGCAAACCATTCAAGCTCTGTGTATGCTTACTGTATATTCCCTGTGTACACATGCATACATTGTTGTGATTAAGACCGTGGTGGTGAGTAGAAGTGAGCTCACCTATTCAAGGTATCTGGTTCTGCCTCATCAGTTAGCAGCAAAGTATGAGGACACTCAAAGTAGTGTCTCTGAGTGAAATGAGACACAAATTACCAGATGATAGTAGATGGACATATGTACATTGGTACGATGCTCGCTTATTGGCCCTGGAAAACTAGGTTGTGAGGGGCAAAAGGTCCGGGTCAGCATGGTTGTAGCCTGAGATTGTGACCCCAAACCAATGAAACCATCTAATTAAAAAAGGTGCTTAAACAGGGCCGGCATGACTCGCGGAAGCGCAGTACGCTGCGCCCTGACCACGGAGGCTCACCGAGCGGCTCCGGTAACGAGGCACACCGCAAATGCCCACAAGGACCCGGCCGTGTAATGCGCTATTTCTGTAAAGTAAAGGTGTCTGCTTAGAGCTCAGTAGCTTAAGGCTGTCAGCGCCTGGTCCCGGTACCTCTTACCTCTATTAGTCGCCGGTGTCAGGAAAAGCCTCCAACAGGATGTACATACTCACCTGCTCCCGCTCAGAGCCTCGTGGCTGACCTACCCGCTCCGCTGCAACCAGGAAGGTATCAAGTCACAGCAGGAACCTGTCTAAATACCTGCCATGGGAGCCGCAGGGCAGGTAAAGTGGCCACAGCTGGTATCTAACGATATCACGTGGTAGTGGAATTGTGATATTATTAAAGCCGAAACCATGGCTGCCATCTTGGAGTGTGTTTTAGTTACACACGGCCATACAACGGGGCAAGTCAAGTGGCCACAGTTGGTATCAATCAACATCACGTGGTGGTGGAAACGTGATATCATTATAGATGTAAACAAGGCGGCCATAATAGAGTGTGTTTTAGTTACCCACGGCCATAATGGTATGGGGTATGTGTTGGTGCATGTGATATCAATAAGAACGGAACCATGGTGGCCATCCTGGAGTGTGTTTTAGTTATCCACGGCCATACCGGTATGGGGAATGTGTTGGTGCGTGGAAGCTGGTATATATGTAAAGCTCCCAAAAACTTTTTTGATGGATACAGTATGTATAGATAGAGGGCACTGCATGTGGTGGCTCGTTATGGTCACGGTTGGTTCAGGAACGGAGGGACCTCCAGGAGACCATGGTGGCCTTCTTATAGTGTATATTAAGCTACCAGGGCCCGCTGTAAGTGAGTGTCATCTATTAATAAATGGTGCTCCAAGGGATGTCATAATTTAGGCCACCATTGGCACAAGCAAGCTGAAACACCCACCTTTGTTCAATCCTGAACAGGGCCATGTGTGTTATTTGTTAATGTGCCTCAAGAACCACCCAACGTAGACTTTCTGGGGGATGTCTCAGTTCTGTAAAGTGGGTATATAGTTTGGTGTTTGTCTTAAAGCAACGAATACTGCTCTTATGTTCAGTTACTCTGGTCTTAATAGCTCTCATGGTTATACCGATGTATCTTTTCTCACAGGGGCACACAACGTGATGTGTTAAATTTGTGTGTTTGTGATCTTCCATGTGAATGTTTCGGACAATACCAGCTCTTTAGTTTGTTTGGTCTGCTCATGCTCCACAAGGAAAGTGTCCTGTGACAGGGGGGAGATCCCACAGTTGGCTCTGGTTTGCACTGGTTCTATTTTTGGGTCTCGTGTGTATTAACATATCTTTTAGGTTGTTAGTACGCTTGAATGCAAACCTAGGTTTGGGCATAGCCAGTGTACCCGTGTTCAGGATGTCCCAATGTTTGTTCACAGCTTTCTTAATCAGGTTTGATCTAGGTGTGTATGTGGTTACACAAGTCACAGTATAAGAGGGTTCTTTTACATGTACCTCTAGAAGGCAATGATTATTTCTCGCCCGTCTCATGCAAGTATTGATTTGTTTTCTAGGGTATTGTCTTTTCAGTAAGTTATCTGACAGTGTCTCAGATTCATTTTTGTAGTCAAATATTACACTACAATTCCTCCTAATCCGTAAAAATTAACTGAAGGTTAGATTGTCTTTCAGGTTCTTTGGATGATAACTGCTGTATAGCAGCAAGCTGTTCCTATGTAGGCTTTTTGTACATGGTAGTGGTTAATTTGCCCTCTTGTAATTTGATGGTGAGATCTAAAAAAGGGATTTCAGTTGGTGTGATGGTATGGGTGAACCTCAAGTACTGGTTCCTAGTGTTGATCCACCCACAGAATTAATTGCATGTCTGTATGTCCCCCTGCCAGAAGATGAGTATGTAGTCTATGTACCTCTTCCACAGTCTCAGGTTAGCTCCAAAGGGGTTGCTGGTATGTCAGATTACTTCTTGCTCAAAAGCCGCCATGTATAGACATGCTACACTGGGAGCAAAGGTACTCCCCATCGAAGTGCCCTAAGCCTGATGGAAGAGTTGGTTGTTAAACTCAAAAAAATTCTCAGTTAGTGCTATGGTAGCAAATTACATAATGAATGGGATGGGAGTAGGTGCCACCCATTCAGTTTCCGTTAATGCAGCTTTTATCACTGTAAGTGTCTCTCTCTGTGGTATATGTGTATGCAATTGCTCCACATCCAGGGTGACCAGTAGGTTGATGTCGGTGGTGTTTTCCAATTCCCCAATGACACATAGGATATCAGTGGTGTCCCTGATGTAGGAGGGAGTCTGTTTTACCAGAGGTTGCAGGTAATAGTCGCAGAATTTCGACAGGGGTTCCATCAGAGAACCGATCCCTGAAACTACAGGCCTGCCCGGGACTGGGGTGGTCCCCTTATGTATTTTGGGCAGCGTGTAGAAATAGGGGGTCTTGGGATGTTTTGTGATCAGAAAATCAGCTTCTTTTCTGCTGACCCACCCATTACTTTCTGCCTCAAAATCCATTGTAGCAATCTCAGTTGTTAGCCGGGCTGTGGGATTCGTTGTTATGGGAGTATTGAATTTACTATTCTGGAGTTGGCGTAAGCACTCAGTGTCATAATCAGTGGTGGATTGTATGACCGTTGCTCCCCCTTTGTCAGCCTGTTTTATCGTGATGCTGTTGTCCTCTGCCAGTGATCTGATAGCTGTGCGTTCCTGATTTGAGATGTTGTGAAAAGGAACTCTGCTACTCGCATTTTTTATTTCCTTGAGCACCGCTTTTTCAAATGTCAGTACTTCCACCGGTATCATGCCATTGGTGGGCGTGAAGGTGGAGGGGCTATGTAGGCCTGAGTCTAGTTTAACAGGTTCTTCTGTATCCTCCAAGTAAGCCCTCAGGCGCACTTTTCTAAACAGGTTCTGGATTTCACATTGTTCTAGGAATTTATCTTCCTTTGGGGTAGGGACATACCCAAGCCCCTTTTCCAGTACCGTTTGTTCAGTTGGTGTCAGTTGCCTGTGTGATAAATTTACCACTAGACTTTCCTGCCCTGTGTTTTGCTCCTGGTTTCCATCATATTGGGTTGTTGGTCCTGCCATTTAACCTGTTTTGTTCCTCCTCTTTTGCGCCCTCTTCCTCTGTCCCAGCCTCTGCCTAAAAAAGGTGGGTGGCTAGCGGGATACAATTGGGGTTGGCCAGGAGGATACATCGGAAAAGGCCAGTATGAAGGTTGTGGGTCTTGAAAGTTGTGCATGGGGTAGTCGGGAATTTGAGGGCGGTTATTTAATCTCTGGTTAGGGCCCCCCTCAACTCCCAGTGCTGGAATCACTGCTGGCTGAATCTCTTCTGTTCGTATCGCTACTCTCATCAGAAGAGTAGCTGGTCTTGTTGGATGTATAGTCTGCCTTTAGATATGGATATACTTTCTCCTGATCGAATCTGTTTATATCCTTTTGAAGCTTGCTGACCTTCTGCTTTCAACAGGAATTCCCTGTGCTCATCAATCTCATTGCTGAGTTCTGTTAATTTGGATTTAAACAGGGTTGCTTAAAACGTGGTTTTGATGGCCCCTTCAGCCACCTGTATTCCCCACCTCCTCACCACCTAGAGTATTCACAAGGTGGCCAATATTCCACCAAGGAACTCTGTACTTTCCTGTCTCTTGACACAGGACAAATGCCTATTACCATGGTGGCTTTAATATTGTATTCAGCATATTCCTTTGTGATGATAACATGTATGGTCAAATGTGTGATGTACAAACATGTGTAGTGATGGTGTCTTACAGGTTGATGCCCATCAAAAACAGGAAATCTGGAAGACCATTGTATGTGCGGTCCGATCAGTTGGGGTCTTTAAGCGCCACTGCCACAACTGTCAGAAGAGGTTGTAGGACCTTCGTGGCTGCAGCAGGACGATCGCCAGGGTACAGCTGAAGCTGTCACCTCCACGCCGACGGGGCGGAGGACGGACACTGTCCCCAGACATGCTGAGGATTTTGCCAGTGGTCTTCCCTGACCTGGATGGGCAGTTGAAGGCCAGACAGCAGCAAGGAGGGGGTAAGTTCATTTCTCTTTGGTGAACTATGGCTAACATGCTTTTTGTACTCCCTCAGCCTCCTAACAGTTCCACAGCTTGTGTGTCTACTGAGACAACACTAATGTGGACACATTTGCTGGATACCCATTCTCATCTGCTTACGGGTGTGGGCGTTTTGGCATCTCAGTAGTGTCAATAGTGCTGTGTGTCCTTGCTGTTGTCGTTCTGTGCTTCATGAGTGTGGCAATTGCTTGACATGTTTCTGCACATAGACAGGTGTCTGACATGGACTCTGTGTGTGCAATACAAAGGTGTTGTAAATGCTGATCTGGGGCACCATTAGTGTCGGATGTATTTAGCAGACACACATTCATGATGTGATACGAATGTTGGTGCCTTTGGCGAAGGAATGTCATGGTTGTGACGCATGCATAGCCACATGCCTACTGTTACTGGTCATCACCTGTTGCACATGGACCAGGACAGATATGCCAACTCCGCACAGATGTGACACTTGTACCTCCCAATGCTGGCTGTCAGCCAACAATGTGAGCATCCTGACATATGCAATGGGGTGTCTGCCTCTGTGTCATTGTGGACTGGCATGGCTTCTTTTACTTCATGAGTGTTACAATCTTCATAACGTCTAGCCTTATGATATGTGGCTGGTGTATCAAATGGGGCAAAACATAGGGGTAAAATTACTTGATTGTGCCTAATGGTGGATGTAAAATTACAGTGCAAGCTGCTTCTCTTCATTCCCGACAGGTGGAGATGTGTCCATGTTTACTGATTTGTGTTTGCACAAATTCAAATGTCTAATGTGGATACCGTGTGATCATCTGATTGTTTGTGATGTGGTTAGCAGGGGCTGTATATGTGTACTTGAGAGCTACAGAGTTAGCATTGCCCGCAAATGCATTGGTGTGACACACTGCACACAGTTGTTCTCTGTATGCACTGCCCCGGTGACAGGAGACAGTACAGACTAATTGGCCAGACAGGCCTGTGGCATGTTGTGCCACATGCAAATCAGGATACTGCAGTAATGTCTGTTGTCCTGCATGCACTCCGTTGTAGCATTGACTATCATGACATGAGGCCATCATGGTTTCTGGGATTGGAATTATATCCATCATGTTAACAGTGACTTTGGCCATCCCATTTCCGGACACATGTACAGAGTCACTGGAGACAGATATGTGCATAGTGAGACATTACACTCACAATCCTTGCAGATCTGAGACGTGGTCCTTTGTGGGGCATGTTTGCACATGTACTTAGTGACATCATACATGCACCAGACTGATGTGTCCATCCCCAGGATGGGTACTTGGGGCATGTTTGCGTGGCAGGATGACAAGTGACTGCTTCACATATGTGTCAGTCATGTTTTGCTATGCTTATCAGATGATCCCAAGACCTGCTCTGTGATGTGCTGTGATTACAGTCATGTATCAGCTCAATACAGGTCACAAATGTGAATATATGTTTCTTCATTGTTTGCAGCAGCATCAACAAATACAGGAGGAGACAGCTCCAAGGACCAGGAGGAGTGGCAGAGCCAGACTGTGTCTTCCGCAGAGGAGCTGGAGGGACCCAGTGGCACGGAGGGTGAGGGGAGCCACACTGAGGAACACTCAGCTACAACCACCTCTGCTGAGGACGCATCCTGTACCAGTGATGACTCCCTTGCGGAGGCGGATGTCAGCATCCCCAAAACAACAGCCAGCACGTCTGTCCCCGCCACCACCACCGTCTCCACCTGCTCAGCTGCTCCTATCCCTGATGTCCGTGGAGGCTCCCGAGTTAGGGAGCATGTCTCCTTCAGTCCAGGCACCGCACCCCCTGCTGCCCTCTCCCCTGCTGCCCTGAGTGTGGAGTCTGTGGACCTGCTTAAGCAGATCCATGTGGGGCAAACATCGATTCTGTGTGTCCTCCATGCTCACACTGGTCTGTTGACACAATTGGTGTCCTTCATGGAGGGCATCTCATCACACATGTCTGCCCAAAAGCGGACCATTCAGTCCATGGCCTCCTCGCTGATGGCAGCAGTGTCCCTCCTCCAACAGTCCCTCACACCTCCCACATTGGCCACATCCACAATACCCACTACCCTACCTTCCCAGAGTGCACTCACACAGTCACAGGCAAGCACATCATCTGACCCAAACAGCACATAGCAACGCAAGACAGAATCATGATGCACAAGCACCCACACTCCAGGGACTGACACACAGGGGATAGGGGACAGACACACAGACAAGCATCCACAACCACTCCGCAGTCCCTCGAAAACCCTTTCCCTTGCCTCACCTGCAACACCCACTTCCCAGCAACTTTTTTCTTTGACCTTGGACTCTTCCCCACAGCTCCATCTGATCTCACTCACAAAGGGAAGAACTGGTCACCACGCACAGAGGGGAGTTCCCCTGCCACACAGACACCCTCCCCCAGGCGCAAGGACACTGAGACCACCATCAGCAAATCCCCCACGAACAGGGGGAGCAAGACCCCCCCATTCTCGTACCACCTTCACACAGTCTCTGTCCTCCAGCCCCAAGCCCACCACTCCTACAGTTCCCCCGCCACACCCTGACCCAGGTTCCCCCACACACAGATACACCATCCCCAAATTGATTAGGCCCTCCCCCCTTCCACATGCACTTCACACCCTCAGCCTGTTCCTGTGACTGCTATGGAGTCCGTGTCCCCCTCATCTGTCCTGCCCACTTCACCTTTGCCCCAAGACCCTACCTTTGCCATTGGCACTACTGTGGAGACCCCCTCCACCCCGTCTGACTTGGGCACTGCTGTGGTGATAGTGCCCACTGTGTCAGACACCACCACTGCAATTGTCACTGACACTCCTGCACCCACCATGCCCCATTCTGCTATCCCCTGATCCGGTCCCTGCGGTGCCTGGCCTGACCCTATTAATGGCCCTCCAAGGGGAGATGTCCCCTGGCTGTAGCAGTACAGGCAAGCAATGTGGGGCACTCATTTCTGTGGCACACCGAATGGACAATATTAATGGACTGGCCATGGGCCTTTATGTTCTCTTTGTTTTCACCACATCAATGATTTGAAGCTGAATAAAGCACATTTTCATTTCAATGTTGTTTTGCATCTGCTGTACATGATGTTGTTCATGTGTATCCTGAGTTGCAGTTGTGATACTTGTAATGTAGCTATTGATTGTCTTTCAATTGTGATGGACTCCATGTGGTCCCTGGTATCTGAGTCCTATTAAACTATGTATCCATGTAATCCTTTGCTGCAATTAGAGTGTGTCATGAGCCACACAATTTGGCACAGGGAGCCTCACAATTCCTTTGCTGTGTCACATCTGTGGCTTGCACTGTTACACCTATGTTGTGCTTACACTTGTGCACAAAGACATTTCTTGGAACAGTGGGCACTTCTATATTGGACATGCAGGTTTTTGCAAAACATGGGGGCATATTTTCAAGCGGCAGCGATAATTATCGCTGGCCACGCTTACCGCGAATTTTCCTATCGCCGGGTATCGCTGGAATATATCGCCATGCTAGCACTGTATTAACAACGCTTAGCACAATGGCGAATAATATTCCAGCGATATCAGCGGAAATGGGCCAACATCGCTGGAAAACCAGCGATGTTGCAAGCAAAACGGTGATAACCTTGCTATGACCCTGTGGTCGTATCAGCATAATCCACCCCCAATGTCATGTATGCATAAGTCTGGATTTTAGCAGACGTTAAAATCCAGCGATAATGGCCAGTTAGCGCGATTTCTGTTATCGCTATGCTAGCCGGGCCATTGTTGTAAATATATCTCAAAGCTTCCTTTGCGATATTTTGTCATGAATTCTGTCAGGCACGCCTCCTTTGCATCTCATTAGCGATTCAAAGTTAAGCATGCTGGAAACGGGTGCTAAGTCAAGGAAACACGCACAAGCATGTCCGTGATGATATTGCGATAAAACTTTTGCCGCTTTTCGTCCGTGAACGGACGCTAAAGCGGCGATAATTTTATCGCGGTCCCTTGATACTATGCCCCATGGTGACCAAGTCATCTGTGGCGTCAGTGCAAACTGCCATACATGTTAATTGAGTATGTGCAGATGACTTAAATACCGTCCTGTACACAGTCTGATGTGACCTGAGCTTTCAGTGTGCTGTAGTTGTTAGCTCACTAACCACAATTTAGGCAGCTATGACAGGGCCCTGCACAGACTACTTTTTGCACACCTGACCTTCCACAGGAGTGGAGTCACCTCATGGCAGTGTGTCATTCGTGTAATTGCCAGAGGCCATGGGGTATGTTCTGTGTGCATGTCTCTGTTCTGTGTGTTACTTTCCATGTTTCTACACAGCCTGTATTCCCTACAGATGTCCTTGTCTATGATGCTTGATGAGTTGCCCTGTATTCATCAAAGAATGTTGCCCTGTGTTTTCTGGCTTGTAGGTGCATGGGAATCTACTGTCCATAAGCTTGTCATCCCGCAATGTGTTTGTTGTTAGGGCCTGGGAGGTGGGCAAACAAGTATGTAGGATTGTCCAAGGCTGTTTAGTTTTCTAACATCAAGTTGATTTCCCTTTGTGGTATCTTTCTGTGACTGGGTCACTTGTGTGCGACTGCTCCCACTGCTCAGATGCAAAGCTGCACGCTTTTAAGTTCTCAACATATATTCTTTGTGGGTGTTCATGTGTTCCGCATATTTTCTGGGACTGTGGCAGGGATCCCAATTATTCAGATACATTTCACATAAGGCACATGTATGGCATACTGTGCAGAGTGGCAGTCATTCACAGGGGTTTTTAACTGGCCATGTGCGATGAGTTGGTGCACCTTGGATCCCCCCTGCCACCCCTGGTATTGTCATGTTGCATGTGCAATGTCCACGGGCCATGTGGGATTTGCATATGCACATTGGTGCCGTTCATGGTGTGTGGTGTTGGGAGTGTCCTTATGTGAGTTGTGGCATGGCTATGCCCGTAACTACATTTTGACCTTGGATCACAGGCCATCGCCAGTGATTCATGTTTGTGTAAGTGTGAATGGTGTTGGTGTGTCAAGACACAGGACCCAGTGTGCAAAGGTGACTGGGGTCCACAGTAGGGGCAACATCCCAAATTGTCTTCACAGAGTGGTTATCAACGAGGCTACTGTCACCTCAATGTAGGGTCCTTGAGGGTACAGATGGAGTGGGTCTGTCTATTGCATGTGTTGGTTGCTGTGTTACCCAGCTTGTGTTACCTGAGTCTGTTGGGATCCCACTCATCTGACGATGCCTTCTTGCCCACAGAGGGATAGCCAATTCATGATTTACTTTTGTATATGGCACTGTGTAGACATATGTGTAATTTGAGCGCAGCACACCATCATGTGTTGCATACCTGCCTGTGTACACTGACACACACACATACATGTAGTGTTTGAGATGTAGTGTGAGACTGCCTGTTTGTGTTTGTGCATCTGCACCAATGCATTGGTATGGCTTTTGTGTGCCATAGACTGGATCTTGTGTTGATGTTCTCCACTGCTATCCTTGTGTCTCCTACATCATTAGTCAGCACATTCATCCTGGTTGGTATGTCCCATTGCTGCCATGGTATGTGACTGTGTCACCTCACATCCACAGTCTCCACAGGATACCTTAGTTTGTGTGTCTGTCCCTGCAGATATATGTGTGTGCATTCTGATGCTCACTTCTTACATGGTCTGATTGCCCACAGGAGCATTGTCAGCCCCCATGGGTAATGGTTGTCTGGACATGGCTAAGTATATATTTGTGAGACCCAACAAACTATCTGTCAACAGATCTGTGTGTGTTTGGAACACAGCCACTACATTGCCACTACATTGCTTGTTGTGTACGTGCCAGGTATGATGCCCGGTGTGTTGAAGTGGCAGCAGAATTTGTGACCCCACTCACCTTTTGGTGATGGTGTGTTTAGACCCCATTACCATGATGTTCATGATGTGCTTGATTATTGAAGACCATAATCACCTTTTGGTCACTGTAGTGGGGGGGTGTTTAGACCCCATTACAACACTGTTACGGTGACAACTGTGTGTTTTGCCATCACATTCCCCTTGTGGTCACAACAATGATGGGAGGACGTTATGTGTTACCTTTCAGTGTCACAGTTGCAGGCAGTTGACACACAAAATACAATCTTGACGTGATGGTAGGGGTGGTGTGTCTGTCCTGCAACACCTATGAGTGAGGAGTACTGGTAGTGGTAGGTATCCCCCCTATGAGTAGGGAGTGCTGGTAGTGGTAGGCATTCCCCCTATGAGTGGTTACTGCTGGTAGTGGTAGGAATCCCCCCTATGAGTAATGAGTGCTGGTAGTGGTAGGTATCCCCCCTCATGAGTAGGGAGTGCTGGTAGTAGTAGACATCCCCCTTATGAGTGGTTACTGTTGGTAGTGGTAGGTATCCCCCCTATGAGTAGTGATTGCTGGTAGTGGTAGGTGTCCCCCCTATGAGTAGGGAGTACTGGTAGTGGTAGTCACCCCCCCATGAGTGGTTACTGCTGGTAGTGGTAGGTATCCCCCCTATGAGTAGGGAGTACTGGTAGTGATAGGCATCCCCCCTATGAGTGGTTACTGCTGGTAGTGGTAGGTATCCCCCCTATGAGTAGTGAGTGCTGGTAGTGGTAGGTATCCCCCCTCATGAGTAGGGAGTGCTGGTAGTAGTAGACATCCCCCTTATGAGTGGTTACTGTTGGTAGTGGTAGGTATCCCCCCTATGAGTAGTGAGTGCTGGTAGTGGTAGGTATCCCCCCTATGAGTAGGGAGTACTGGTAGTGGTAGGCATCCCGCCTATGAGTGGTTACTGCTGGTAGTGGTAGGTATCCCCCCTATGAGTAGGGAATACTGGTAGTGATAGACATCCCCCCTATGAGTGGTTACTGCTGGTAGTGGTAGGTATCCCCCCTATGAGTAGGGATTGCTGGTAGTTGTAGGTATCCCCCTATGAGTAGGGAGTTCTGGTAGTGGTGGGTATCCCCCCTATGAGTAGGGAGTGCTGGTAGTGGTGGGAATCCCCTCTATGAGTGGTTACTGCTGGTAGTGGTAGGTATCCCCCTAAGAGTAGGGAGTGGTGCTAGTGGTAGGTATCCCCCCTATGAGTAGGGAGTGCTGGTAGTGGTGGGTATCCTCCCCTATGAGTAGGGAGTGCTGGTAGTGATAGGTATCCCCCCTATGAGGTGGGGGTGCTGGAAGTGGTAAGTATCCCCTCCTATGAGTAGGGACCGCTGTTAGTGGTAGGTATCCTCCCCTATGAGTAGGGAGTACTAGTAGTGATTGATATCCAACCCCTATGGCTTGGACAATGCTTGTGGAGAGGGATTTCCACCCCCTATGTTTGTGTTGCATTTAGGTGGTTTGTGACGTTTGTTTGTGTGCTGGGTGTCTGACTTACCTTCTGCGACGTACGCGTCGATTCATGTTGTTGATCCAGTCATAGATGTACAGTACAGGGATGACCTGCACGATCGGATTCATGGTTGGTTCATCTTGTAGGCGTGGATCATTGGTTCGTCTCGTCGGCGTTGTGAGTTGGTCCGTCTCGTAGCCGTGGATCGTTGGTTCGTCCCGTCGGCGTTGTGAGTTGGTCCGTCTCATAGCCGTGGACGGTGTTGTGGCGTGAATCGAACCTGAAATAATGTTCTTCCCGGAGGACGAGACGTGCTGGAGGTGGCGACGCGATTGGCGCGTAGGAAGTACGCATTGTACTTGCCCTCCAGGAAACTACTGTTGTTTCGACTTCGTGCGACTTGTTTCAGCCTTTGCGGATCCGGCTCGTACGGGAACTGTGGCTGGAATGGGAGCGTATGGCTCGTACTGGTTTTGGACACATTTGCGCATCGTTCTTCCTCACCCGGATGTACCGGCTGCCGGAACGTGTCGTTCAGAAGGTAGGCCTACGAGCGGCTTATTGGGGGCATACCGAGCGTGATTACAATCGACCCCTGTGTGTTGAAAAATAAAAATAAATTAGCTCTCATTAATGAGAAAGGCATTATGCACTATGAAGTACAAGTATTCTCTCACTTGTTGTGCTAAATTAATTAATGGAGTTATGCATATGGAGCCCTAGTTGCATTTGTCATTATTTGTACTTTGTAAGTCTCCGCAGTCTGCAGCCGGGCCAGCTGTCATAGACAATTATCTAATTCCAATGGCCCTGCTCTTCTCCAAAATGCCATTTGATTTTACCCTGACTGCAAGGCAGATGAATGTTATGAATGATACATGCCACGTATAAAATAAATCAATCATGCAGATATCCTATCTGCCGTAAGTAGACAATGGGGAAAGCGATGTATTGCAGTAAAGGGAAAGGACTAAGTAACAGGATGTACTTTTAGCAGGTTCGTAACAGACTATCCCATTCACAAAAGTCAAGCAATTATTCATTCATCATTGCATTGTTCTAGTATTCTTAATTTTTAGCCTTACCTTTGCTATGCACCATTTAAGCTTTATATTCTCTCATTCACTCTTTACCTTAGAAAACCATCCATCCATATATATCCAATCACTCCATCCATCAAAACATAGCTCCAAACAAACCTTTCACCAACATCCATTTACCCACTGATGCACCCTTTCACCCATTCACTCATCCTGCTTTGCCTTTAACCCACCCAAGCGTTCCTTTCACCCACCCAGGCAGGCATCTTTTCATCCATATACATATTTACCCTTTAATCCATCCTTCATCCAGCCATGCAGATTCCTATCATCGTCACCCACCTAAATGCATGCATCCTTTTACCCATGCATCTTTTCACTCATATATTACATTCATTTCGCCCATCCGTTCTCCATCCATCCTGTTTTCCCTTTCTCCTCTACCCATCATTCTTAAGGTTCATTTATGAACCTTTGTCTGCGGAGTTGCGGGTTGAAGAGGACATCACTACTCAACTCCTGCTGTATCTGCTAAAGCGAGGTGCTCACAAGTCAATGCATTTGGAGTGAATACATTACTATGTGTCAATAAGAAAGCAAGGTGACTTACCACTGCCTGCCCCTGTTGCCAGTGGTACTCCCCCCTCAGTGAGCACTGCTGCATCCCCTCCACTGGCACTCTCGGAGTCGGACCTAGCACCGGTGGTCTGGCTAGAAAACACACTTTAGATGCCAGATACGCCTCCCCCTATTTTTTTAAAAGCAAAATGCAACCACAAAACCTCACTACAGTTTGGTTACAGTATCTTACTCTCCTATCAAAAATTCAAAACATCATGTTGGGCATTTTGTTAGTTTTGTAATGGAGGGGCAGAGCTATGTTGAATCTGAGTTATTGAATTGCAATGAAAGGGTGCAATAATTGGTCAATAAAGAACATATTGTCTTAGTTGGCAAATGCAATGGGGCCAGCCATCTCATACTTTCAGCCATACTGCACGGTCATTATTTACTATTATACTACAATATTAACACATACCATCATCATCATATATAACTTTATTACGATCACAAAGATCTTAAAAAGTACATCGCACAAGAGGAATAAAAAACAGAGTATAAATTAATTTTTTCGTGTTTTTTGTTTAAAAAAGACATAGGTCCCTTAAAATAGTTTAACGAATGCAAAGAGTTAGAAAAAGTAGAAAATACAGTTCTTCATACAATCCAATTTGAACGCTCAAACCACAGTGCCTACCAATAATTGGCTAGGTCATAAACCATTACCCTGCGTGTGTCAGTGAACAAAATTCACAACTTCTCTAGGTAATGGCCTGGACCAACCAATCTACATAACGGAATTATCCATTTTTTACGCAAAGATATGTATTATGGTCTGAAAAAAAGTAAATGACAATGGATTATGGACTTGCTTTGCACGAAGGATAAAGATCATCATTAAAAGTATTGCAGCGCCACTTAATACAAAACAATTTGGTGGGTAAATTCTTGTAACGGAACTGTAGAAATAGTTTACGAGCCTGAGGGGGAACAATTTCATCAATAGTGTCCTCGAAAGGAGCAACAAATTTGAAATTAAGGAACTGCAGGGTCAAACTACCCTCTGGTTTTACCAACTCCTTTTCGGATATTGATTCCCAAAACATCATTTTGAGCCTGGCCTTTGGAATGAGAGCCAGACTTTCTGGATTGGACCAGAATGCCTCCATCCCGAGCCTCCGCAATAAGTCCCTCAAACAGCTGAACCATGGAATCGAGGATACCTGGTAGAGTTTCAGCATACCAGACAGAGCCTCGCAGTAGGGGGTAAACTCTTCAACGGACCACAGCCGATACCAAAATATGAGTAATTTATAGTCTAACTTGTGAGCCAGTTGTCTACAGGCAAAATCCAAATAAAGGTGAGTCAGAGGGGTACTGGGAGGTAGGTCCAACAAGGATCTAAGAAAAAGATTTTCAATACTAAGCAAACAATTTGTGTTGCCAGCGCCCCAAAGTTCTACTCCATAAAGGCCCCCCCCAGAACCATCATATTGTAGATTTCCAGAGCAGGTGCCACTTGCCTAGACAGGGTTTTTCTGTGAATTTTGCTAATGTGAGCGGTCTGTTGAGTTAATAACAGTTTCACTTTTTCGATGTGAGGAGCCCAGTGTATGGTTGAGGTCAGGCGGATATCTAGATAATCAAAAACATCAACTTGCTCCAAGTGACTGCTTCCAACAAGCACAGGTCTTTTGGATGGTTTGGCAGTTCCTCTAGTAAAAATCATATATTTGGTTTTGGCCTCATTTAGCACCAGGACCCACTTGTCGCAAAACTAGTAAAATAATTCAAAAGTTGTTGAAGACCCTGCAGGGATTTAGAAATTAGGAGGGTGTCATAGGCAAAGAGATGGGCGGGTGCTCTTCTTACACCGATTTTGGGGGCATCACAGCCATCGCTGTCTAAAAAATCGACCACCCCAATAATTCATACACAACATTGGTGGGTAGGCCATGGTCATTGACCACTCTCATTTTACTGTTTGAGCATGAGCAAGAAAAAGAAAGCCTTCTCAACAAACATGCGTAGAATACCTTCATTGGGTATGCAATCTTCACAGTAGAATACCCAACAGAAAATGGGTTCTCTGAGTCTTACAATACCACCAGTCTATACGGGAAGAGCAAAAACTTACTGACAAAGCAAAAGAAAACGGAAGCTACAGACTAGTACAGATAGTTTGAAGTCAAGTACAGAAGCTTGAAATATAGTAAATAAGTAATAAATAGGAAAATGCAGGAATAAAAAGAACTTAGGAAACAGATAGATCAAAGAGGAATTGGATAAGAATTAGGAGACAGCCACAGTAAAAAGGGGAAAAAAGGACTCTAAATGTGGAGTGGTAAAAGATAGGGAAATAATAACAACATTAATGGGAGGACTTACTGGGCCCAGCAGAGCCATCAGCACTTGTGGATGCACCTCCTGTTCCCTCACTCGCTGGCGCCTCGGTGGTGGTGAAATCCCTCATACCCCTGGATGCTGATGTAAGAAATAAACAAAATAAAATATAATGGATTAGCGGTACAGTTAATCTTGCTAAAAATATTTTTACAGGGAGAGGCAAATACAGTAACATTTGATTTAACTTTTATAAATCAGATCTCCTCTCCTATTAGTATCGTGGACTTATTCCTTAATGGAGAGGCTGTGGCTTAACGGCTAGGGTGGCCGACTTTGAAGCTGGGGGAACCAGATTCAAGTCTGGCGGGAGTCCCAAACATCCTGTAATTGTGGGCAAATAATTTAATCTCCCTGTGCCCAAAAATTAATGTGTCCATCTGTAATGCAACTAGTGCTCATGTAAAGTGTTCTGATACCTTCGGGTCAAGTTTGTGCTGTATAAAACTGCAAAAATATATATATCTATGTGTATATCTTAACACTATTCCAAATTTCCTAAACTACATTTTGGAACTACTAATAAATTGGAACTAATGATCTTTGCTTCTCATCTCATTCTCAATCACTCACCCTATGACGAGTCAAATTTGTCTGCATTAGTTTTACAATGCATATTTACTACATATCACAGGGAAATAGCTTGGGGTTGTGACTGTACCAGCTACAAAAAATGAAGGTACAGAGAAGTGAGAGAATGCGTTAGCTCACTAATACTAATAACTACCACTATCTTACTGACAAGAGGAGTCTCTGCATGACTTCTTAATTAAAAAGCCCAAGCGAGCGCCAACGACTCCGAGTAGGATTAGGTTGTGCCACCGAGCACCTGTTTACTAGATGATGATGATGATCACATAACATTTGTAACATAAACTTAACTTACCTAAATGTGAGCAGCTTGCTTGCTATTTGGGATTTTTTTTTCAGCATAGATAGAACTCAACAAATAAAGAATTATTACTCACAGAGCCCCGCACCTCCACACCCAGCAGGTCGTGCAGGTCTTGGTCCCAGTACAGGATGTTGGCCCAACAGCTCGTGGGTGTGTTCTTGGGTGTGCCAGGGCCCCAGAGCAGTGGCACGCAGCCCATTGCATCCTCTCCCAGTACGGCCTCGGCTCCAGGAGCACGTACCCACTGTCAGCCCTGCCACCTGCTGCGAGAGTGGAGGGGAGGTGACGCTGCACCTAAAAAACAAGTGCAACCACCTCCACCTCTGAGAAAATGGCACAAGCTGCACCCCTTCATGGCGCGGCCTACCCCAAGGAAGCCCGCTGTGGCTGGTGGTGATGGTTTGGGGGGCCTGGCGCTGTTGCTCCCCTGCTCTGCTATGACACTGGATGGGAGGAAGAGAAGAGTAAAGAAAGAAAGGAAGGATGGAAGGAAAAAAAATGAATGAGAAAGCAAAGCAAAAAAGTACAAAAGTCACAAAAAAATAATTACAAAAAAACATGAAACACGCAAACACAAAGACATACCGAAAGATAATAAATTAAAATGGGGGGAGATAAATTAAAAAGGGGAAGGATTAAAAAGATTAAGAGCAGGTTCAAAAGTAGGCCCCAGCACCATAACAGAGCAACAAAACAAGATGGCTGCACCCATTCAAACTGCATAGTGCTGTTCGCGCTTGATTTCCGGCTGATATGTATATCGTACAAACGGGCATGGCTACCAACTCCACCTATTTGTGGAACTCCAAATAGGGCTGTGGAGTTTTTTTGCCACTTCCTAAACTCTGCAAACTCCGCACGGGCCTAGTTTTACATGTGGAGTTTATACAACGTTTACACCTTATATGCTTACCGTGTTAAACAGAAAAACACTAATGCATGGCAATTTTATGTCTAGGAATGACCTCAAGCCCCCACTGAATTTTTCAGCATTCTTTTTTAGTATTTAACTTCTTATGCAATAAATGTGAAGAAATATACGTCATTTTGCGGGCCCCCAATAAATTCAGGTAAGAGGGGCGGCATGAAAAATAGTGTGAGGAGCATTTCCCCAAGTTTTAAACATGTACACAGATTTTGAACATGTACTGCACCCTTGGGCACTTGATTAGTTGCGCCCAGGTAGCACAGTTTCTATGCATGTGTAAAACCCCCTTGTAAATGTGTGAATGCAAACGTGCCTGCATGTGCATTTTTACATGAGCATAGTTGTGTATCTGGTCCTCTATTTATCCTAGTTGAAAAAGAAGTGGAATGGCCATATATCTTGCATGTTTGCATTCATCGTGTGACTCTGCTGACACCTTGTTTGCTGGATATTGATTCATAGCATCGTTCCAGCATGTGCATAATTTCCAGATCATTTCTCTGCTCTGGTCTTGCTTTCTTTTCCTTAGCTATGCTATAATGTTAACAACATAGTGCTGATAGCTGTCAAGCAAAGTGTTCTCCAGAGATGGCCACGGGATCGTTATAGGTTTATGTTGGGCCTAATGGAAAAGCCACATGATTTTGCTTTCATGCCTCGGGTCTGCTCACTGCTTCATTTGTCAGCATCCGCGCGCTGCACATCAACTAAAAACTATAAAATGATACGTCGGTGTTGGAACAACGTTTACGTGTAGGCGAAGCATTTTTATTAATGCGAACGTTAGCATAATACAAACATGCACTGGATGTATTGATGATCTGACATGAAACCATGCAATGTTGGTAAATAGGCTGCACTGCTAGCGGTATCTTTTTAATTCGATGGGGGCATGTCTTTGCTAGTGTAAGGTAGACATCGTCATTTATTTCAATAATGTGTCTACGATCTTTGCAAAATACCTAAGTACCCTTGCTACCGATAATTTTCTTAAAAGGTTGGTGCACGACTTTTATCTTTGATGATTGCCCCTTTTGTCTAGAGAGCAGATTAGGTTAAATTCACTGTCAATATTTTTGGGGGAATGTTGCATATTTTTATGACAGAGGCCATAATAAGGAGTGATACAAAATGATACTATACAAAATGAAATTATTGGGTATGATAAATAGCACTTATTGCGATTTTTTTTAAAAACAAAAATGGCGCTTACCACCACAAAAATCAGAATTTGAGTTTCAATAGTGAAATGATATAGACAAACTCGGGATAATGCTCAAATCTCTGAGCATGCAGGTAGAGAACATGTGGATTGGATCTGCATCATCTACTATTAGTCTGAAATGTCCCCCAAGTGCTCCTTCGTTAAGAGTTGTTTCAACACTGCATTGACTGTTCTGGTTGAATGTTGTTTCAGATCCTTTGCGTTACAACAGAAAGAAGATTGGCAGATGTTTTTTGTTTGTGGATTGGGGGATTTTGCTCGAGATATCATTTATTCTAGTTTCCTAGCTCTCCCATGACCTTTACTGTTTAGGCTAAGTATACATGTGTGTTTTGATGAAATGTTGGCTGTTCAAAATAAGCAGTGATTTGCCATTAGGTGGCATTTTAGAGGTTTGATTGGGGTGGGAGCTGACTTTGTAGTGTTGGAATCGCAACACTAAATTCAGGACAGCAGTCAGTAATAATTTTGCAGATTGAGGATAGTCAGCAGGGCTTACTTTGAGCCGTGGTTTCCCTTGTTGCTTACCGGCACTTAGGGTCTCATTATGATGGCAGGAGGATCGCCACCGATCCTCCCGCCATCACAATGAGATTTACCCACCACCAAATTAGGATGGCAGTGGGTATTGTGGCGGACACAAAGTCTGTCTGCCGCTTTTCTGCTGGTGGCAATCGTTACGATTGCCTGGCGGGCGGAGCAGGGCCACTAATATGGTGGCAGTGTCTAGAAGGCACCGTCCGCCAAATTAGGATCAGGGTATTGGACAGGCCTGTCCATGGCGGTGATGCAGCCATGGAGAGGCTGGTGGGGATTGGCTTTGGGGGCCCATTGCGGGCCCCCTTTTGGGGGGTGGGGGGCCACTGGGGGGGCATTTCCATGCACAAGGTGGCAGGCACCTCATGGTACCTGCCACGTTATGCATGGAAATGTACATGGCCATTTTTTGGGTGGGGGGCCACTGGGGGGGCATTTCCATGCACAAGGTGGCAGGCACCTCATGGTACCTGCCACGTTATGCATGGAAATGTACATGGCCATTTGACATTGCATCCGCTGCAATGTTAAATTGCCAGATACGACCAAAGCGGTGGCGGGCGTATCATTATCAAGGGTGAGGGACTGCCACAAGCAGGCAGAAGGTCCCGTTACCGCTAGGGCGGCGGCGGACTCAAGTCGGCCCGCCATCCTAATGACCCCCTAAATTGTCAAAACCGACACTTATGACAACTGCCAGATGGTGGTGCTGTTTCTGTAATATAGAGATGAGCACAAAAACAGTTGTTTATTAATCAATTAGACATTAAAACAACTAAATCCTGCTTCCCAATTCATTTTCATAGCTTTGGGGAGCTTCAAACCGTCTGAATTGTCACACTCGTAGCAGTGTAATGGCTACTAGTTGTGTATGTAGTGTCATTGGCAGAGTTGGTAGCGGCAATGGGTTGTGCAAGCTGGAGTAGCCTCCTCACGAGGGCCCTGGCATTTATTGTTTTGCAAATTAAGCACTGGTAGTCAGTTATCCCATCAGTTGAGTAATCTAGTGAAGAGAGACCTAGAAATGATGCTAGTGTACTGAGCTCTTGTTCAGGTACTTCGTATTTCATAATTTGTAAGGTGCAGCATTTCAATTTTTAGCTGTGCTGCTGACTTGTGCATGTAAGGAGAGTTTTTTCATCCAGAAGAAAACCAGTTAGTTGCAAACTCTCCACTTTTTGTCCATTTGAACATGACGTAAAACAATGTTAAAAGGAGATTCTGCCCCTTCTTGTTCTGATGAAGTCTCAGCACAGTACATTGCAAATGAGTTAAAACAGTGTTGATACCTTTGAGTTTCTTTTGTTTTGTTTTATTTTTACTACAAGTGTGCTCTACTCCCTTGTCCTTGTACTGGTATCTAATTTCTGCCACATTCAATAAGCATCGTCTCTTTTTTAACCAAATGTCCCATGTCAAAACATTGGGCAGAGAGACTGGGACGGAGAGAGATGACATATGTATTGTTTTTTAATACCAATATTATGCTGGAATTATTACGCCATCTTGGGTTATTTATGCAGGCCGGGCAATCATGCCTAGCCTTGATTGTCTTGTAGGTTATCATTAATGCTTCAATAGTGGTTTCTTTTGGTTTGTCAGTGCACAAATAGATGTGCAGTGAAAAGATTTTTTTGGGTGGTTCCATTCAAAATGGAATTGGGAGAAATTGTTTGATATGAGAGGCTTCCAGTCAGGTTAAACCTTCTTATACTCAATATTTTGTCTGAATACCCAGCATTGCTGTTCAGCAATTGTGAAGTTGCGCCTCAATTTATATACCTAGAAATACACCCTTTCTTTTTGCCTTCTAGCATGATTGTTAGTGTTGTTTTCCTCGCTCTCCTCATCTTTGGCGGAGAGTGAGGAATTATCCAACTAAGCTTTTCAAATCTGGGTCCGATAGACAGAATTATAAGAGCCCTTGTCCGCAGACTCTTCCCGGGTCAATATTTAACAATAGGTGACAATGGCCCGAGGCACCTCATTTATCAGCATCACTCTGAAAAGCCTGGTGTCTTACACAGAGGAAGTCAGGCCCTAAGTTGGAATGAAAGCCTAATAACTCATTATGCTGATATATTTTTGCTGCAGAACTGCACAATAGTTTTCAGGTCAACACTGTGTTTACATTTTGCCTAGTTCAAATTGGAATCTTTTTTTATTTAAATTCACTGTTGATTTGGCATCCAACAGTGTCAAATGCTACTAACATATAGGGTTAGTCATAGATGACCTAGTGGCCACAGTTAGGAGATTTGCACATTGGTACAAAGTGTCAGAACATTTAGGGGCAGATTTACAAGCCCCCTGCACCACCAATACATCACTTTTTGTGACTTACTGGAGGCGCATTTTACTTCACCATATATACAAGGAGAGGAAAAGCAACCCTGCGTGACTTTTCCTCTCCTTGTAAATATGGCCCCTTCACATGCAGCACTTTGCGTGGAAGGGGCGTTCCATGGGTGTTGCTGTGGGTGTTCCCACGCAACACCCATGGAACGAGACACATTTTCAGATTTACGAGGAAACGTAAAACTGGAAATGCGTGACAATGCTATGCCTCCCCAGGGGAGGCGTTGCGAGGCGCAACGAGGAGAAATTATTTCATTTCTCCTCGTTTTTTCCTCTTTCAATGTGTGCTGCATTCTACAGCACGCATTGAAAAAGGAAAATGCCTGTGATTGTTTTTGTGCCGGAAGGTGCCCCTTCTTGCACAAAAACAATCTCCCCATGACACAGGCATCCTTGCACCATGGTGCAAGGGTGCCTGCACCGACGCATGGCTGCAGTTTGTGCGCCAGCGCAGGGGAGAGCACAGGAATGCAACATATTATTGTAAATATGTCGCATTCCTGTACTTTGGAAGTGCCGCAGAGTGGCGCAGCCCAAGCACTTGCATTGCCACGCTGCGGCACTTCCTTGAAGTTCTGCCCCATAGGATCTAACTCCCAGTAGCAAATATATCTTTTTCTGTGTGGTCACCCCAGATTTTTCACCTTTTTCTAGACCCTTTTGTAGCTGATTGTTAAACTCTGTGCACTTTACTCGTGCTAAACAGAATTAAAGTGTCTGTGCTTCCTTATTAAACATGGATGAATTGGATTTTCCCTGGTTGACATAACCTGACTATAAGTCCGTGTTTTATGGTGTAGGAGTTACAGCCATGGCCTGGAATGCCACTTATGGACTGCAGCACCTATGGTGCCATCCATAGGGTTGGCCTGTAAAACATGGCTTATGGTCTACCATGTGTATCCTGACTGCAGCAGTCTTAAACTTCACTGTCAAACTTGTCAAAATAACGCTTTTTGACAGGTGCGAAAGCATGCTTTAAAATAATAATAAGTCTTCCCTAAGTGTACCTTGTCAGACACAAGGTAGGGTGCCTGATATATAAAAATTAAACAGGTGTAAAATTTAAGTTAATGTTCTCCAGTGTGACTATTCCCTAAAAGCTCTCCAGCTGCTATCTAGGCAAATGTTTGACCTTAATGGAGTGAGAAAACTGTTCCCAAACCAGAACAATGTCATAGGCCTGGTGCAAGGATGGACTGGTATAAACTCATTAAGGACAGTTGGTGTTGGCCCAGGAACTTAATTAACTTGAAAGGGACAGAGGTGAAGCCTGCTCATTCATAGTTTAATGTGAGGAGAGCCCTGAAGAAGAGAAAGTCTTTGTCTTCAAGGCCCACATTAGCTAGGCAGGCTATGAACATAGTGGAAGAGAATCTACCCAAAGAACTGGTTTGGAGTACACAAATGGGCAGAAATAAGGGCTCTGCACAAAGGAGAAGTGACGGGAACTGTGGGTATGTTTGCAGTATGGCAAGCAGGATCTGATGAAAAAGTGGGAAGGGTGGCTTTTGGGAAATTTTAACCCAATGGTTAGGAAGTATTCAGGAGTCACTCCCACTGGCTAGTGTCAACCATAAATTTAGCACCCCAAAGAACTCTTCTCAGAACACTGGACCCTGCTTGCTGTGAATTAGGAGACACCCTGAAGGACTGGACCTGCATCCTCTTTTATCCAGGATAAGGAAGTGGACTGCCAGTTGGTTGGCTACAAGGACACAGCAAGCTGTAAGAGACCTTTTTCCTGAAGGCCCCAGGTGACCACCTAGACTTGGACTGGATATTAAAGGTGGCCTCTGCTGGAGTGACTTCTGGCCCCTAAGTGCTGTTGTTGAGTTCCTTAGAGCCTTAAAAAGAGACCCAGTAAAGCTGCTTTAGAAGCCCTGAAAATTCAGGCTAATCACTTTGGACTTCCAAGACCTCTAAAGCAGTCAGTGAGAACTTGCAGTAAAGGTGTGTGATTTTGATGCGCCTTCATCAGATACAACTTCTTGCTTGCCCTGCTGGAGCAATGCGAGTTCCATAAGAAACACTAAATGAGAAGGTAAAATCTTTGACCTGGAGAAGCCCACTTGGTGTATCCGACCCACGCTGCATTGCGGTCAGTCTGAAATCACCCTAGGGTCCGGTCTACAATTTCCACAGACTATCATTGGCACTTAATGCTTTTTTCGACTATTTTTACTTAAAAGTCAAAAAATGTATACCTGTGGTTCCCTGTTTTCCAATGTTGTTATTTGTGCCTAGTTTAGATTATTACATTTTACTGTATTCATCTATATGAGTTTGTAATTGTATTCTTTAGTGTTTTGACTTTATTAATGTTTTGGTGTTGCATATGTACTTCACACTTAGACCTAGGATATCTCTGCCTGCTCTGTGCCACATATACCAGGGGATTGAGCTCAGGTTAATTCAGTGACTTTGGGGTTCACCCTGACAACTTACTGTCAATATTCCATGAGGTGTGAACTTCCCACCCTGATTAATAATTGATAAAAATGGGGTTTCTGGTTGGCTGGGGTATATACCTAAGCCAGGTGGAACCCACCACTCTAGTTATGGTAAGAAGAGTTACACAACCAAGAAAAGCCCTGCTCACCCCCCTTGGTAGCTTAGCAGAGCGGTCAGGTTTATCCCAGAGGCAATGTGAACAGCATTGGCACAACACACAACCCAGTGACACACTAGGCACACCACAAAAGAGACTGCGCCATGGTTATATAAAAAATATCCTTTGTATTTATACATAAAACACATTAGGCCATAAATCACTACTTAGCACGTAAAACACATTAGACCACATCACATAAATAACTGCACCACTAGGCCCTTGTCATAAAGATGCTTATAGAGTCATAAGACCTCAATTACATGAATTACTGTGCCAATAGGCACTGGTCATTAGAATGCATAAATCCATATAAATCACCTTGTAAAAGAACAAACAGTGTCCATTAGGCAAACATATTATTTGCAGAAGGCAATTGTCCTAAGCATAACTGTTAGAGCCTTGCCCTTCACGTTTCACGAACAGCTGCACCATAGATCATTTTTAGGTAGCAGACCAACTACATTAAATAACCACGAGGTAAATTCAGCAAAAATGCATTTGCTACTCAGACTGCACAGTAAGCACCCATTACCGCCCTGCTGAACCCACATGTAGCATGTGAGTGAACACAACATGTACCCCAACACCAGGGCACAAATGCAGCTGTTAGGTAGGGAGGACAACCAAGTACCTCCCTTGTGATTGCAAGTAGAGGCAGTCCTGACCCGTAGGCCCCTAGGAGCACCTGCATGCCTACTACGGGTCTTACAACCGTTCCAAATATCCTAAAAGGAAAGATGTGCCGGTGCTAGGGGACGGGGGTCCTCCGTCGAGGTTCCACCCTGTGTCACGACACTCCCACAATTGTCCTCCCAGGTAGGTGTCTGGGTGTGAGGGCAAGCACGCACTGTCCCACCAGCGGGGAGACCTCGCTGGGTCCTACACAGGCAAAATTGGCCAATGAGGCTGCCCGCAAGACTGTGGCACAGCCGGTGCAAGGATTGCAGGTCCTACCTCTGGTGTGGGGTGTTCACTAGTCCTGACCCTTCGGAGGGCTCAGGTCTCACTTTCCTGCCGGCTGCCCTCACGTTCCTGCCGGCGGCTGAGGGGACAGCCCTGCAGGGAGAAACAGGCATGCTGGGGGATCCAATCACTGTCGACACTGGCCTCATCGCACACCGAGTTGCTCCGGCAACCTGAGGGCAGGACCAGTTTCCTTTGTGGCTCCCTCATTGCCACGGCAACCAGAAGGGGGCGCTTAACCGTTCACAATATCCTTACTGCAGCAGCATCTTAGGGATGGCGTGATGTTTCTCCACTGTCCTTGCCACAAGTGTAGTGCAAGCCCACGCCTTGGGCTTCGCCAGCAATACATTTTAAAGTTTACCCCAAACTTCACCTGTAAACTGAGCCCACACCTCGGGTTCAGATGGCAGGATTTGAAAAGCGCTCACCACACACTTCCTGCAGAAGTGCTCCAAAATCTTAGTCAAAAAAAGTGCTTGCCATGCGCTCCTTAATTAATTAAGCGCTTCCCCAGTTGGGGATTGCAGGCCCAGGGCCTCTACAGGTTTTAATTGGAAGGAAGAGTTGAAGAACACTCCAGTCCCTTTGTAAGTCTTTTGTATCCCTGAGACTTTTAACAGGAGGTCAGCACACACACGCCCTTGGAGATTCTTCCAAGCAGGATAACACAGCAGTGTAAAAAAAAGTCAGTTCTTTTCCTCCACCACAGACAAAAGCATCAACTGCAGGCCAACCCCACACAGCACACAGCAACGGAGCAGTACTCCTCCTCACAGCTCTCCAGCTCTTCTTCTTGGCAGGGTTCTCTTGTTCCTGGAAGTAATCTAAAGTCCTGGGGTTTTAGATGTAATACTTATACCCTGAAATGTCTTTGTTCTCTTTGTGGCAAGGGTCTCTGAACCCAGTCCAAAGCAGTCCTGTCCTCCCTAGTGCAGCATGACCACAGGGGGCAGAGACAGCATTGTGCAAAAGAAGACACAGCCTATTCAGGTGTAATCAAAACTCTGCCCATCACTCTAAATGCAGACCAGGTCTATTCAGCCTTGTGATGAGTCACCCAGGCAAGGCAGGGCACACCTCAACCCCCCAGTGACTGTTTAGAGTGAATGTACATCTCAGCTCCTGTCACTCATACACTAGATGCTGAATGCACAAATAGTCAGAGGCACACAGAATGGTGAAGCATGAAAATGCCCACTTTTTAAAAGTGGCATTTTGGAACACAGGATTTAAAAAACACCTTCACCGGTGTGCTAATACATTCTGAGTTCAGAGAGCTTCAACTTCATCATTCTATCTTGTTCCTTTTGCAAGTTACACCTGTAAAAATGTTACAGTGCAACCCCAATGATAAGCCTAAGAGACAGATAGCCTTTTAACAGTGAAAAATGATATGCAGAGTATTTCACTATCACGTCATGTCACACACACTAGTACATGTCCTATCTTTCACATACACTGCACACTGCCCATGGGAGTACCTTAGGCCTACCTTAGGGGTGCCTTAAACGTAAGGAAAGGGAAGGTTTGGGCCTCGCAAGTGGGTGCACTTGCCAGTACAACATGGTAGTACACAACTGCACACACAGACACTACAGTGGTAGATCTGAGATACATGTACAGGGCCACTCATGTGGGTAGCACAACCAGTGCTGCAAGCCCACCTGTCACATTTGATTTACTGGCCTTGGCACACACATGTGCTCTTAAATAGGGACTTACCATTAAATCAAATATGCCAATCATAAATAACCATTCATTGTCACAATTTATACAGAGAGCATATGCACTTTAGCACTGATCAGCAGTAGTAAAGTGCCCTGAATCCTATAGCCAACGAAAACACTGTAAGAAAAACAAGAGGCAAAAAGTTTGGGGATAAACCTGTCAAAAGAGCCAGATCTAAAAATAATACATTTTTTACACTTGTCACTTAGGACAGACAGTACTTGTGCAATGGCACCTAGGATTTTTGTGGTCTTGATTTGTTAGCCAGATAATGAACTTCCAAAGTCAAACTTAGAAGGTAGTAGCTATTCATACTGCTGCTGCACTTTTCATCTCTGAACTGTCCTCTGATAGTAAAGCACCAGATCATAATTTATCACCATCAGCACTACTGAAATATTATAGCTCTGGTTTTACCTTACCTTTTGGAGTATCTCCTCCTCTTTTATGTCATATTTCTTGTTAGAAATGGGGGTGTCTAGTTGGCAGTGCCTTGCACCCTGTCCAGGTTGGGGCTCTGATTCCAGTCAGTGTAAGGGAGTTACACACCAAGATTACCCCTGCTTACCTCCTTGGTAGCTTGGCATAAGCAGCCAGGCTTTTCTCAGAGACAATGTGTAAAGCATTTGTACATAAACACAGAGTAACACAGTGAAAAGACTACAGAAGGATATAAAATCCATTCAAGTGCTCTATTCGGCACCCACAGCTCGCTTAAGGGTAAATGGCAACTACACTCTGCCTTTTCATATTTAGCGTGGGACACGGCAGGGGTGTCCATCCTCGCCCCTGCTATTCGCTATCTACATGGACCCCTTGATAAGTCTATTCGAGGCTAACAACGGGATTTTCCCATTAGTATGTCAGGGTGTGGAATCTAAAGTCCTTGCCTCTGCCGATGATGTGGCCATTATCATCACGGATCCACTCTCGGCGTTGGCAGTGGTCGAGGAAATAGCACAAGAGTTTGGTATTTACACAGGGTATGCACTTAATAGATCTAAGACTCAAGTAATAAAGAACCGATTTGTCAATATCGTAGATCCCCGTGTGACCGAATCGGCAATGTATCTAGGTATAAGGATTAAGTCTGATTTAGAAAACTTGGTGGCTAAAAACATTGAGCCAGTAATCAGGAAGGCGAGAATGGATCTTGATAGACTGAATAATCTTCATTTGTTTTTGGTTGGACGGTGCAACACCGTTAAAATTATGTTTTACCAAAGGTGCTGTATTTGTTTAGGGCGATCCCACTGAAGTTTCAAAAATCTTGGTTTGTTATTCTAGAGGGCTTAGTTAATCGATTCATTTGGGCACAGGGGAAGACTATGAGGGCACTTCGTTATATGTCTTTACCGCGGGAGAAAGGGGGGTTTTTAGTTCCAGATTTACAAAGTTATTACTGGGCAGCTGCACTTCAATATATGGGTATTTTGGTTGGGTCATCCCCAGATGATATAGACGGGGAAAGAGAGCTCCCTGATGTTTATAAGCTGCTATTGGGAGAACATACAGAGAACTGTTTCTTGAAATTTACGGAGCCTAGCTACTATAAGAGGACAAAATTCAAGACTCTGCTATCCGCTTTTAAGATCTGGGGGGTCCTAAAAAAGAAGATTGGCCTGGGGAGGATTAATCATTATACTTTGCTTTACAAAAATCCCACCCTTCTGGAAAAAATTTCTGACGAGGTTATGTCAGGATGGGCAACAAAGGGAGTCCGAAAGGCTGGTGATTTAATTGGGAAGGAAGGATTTTGCCAATTTAGGGATATTCAGCTGGAGTTCAGGTTGGAAAAGGGCAATTTTTTTAAATATTTGCAGCTGCGCAGTTTTTTTGGCAAAAAGGTTGGGGGGGGCTAGTGGGTTTAATAGTAACCGAATATTCGATATCATGCAAGACAGCGCTAAGGGTACTATCAGACTAATATATGCAGAATTGACTAGCTTAAAAAAAGATGATCTAGCTAAACAGGCGAATAAATGGCTGGAGCGCGTGGGGACTGCACCAGAGGTACTTACAAAATCCTTAGAGCTAGCCCGGACAGTTTTGTGTTCGGCTGGGCTCTAGGCGCAACATTATAAAATAGTTTTTTCTTTGTATTATACCCCGGCTAGATTAGTACAGTGGAGGGGTCATCAGGGATCACCTGCCCACGGTGTGGGGGGATGGCATCTGATCTCGTACATATGTTTGCAACCTGCCCATGTCTGCAAGGTTTGTTGGAATCTATTATGGAATTTTTAGATCAGTCACTTGGGCTAAAAAGTACATTAACCCCCAGATTAATTATGCTGGGAATAAGCAATCCTGGACAAAATGAGAGGGTTCATCAATGTCTTTTTATTGCTATGGCTGTCCTAAGGATTAACATTGCTTCTGCTTGGTTGGATCGTCTCCCTCCCACCTTTCAGCAATGGCTCTCAAGTCTACTCTATATATATTCATTGGAAAAAGCGATATATGAAAGGAAGAGTACAAATCTAAGTTGCTAGGACGGAATATCTGGGCTCCATTAGCAAGATAGAAGGAATCAGAATAGCTGATAGGCACAAGTGGAATAAATTAAGCATGATATAGGAGGGTATTGGACTATCTGTGCTACAATGTTTGCTCTTCTGAATCGAGACCTATGCCTTGTACTTGTTTTGTTTCGAATCCTTTTATTTATTTTCTTTTTATTTTTTAAATATTATCATTCTTTGTTCATTTTGTATGATCGCTTCCGTTTAAAAACCTTGCATCTGCATTGCTTTCTAATTGGTTGTGTTTACTGTGCTGATACCTGTGGGGAGAAAAATTATAAAATGGAATAAAGATAATTTAAAAAAAAAAAAAGAAAAACAAGAGGCAAAATGCAAAAAGTTTGGGGATAAACCTGTCAAAAGATCCAGATCTAAAAATAATACATTTTTTACACTTGTCACTTAGGACAGACAGTACTTGTGCAACGGCACCTAGGATGTTGGTGGTCTTGCTTTGTTAGCCAGATAATGAACTTCCAAAGTCACACTTAGAAGGTAGTAGCTATTCATACTGCTCCTGCACTTTTCATCTCTGAACTGTCCTCTGATAGTAAAGCAACAGATCATAATTTATCACCATCAGCACTACTGACATATTATAGCTCTGGTTTTACCTTACCTTTTGGAGTATCTCCTCCTCTTTTATGTCATATTTGTTGTTAGAAATGGGGGTCTCTAGTTAGCAGTGCCTTAAACCCTGTCCAGGTTGGGGCTCTGATTCCAATCAGTGTAAGGGAGTTACACACCAAGATAACCCCTGCTTACCCCCTTGGTAGCTTGGCATAAGCAGTCAGGCTTTTCTCAGAGACAATGTGTAAAGCATTTGTACATAAACACATAGTAACACAGTGAAAAGACTACACAAGGATACTGCACCAGTTAAGAAACATAACCAATGTTTAAATGAATAAAACAAGACCAAAACAACAAAATTCCAACATACACAAGCAAATATTTCACTTTCAAAGGGTTCAAAATAGGTCAGTCCATAAGAAACCCCGGATGCGTCACTTTTATCACAAAGCAGCAGAGATGAGTCAAAATCAAAGACGAAAACAGACTCAGGGAAGGTGAGGCCCAGGAAAAGCAAAGCAATGCATTGGTTCCTTACTCCCAGGGGAGGTAATGCATCAGTTCCTTACTGCTCGGCAACGTCAACGAGGAACTTGCTCCACAGGTAGGGTGTGCTGAACCCTGTACGGTTGCTGCAGTGGCAAAACAGGCGCTGATGGACGATGCATGGATTTTCTTCATTTCTTTGCATCAAAGGCACCTCCAAGGGCCCAGAACTGGAATTGTTACCACTTGGCAGGTCAGAACTACCAGCAGGGGAGTTCAGGGGGTGTACATTAAGTGTTTGATGGCCCAGAGAATTGTTAACAGGAGGCAAGCACACACAAGCCTTTGGAGAACCTTGGCAAGCAAAATACAGAAAGCAAAAGTCCAGTCCTTTCACTGCCCAAGACAGAAGTAGCATGCAGTAGGCCAGCACTACACAGCAACAAGCAGAGTGACAACTCCCCTCCAACAGCATCTCCAGCTCTTCTCCTGGGCAGAATCTTCTCTTAGTCCAGAAGTGTTCTAAAGTTATGGTGTCACAGCTCCAGTACTTACATCAGTTTCTGACTTTGAAGTAGGCAATCTTCAAAGAGAAGTCTTTGTAGTGTCCAAGACCTTACTTTTCCCTGACCTGGCTCCAAAAACACTACAGGAGGGGTGGAGACAGCCCAATTCAGGTGTCAGTGACAACTCCTCCCACCACTCTAGCTCAGGAAGACCCATCAGCCTGGTGATGAGCCATCAGAATATGCAGAGCACACCTCAGCTTCCTTTGTGTGACTGTCTAGAGTGAATGCACAAACAGCCCAACTGTCACTCTCCCTCAAACAAGGATTCCACAGGCAGGCAGAGGCACAGAATGGTAAAGCAAGAGAAGGCCTGCTTTCTAAAAGTGGCATTTTCAAACACGCAATCTAAAAACTAACTTCACTAAGGGATGTATTTTTAAATTGTGAGTTCAGGGACCCCAAACTCCACATCGCCATCTCTTCCGAACTGGAAGTTACACTTGTAAGACATTACAAGGCAGCTCCATTGATAACTTATGGGAGAAATAGCCCTTGCAATAGTGAAAAACAAAATTAGCAGTATTTCACTATCGGGACATGTAAAACACACCAGGGCATATCCTACCTTTTAGATACATTGCACCCTGCTACATGTAGTAAAAGGGAAGGTTTGGACCTAGCAAACATGGCAGTTGAAAACAGCACACACAGGCACTGAAGTGGCAGGCCTGCAACATGGTTGCAGGACTACTCATTTGGGTGGCACAATCAGTGCTGCAGGCCCACTAGTAGCATTTGCTTTTATAGTCCCTGGGCACAAACAGAGCACTCTATCAGGGACTTCTCAGTAAATCAATCATGGATAACCAATCATAATCACAATTTACACTGGGAGCACTTTAGCACTGATCAGCAGTGGTAAAGTACCCAGATTTCTAAAAACCAGCAAACCGAAACGCAGCACAAAGTCTGAAACAGGAGATCAGAAGCAAAAAAGTCAGGGGAAAAACACACCAAAGATGCCATGTCTAATATGTGTGATGATCGTTGATATGATAACATGGTGGTTAATTTAGGATTTGCTCTTGTGGAGTTAGTCATGAGGGATGGCAAATCTGAAGGTAATCACTGTTTCCGATTATCCGTACCCACCAGATATAGCTCCTCAAAGGACACTGTGTGTCTGCTTCTATTTGTAGAATTTTCAGAGGTGTTGGGACCCCCACCAGATGCTGTTGGACTGCTACCACAGGCAGTGTTTGTTCCTCTTGTGACCAAATTAGAAAAGTTTAAGGATTTTAAATTAACTTGATGCCAGCCCCTCTTCTGAATGAGAGTTCCCTTAGTGTGAATGAAGTGAAGAGTAACACTGTAATTTGAGCAATACAAGAATGTATCTTTCTTCCTTTAAAGTGACTCATACATCTTGAAGCATTGCTTTCATTGCACTTAAAGTCATATTCAATCAATCAATCAGGGAATTGTTAAGCGCGTTACTCACCCGTGAGGGTCTCAAGGTGCTGGGGGTAAAGCAGCTTGGGTCAGTCAAAAAGCGAGGTCTTGAGGGTCTAATTGAAGATGTGCAGAGAGGTGGCACGTCTGATGTCGATCAGGAGCTCATTACAGGTCTTGGCCGCGATGTAGGAGAAGCTCCTACCACCCGTTCTGGCTCTGCGAATGTGCAGGGTTTCGGTGAGGGCAAGGTCGGCGGATCGTAGGTTTCTCTTGGGTATGTTGAAGGAGATTCTCTCATTAAAGTATTGGGATCCGTTGTTGTGGAGGCATTTGTAGGCATGGGGGAGTGTCTTCAAGGTTACTCTCTTCTTGACGAGGAACCAATGGAGGTCTTCCAGGTGTTGGGGGATGTGTTCTTGTTGAGGGATGCCGAGGATGAGTCTGGCTGAGGTGTTCTGTATGGTCTGGAGTTTGCGGAGCAGAGACTTGTTGATTCCGGCATGGAGGGCATGGGTGACGGTCTTTTTTGATTCAGAGGGGTTCCATTTGAAGGTCTTGTGAAGGATGTGTAGGGTGTTGAAGCAGTTGGAGGCGACGGCATTTGCCTGTCGGGTCATGGAGAGGAGGAGTCGAGTACGATGTTGAGTTTCCGGGCATGGTCTGTGGGGGTAGGTGGGCTGCCAAGGGCAGTTGGGCACCAGGTGTTGTCCCTTGAGGTGGGGGAGGGTCCGAGGACGAGGACCTCTGTCTTCTCCGACTTGAGCTCCAAGCAGCTACTGCTCATCCAGAGAGTGACATCCTTCATTCCTTCTTGGAAGCTGAGTCTGGTGGTGACGGTATCCTTGGTGAGGGAGAGGATGAGCTGGGTGACATCAGCGTTGGAGATTAGGTTGAGTCCGTGCTGTCTGATGTTGAAGAGCGTAGGGCTGAGTGACGATCCTTGGGGTACTCTGCAGTTGATCTCTGTGGGTTTGGAGAGGAAGGGTGACAGTCCGACTCTTTGGGTTCTGCCGGTGAGGAAGGAGCGGAGCCATTAGAGGACAGTTCCGTGTATGCCGGCATCATGGAGTCTGGTGGTGAGTGTGCGGTGGGAAACGGTGTCAAAGGCTGCGGAGAGGTCGAGTAGGATCAGGGCCACTGTGTGGCCTTGGTCGAGGAGGGTGCGGATGTTGTCTGTGGCAGCGAGTAGAGCGATATCGGTGCTGTGGTTGCTGTGGAATCTAAATTGGGAGGGGTTGAGGATGGAGTTCTCTTCGATGAATTTTGTTAGTTGGGCGTTGACCGTCTTCTCAGTGACTTTGGCCGTGAATGGGAGGAGGGAGATGGGTCGGTAGTTTTTTAGGTCTGAAGGATCTGCCATGGGCTTCTTGAGCAAGGGCTTGACTTCTGCGCATTTCCAGACATTGGGAAAAATGCCGGTTTTGAAGGTGGTGTTGATGGTGTGCCATAGTTCTGGTGTAATAGCAGCGGCGGCTCTGTGGAAGATGTGCGGTGTGCAGGAGCCCATGGGTACCCTGAGTGGATGCCTTTCATGGTTGATTCAGTGTCTTCTGTGGTGGCTGGGGTCCAGGCGGAGATGGTATGTTGGCTGGCGTTGTTGGAATTCGTTCATTGAAGTTGTCGTACAGGGACTTGATTTTCAGATGAAAGTCAGAGCTCAGGCCCTGGGAGGGGGTGATGTCCGTGGTTTCGCTGGGGGGGTTTGGTGAATTCTTGGATGATGCTGAAGAGTTCCTTCGAGTTGGCGGAGTTGGCGGTGATCATCTTCTTGATCAAGGTCCTTTTGGTTGATTCTGATGAGTAGGTGGTATTCTGTCATGGCATTGGTGTATGTGGTGCTGTCTTCCGAATGTTTGCTGTTTCGCCAATTCTTCTCGAGACGTTTGCAGGTGTGTCTGGATCCTTGGAGGTCAGCGATGAACCAGGTGGACTTTCTTGGCAAGTGGCATAGAAAGGGGGTGCGGTGGGTGCGGGCCGCCCCGGGTGTCATCCCTGAGGGGGGTGACAAAATGGCAAAAATATATGTTTTAAACACATATTTTTGCCATTTTGTCAAGCAGGGGGTGACAAGAAGTTTTCCGCACTGGGTACTACCTGACCTGTCTTCACCACTGTCTGGGGAACTGTCTGTTGGGGGCTGCAAAGGGGTGCGAGTTCATCTGCAAGTTGGTGATCCATCTATGAAGTTCTTTGGCTGCGAGGTTGGCGTCGGTCGAGGTGAAGGGGCATCACGGTTGAGGGTGGGGTGGAGTTGAGGTGCTCCTCGGTGACCTCGCTTCAGTTCCTTTGCAGAGGGTGGAGTGCAGGGTTGGCGGTGGTGGGTTTGTCAACGTGGAAGTGTACGCAGTGCTGGTCCGTCCAGAGGGGTTGCATGGTGTGGCTGAAGTGGATGTTATTTACCTCCTCCAAAGATGAGGTCGAGGGTGTGTCCTGCCATGTGGGTGGGGGTGGTGACGAGCTGTTTCAGTCCGAGTTAGGAGAGGTTTTCCAGGACGGTGGGGAGTTGGGGTCGTTAAGGTTGTCCAGGTGGAAGTTCAGGTCTCCGATGAGAATGTAGTCCATGGAGGCGTTGGCATGGGGAGCGACGAGGTCAGCGATGGTAGTGTTGAAATGCTGTTCGAGGTCCGGGGTTCCTGTAGTGAGGGTGTTTCGTGTAGGGTGGTTCTGGAAATAGATGTGTTCCATGGTGGACGGGGAGTCACTTGTGCTGGAGGTGGTGAGTCGGAGGGAGCTCTTGTGTGCGAAGGCAAGTCCTCCTCCTGGGCGGTTGGGGCGATCCCTCCTCTGGATCTTGTATCCGTCGGGGAGGGTTGTGGCGATGTCAGGGGTGGAAGTGGAGTTAGCCCAGGTTTCCGTGAAGAAGGCGACATCAGGCGAGATGGTGTTGAGGAGGTCCCAGATCTCTACGGAATGTCTGTGCAGGGAGCGCATATTGAAAAGGATGCACTTCAAGGCTTCAGGGATGATTTCATTCGGCATGGGGGGACGGCCATGGGGGTGTAGAGGGTGGTGAAGGTTTGGCAGCAGTGTTGGCAGGAGAACTGGCCAAGGCTGGATTTTGGTGTAGACAGATGGCAGTTGTTGTTCCTTCCGGAGTTGAGAGCAAGGAGGGCGGCTGAGGCGTAGCGGTGGGTGGTTGGGAATCCAGGGATTCTGGCTCTGGTCACAGTCGGGTCACAGACGGGCACAGACTGGCTTGTCATTGGCGCACAAGGGGCGTAGCTGCACAGTGGCTGCCATTAAATAGGGAAGGGGAGGGAAGCGCAGGTTGGATGTGGGAGCGGCAGGCGGGAGGGGCTGCAAGGGAGCAGCAGCAGGAAAAAGGACAGTGAGAATCAGGCAAGGAGGAGAAAACAAGGGCACAGGCACAAAAAACTAATGAAAAGGGCAGAAAATAGAGTCACAGACACAGGCACAAAAACTACAATACAATTACAATGAGAGACAGACAAAAGACACAAAGACAAAATGGGAACAACAACGCAGACAGACAACAGTGGATCAGCAGAAGAGAAAGGCTTTCCCACTGGACCTCCAGGGATGATGCACAGGCAGGAGCCTGCGGGTGGTGGAGGTCCTCGAAAACTTAACTAGGAGAGAGGTGTCTAGGACTGCAGCAGGTGAGGCTAGAGCGAAGCTGCTTCAGCAGAGAGCGGGACTCTGGCCAGGATGGTTTGACTACATTTCCCAACTTGGCTGAGCTCCCTTAACCTTGTTTTGCCAGAGTTATTTAGTGTTGCACACTGTGTGGGTTCAGGGGCACCGATTGCACCACCCTCTTTGACTTCAAATATCAACAAAGAAATAAAAGACAAATACCTCCCTGTTCTCTAGGGTAAACACACAGTTCTGACATTTGCTTCACATTTATGACAGAGAACTGTGATTCCTGAAGTGGATTACCGCATGCTACAGAGGATAAGGGCTCCTTTTAAATATGTTTCATAAAGAAGCATCTTAGATTCCACCTCTCATGCTAATCTTGCATTTATTTAATGAGTCTTAGGAACCGGCCAGACCGCATATTTGAGGTTGCAACCACGAAATACCTGCAAGGCAGAAGTGCTTGGGGGCAGCTCCCCTTCTTCCTGAGAAGCCCCTCTGACAGCCCGGTGCACATTCAGCGCACCCTGCCCTCTGACCCTAAAATAGAAAGATGCTTCCATCAATGCAACTCACCCACACCGTGCAGGATGTCAGCTACTCGCTTAAAGACATATTTGTTATGTCAAGTGTATTTGTAAAGCCCACTTTCACCCATGAGAGTTGTCTGATACTAAGTAGCTGTGTGTGCCTAGTCCTGCCTATGGTAGGCAGGAGTAGCCAGTGCAGGTAAGAGCGGTCGGGTGGGGTGAGGGGATTCAACAGATGAAGACGAGAAAAAATTAAATAAATAATTAATTTTCCCGTGTCGTCGTCTGTGGAATTCCCTCCCCACCGCCCACCGCTCTTACCTGCATTGGCTGCTCCTGATGATAGGTTGCTTAATTAGAAAGCTAGGTCTTCAGCTTCTTGAGGAATTCAAGAAAGGAGGAGGATGCTATGATGTGAAGTGGGCAGTTGTTTAGGAAAAATGTAAGAGAATGCTCATCCTCCTGATCTAGTTCTGTGTATGCACAGGATGTATTTGAGTAGGAGTCTTGTGAAGCGTAGGCATCTGCATGGTTGTTGGAAGGAGATGCAACTGTTCAGGTAGGTGGGGCCTGAGATGTGTAGTACCCTGAATGTGTGAGTGTGGAGTTTGAACTGAGCATGGTTGTGCATCGGGAGCCAGTGTAGCTCCCTAATGTGTGGTGTAATGTGAGTTCTGTGTGTGGCGGTTGAGGCTGACTACCACGTTTTCGATGGTTTGTAGTCTTCTAGCGTGTTGCATGGTGATCCCTGCATGGAGAGGGTGTTTAAATTATCTAACTTGCTGGTAACTAGGCCATGAGTGACAGTTTTTCTAATGTTGTTCGGGAACCATTTGAAGATCTTCCACAGCATCTGCTGGGTGTGGAAGCAGGATTCAGTGATGGCATTAACTTGTGCGGTCATGTCCAGTTTGGTGTTGATGATTATTCTGAGGTTCCTGGTGTGGTTTCTGCGTATGGGTGTGGGTGCTGGTCTGAGTTCAGCTAGCCACAAGTTTGTGTCCCAAGGTGAGGTGTTTTTGCCAATCATAACTACTTCTCTCTTGTTGGTGTTGAGCTTGAGACAGTTGGCTTTCATACAGTTAGTGAATCCAGTTGTGCAGGTTGTGTACTTGTTTCTTGTGTTGGAGTCTTTTCTGAGAAGGAGAGTATGCGTTGTGTGTCATCTGGGTATAAGAGGATGCTGATGTTGTGTGTATTGATGCCATTGGCCGGAGGGATTGTGTATAGAGGATGGGGCTGAGCAATGAACCTTGAGGCACTCTGCAGATGAGTTTGCAGGCTTCAGAGAAGCAATGTGCCAGGCTAACAACTTGTGTTCTATGCATTAAAAGGAGCAGATCCAGGGGAGAATTAATCATTGGATACCAATCTTGTGAAGGCGTACAATGAGAATGAGGTGTGAGACTGTGTCTCTGAACTCTTTTTTCCCCCTAGGTCAGTGAAGTTGTCAAGGGCATTAATGTTTGACTCAGCTCTCTGTGGAAGTATTTCACTTCTCTGAACCACTCACCCAGTAGAGCTGACAGGAGCCCTTCTGATGGCCATATTAGACTATTGTACCATCATTTATTCTGAGCACAAACACTGAATTGTTGACAGGCTTCAAAAGCAATAGAGACAAGCAGCTAAATATTGTCTGAACTTGCAGTGGTGCAGCCACTTACAACCTGCCTTGAAGGCACTATGCTTACTTCCAGAAGATTTAGGAGTAAAGGTAAAGGTCCAAGGAAATAGTGTGACATAGGGGCAGGATACCTTGAGAAAAGAGCCACTGTCTACATGCTGAATAGAAACCCACACTCAGCCAGGCAAACAATTTGTCTTTACAACATTAAAGATGGAATAAACACAAAGACAATTCTTTGATATTTCAGGGTCCTAGACTGTGAAATTCGCTGAACAGAAGCCAAAGGGTGGAAACAACCATTTTAGGAAACACCTGAACAAGTAACAGTGCCAATTAAATCTAGCACCTCTGAGGGCAGTGACAGAAGAAAATCAGACATGAATCCTTCCTTCCATCCCTGGTTGGTCTCTGACTCTTTTTTTCTGTATTTCACCTAGCATTCTGAAGAAGCTCTGAGGAGACATAGATGACTGCATGCAAACTCTACATAAATAAATGAATGAAACGCTTGTTTCAGCCACAACCTAAAAGCCTATTTGACTTGAAAATTCTAGTCCCCTGTCTTAACAATCTGCCAGGACCATCAGAGCATGTTTTGAGAAGTTTGCCAGATTTGAAGTTAAATACTTTATCATTGTAACCACATTTTGGTAATGTTTACTCATAGATTGGTGGAACACTCAAGAGGCATAGAGGTAGAATCTTGTATTTCTGCTATCTAAATGTCTGTTTTAGTGCTGTTCATGAAAAAGAAGCTGTTTAATCCCGAAAATAAACATGAACCATCATCCTCCATAGAAAATAGTGGAGGCAGAGACTTAAAATAAAAACCAAAATGATTAATAAACTTTGTTAATTTTTTATAACATAAATAAATATCACATATGTACTACTTTTATATTTTTAACATTAATTTATATTTATTAATATTTTAACTAATTCAAATAATTGTATTTCATTTAACATTTTACTTAACTGCCTACCTCCATTATATTCTGTAAAAGGGTGTTCTAGTGCCTGTGGTTGGCCATGTATAGTGCTGGATTTATTGCAAAAGTAAAAAATAATACAGAGGTGTAAATTACTATGAAAGTAAGGTGTAAACTTACTCAAAGAGTAAGTAGTTGGTGAATCAAGCCCAATAATTCCAAGGTCTCTATATTACAGGGCCCCCAAAGCCCTCAAAGAAACAAATTAATGTGAGTTTCTAAATGGATTGTCCAAAAAGAAGTGGATATGCTTAATTTAAGTGGTTGGATGAAGTAAAGCATATTAAACAGTGCTGCTTGACCACACGTGTTCATTTGATATGGACCTGTTCCATCATCGATTAATGTAGGCTTCAGAGATTTTACAGTTGGAGGCTGAATCTGATGACTATGGCAATAAATAAATTTCTGCAGAATTGGTCTTAAGAGAGGTAATATGAAGACTCATAATCTTTTTCAATATAGGTCACTTTGACAAGTAGCTTAAATGAGTTCAGGAACTCTGTTTGAGTCAAAGGGGGCTTGAGACTCAGTTAACTTGCCTCTTAGAGAGATTCCATGATCTCATAGCTTGAAAGGTATAGAGTAACATCTCAGGGAAGACTGCACCTACTCTGCATCAAAAATGCATTTCCCCCGTACATTTTGTCCCCCTGCCCTTGGCATTCCCACAAGTCACATCATGTCTTTTCGCTCTTGTGTTTTCAATATTATTCCTTTTAATTTTTTATTGGACCTGGCCCTTTTTTGCAGGACTTCCTCCAGGGTTTTGTCTTGTGTGGGTTAACCCGTTTTTGTTGGCATTAGGACTGTGCGCTTTGCCACTGTTAAACAGGGGTAATGTGGTTTTGTTCTTTTCTTCAAAGATAGCAGAATCGGATTACACATAATAACCAATGATTGAGATTACCTCTTTATTGCAAAGAAATCCAAATGATGGTGTTAAGGGGCACAATAACGTGTAATAGACTTCAAGATAAGTATATGTCACACTCTTGTGGGTGCATATTAGCTTTACTGTTTCTCTCATAAAAGTGTTTTCAACAATAAAACAAGGCGGGGAGAGAGTATCCCAGGGTTCTTAAAAGCTTTGAACTTATTGTAACAATTGTCTGGGATATTATGCCTGAGAAATGTTCTATGAATAGTTTGACACAGGAATCAATGGGATATCTATTATTACAGTGCTGACATGCAGTACAACTGCTTTTCCAATGACTAATGGCTTTAAGATGTGATGTTTCTGACAGTGTATCACGTACAATCTTCTTCCATTAAGTCTGTTTTCATTTCTGCTTTCCCATCAAAGTAAAGTTTTCATTATGCTCTGAGTAAGTCCAAACTTTCTTGCAGCGACATCAAAATAAAGTTTATCTCTTTATGGGCCTCATGTAGGTAGCCAAATACCGGTCGGTAACGGACGATTTTCGGTAAATATGCCGTTACCGACCGGTATTTAGACAAGTGAGATGTAGGAGGCCAAAAACAAGTTTTCGGTAAATATGAAGCGGTAAATACCGATTCATAATTACCGAATTCTAAAATACCGATTCATATTTACCGAATACATATTTACCGATTCGGTAAATATGAAGTGGTAAATATGAATCGGTAAATATGAAGTGGTAAATATGAAGTGGTAAAACTGAAAATGACATGTAGGAAAAATCGGTAATTAAGAAATCCATGAAATTCGGTAATTAAGAGTCGGTAATTAACACTGAGTGAAAGCAGGTGGTAACCATCAACAGACCATATAAGCAATCCCAAAATGCAACAGCGTGGACAACATGGCCGCTCTGTATGTCATTGCAAGGCGCCTACGTCTACAGGCAGCGGGTCTGAGGATTTGGAGACGGGAGGAACGCATCTACAGACAGCGCATCACACTCTTCCAACTGACTGATGCAGAGATACATGAAAGGTACAGGCTACACCCCCAAACCATCATGGACCTGATAAGGGACCTGCACCCACTCCTGGACCAGCCAACAAGAAGGGCGCATGCCATACCACCACATGTGCAGGTGCTCTGCAGCCTACATCTACTGGCATCTGTCAGTTACCAGGGGGTGATAGCTGCGGTGGGCGGTGTATCCCAGAGTTGCCTGTCCCGTTTCTTCAGGAAGTTCCTGGATGCCATGATGCAGAGAATGCACCACTACATCAGCTTCCCAAACACACAGGCTGAACTGCAGAAAACTAAAACTGACTTTTATCACATGGCACAGTTCCCCCATGTCATTGGCTGTATTGATGGCACACACATCCCAATCTGCCCACCAACTGACACTGGGCACATCTACAGGAACAGAAAGTCCACCCACTCCATCAATGTGCAGGTTATCTGTGATGCAGGGAACATCATCACTGATATTGTAGCGAAGTTTCCTGGGAGCACCCACGACTCTTACATCTTCCAGAACAGTGGGATCTACACACGACTGATTGCCGGAGAATTTGGAGAGGGATACCTGCGAGGTAAGTAACAGTGACGCCCCATGAAACCTGCAAATCATAGTGTATAGAGGCATGTGACTGATGGTTCCCTTTTACTCCCCTAGGCGACAGTGCATATGCCTGCCGGTCATTCATCCTCACTCCCTACCTACACCCATCAACCCAGAGTGAGAGACGATATAACGTGGCACATAAATCTACACGCAATGTGGTGGAGCGCACGTTTGGACTACTGAAAAGCAGGTTCCGCTGCCTCCACAAGAGCGGAGGCGCACGCCAGTACACACCGATCAACTGCTGCAAGATCATTGCCCCTTGTGCAATGCTGCACAACCTTGCCACGAAGAGAGGAACAGAGGTGGAACTAACAGATTTTGAGGACAACGAGGAAGAGTAAGGCCAGCCAGAGGGCAACGCAGCTGGAGTGCCAACTGCAATAGATGGGAGAGAGAGACGGGCAGAGATCACATGCAACTATTTCTGAGTAAGTAAGGGGACACAGCCATTTGTGGTATGTCATGACGTAGTTTTAATGCGGCACTACGCCATGAAAACAAGATCAAGCCAATCTGGCAACATAGCATATTTACAAGGAGTAAGTCCAGGGTTACGTCACCCATTGGGAATTGGCTACGCAGGGCTGCATCATTGTTTGCGCATACGCGCTGCAGTGTGGGATGGCACGGATTGAGCATCCTCACTACTGCCAACCCCAAGCCGCCTGCTGCTCCTGCGTGCTTCTGGGACGGGGGGTGTGATGCTGCTCCTGCTTCTGGAGTCGATGCTCTCCGCAGCATCCCCTGCAGCAGTTGTCGCCGCCTGACTTGTTAATAGCACCTCTAGTGCACTTGTCACCTGCACCATCCCCCGAGACACGTCGCTGCAGCAGTGTGTCAGGCCCTCCTGCATCGACACAGAGCGCAGGCAGAGTAGAGAAGTGGCAGTTGCCAGACGGTTGAGTGCCCTGGTGTTAGTGTCCCTCCTCTGCCGTTCCCGGCGCCGTGCATCTATGTCAGCATCTAATTTGCTGCACAACTGCTGGATTGACTGGGACATGTCCCGAATGCCCGCTGCCATTGTGCTGATGTTATTGTCCATGTTGACTAATGTAGATTTCATGCACCGCATATGCCTCTGGACTGACATGACTGCCTTTGTTTGCAGGCGCTGTTGTTTTAACATTTGGCCCTCGAGCCCCGAGAAGACACCATGGCTGTCAATGTTTGCTGGTGGACTCTGGACACGCGACCTGCGGCGCCCTCTTGCACCCGTCTGTTCTGCCTGTGAGGTGTAGGGCACAGTGGCATGGCTCCCATCCTGGGGCATAGTAATTTGATCAGGGCCCCTGCTGTCGTCAGACGAGGTGTCTAGGGCTCGCAGCCTGGCGGCAGCACACCTCCTCTTTCTCACACATGCAGGCGGTGATGTGGCCGGTGACTCAAACATGAGTGGCGATGCTGGCTCTGGGTGAGGTGATGCTGGCTCTGGTTGAGGTGAGGCTGGCTCTGGTTGAGGCGAGGCTGCCTGTGTTAGTGGTGCGGCTGCCTGTGGCACTGCTCCCTGGGCTGAACTTGTGCTGGCCAGAGCTGATCTGTGTGGCCGGTGTGCCCTCTCTCCTGCAGCATGTCCTGTCCTGCGCGATGTCACATCTGTGGACAGAAATGCAACATCGGCTCAGTGTACCTGAAGGGCTGCATTGCAAGCATCACAATTAAATCATGTTACACTCTAAATTTGTCCTCTGCCTGCTTTTGGCTAATGTGTGTAACATGCCTTGTTGTCCTGTGCCATTTACTTCATGGTTGGGGTTTCCCTGACTACATCTCCCAGAATGCATTGCCTGTCTGCACTAACACATGGACCAGAGTGGGATACTCATTTCACAATGGGGGATGTGGGATAGGGGTTGGGGCGGCTACATTGCTGTGCATTCGTCTTACCTTGTTGGGTGGCGGCTCTGGCAGAGCTGTCAGCATCCCCAAGGCCTACGACGCTCTCATTCTCGATTGTGGCCCCCACCAGCTCCTCAAGTTCGGTGAGGGCAGGTGCCCTGTTGGTTCCACCTCCAGTCTGGCTGGCCTCCTTCTGGATTTCCCCCATCTTCCTCTTGGTTACAATCCTCAGGTCATACCAGCGCTTTTTGAGGACCTCTATGTCCCTGTGGGTCACTCCCACAGCATTGACCTGCGCCTGGATGGCCAGCCAAATATTGCGCTTTTCAGCCTCAGGCACTTGCAGGGACTGCCTCCCAAACAGCTTCTGGTGCTGCTTCACCACCTCCTCCACCAGCACCTGGAGTTCCTTGGGGCTGAATTTCATCTTCCTCCTCCTTTCCCCTCCATCTCTCACTGTCCTCTGCGTCGACATGATGGTTTTTTTGCTGCACAAACAGGCACTGGCTCCCTGCCTCTCCTCTGCACTCCAAGCCTCTCCAGAGTCTGTTAATTGTGTGCACCTGCCTGGGTGTGGCCACTTCCTGGTTGGGTGGGGTGTGGTTGCACAGGATTGGCTGTTTCATCCAGTCATGTGATTTTTTTTCCAGAATCGGTAAATACCGATTCGGTATTTACCGATTCGGTAAATACCACCTCGGTATTTACCGATTCGGTACATTCCGATTCTTGATTACCGAATGTTACCGATTCGGTAATTATTACCGAATTTTTACCTACATATAACTTACCGATTCTTAAATACCGATTCGGTACGGTTCGGTATTTAAGAATCGGTAATTTTTATTTACCTACATGAGGCCCTATATGAGAAATCGTTTCTGTGTGCAGTTAGAAAAGTATGATGTGACGCTTCGGAGTCTCCAGATTCGATCTTGGTACTGCAACACCCCCCACTGAGAGACTTCTCACAGACTCATTTGGAATGAGGTATGATGATATTACTGCAAATGATTAATCCTTAATCCTTGCTTTCGGTAATGTGGGCAATAAATGATGTGCAATATGAAAAATGGTACCCTCCTCACTTGAGGGAAGGAGTACTAGGACATTTCAGTCAGTTCTTAAAGCATTTAGGGCCAGCTGTACGACCCATCTTTGCGTTCGCAAACGGGTTAGCGACCTGTTTGCGCATGCAAAAACTGTTAGGGCCATGTACAAATGCTATTTAGCAAGTCGCAATAAATTGTGCGATTCGCTAAATAGGAATTGTGACTCGCAATTAGGAAGGGGCGTTTCAAGGCCGCCCCTTCCTAACTGCAACGCGCACCTCTGTGTAAGAATATTTTGCGACCCTTCTTAAAAAATGAAACGAAAACATTTCATTTTTTCTTTTTTTTAATGCATCCTGTTTTCCTTTAAGGAAAACAGGCTGCATTAAAAAAAAACTGCTTTATTTAAAAGCAGTCCCAGACATGGAGGTCTGCTGAGCCCAGCAGGCCACCATACCTGGAAGGGCCAGCCATTCCAAATGGGGTTGCAAATTGCACTCGGCATGCAATTTCTGACCCCATTTGGGAATCGCAATCAGTGTCACAGACACTGTTGTACATGCCAATTTACGACTCGCAAATTGCGCGTCGCTATTGTGATGCAATTTGCGGGGCACAAATTCCTGCCACCTTGTGCATGGATATGTAGGGGGATACAATGGGTACACCCCAGTGCGCCCTCCCTCCCCGCACAGAGGGGGCCGGCAACGGGCCCCCAAAGCCACTCTCTGCCTGTCTTTTTGTGGCGGGATATTCGCTGCAAAAAGACAGGCGGAAGGGCTAATCCTAATCACTACGGCAGTGCCTGTACGGCACCCGCCGCAATGATGCCCTGGTTCCGGGTTCCGCAAGGCGGGCAGAAAAGGACCGCCTTGCGGAACCATTTCAGACGGAAAACCGCAGAACGTATGTGATTCCCACCGCCATCCTAATTTGGTGGTGGGTGAATCACATTATGATGGTAGGAGGATCGCCACCGCCGGCCCAGCGGTGGCGATCCTCCTGCCATCACAATGAGCCTCACTGTTTGCAAAATACTATTTAATACACAAAATTTGGTGTACGACCTCTTTGTGGGAAGGGAATAACACTACATCAAATGTTAAATTCTTCAAACATAGATATGTAACCAGACATTATGGTAGGTTAGTAAGATCAGTAACTGATCAGCTATATAGACAAGCATTGGCAAAGCCAATATGTATGGCCTTCGCAAGTTGGTGCAATTAACATGTTTTTCAATGCAAACATGTCACTACCTAACACGGTTCACTCGGGGGGAGGGCAGAAGGGGAAAGGAACTTAATTAATGATGAAACAGACTTTTTGAAGACCAAGGGCATGAATCGTTGATTGCACTGGAACAGGAAAAATAAAAGAAAGCAGAAACAGAGGTAGGCTACCAGCAAAAAAAAAGGAAATCATTTTAGATTATATAAATGTGGATATATTCTCGGAATATGAAAACACTGTAATGAGTCAGTGCTAGAAGTGAGGTGCACAGCTGATTTATACAGGTATTTGGACAACATATCTAGTTTTTAAAATTGTAAGGCAGAAATATCATTACACAATATCATGATAAAAGCATATTGTGAGGTTGAAATATAATTTTTTATGTAAGGTATATTGTTTTGAAGAAAAGCATTGTTTTTAAATATTGTTTTTAATAATATCGTTGTTAAAAATATTGTTTTTGATTTTTTTTATGTATTTTAGTGCATATAATATTTTATGTGTTAATATTTTTTCTAGTATAATTTATAGTGTCATATTTGGTTGTTGGGTTCATAGGGAGAAAGGCTAGAAACTAATTAAGTAATGTTTAAATATAAATTAATGAATCATTTTTAATTAAGTATATGGTTGATGTTAATGTTGTTCATTATGTCATCCTGATTTATGTTAGTTTTCTATTAGGTGCGGTTTTATATAGTTGGAGGGGTATATGGTTGGGAAGTTAATTGAGTAATACTTAAATATAATTAGTTAATATTTTTTATTAATATTTCAATTATATAATAATTATGCATATTGTTTAATAATTGTATCTTTTAGTTATGTTTCAGATGTGGGTTGCTGGGTTTGTAGGGGTATAGGTAGGGACATTTATTAAGTAAAAAATTATTATTAATAAATTATGAATTGGTAATTAATTGTTTAATTGATATTTGCACATGTAAATTGTGTTATACCTATTTGTTTTAGTTAGGTTTTAGGTGTGGGCTGCTAGATTTTTAGTAGTAAATTGTGGGAAGTTAATTAAGTAATAATGAAATAATACTTATTGTTTATAAATTATGTAAATTGGTTGATTGTTTAATAATTTCTATTATATATGCATTTTATGGGAAATAATATTGTTTATATTGACAGTTGGACATTTTGTTATAATTTATTAGGATTTTTCAAATGTGTAATGTTTTTGAAGTGAAGTACTTTACTTACCGTTCCACAGACTGAACTGGGAATAGTAAATTCAACCCCTCCAATGTCCAACACTTTCCATCCTGTTGCACAGACTGGAGTTGGAGTAGTAAGTTCAACCCTTCCGAAGTCCCACACTTTCCTTACTGTAGACCAGATTGGAGTGAGAACAGTAAATCTTACCCCTTCAAAGTCCAACACTTTCTCTACTGTCATATAGACTGCAATAGGACTAGTAACCCCCCTTTCAAAGTTCCCCCCACCAATCGCCTCCCTCCTTCACCCCCTCCACCCCTCTAATGCTCTCCCTACTGTTTTACAGACTGGATTGGGAATAGTACATTTTATCCCTCTAAAGTCCAATGGGTTCCCTAATGTTGCACAGACTAGAGTGGGAATTGTAAATACAACCCCTCTGAAGTCCCACACTTTCCCTACTGTTGCACAGACTGGAGTGGGAAAAGTAAGGTTAACCCCTCTGAAGTCCATCATTTTTCCTACTGTTGCACAGACTGGAATGGGAATAGTAAATCTTACCCCTCCAAAGTCAAACGCTTTCCCTACTGGTGCACAGACTGGATTCGGGATACTAAGTATAACCCACTAAAGACCATCACTTTCCCTACTGTTGCACAGACTGGAGTGGTAATAGTAAATGTAACCCCTCCAAAGTCCAACTTTTTCCCTACTGAAAAACAGATTGGAGTGGGGAAAGCAAATCTTACCCCTCAAAAGTACAACGTTTTTCCTACTTTTGTACAAACTGGAGTGGAATAGTAAATGTAATCCCTAAAGTGTCCAGTGCTTCCACCACAGTTGTATAGACTGAAGTAGGAATAGTAAATTTACTCCCTCTGAAGTCTTATTTGTATTTTCAGTAAATGTTTTTTGGGGCATTGATTTTGTAATATTTAGATGTTCATATGCATTATTAAATACATTTTTGTGGTGTGAATGTGTTTTATTTTCACAGTAATATATTTTAAATATTAAAAAATAATAATATCATGTAAAATAAATAATTGAATTATTTGTGTTACACTGTATATAAGGTTATATACATTTATATACACACAAACATATATATATACATATATATAAACACAAACATAAATACAAATTTAAATATATATAGTATATATATATTTATATGTGTATATATATATATATATATCAAAAAGTTCCTTCACATAACGATGCACACTCAGGAGTCCATTACATCCACAGGTATTTATTCCAAACAATCGCTACGCGTTTCGACACACAGAGGTGCCGATCACGATCCGGTAAAAAATTCCCCCGTGCGACTCGTATCGGGTCTTTTTACCGTACGAATCGTACAAGTGCCGTACGAACTGGCAATCACGATTCGCATGGTAAAAAGTCCATACGACCCGCACCGGGAATCATTCCCCACACGTCCTCGGGTCGGAAAATGTGTCCGACACGTCCTCGGACGATTTACCTTACAAACGTAAAAATCCAAGTCCGACCGAGGAATCACGATCCATCCCGTGCGTCCGAGCCTACAACCGTATGGAAAAAACACCGTCCGCACCGAACACCAATAGCAACCATGGAGACATGTGCCCGCATACGCGCCCAACACTCCCCCCAGCCCCCGTACGTCCGACACGTACCCCCCGTATATGTATACCCCCACCCGTCTATGTACACCCCAGTACGTTCCAGTCGTACCCCCACCCCAGTACGTGTCGTACCACCGTCAATGTAAACCCCCCCACCCCTGTACGTGTCGTACCACCGTCTATGTACACCCCAGTACGTTCCAGTCGCACCCCCACCCCAGTACGTGTCGTACCCCCCGTGTACCTACACCCCAGTACGTTCGAGCCACACCCCCACCCCAGTACGTGTCACAGCCCCGTCTACCTACACCCCAGTACGTTCCAGTCGTACCCCCACCCCAGTACGTGTCGTACCACCGTCAATGTACACCCCCCCACCCCTGTACGTGTCGTACCACCGTCAATGTACACCCCCCCACCCCTGTACGTGTCGTACCACCGTCTATGTACACCCCAGTACGTTCCAGTCGTACCCCCACCCCAGTACGTGTCGTACCACCGTCAATGTACACCCCCCCACCCCTGTACGTGTCGTACCACCGTCAATGTACACCCCCCACCCCTGTACGTGTCGTACCACCGTCTATGTACAACCCCCCACCCCTGTACGTGTCGTACCACCGTCCATGTACACCCCAGTACGTTCCAGTCGTACCCCCACCCCAGTACGTGTCGTACCACCGTCAATGTACACCCCCCCACCCCTGTACGTGTCGTACCACCGTCAATGTACACCCCCCCACCCCTGTACGTGTCGTACCACCGTCTATGTACACCCCAGTACGTTCCAGTCGTACCCCCACCCCAGTACGTGTCGTACCACCGTCAATGTACACCCCCCCACCCCTGTACGTGTCGTACCACCGTCTATGTACACCCCCCCACCCCTGTACGTGTCGTACCACCGTCTATGTACACCCCAGTACGTTCCAGTCGTACCCCCACCCCAGTACGTGTCGTACCACCGTCAATGTACACCCCCCCACCCCTGTACGTGTCGTACCACCGTCAATGTACACCCCCCACCCCTGTATGTGTCGTACCACCGTCCATGTACACCCCCCCACCCCTGTACGTGTCGTACCACCGTCTATGTACACCCCAGTGCGTTCCAGTCGTACCCCCACCCCAGTACGTGTCGTACCACCGTCAATGTACACCCCCCCACCCCTGTACGTGTCGTACCACCGTCTATGTACACCCCAGTACGTTCCAGTCGTACCCCCACCCCAGTACGTGTCGTACCACCGTCAATGTACACCCCCCCACCCCTGTACGTGTCGTACCACCGTCAATGTACACCCCCCACCCCTGTACGTGTCGTACCACCGTCTATGTACACCCCCCCACCCCTGTACGTGTCGTACCACCGTCTATGTACACCCCAGTGCGTTCCAGTCGTACCCCCACCCCAGTACGTGTCGTACCACCGTCAATGTACACCCCCCCACCCCTGTACGTGTCGTACCACCGTCAATGTACACCCCCCCACCCCTGTACGTGTCGTACCACCGTCTATGTACACCCCAGTACGTTCCAGTCGTACCCCCACCCCAGTACGTGTCGTACCACCGTCAATGTACACCCCCCCACCCCTGTACGTGTCGTACCACCGTCAATGTACACCCCCCACCCCTGTACGTGTCGTACCACCGTCTATGTACACCCCAGTACGTTCCAGTCGTACCCCCACCCCAGTACGTGTCGTACCACCGTCAATGTACACCCCCCCACCCCTGTACGTGTCGTACCACCGTCAATGTACACCCCCCACCCCTGTACGTGTCGTACCACCGTCTATGTACACCCCCCCACCCCTGTACGTGTCGTACCACCGTCTATGTACACCCCAGTACGTTCCAGTCGTACCCCCACCCCAGTACGTTCCTGGCGCACCCCCAACACAACCTCCTAAGTACGGAGCGCACCCCATGCCCCAACATCACAACCGCATGTACGAGTCGTACAAAGCCACACACAAGGACCAAATCGTACAACCAAATGGCCCATGTACACACCGTACACACGCTCAAAACGCACGTACACAACAAGGACAAAACAAAACAACTCAACAATACACCATTCGAAAGGCACACAGCCACTAAACATGGCCAACAACCACTAAAATAACACAATCACTGACCTGCAACTGTCAAAAACAAACAGAGGCCCAATACACCACCACTCCTTATAACACACCCACCCAAAATTCAAACACTGCCACACCCACCCATGGACCAATAAAAAGGGCCCACACACACAAACCATGAGCCTTTGCAACAGACCCACTGCTGCCAGACACCACAGAACCAGACTACAAGCGACACCACATCTTACACTTGCACACCTTCACACGACCACCCTCACAAACACCCTCTCATCACATTCACACACACACACAACCATCCACACCCCCCCCAACATCCACACACCCCCCACACCCACACCATCCCCACCCACACCCCTCACCATGCCCACTACCAAGAATCCAAAGTTCAGTCACCGAGAGTTGGAGGTCCTTGTTGATCAAATCCTCAGAGTCGAGCCACAGATCTTTGGAACATTGGTCAGAAGCACCAGCCAGGCAGCTAAAACAGCCATGTGGCAGACCATCGTCGATGCTGTGAATGCTGTTGCGGACACCAGGAGGACCAAGCAGGATTGCCAGAACAGGTGGTACGATCTGCGGAGGAGGGTCAGAGCCAAGAGACAGGAGGAACACGACCAGGCCAACGCCACCGGAGGAGGGCCCTCCCGCAGACCCGTACAGTACCATCCCTGGGAGGGGAGGGTGATGGCCATACTGCCGGTGGAGGCAGTTGAAGGAGTAGAAGGACTCCGAGACCCGGGTGAGTACACAAACAACGCACCTCACATGGGGGGAACTGCAACCACAACCAAAATTAATAACAGGCACGCAAACACCACAAGCCATCGCATTACTCAACCACACTCCATGAGCAGGCACATGCCACTGCTGCCACCATGCCCCATGCACCCAGCTGGACAATGTCAAGTCACAGGCCACAGAAGACAACAACACATGACACGGTAACCCGGATGGCGGGAGTGTGGGCACCAAGAATCACATAGTGCGACTCCAAAGCAGACAACAATGCCCTCTGCCCATATGGCCTAGGTCACAGCCAGACAAACACTGTGTCCCAACACAGGAATGACTTGCCAGCAAATGGCGGATGCCTTGCATCAACACATGGGGGTGAAGGCACTGTTTTGCACATGCCAGCAGCTAATGAACAGCCAACAGTGTGAAAGAGTGGCAGCACACACCACCACAGCAGCAGCGCACAGACACACAGCAGACAAAATGGGTGCCTGGAGATCAGAAACAAACTCACATCAACAGGCCAAGGGCCACTCAAAGATCTGCTAACAGTGTGTGCCCAGGAAGCTGGGCCAAGGTGACAGAGGGTGACACACGGAGGGAGGGAGAGGGGGACACAGAGGGAGGGAGAGGGGGACTGAGAGGGAGGGAGACACAGGAAGATGGACAGAGGGAGGAGGCTGACACACAGAGGGAGGGAGAGGGGGACACAGAGGGAGGGAGAGGGGGACACAGAGGGAGGGAGAGGGGGACTGAGAGGGAGGGAGACACAGGAAGATGGACAGAGGGAGGAGGCTGACACACAGAGGGAGGGAGAGGGGGACAGAGAGGGAGGGAGAGGGGGACAGAGAGGGAGGGGGACACAGGAAGATGGACAGAGGGAGGAGGCTGACACACAGAGGGAGGGAGAGGGGGACAGAGAGGGAGGGAGAGGGGGACACAGAGGGAGGGAGAGGGGGACAGAGAGGGAGGGAGACACAGGAAGATGGACAGAGGGAGGAGGCTGACACACAGAGGGAGGGAGAGGGGGACACAGAGGGAGGGAGACACAGGAAGATGGACAGAGGGAGGAGGCTGACACACAGAGGGAGGGAGAGGGGGACACAGAGGGAGGGAGAGGGGGACACAGAGGGAGGGAGAGGGGGACACAGAGGGAGGGAGAGGGGGACAGAGAGGGAGGGAGAGGGGGACAGAGAAGGAGGGAGACACAGGGAGAGCAAATCAGTCCTTTGGTGTGTGGGAATGTCTGCTCGTCAGCAGGTGGACTGCGTGCATGTAGACAAGGGTGCCCAGTGCCAGAACCCCCCCTCTTCATCATGGCAAAACGCAGGGCCATGTTACAACCTGTACACGAGCACAAGGACAGCCACCTGCATCATATGAGTGTGTGGATCCACTCCATGTGCACATGTACAGTGCTACAAGGAAGGCGCAAACGCATAGCTCGGCACACATGCACACTCCACTGCTGACTGCAGTCACACTTGACGCAGCAAGTAAGACTGTGCCACACATAGTTAAAGGGGCCAAATTGGTGCCCAAGGGACACACACATGCACAAGTGCACTGTGAGTGGAATGCAAGACAGATCCTAATTCCAAGAGGAAATGTGCCAACTTTGTAACGGATGAAACATGGATGTTGCATGGATCAAAAGTAACATTGTCTCTCTCACACACAGGTCAACGTCGTGCTGCACCCCCCAACACTGGGGGGGAACACTCACAGGACCCGGATCTGCAGGAGACCGATCCCACCGGCAGCGACCACTCTCACCACTCTGCGGACGACCCCGACCGACCTGGCCCCTCTGGTGTCCAACCACCTGCAGCACCTGCGTCAGGTACAACCGTGCCAACCACCACCCCCACTCCTGCCACATCCCAGGAGACACCCAGGATCCCTGCCCCAACACCACAATGCAGCCAGGCTCGCCAGGAGGGACACGGTGTCCGGGGCACCCAGGAGGAGGCAGGCGACAACGCCAATGCCACCCCTCAGGGGTCCCGGAGACCCCATGTGCCCACAAGTGCAGGCCAGACGCAAGTGGGCAGGGGTGGTGGGAGTGGAGAGCGGCGGAGGCGCGAGCCTGACCAGTTGGCTGGGGATCCGGTATTTTCCCATGTCCGTAACATCCTGGACTCATACCGGCAGGACACCACGGGCATGGCCCAGGTTGTGTCCGTCCTCGAGGGGATCAAGGTCCAGCAGGCCCAGCAACATGCGGAGCTAATAGCCTGTCTACAGCTACACCAACGGAGGATGGAGGACAGACAGGCTGAGCAAGTGACGGCGTCCCAGGGGATTCACGCTGAACTCCGTCGGATGGCCGACACCATGGCCGACCCTCCCTGTGCCAGAAGGCGGAGAACATCACCACCCACAGGGAGGGATCATGAGGAGGAGGAGGAAACATCCGACGGAGCATCCCAGACGTCGTCACGGCCTGCTGCTGAGGTTCCCCGCAGGAAGCCGGGTCGTCCACGGAAAGGACCGTGAGGGTGGCTGCTACATCACCATCTCCCAGGACACCTGGCCTGGCACCTGGCCCACTGGAGCAACAGCATCACAGCATCAAGAGACATTCTCTGCCACATGGCCCTGCTGGTCACTGGCTGACCAATGTTGACAAAGACTGTGGCATGGACTCTGAGGATTTCCAATGGCAAGGACACCAACTCCCCTACTGAACTTTGGATTCCCTAATCCCGGAAAGGCCCTCACTTGGCCCCCCCCCCAATAATAAATCACACTATTAAGAGTAGATGCCTGCTGGTAGCATTATTACCTAACATGTGTCTTGTACAGTCTAAACATGCCTGAGTCATCTGTTCACTTCAACCATCCACACCCTGGGGCCTGAGTCTGGCACAGGACACATGGGTCACAGTTTTCTAGGCAAGACAGACATGGAGCACCATACACACCCGTGATGGTCAGAACCAGCTGAGGGGGTGGCCGAACAACCGTGCTGACAGACACATTGAGTACAGCAACAGTCATGCGCAGAGGTCAGGGATCCTGGCCCGTGTCCTGGGGGACACCCAGGTACGTGTAGACAGGTGGCAGAACCATGTCCTGCAAGCTTGAGTCCGGTGGATGCAGAGAATGGGGTCATGGACAACGTTGGATGCATGGGGATGGCACATGTCACAATACCCACACAGTCATGGACATCATGCCCATTACACAGTCTCAGCACACACACACAGCTTGCATCTTGCCACTCGACACATTGACACATAGCCACAATCAGGGAATACCATGCCAGACATGCAGGATGCACCGTGCCAACACACCAGCATTGACTGAGAAGAGGCACCTTGGAGGCATAGGGACACCTTTAATAGTCATGTGTTTGGGATTGCAGAGGCAACTTGAAGTACACATGAACACATCATGTGGAGTAACATGTGGCTCCAACACTGGCACCCCCCTTCTGCAGCACAAATGCGTGATAGCCATGGAACTGGCACACAAGTGTCGGATAATAGCTAAATACCCACAGCTGCTCACGGAGAGCCTGCCATACACCATACATCCGCTGATGTGGAAGTCCCACGCCATGTCAAGACAATGTTAACCGTATGTGTCCGAGGGCAGTGTCACACACATTGATGCCTTCATCACAATCCACCATCCCATCACTGATGACTGACAACCAGGCAGCCCATCTATTCAGGTGTACCCAGCTGCATGTCGTGTCCCATGGGGATGCCACATGTCTGCAGAGGACCCAAACCCCGACCGGGGCAGTGTGCACACATCGTGAACAACTGCCACACCCAATACACCCCAGATGCATCCCTTACCCCATGGAGACTTCCAAACGTGTCCGTGCCTGTAACGCTGAGTCAGCCCACGATGCCATGTCCATGAGGAATAGCAGTGCCACAACAATGCAACCAGCAAACGGCATGCGCAGGTACCTGGGGAAGAGAGACACACAAGAAGTCAGCCACAAGAAGCACAGCCACTTGCATGTGCATGTACTCGACACATGTATGTATGACAACATGCTAGGTCACAATTATGTCTGGGGAAATACTACCATCACTGCCACCATCACTCCAGTGACACACCCACACACACCTCTGACCCACGTGCCATACATGCAGGTGGAGACACACATCACAACGCATGCCACACGGGGACCAATGCGTGCACACTCAGACCCTGGTACTCACCACTAAGCAAAGAAGTCGCGTATGAGCCGAGTCCGGATGTCCTCTTGCGGCTCCACATCCTCCACATCACTAGCCCCATTGCCAAGCCCTTCGTCCTCCACGGGTGGATGGTCCTCGTCATCTTGATCCAGGATGAGGGGCACAGCTCTTTCAACTGCCATGTTGTGCAGCATGCAGCAGACCATGAAGATCTTGCAGACCTTCGCCGGGGCATATGGGAGTGCGCCGCCGGTCTTGTGGAGGCACCGGAATCGGCTCTTCAGCATGCCAAACGTCCTCTCTATCACTCGCCTTGTCCGGCCATGGGCGGTGTTGTAGCGGAGCTGGGCCGGCGTGATGGGGTTGCGGAGAGGTGTCAGCAGCCAAGGCATGTTGGGATATCCAGCGTCCCCTAAATGGAAAGCACATGGATATCGTTAGAACAGGCGAAGCGGTAGTGCTGCTCGGCCAAACAGAATACAGGACAGACAGACTGTACCCACCAACAACACATGCACGTTCGTTGCGCAGCTGCATCATCATATCAGGCATCCCACTACGCCTCATGATGTAGGCATCGTGTGCTGATCCTGGAAAACGAGCACAGACATGTGAAATCACCATGTTGGACAGACACACCACAAGGGCATTGATGGAGTGGTAGTGCTTCCGATTGCGGTACGCCACCTCCCGTGCGTGTGGTGGTACCAAACCTACATGTGTCCCATCTATGGACCCAATGACATGGGGCATCCCTCCCAGGGCATAGAAACCACGTTTGACCTCAGTCATCTGTTCAGGGGTTGGGAACTTGATGAAGTCATCCAGGTGAATCAACATGGCCTCCAAGAAATCATGCAGCACACCGCTGAACATGCTCTGGGACATGCCACCAACATGAGCTATGGTATATTGGAAGGTACCCGTGGCAAGGAAATGTAGGGCAGCCATTACCTTCAGCTGGGGTGTCAGTGCCGTAGGATACCTGTGCTGCGGTTGCAGGTGTGGTGCCAGTCTCGCCGTCAGCTCCAGAATCAACGGTTGGGTGAAGCGGTAGAGCCGGATCCTGTCATTCTCCTGCATGGTGGCCAAGTCTGGAATTCTTCGGGCAACAGGAGGCGCTCTGCAGTAATTTGGAAGTGACAAGGAAGAGTGAGTGCACTACGAGAACAACTCATGTCTACTGAGCACATGTAAATCTGCCAATACACACCTGCCACATAGGGAGTCAGGCATGTGCTACATGCCCAGGACACGTATGGATGCAAGGTGACACTCCTTCCAAGACCCAGCTACACACGGTGATTGAGAACCTCCCCATGCCACGCCATGGGAATAGCTGTGTCCCAGTGCAAGTGAACAGCCCGACGCAAGACAGAAGTGACATACACCCACACATCAGCAGAAGTAGGATGCCGATTGTAGAGACTGGTAGCGGAACACCGGAGCCACAGGTCACATGACATTACACTAGGCCTGCCCACACACCTTGCCATGAAGGTGCACATGTCATGACTCACCACACATTCCTTGTGAGGATGCTGACATGGCCTTGTCACGCTACTCCGTGTCCCATGCATACATGTGCACCTCACATCAGATACCACATGTGGCATGGTGTGCGGAACAGTGTGCAATGACAATCTACACACAGACACATGTTGGTTGCTGCAACGGCTGCAGCTTTTGAGGGTGCTACAACATCAACCTGATGTAAATCCCGGACACATAAATGACATAGTCACATTGTGCACTGTGGGTAGTGACAAGTCAGGTGTCATGACCCCTGTACCGGGCATCATGGGACACTTCCGTGTGTTGGTGTCCGTGCCATGCCAGTGACGCTCACCCCAAGTGCGCAGTACGACATGCACACATGTCAAAGGAGTCAAGGGCATGCCTGGCACACATTGCACCCTCACACAGTACACCTGTACACATCTCATCATACATCTGGTGCCTCCTCCACTCAGGAGGCATGTTCCACATCACAGCCTGTCACACCTGTGCCCCACACATGTAGTAATGCACAGACGATGCCTTGATGTCCATTCCTGGACAAGTATGTCCATCCATGGACAAGTATGTCCGCACTATTCCTACCTGTGTGTCGACTATCACCACAGTGATGTGTACAAACCGGCGTACTGCTGCTAAGAGGGCCTGTGTATGTTCCCCAATCACTGTGGGAGTGCTGCCGTATGTGTACCCATCGTGATGGCGAGCGTACAGGCATTTGTACGGTCCGTACCACAACGAGTACGCATACGCGTGCAGACCCATAGTGATAGTGAGCGTACATGCGAGTGTACGGCCCTCTCACTATGGGTCTGCACGCGTATGCGTACTCGTTGTGGTACGGACCGTACAAATGCCTGTACGCTCACTATCACTATGGTTCTGCACGCGTATGCGTACTCGTTGTGGTACGGACCGTACAAATGCCTGTACGCTCACTATCACTATGGTTCTGCACGCGTATGCGTACACGTAGTGGTACGGACCGTACACTCGCATGTACGCTCACTATCACTACGGGTACACAGACCCATAGTGATAGTGAGCGTACAGGCATTTGTACGGTCCGTACCACAACGAGTACGCATACGCGTGCAGAACCATAGTGATAGTGAGCGTACAGGCATTTGTACGGTCCGTACCACTACGTGTACGCATACGCGTGCAGACCCATAGTGATAGTGAGCGTACATGCGTGTGTACGGTCCGTACCACTACGTGTACGCATACGCGTGCAGACCCATAGGGATTTTGAACGTAGGCATGCATGTACGGGCCGTTGCCATGCATTTGGGGTGCCCTAGGGCCCGGAAACGCACCGTACCTGTGTGTGATTCTCCTAATTACATAGGGGACAAGTATTAAGGCCTACATGCATGCTGGTTGTCATGGCGACCAGGTTCAAATTTCGATTTTGTTCTGGAAGGTGCACAGCAGAAGTCAGTTGGAATTCTTCTACTTTGTTGCAATGTGTTTGTGGGGCTGACATCATGCAGGAGAATGAAACCGATAGAGAACCCACAGACTGCTAGGTTTGAAGGGATTGGTGGAAACATAGGATGCAAATGTGAGTGACCAATCACTCTGTACTCCTGTGCATGAGACTGGGCAGAAGGCCACATATAAGGCAGCCAGGTCCCATGAGGGATTACTTGCCTGCACATCTTTGCATTTGTCGACCAAGCTGCTGCTACTGATTCCCTGGAACCATGTCAAGGGCTGTGGAGAGGACACAGCCATTCACCCTGGAGGAGAACATGGCTCTGCTGGATGTGATCCTCCCACAGTACCCCATGCTGTATGGGCGACCAGGGTATCAGGTGAGTGCATAGGCCACTGCCACAGACTGTCCCTATGTTGTGACTGTGTCTTCAGGCATTGTGACCCGGTGTGACACACATGCCATGTACTGTCGGGGGGGTACCAGGGGGGGGGTGCCTGATGTCTCCCAGCAGTGCCCTGAGACAGGAGGGGTGTGTGCAGAGTCCTCCCAGCAGTGCCCTGAGACAGGAGGTGTGTGTGCAGAGTCCTCCCAGCAGTGCCCTGAGACAGGAGGTGTGTGTGCAGAGTCCTCCCAGCAGTGCCCTGAGACAGGAGGTGTGTGTGCAGAGTCCTCCCAGCAGTGCCCTGAGACAGGAGGTGTGGGTGTGATGCACAGTGTGAGCCTTGATCATTGATTGTGACATTGCCATCATTCCACCTGAGTACCCACTATGGCACGTACTGCCTTTTCCCTCACCAGAGGATGATGTCCCTATGACAGAGGTGCAATGCGTTGGCTGCATTACATGCCATGTAGTAACCAGCTATTATGTTCACATATGTCTCTCTGTGACATGTGGCTGGTGTATTGATGTGGTGTCACTTGTACTTCCTCACAGGTGGGCGCCACTGCCAAGGAGCAGATCTGGCTGACCGCCGTCAGTGCCGTGAGGCGTGTGGATGGTCGGAGGCGGAGCCTGTCCCAGGTGAGGAAACGCTGGCAGGATATCCGGTGCTGGACGCGGAGGATTGCACGGCTCCTGCTGGGGGACTCACCTGAGAGCCACAAGAACCGCGGCCGCCGCCGTCTGACCCACCTCCACAGGCGTGTGCTGCCGGTGGTCTTTCCAGACCTGGAGAGGCGCTTACAGGCGATGCAGCAGGCGGAAGGGGGTAGGTACATGTGCGTTTGTTGTGTGTCACCGGCATTTGTAAGGGCACAGTGGCATTAATTCACTGGCAGGGTTTAAAGGTGCTGTGCCCATCCAGTTTGCCCAAGTGTAGCGCTGCGCCCCTGCCACCCTTCCCCTCCTTGCAATGTGTTCCCTGGTCTGTGTGTAGTCACTCCTTCACAAGGTAATGTAGGCTGGCGCTTTGTCCACGAGAACAATGACTGTAGCATCATGGGTGGTGGTGGTGGGTAACAGGTTGTGGGACCTTGCCTGTGAACTGTCAAGTTCACTGCATGTGGGTTCCATGTCAGTTGGCACTGATGCTGGCTCCAGACATGGGAGTTGGTCTCTCATGTGTCATGCCTTACAGCGCGCATGTCCTATGTAGTGGCCTGTGACATGATGTGCATGAGTGTGCGCTACGCATAGTGCAGGGATGGTGACGTGTGTAGCAGTCATTCCCATTCAGTAGCATGTAGTTGCGTGCCCAATACTGTCCCCTGGGGCACCTTATCCTCAGTGTTGTTTGTGTCATCATCAACGTGGACACTCTCACTGTCTACAGCGTAGGTTGTGCTCTGTGCCATTGTCCCCTGTCACCATGTATATAGACGTGCTATTATGTACAGGTGTCCACTGTGCAGCCTGACCTGATTGTCCCTCTTCATACTCACAGTTGCCAGTGCCTGTGTGTCTTGTTATACTCATCTGAGGATGGGCACTGGTACCTCATTATTTGTACAGGCGCACCTTTGTTGTTTTGCGTCCAATCTTGCCTTTTGCCTGCCACTGTGTTTATCACCCAGACTATGAGATGTTGGTGCCACCTGTGTCTCAGCAATTAGCATCGTGTGGGGGTTGCTTGGGGCGGGCAATGCCTATGTGTCAAATCCTGATTCCTAATTGCTGGGTCTGGACAGTGTGTGATGTTACTGGACACACACGCAAGGTGCAGTGACCGAGTTATGTTGGGCATGTTTGCAGCATTACCTATGCAGCATGTGTCTCAAGTTCATGGATATTGTCCCTGGTCATAGGTATTTTCACAAACGCTGTGTGGTGCAGAGGCAGTGCAGGATTGTCCCCAGGGCCTGGGTGCTATGTCAGACTCCGTTTCCTGTCATCAGCTATTGTCTCATGCTCTCCATGGTATTTCAGTGGCATGGTGGCTCAACCAACTGTGTTTCATGCCCTACATCGGTACCTTGTTTTGCAGATGTTAGGGATCTGCCTCTTCAGGCTATGCAATGTTGACTATGTAGATTGGACTCATGTGACAGATGTGTACAGGTGTCTGATTAATTTCTGTCTCTCCACCCTGCCCACAGCATCGTCGAGGGACACAGAGGGAGACATGGACACGGACCAGGCGGAGGGACCGAGCACCAGTGGCAGCCGTGACATCGGGGCTGGCACATCGAGTGGGACAGAGGCGGAGGATAGTGTGGCCGAGGACCTGTCGACTGGCACATCAGACTACGAAGCTGACAGGTCCGAGGAGGATGTCTCAGAGTTGGCGGAGGCTGCACCAGCAGCTGACAGTGGAACAACACCTGCCACCGCCCCCTCAGTTCCCACCAACCGCCTCCCACTTGCTCGTGTCCCTTCCCAGCGTGCCCGGTCACCGCATGTCTCCTTCCTGCCAGGCACCGCACCCCCTGCCCCTGTCTCCACTGCTGCCGCCAATGCTGAGTCTATGGACATCCAGCGGCAAATGCAGGTTGGTCAGGCTGCGATCCTGAATGTCCTCCATTCCCACGGGAAAACCCTCACCAACATCGAGGCATTCTTGGAGGGCATTCATTCTTTGCAGGCTGACCAACGCAACTTGCTGAGGTCCCTAGACTCCACACTGACTGCAGCAGTGGGTCTCCTGCAGCGCGACCTCCCCCCACCTACCCCTGCCCCATCCACACTTCCCACTTCCATGCCTGTCCCACGTACACCCAGACGTCGGCATGCACCCACCACAACAGACACAGGCACCACACCAGCAGGGAAGGTCCACCGCACTCCTCCTGACACGCACACACAGGGTGAGATAGGCACACCCACTGGGTCGGGGGGCAAACGTGTGACACGCAGCCAGAGTGGGAGTCCGCATTCCACACAATCCACTCCCTCCAAATCCCCTCCCCTCAGCTCTCCTGGCCACATCTCCCCCAAGGACTCCTTCATGGCAGCTCTGTCCCTGAGCCCAACAGTTACGCCACCACGCAAGCGGTCAAGGAAGTCCTCGGTCAGGGTGGTTGAGTCTCCCCCCCTGTCTCCACCCTCCCCCGGTGGCGCTGCAACCCATCCCTCTGAACCCCCCCCCTCCTTGGGGCCTGAGGTCACTTCGGGTGCAGGGGACTCCCTGGAGGACCTTGCTAAGGTGTGTAGTGCCATCCTGGCCTCCGCCTTTGGCCATGACACACCCCCTGTGGTTGAGTCCTCCATCCCTGCACCCACAACGCCGCCCCTTTGCCCTGATGTCCCTGCGGTGCCTGTTGCTTCCCCCCCCCCCTGATGCCCTCACCAGTATGGAAGACGATGGCATTTGACTGTGCAGGCAAGGTAGGGGACACACATCCCACTGTGTCCCCCATGCAGCTGGGAATAATTGACTGCCCTATGGCCTTTGTTGACTTTGAACTGCCTTTGATCCACGGACATTGTGCTCATGCTGAATAAAGCTTATTTTTTTTTTCATTATCACACTCCTGCTATGGTGGTATTGGTGTTGGTGGGGCTGCTACATTGTTTTGGGTGGTGTTTAAGGCTTTGGGTGTGTGGGATTTGTAGTAGTGTTCTGCTCTTTGGGGCCACCCTAGGATCTGTGTGCCATCACAAGGTGTTGGCTAACTTCCTTAGGTCATGTCAGCAGTTACTGCATGGTTCAATTGTCCCAGGGTGTATTCCTTCCTCTGTGTACCCAGTTTCTTCCCTGCAGGGTGTTCCCAATGTTTAGCGCAGAGCTGTGTGTACATGAGCTGTGTGTGTGACGGAGCCCTTCTACTTTGGCCATGCATGCATGGCCATGTCTCCACCTGCAACAATCGTGGCATCCTTGGTGATCACTGTACTTGTGTGTGGAGTCAGTTGACATGAGTTCATGGGGACATGTTCCCTTGTAGGCAGTATGGATGTGGGTAATTGTGGCATCACACACATGTGTTACACCCCTCCTGGGTGTGGACACTGCTGGGAGGACTCTGCACCCACCCCTCCTGGGTCTGGACACTGCTGGGAGGACTCTGCACACACCCCTCCTGTCTCTGGGCACTGCTGGGAGGACTCTGCACCCACCCCTCCTGGGTCTGGACACTGCTGGGAGGACTCTGCACACACCCCTCCTGGGTCTGGACACTGCTGGGAGGACTCTGCACACACCCCTCCTGTCTCAGGGCACTGCTGGGAGGTCTCTGCACCCACCCCTCCTGTCTCTGGGCACTGCTGGGAGGACTCACCACCCACCCCTCCTGTCTCAGGGCACTGCTGGGAGGTCTCTGCACCCACCCCTCCTGGGTCTGGACACTGCTGGGAGGACTCTGCACACACCCCTCCTGTCTCTGGGCACTGCTGGGAGGACTCACCACCCACCCCTCCTGGGTCTGGACACTGCTGGGAGGACTCTGCACCCACCCCTCCTGTCTCTGGGCACTGCTGGGAGGACTCACCACCCACCCCTCCTGTCTCAGGGCACTGCTGGGAGGTCTCTGCACCCACCCCTCCTGGGTCTGGACACTGCTGGGAGGACTCTGCACACACCCCTCCTGGGTCTGGACACTGCTGGGAGGACTCTGCACACACCCCTCCTGTCTCTGGGCACTGCTGGGAGGACTCTGCACCCACCCCTCCTGGGTCTGGACACTGCTGGGAGGACTCTTCACCCACCCCTCCTGTGTCAGGGCACTGCTGGGAGGACTCTGCACCCACCCCTCCTGTGTCAGGGCACTGCTGGGAGGACTCTGCACACACCCCTCCTGTCTCTGGGCACTGCTGGGAGGACTCTGCACCCACCCCTCCTGGGTCTGGACACTGCTGGGAGGACTCTGCACCCACCCCTCCTGTGTCAGGGCACTGCTGGGAGGACTCTGCACCCACCCCTCCTGTGTCAGGGCACTGCTGGGAGGACTCTGCACCCACCCCTCCTGTGTCAGGGCACTGCTGGGAGGACTCCACACCCACCCCTCCTGTCTCAGGGCACTGCTGGGAGGTCTCTGCACCCACCCATCCTGTCTCAGGGCACTGCTGGGAGGACTCCACACCCACCCCTCCTGTGTCTGGGCACTGCTGGGAGGACTCTGCACCCACCCCTCCTGTGTCAGGGCACTGCTGGGAGTGATGGGCACCCACCCCTCCTGTCTCAGGGCACTGCTGGGAGGACTCCACACCCACCACTCCTGTCTCAGGGCACTGCTGGGTGGACTCTGCACACACACCTCCGATTTCTGGATATGTGCGCTTGGCACATACACGGTGGGGTTACGCACACTGCATTAGAGGTGAGGGTACGAGTCTACTGACACTGGTGTGGTGGGGGTACGCTCCGTACGTCCGCGGGTGTGGGTACGGGTCGTACTTACACTGTTGGGCAGGGGGGTACGCTCCTTGCATTCGTGGGTGGGGGTTCGAGTCGTACTTACACTGTTGGCATGGGGGGTACGCTCCATGCATACGCGGGTGGGGGTACGGGTCGTACTTACACTGTTGGCATGGGGGGTACGCTCCATGCATACGCGGGTGGGGGTACGGGTCGTACTTACACTGTTGGGCAGGGGGGTACGCTCCTTGCATTCGCGGGTGGGGGTACGGGTCGTACTTACACTGTTGGGCTGGGGGTACGCTCCGTACGTCCGCGGGTGGGGGTACGGGTCGTACTTACACTGTTGGGCAGGGGGGTACGCTCCTTGCATTCGTGGGTGGGGGTTCGAGTCGTACTTACACTGTTGGCATGGGGGGTACGCTCCTTGCATACGCGGGTGGGGGTACGGGTCGTACTTACACTGTTGGCATGGGGGGTACGCTCCATGCATACGCGGGTGGGGGTACGGGTCGTACTTACACTGTTGGGCAGGGGGGTACGCTCCTTGCATTCGCGGGTGGGGGTACGGGTCGTACTTACACTGTTGGGCTGGGGGTACGCTCCGTACGTCCGCGGGTGGGGGTACGGGTCGTACTTACACTGTTGGGCAGGGGGTACGCTCCTTGCATTCGTGGGTGGGGGTTCGAGTCGTACTTACACTGTTGGCATGGGGGGTACGCTCCATGCATACGCGGGTGGGGGTACGGGTCGTACTTACACTGTTGGCATGGGGGGTACGCTCCATGCATACGCGGGTGGGGGTACGGGTCGTACTTACACTGTTGGGCAGGGGGGTACGCTCCTTGCATTCGCGGGTGGGGGTACGGGTCGTACTTACACTGTTGGGCTGGGGGTACGCTCCGTACGTCCGCGGGTGGGGGTACGGGTCGTACTTACACTGTTGGGCTGGGGGTACGCTCCGTGCGTCCGCGGGTGGGGGTACGGGTCGTACTTACACTGTTGGGCTGGGGGTACGCTCCGTACGTCCGCGGGTGGGGGTACGGGTCGTACTTACACTGTTGGGCTGGGGGTACGCTCCGTACGTCCGCGGGTGGGGGTACGGGTCGTACTTACACTGTTGGGCTGGGGGTACGCTCCGTACGTCCGCGGGTGGGGGTACGTGTCGTACTTACACTGTTGGGCTGGGGGTACGCTCCGTACGTCCGCGGGTGGGGGTACGGGTCGTACTTGCACTGTTGGGCTGGGGGGTACGCTCCTTGCATACGGGGTGGGGGTAGGGTCCGTACATATCCGTCCCCACGCTATGTGATGTTTGTGCGGCCCGTACCCAGGCCTTTGCCACGTGGGTGCGATCCGTCCCGCCATTGTTGGGGTGACGTGTGTGGGCGTGGTCCGACTCGTACCCACGCTCTTCAGGCGTGGGTACGGGACGTACCTGTCTGGTTGTGTTGCCGGTTCGCGTGGTGACGGACTTCCGTTGTGGCGGTCGCTGGATTATCAGGACACGCCCCCACCCCCTCGTGGTGACCAGGGCATGGGAGTCAGGTATGTCCAGGCCATGTGTAGTGTGTCACTCATGTGGTTGTTTTGTGGCCTGCCCTGGTCGTGCCACCCCCACCCCACCCCACTTTCCCCCCTCCCTTAGTTATTCTGACCTTCTGCGGCGTCTGCGTCGTAACCTGTAGAGGAGGTGGACTGCTATGAGGGCAGGGATGACTCGTAGGTTCGGGTCCATGTCTGTCCGTCGCGTACTGGTACTCCTTGCTCGCGTCGTCCTGTCGCGTACGGGTCCTCCTTGATCGCGTCGTCCTGTCGCGTACGGGTCCTCCTTGGTGGCGTCGTCCTGTGTGTCCGTCACGTACTGGTCCTCCTTGTTCGCGTCGCCGTCTGTCCGTCGCGTACTGGTGGTCCTTGTTCGCGTCGTCCTGATTTCCCGGCAGTTTTTGGCTGCCGCAAAATATTCACCGTGCGGGGTGACGTCGGTGCGAATCGTGATTCCTGGGTCGTGAATGGCTGGCTGCGTGCGTCCCGACGTCAGGTCGGCGCTTTCCCGGATCGCATTGGTAGGTGTTTTTTGTTCGGTCGGTCTTTTTTACGATTCGTACGGTAATGGTGTACCCGTGCGAATCGTAATTCCATGTTTGTATATTTTGACGACCGGGTACGCGTCGGACGGAGAATATGCTCCGTCCGACGGTTCGTACCCGGTTTTTACCGGATTGTGATCGGCACCAGAGTGTCTTGATCACATCGTGTGATCAAGACACTCTGTGTGTCGAAACGCGTAGCGATTGTTTGGAATAAATACCTGTGGATGTAATGGACTCCTGAGTGTGCATCGTTATGCGAAGGAACTTTTTGATACTTATTTACCGGCTTGGGTTTCTGCCGGTCGACGCATCACCTGGTGAAGGGACTGATCTCGGAAGGACCCGTATTTCTCTTGGTATATATATATATATATATATATATATATATATATATATATAATCTACTGGCGGTCGCCAGTAGATAGTTATAGTTAGGACCGTGTTTCCATAGGAAATCCGCAACATTCTATTTGGAATAACTTTGGCGCCGGTTGACGAATCCTCGCAAAATTCTCAAAATAGGTGGGGTGCTCTGCTCCGCTCCTACCCTGAAAGTCTCGGGGGGATTCGTCAAGCGGGGGCTGAGAAAAAGTGGGGGTCCCAAAACGTGTTTTCCCCATGCATTTTTCCATAGGACCTTCAGTCCGAGCTACAGCCCGAACGGCTGAACAGAATTGCTTGAAATTTGGCAGAGAGGTAGCCCTCAGGTCAGGGATGTGCCTTTTGAAGGTCTTGTGTAAATCTGTTCAGTATTTCCTGAGAAAATAGCATTTGAATCAATATATATATCTATGGGCGCGCTCGGAGCACGTACCGTAAGCTTACCGTACGCGCACGCCACCGTGCACGAGCGCGATTCTGATTGGTTGTTAGATCTCAGTAAACATTCGAATCGGTCGAAACCAGGAAGTGTCGGCCGCCATTTTGTCTCTCGCAGTCTGAGGGGGTGAAAAACAAATGTGGAGAACGTGAAAAGGGGGCAGGGTGGACAGTTCCTGACCCCCTAGCCTTGGTCAGGGGGTCCCAGAAGGACCCCCAAGGGCAAAAATTAATTTTAATTTTTTTTCGAAAAATCGCCGAATGCACGTAGCGTACGCGCACGGCGTAAACGGAGAAATTCCGCGAGGGAAAATTCCGCGAACTTCGCGTAACTATTACGCGTACCGTGCGCGCACGGCAAAAAAAAAATGTCAAAAAGGAAAGCTTAAAAAAAATTAAAAAAATGTGAGGTAAGGTTGGCTCTTAAAAGAGCCGTTGGGTTAATACAGGGATGGAGGAAAGGAAGAATGGGAATATTATGAGCGTCTACAAACGTGCTGGTCTATCTTATTGTTAATAAGGGAAACACTGGTCTCCCCAAAAACAATAAGACCACAACACGTTGTACACCTCATTGAAACCCTCCGAAATCGAGGGTTAATGTCCAGAGGAGCAGAAGAAGGTGATGCTCCCACCTCAGAGGAAGGGCTCAGCTGAGCTGCCGATGATGTACTCGGCTGAGGTTGGGCTCCGGTGACTTACTGAAGAGTTTTCTCCAGTATGTCGAGCAAAGGTCCTGGGATGTTTATCCCTAAGGTGTCTCATCATAGAGTGATTTCCAAAGGAATACTTCTTCCTTGGATCTCCTCTAGATAAAACACGGTCACAAAGTGTGCAAGTGACCAATGGAGCATTGACCTTTTTCTGCCCCTTTGGAAAAGTAAAATACTCCCACACAAAAGAATCCTTTTGTTTCCTCCTTCTCTGTCTGATGATGGTGCTGCTAGGCTCACTCTCAGAAGAGGTCTGCTGCTCTGCCATTGTATCTCAATGTCAATTCAGCTCCTTCTCCTAGGGGATCTCAAGCAGTAATGAGGGGAATGGGTGTGGTGTGGGAAGTTTCTGGAACTGAAAGTAGTTTCAACCAATGAAAAGTGTTCTTTGTGGATCACATGACCTACCGTGCGCGCTCCGTAAGCTTACGGTACGCGCTCGTAAACAAGTACGCATGCGCAAAGGTGACGCTTACGGAGAGCTTACGGAGCGCGTACGTAAGACGCACTCGCGCATGCGCATTACACGCCCCCGCGTAACCGCGACGTTGCTTCCGCGCAACGTGCATGCGTGTACGCGTACGTCACGTATCACGTAAGCGCACCGTACTTATGACGTACGGAGCGCGTAGCGTCAGCTTACCGTACGCGCACGGAAAAAAATGCAAAAAAAAAAAAATTAACCATTCCATAATGCAGGATATAGTACATATATTATTTTATACGTAGGTTTACCAAAAATCTCAAAAAACAAATTGCATTTAAAAAACCGTACAAATTCACTGAAAAAACCATAGGTTTCACACACGTTATAGTTAGGAATTAGCATTTAAAAAACCTTGCAAATTCACTGAAAAAACCATAGGTTTCACACATGTTATAGTTAGCTGGACATTTCACTCACTAGTTAGTGCAGGCAACTATAACTCACGCGACCGCAATCCTCAGTTGATGCTAATACTGTATCTTTAGCTATACATATATTACAAATATTTATTTTTCATAAAGACACATATGCATCAGTGATGTAATATTTGACATCATCAGCAGAGGATTACGGTCGCGTGAGTTATAGTTGCCTGCACTAACTATAACGGGGGAATTTCATTGTTTTTTTACGAGTGAAATGTCCAGCTAACTATAACATGTGTGAAACCTATGGTTTTTTCAGTGAATATATATATATATATATATATATATATAAATATAGTTATTTGAAAAAAACAAAGGTTACAGGGACATTATATTTAGGATCAAATTTGACTAGTTCAAAACCAGAGAAATTCAGCAGTTATAGATAGTTGAACTATGAGACTTTCTATGGGTTTGTGAGTGGGTGTGTGAGTAGTTCTGTTAATTATATCATCAGTGATGTTGTTTGAGATACCATCAGTGATATCACTGACATATCATGAGTGATGTCATGGTGTATGTTATAGTTTAACCTTTTGAGACAGGCGCAATTCATATAATCAGATTCATTCAGACTATGCAGTACAATGAACACAGAAATACTTATGTCTCATCTTTTGGGTTTATTCTGGCTTTTTATTTTTGCTGCTAGACCTCCTTTAGCCAACACATGTTTTGTCCTCTCGGGAAAGTATCCCTATGACTACATCAAGGCTAAAAACAATACAAATAACCATCATTGCAGTACATTGAATATGTAAACTCCATACAGAAGTTCACAATACCTAATATATACAATAATTCATCTCAATAGTATTACACCTTGCATGTTTTAACAGTTTGAGCTCATGAGATGGAGACCCATGCACACCACTCATTTACTCTTTCACAAACGTTCCACATTTCTTACTCAAAATAGTTGAAAAGCAGTTCTGAGGAGACCTAAATCATGCCATCTCACTTGATATGCTGTGTTGGTGAGAAATTATCCATTTATCATGGCATGAGTAGTTATCAAATTCCTAGATGGCAACAAAGCACCTTCAATTGAGAGCATGCACAGCTATTCCTATATCCCATTGATGTGCGTGGCAAGACATGTGTCCTAAATAGTGAGAACTGATTGCACACCAGAATTATATAGAGTTCATGGTGAAAGATATCATCATTTGGCAACAGTGCCATATACAGGCACATTGATTGAGAAGTTCCAGCTTGGACTGTCATGCCGAGATGGAGGTATGCAGTTTCACTTATGTTAAATTTTTGTTTAATCTACATTCTGGTTCTTGCTCATATTGCTCCATTACCAACTACTATTTCCATTCCTTCTCTTACCATAGGATGGACCCCAGAGTAATTTTGGACATTCTAGGTAAATGTAAATGTAAATGTAGTTGAGCTTATATAGCGCACAGCTACCCGCTGTGGGTTTCCCGGCGCTTGCTTAGGGAACCCGTCCTGGTATTCCCCTGTGAGATAGCAGGGTATCCACAAGGTGAAAGTCAGGCATCCCGCCGCGAGGGGCCGTTGTGGAGATTAAGCAAGCTATTGCCCAGAGTCGCAGAGTGTGAACCCGTGAGTCGAGGAGGCACCGGGGCGAGAATTATCGAGTCCGTGGAATTTTTAGCCCAAGAACCGCCGAGGCGGGGAATTGAACCCTGGTCCAGGACCGATCTCAGCTTCCGGGTCTGCCACCTCTAACCCCTGAGCCACACTTCTCTACCCTATAGGTACCCTTATACTTATATATTATGGTTGGTGCCTAAATTTGTTTTTACTATTTAGGGTGCCTGTGTGGCTCTGTGACTGGGTGTGTGAGTTCCTTTGTGGTTCTGTGGCTGGGTCTGTGAGGGACACAATTCCGGTCTGTGAGTGGCTGTTGTGGTCTGTGAGTGGGTGTGTGACTACCTCTTTGTGTCTGTGAGTGGGTGTGTGAATTGTGCAATGGGTCTCTAAGTGGGTGTATGTGTGCCTGTGTGGGTCTGTGAGTGAGTGTAAGAGTGCCTGTGTGGGCCTGTAACTGGGTTGTTAAAAGGCGCTATGGGACTGGGAGTAGGTGTGTGAGTGACTGTGTGGGTCTGTGTGGGTGTGTGAGTGCCTGTGTGGGTCTGTGTCTGGGTTTGTGAGTGGTGCAATGGGTCTGTCAGTGGCTGTGTGGGTGTGTGAGTAGGTGTATGAGTGCCTGTGTTTGTCTGTGAGTGAATGTTTGAGTGCCTGTGTGTATCTGTGAGGAGATTTGTGAGCGATGCTATAGATTTTGGGCATTTGCATACTTAGGGTATTTAAAAGGGTGATCCATGGACTCTGCTCTCACCAGGAGATGACAAGAAAGAAACCACTCTTCACAGTCATTACAGATCAGAGTGCACTCCATTAGATCAATGATGCATTCACCTTCATTATGGATCTCAGATTCTTTTTGAATGTGGAATACAAGACGTTTGATTTGCCTTCATCAAGCCTAAAAAGTTATGAATGTTTGTGTTTTGCTGAAGTAGAGCTTCAGCTGGGTCACCAGATAGGTTTATATTTGCAAGGGCTTGCCTTTTAGATTTAGTTCTGTTAAATGCGAACCTGGGCCAGACTAGAACCACATTTTTTCCTAACTGCAGTACTTTCATCCGGGTACTTAGTATGTGCTTCCTCTTGACTCTCAAACAAAAACAGATTGCCGGCGCCATATAGAACAAGCATAGCAGCTCCTTTAATAAACCCATCACGCCAGTGCTACAGATTTATGATGCTAAAGCAGTGGGCGCCATCCTATATGGTTCGAAACAGTGGGGTTTTCTGACAAAATCTGAGAATTTGTTTCTAAGAAGCTTAGCTCACCTCTCAGTTAGTACACCACTGAAACCCATGATGTAGGATATGGGTAGGGCCGTATTATTCGACTAAGCTAGGCTCCACCGTCTGCTTTTTTGGGGAAGGTTATGATCTCAATCGGAATTGGGCCAGCATGCTATGGCTCTAAACGATGTGATGGAGGCAGACAAATTAACAAAATAGATTGGCTTAGACAAATCAAAAAGCTACGAACAGTCATTGGCCTGACAATCTTATGGGAAAATCCATCATCCAAATTGATTCTCTCAGCAGCAACACTGAAGAAACAATACTGGCTGTTGGCTAGACAAAGCATGGCTGAATTGACAGTTCCTCCCTGATGGGGACATTCTTCAATTTGAAGAGTTCTAGCTTTCTGGAACGCTATTATGATGCTATTACAGTCCCTCTGGACAGGAAATTATATTTCCAGTTCAGGGTTAGTACAATGCCCTCAAATCATTTACTAAGAAATAGGCCCCAGATGCTGATGTTTGTGCCCTACTTGTAAGATCCCTGTAAAATCTATTTGCCATGTTGCGTTTGCATGCCCAGGATACGCTAGCCCCCATCAGAAATGGATCAAACCACTTTGTAGGCAGTTGGGGACTCGAAGCTGTTGTACTGCTCTCAGGATTCTTAGATCAGACCCTAAATTAACTTATGCATGTGTAGCTGCTGAATCTCTCATGTGAACATGGACCATTAGAGCTAGACTACGTACTGTATCAGAGTGACAACTGAATTTTATTACTACTGCAAATAATGCATACCAGGGAATTGCACTGTGAAGCTCATATTGCTGATAGATGTGTCTTTTTCTATTAATTTATAGATCAAAGTGTGCTTTTTGGCAGGCCCTATTTATTGGCTGGACATAAAGTTTTAGCACTTTTGTCTAAATGAAATGTTGCATTGTATATATTATCTGAACACATTCGCCTGATGTTTATTTTGTAATTTTATCTTCTTATTTTAAACTCAAATATTTGTCTTTGTAACTGGCTGAGGAGATATTATACTCCCTCTTTTTACCACTTTTCATCTTGTTAACAAATAACTGGTAAGCATGTTGTGTCACCACTCATTACATTTCCACATGTATTAGCAGCCTAAAATAATAAGCTTGTTTAGGATTTATGCATTTCTTAATTTCTAGTCCCATGACCCCATTGCAACTAACTGTTTCATGTTCTCATACTGCAATAAGAAGTAAGGAAACCATAGTTGGGGTAAAGAAGCGGGCACTTGCACTAATGAGGTTTGAAGCACTCACTCGTCAATGCTGCATTGCTACGGCTTTCACACTAGAATGCGATTGATATAAAAACCATCACCGTATGTTTTTTTTATATATTGTATTTTTTTATCTGCATTTATGGCAGAAATTATAGAAATAAAGCTTATGGAATTGAAAATTTGCATGCCATATACCCAGGGCTTGTACTTCAAATGCTACTAGTGGGCTGCTGCACTGATTGTGCCAGCCACAGAAGTAGCCTTTCCAACCTGTCTCAGGCCTGCGACTGCAGTGCTTGTGTGTTAAGTTTACTGCCACTTCGACTTGGCATTTAAAACTAATTGCCAAGCCTTAAACTCCCATTTCATTGCATATAAGTCACCCCTAAGGTAGGCCTGAAGTAATCCTAAGGGCAGGGTGCTATGTAAGTAAAAGGAAAGACATGTACCTTTATGTTTTGCATATCCTGGTAATGACAAACATCCTATTTAGTTTTTCATTACTGTGAGGCCTATCACTCTCTTCGGCAAGGATTGGGAATTCCTCAATATACTTTTAAGTGGTAATTCCTGATCAGAGAGGAATAGCTTTTTCATTAATCATATGCTTGGAATGGTAATGATAAATCCTCCTTACTGGTGAAGTCGGATGTAAGTTTACTGTTTTAATAATGCCACTTTTAAAAAGTGGACATCTCTCTGCACCTACTGTTCTGTGTGCCTGACAGCCTGTCTACAATACATACTAGGGTTGGGTGATAGCTACCCTTGAAGGACTGGGTTATTCTTAAGACCCAGCGGTGCCAGGGAACAACACCTGAAACCTTCGTGGGTTACCTGTTCTGGCGTACCAAACACAGAGACACGGGATACTTCCAGCGACGTCAGAGATCAGCGTTTATTTACTGCAGGGATACAGAGGTCACAAGAAGTACACAACGTGTAGGTTCTCGGAGACTGCTTCAAATTCGTAGAAGTGGGTCGCTCCTTTTATACACGTTTTTGCCATAGCACAGTATGGCGAACAAAGGTTACAACTCGGTTCCCACAATAAACTTCAAAAGGGTCGCATTCATGTTTCAGGAGGCCGGAACATAATTACAACAGTCCTGTCAGTTCCCAACTGTAAAAACATATTCCCTCCACAATAAACACATTTCCTCCCAACCATAAAAGCATTAAGGAAGGACGAAAAACAGAATGCGGGGAAAGAACGAGGATGCACAACAGGTTAGAAAAGAGTGTTAGGGGCAATAAAGGAAACTCGATAGAGGGGTCAAAGACCTCGTGTCTAATGTATACGTGACTGGAACAATAGACCGGAGCGGCAAGATGAGCCTCAAGCAGGGCCATCTGCCTTAGTCGTGTCATTTCCCTCATCGTAAAAGTCACCTCAAAGGAACGCGTGTCCTCCGTGTAAGCTTGAAAGTTCCAGGGTCATGAAGCGGACAAGAAGCCCGTTCGCTGGCTACCTGAGGGCAAGAAACAAAATGGACGCTGTATCTAAAATGGAACCCGAGGGTTCGAATGAACGAAACCCGAAAATGAGGCGAACCATACGTGGCTGTATAGCGAAACTTCGTACACCCACTATACTCGTCATTTGCGGTTCATAGATACCAAACTCATCCATATTCGTCACCACTCAAAAAGTGCCGTCCCGTCTCACACGGAACCTCAGACGCTCCTTTTGCCCTCATGTAGGCAAGCACTAGTCAAGATCGGAATCTATATCAATATTCATCAGATCGTTCAGATGCTGCTGGAACATCATTCTGCTCATCAATGTCTCCTTGGTAACAGATGGCCGCCTTATACACGTCGTAGCGCATAGGCCACATAAGGCAGGACCACACTGCACACAAAGACAACACGTGAACAGAAACGCTACAACAGCCCCTACGATCATTAGAATCTTCCAACCCCAGGTTGACATCAGGCCCCAAAACCATCCTAGGAGCGTCCAATTACCTTCGTCCACGTGTATGGACTCGGAAATCTTGTGCAACTTCGAGATGGCTTGATAAACAGTTGGAGCATTGTCGGGAATAAAAATGCAACAACTCGAATGGATAATTTTACACACACCCCCTCTATCTGCAAGAACAACGTCTAGAACCATACGGTTCTGCAACGTCATGAGTCTATCCGCCTGTAGTTCAGCTGTTAGATTACCAAGGGCATTTGCAGTAATGTTAGCAGTCGATTCTACCACACGGGTCAACTGTCTTAGGTTCCTACTATTAACCATAGGTCCCCAAAACGGCAAGAAACCCTTAAAGAAGTCTCCTGCTTCTTGACCAGCAGTATCCTCTTTGCTAATGACGCCTCTCACAACTCTAGTTTTGTGGTAGTCCGAGGCAACTGTGAAGGTCGGAGGTAAAAGATTCGCAATATAACAGGTACCCGAAAAGTCGCGGGGTAACCATGTATATGCGCGTTCATAACACACAAAATAGGTGCCCTTAGCAGTCAGAAAAACAGGGGAGGAGAGCATCGGTAGGACGTACGTTTCAGTGCAAGCACTGTTCCCAAGTTGTGCTCTTGGATTTCGACCCAAACCCTGCAAGCAGAAATTACCAAGGTGCGGTACAATCCATATCGGGGACGAGCTCTTAAGCTGTCTATCACCCACTGATGTACTATACTCAGTCTCACTCAGATCCTTATAGGCCTGCACTTCTTCGTCTGGAATGAGTGATGCATCGAAAACATCTCTGTCCAGATCTGCTATGGCTATCGCCAAAGGCTTGTGGTACGGCCCAGGACCGAAGTTGACAGATCGTGGCTCTCGACTGGGGTAGGAATCTAGTGCACTGCGGAACATAGTTTGGAATGCTCGAGCTGAACCCTGGGAACTGTATGGGAGGACCAGATACGGAATACCCCTATCCATGGTGTGTGGCATTAACCCACATACCCAACAATTGGTAGTATTCACCACCAACTGATGCTGATGTAGGAGTTGAACAAAGGAATTATTCATGAATTCCGCACGTCTAACCTGCTCATGTTGAGGCAAAGGATGAAAGGAATGTGGGGAGACAGTGGTGAGGGAACTTAGGTTAAGAGAAGAGGTAGGTGAAACAGAAGGCAAGAACAACGATACTCCGAAATACACTCCACCCACCAATAACATAGATACAGTTAGGAACAATAGAAACACCTGAAACAAAAAACATTTTGTTTGCACAACCCTCCATAACTCTGATCTCTGTGCCAACACCCTTTCTTCTTCCACCAGCTTAGAGAATGCCATCCTCTACAAACCGTCCGTGACGTACTTGACGCACTTCGTTCTGAGTAGCGATTATCAATCCCCAGGAGTTCCCAGGAATCGACAAAAGTAACCAACCTAACGTCGGAGACCTGCTAAGCAGAAAGAAGTACCCGCACGGCCCTACGGTAACCCGGATGGCGAGGTTTCCTTGAGACGTTCAAAGTTATTACAAGTCTCTTAGCAGTGGAAAGCACAAAAACTCAAAAAGAAAGGATGTAATTGTCCATAATGTTCGTAACGTTAAAACCACTATACTGTTAATTTTTATTAGTCCTTGAACGAAGAAAGTATCGACTTCTTCCAGGTCGAGTTTGCTCTACGAACAATTGTTCAGCTGGCACGACAGTGTTCAATGAAGTGGATGACGAGTCGGACCTTGGGTTCTCTGCTACTAATGACTCCACCTGTGGACTCGGCAAAGACGAATCCTCTTCCACAAGTTGGGCGTCGCTGAATGGCACAAAACGCGGAGGAGTCTCAGTTTCTCCGGCCAAAATCCCAGTTCTCACCCAACCGTCGGTTGGTAAGGGGATCGGTACCTTCTTTGTGTGACTGGCATGGACCCAATTTTTCCGGCCCTCCAGTCGAACCGCTGTCCTCGTCGTCAACAAGACTAGGTGGGGTCCAACAAATCTGGGCTCCAAGTTACGCTTCCGACCGAAGTTTCGGGTGACCACCCAATCTCCTGGCCGGAGCTGATGTCCAGGACCCTCTGTCTGCGCTGGTAGAGCTGCAAAGACCTGTTGATGAATTAATCGTAGTTTAGTGGTCAAATCATACAAGTAATCGATCAACATTGGATATTCAAGACTATCAAAAGCCCTAGGTCTCGGGACTCCCCAAATATTTGCAGGGCGACCGAACACAATCTCATATGGGCTGAGCCCTACTCGAGAGTGTGCAGTTGCTCTGGTCGATAGGAGAGCCAGAGGCAAGGCATCAGGCCATGACAGACCAAACGTAGCTTGAATCTTAGCGAGTTTCAGTTTCAGGGTACCATTGTACCCTTCGACCAAACCCGCTGCCTGAGGATGGTTGGCACTGTGGAATTTCTGTCGTATTCCAAGGCCTTTACACACACTCTGCATTACACTTCCCACAAACTCACTTCCATTATCCGACCACACAATCCGCGGCATTCCATACCTAGGAAAATACTCCTTCAGCAGGATTTTTGCTGTTGACAGGGCAGTATTATCCTTAAGAGGATAGGCCTCAATCCATCTGGAGAACGCGCAAACCACAACTAAAACATACTTCAGATTATTGCATCTCTCCATATGGATAAAGTCCAGCTGGATAACCTCAAAGGGACAGGCAGGAGGAGCGAAATGACCAGGTGGAGTGGGGGTACCTTTTCCGGGATTGTGCATCAAGCACACCATACAATTTTTAACCACTCTTTCGGCACACTTAGCGATACCATCATTCCTCCATACAGGAGACAAAAACTTGCATATCCCTTTCGCACTAATATGTGACAACCCATGGGCCATCGTCACAACAGCTAATACATACGCGTCTGGTAACATCCACCTCTGACATTCCGTCAGGTCAACCCAACATCCATGCATATCCAATTTCCCTGTACTTTCTTTCCACTTGGTCTTTTCAGCTTCAGTAGCTTCGTTCTGAATTTCTTTCACACTTTCAACAGTATTTTCACACATACTAGTCTCCGTCGGCCACCTTACTGAACTCGTGACATACATTCGAGTCGCAAGATTCTTAGCCGTTTCCTTAGCAATCTCATCCGCAAATGCATTACCACGACCAACATCATCCGTCACTTTCCGATGTGCACTACATTTGACGATCGCCACTTGTTTAGGCAACGTAAGTGCATCCAGAAGATCATTCACGAGATGCCCGTGCTGGATCTTTGTACCATGCGATGTCATAAATCCTCTTTCTCTCCACAATCTTCCAAAGTTATGCGCAACACCAAACGCATACTGACTGTCGGTAAACACATTCACTCGCTTTCCCTTCGACAGAACACACGCTCTTGTTAATGCAATTAATTCTGCTGCTTGTGCTGAATTCTGGTTCAATCTTGCAGTTTCCACAATCGTGCTTAATGTCACCACAGCATACGCAGTCGTCACATCGCCATTCGGCAATTTGAAGCAAGAGCCATCCACATACAAAGTACCATCAGGGTCTGACAAGGGGGTGTTTTTCAGGTCCACACGACCTTTTGTTTCTTCCTCAGTCCGTAAATAACAATCATGGGGCAGCACATCATCTGATCCTATATTAATCGGCAACAATGTCGCCGGATTCAGTACATTACAATGCTTAATCTGTATATGACTTGCCAAAAGGGTCAGCTCGTACCCGGACAACCTTGCACTCGTCAGATGTTGAGTCTTTGTCCGATTCAAGAGCGTATCAACTGCATGCGGAACCATTACTATGAGCATATTGTCCATGACCAGACCTGCGGACTGCCGAATAGACGCCGCAGCTGCCGCTGTCGCCCTCAAGCAACTTGGCAACGCTCTAGCCACCGGGTCTAAGGTCGAGGAAAAATATGCACACGGACGCTGCTTATCACCAAATTGTTGCGTTAGAACACTCAACGCACAACCGTCCCTCTCATGGACGTATAATGTGAAAGGCTTGCTGTAATCAGGAGTACCTAACACAGGAGCCGAACACAGCGCATCACGTAGTTCAGTGAAACTTTTCTGGCATTCCTCCGTCCAAGGCAAAGGGGTTGAAACGTCCTTGCACGTGAGGGCTACCAATGGCTTCGCTAACAGTGAAAAGTTCGGGATCCACTGTCTGCAGTATGACGTGATACCTAAAAAGGCACGCACATCTCTCTGAGTTGCTGGCACAGGCATTCGAGCAATTGCTGCAATTCGTTCAGGGGTCAACCTTCTTCCCGCCTTTGACAATAAGTGACCGAGATAGGTAACTTCTTGACAACAATATTGTAGTTTAGAAGGAGACACTTTATGATGTAAAGCACAGAGATGCTGTAACAAAGACACTGTAGCGGCTCTACAGAGCTGCTCAGTGTCAGCAGCAACCAACAGATCATCAACGTACTGAATCAAGGCTGCACCAGCCGGTAACACAAATGCATCAAGCTGACTTTTAAGAGCTTGGCTGTAGATGGATGGACTCTCACAGTAGCCCTGTGGAGCGCGTTTGAATCTGAAGCTACGACCACCTAATGAGAAACCAAACAAATCTCTGCTTTCCTCAGCAATCGGAATGCTAAAGAACGCATTCTTCAGATCGATCACCGAGAACCATGATGCAGTGGCTGGAATCAGAGTCAGTAAAGCTGTAATGTCTGGCACCACAGGAAACTGCGGAACAACGACTTTATTTACCTCCCGTAAGTCGATAACTAGACGATACACGGGAGGCTTGGAGGGATCCGTTCGTTTCAGAATAGGCAACACGGGACTATTGCACACATTACCTCGTGTCTCCTCAATAACATCTTTGCCGATCAGATCGTAAATGATTGCTAACAGTGCCCTTTCACCATCAAGGGAAATACGGTACTGAGGTATACGCGGCAAACGCGCACCAACTTTTAGTTGGACAACATAAGGTGGTATATCCAACAGGCCCACGTCATTGGGACCTGTCGCCCACAAGGAGTCTGGGAGAGATCTCAATTCCGATGGGAACTTATCGATCGATAAATACATAGGGGAAATCACGCTCTTACCCAAAGTAAGCTCCACACCCGCAGGAGAACAGTACAAAGTCGCATGTAACCTTTTCAACAAATCTAAACCCAAAAGATTCTCACCACAACCAGTAGTCAAAATCAAAGGAGCTTCCAGCTCATGAGACCCAATTGTAAGGGGCAAAGGGCTAGAAACTGGATTGCTAACGGGGGCGCCAGAAAATCCAACGGAAACATTCGTTAAGCCAGACAAAGGCGCGCCAGGGAGTTTTGAATGCATGATGGAACTTTTTGCTGCACCAGTGTCCAACAGAAAAGGCTCAACAACGCCCATAGTGGCTACTGCAACATAAGGCCCTCTCTGATCTACCGGTACTGATACTTCTCCCTTCCTTTGTCTATGGCTGTCCTAGTAGATACCATCCGCATCAACATCATACTCAACATAGCAATCATCCACATGATACTGTGTAGACCGACCGGACGATTGTTCGCGCCGATCGAAACAATTTTGCGAATCCGAAGACATCGCAAAGCGTTCGGCCTGATTCTGGGAAACTCCGCGACCTCTACCACGAGAGACCTGTTGCGGACCGCTACGTCCTCCCCGAGCCGATACGCCATTGGTCCTATCACGGAGAACCGGACAATCAAACTTCAGATGGCCTTCCCCACGACAGTACGCGCACTGATTATATCCCAGCACAAAGCGAGGCGCAGGCGAAGCATTGCGCGGCTGTGGTCTAGAGAACTGTGATTGCGATCTATTCGGCTGCTGTGTATCACTGAAATTCGAACGCGGTGGATAGGCTTGCTGCAACAAGACCTTAGTTTTGAGATCCTTAGTTTTCTTTTCTGCACGCTCACTTTCCTCTTTTTCTCTATTTTCGTAATATTGGGCCGTAGCCAATATTTGGGCAGTGGTAGAAACAGCCCACGCACTCTCAGAATTCTTCAACTTATTGCCAAGGTCGGGTGACAAATTTGAGACAAATTTATCAACGAACAGCTGCTGACCACCCTCGGAACCCATGTCCTGACCGCTATGATCAATAAACGCTTCCTCAAATCTTGTAAAGAAATCAGAAACACTTTCATCCCTCTTTTGCCTGCACGCCGATAATTTGTCCCAATTGACGCGCATCGCTGGCATAAGTGTTTTCATGAGGGTAATTATTCTCTGGGGCAAAGCCACAATAATCTGTTCGGGTTTAGCCCCACCAACCTGCCGGGCATCTGCCGCTGTAAGGGCAGGCCAGTCACCGCCTAACTCGGCTACGTGATTCTCGTGCCGAATTTTCGCCCAAATCGGCTGAGGCACCACATTGCCGAACAACATATCAATATCAGCTAGGTTCATAACAGTAGCATCCACCAATTGGGACAGCTCTTTATAATACCCTGCAGGATTCTTACGGGGATCAGGTAAGGATTGCTTTACTTGTAACACTTCCGATCGTTTCCAAGGGAGGTGTATCCACACTCTCTGGAAATGGCCTGGGACAGGAGGGATAGCAGCCTGATCACCTGGCATCCATACCGGGGGAACTTCCCGCATAGGATATTGACCAGGTTGTGCCATCCATTCCGCGGTCGCGTCCTTAAACAGCGCACGTGGTTGCACTGTACATCGAAGGGATAGCAAGCGTTCCAGAGCCTCTCGAACTTTGTCACCTACAATTGTACCCGTGGCAAACCGAAGTTGTAGCTCGGAAACCTCAGGTGGTATATCATCAGCTACATCATCGTCCCACTCCTCTTTCAATGACTTACACAATTCTTCGAACACAAATCGTTGCGTGGGCACATTAAACTGAGAAAACGTTTCAAACACTACACGTGGGGTGTATTTAACAGGGTTACGAATCCATCTACGTGCCGTTTTCACCAACGATTCACGTTCCCTACCATCAGGAAGCTGGCTGCGTCTTTGAGCAACATCTGAAAGAGTTGAACCAAGTATCGGCCCAAAGAGCGGAGAATAAAGAGAAGCAACAGCAGTCATAAGACGACTACGAACAGAAGGTGAAGAGGAAGAAGATACAGGCGTAGCAGCCATAGGGGTGGAAACAGTAGAAGTAGACGCAGCAGCAGGAGTAGCGGGAACGACAGGCTGAGGAGGGACTTGGAAAGGCGCAATAGGGAGAGAAGCCGGAACAAGAGGATGTACGATCTGAGGCCCCAGGGGATTCGGGAGTACGGGAGGAACGGCGGGCTGACCAGCAGCCGCCAAAGCAGCGGGTTGAGGAAGAGGTGGACGAACGGGACCCATAACATCGGGAGCATAGGGAGGTGGCGATTTCATCAGATAAGACAAAAGCGAATCTTCCACTGATTCTTCTCCTGTCTTATCGATCGTCGAAGGTAGCGCCGGATAACATTTGTCCACTGCCATATGGTGAAGCCGAGCGCTAACTTCCTGCTCTTTCTCATCTTTGTCTAACTGAAACTGTTCCGCATTTCGCATCACCGTAATAACACCTTCTCGTTTATTTTTCTTATTCTGTTTGATTTCTTTCTGTTTGGCCTCTTTCCGCCATAACCGGAAGGAATCAAACATGGCCGGCCTAGCTTTCTTTTTAAATAATTTAGCTTCCAAGTTATCTAAAATGGCAGTCTCGAAACTACCATGAGGTGGCCAACTAAGGACGCCATCCTTTTTAGTGTAACGAACCCAATATTCATTATATACGATAGGACCCACGCCATGGCGACTATAGAGCTCATAAAGCGGAGTTCCAGCCGGAGGTATCGGACATGAATCCTCCAGCCGGGAATCCATGCTGCAACATTTGAGAAACCCAAACAAAGTACTACGGCCAGGCATCGTGCACACTAGCCAAGTATACAAACTTCAAGGGCTATCGAATTACGATGTCCTCGCAAAGATGCAAGACCCTCGGTTTTTGGCAATTGCAATCGTCAAATAAAACCCAACAACTAAGAACCACGAATGCTATGGAACCATGCAAACAACAAAGCAATGCTGGGAGCGACCCACAAATACTTAACTGAGAGAGCAATGGCGTCACCAGGAAGGCCCGTCAATCGTCTCGCCGTACAAAGGACTACGCCAAGCGCCAAAACAGGTCGACAGTCAGGGCATCGGTCCGTCGCAGCCGTCAGGAGGCGGGGATCTTCGCGGGAAAAGACGTCGGGCCACTTATTTCGACAACTGGATCGGTGAAGCGGGGTGCACCTTCCCTCGGAGATTTCACACGAAGTTCCTCACGATCGTCGGGCTTTGGACCGGTACCGTTGATGTCGCCCGACGTTGGGCGCCAACTGAAGGACTGGGTTATTCTTAAGACCCAGCGGTGCCAGGGAACAACACCTGAAACCTTCGTGGGTTACCTGTTCTGGCGTACCAAACACAGAGACACGGGATACTTCCAGCGACGTCAGAGATCAGCGTTTATTTACTGCAGGGATACAGAGGTCACAAGAAGTACACAACGTGTAGGTTCTCGGAGACTGCTTCAAATTCGTAGAAGTGGGTCGCTCCTTTTATACACGTTTTTGCCATAGCACAGTATGGCGAACAAAGGTTACAACTCGGTTCCCACAATAAACTTCAAAAGGGTCGCATTCATGTTTCAGGAGGCCGGAACATAATTACAACAGTCCTGTCAGTTCCCAACTGTAAAAACATATTCCCTCCACAATAAACACATTTCCTCCCAACCATAAAAGCATTAAGGAAGGACGAAAAACAGAATGCGGGGAAAGAACGAGGATGCACAACAGGTTAGAAAAGAGTGTTAGGGGCAATAAAGGAAACTCGATAGAGGGGTCAAAGACCTCGTGTCTAATGTATACGTGACTGGAACAATAGACCGGAGCGGCAAGATGAGCCTCAAGCAGGGCCATCTGCCTTAGTCGTGTCATTTCCCTCATCGTAAAAGTCACCTCAAAGGAACGCGTGTCCTCCGTGTAAGCTTGAATGTTCCAGGGTCATGAAGCGGACAAGAAGCCCGTTCGCTGGCTACCTGAGGGCAAGAAACAAAATGGACGCTGTATCTAAAATGGAACCCGAGGGTTCGAATGAACGAAACCCGAAAATGAGGCGAACCATACGTGGCTGTATAGCGAAACTTCGTACACCCACTATACTCGTCATTTGCGGTTCATAGATACCAAACTCATCCATATTCGTCACCACTCAAAAAGTGCCGTCCCGTCTCACACGGAACCTCACCCTTGTGCTTTCTGTCTACACAGCCACAAACACCGGTAGGTGAGGCTCACCTGCATTCTGATCATTCATCTGCATTCAACTGCATTCTGATGCGTCTCCCTGCACTGGAAGGAATAAGAGAGGGCTGACACATACACTTCAATAGGTAGTGTCCTGACCACACACAAAGCACTGATTTACCCCCCACAGGACAGGATTGAAAGTGATCCTTTTGCACTTCAGAAAGTTCCTTTGAAGTCACCCCCTACATCAACTGCACTTTTGGGTATAAGTACTGAGTCTCTGACCACCTAAAATCAGTATACCACTCTAGGAAGGACTGCGGTGCTGCTTAAAGGACCCAACTGGACTGCTTTTCTGCTTGTTGCCCTGTTGCCTTCTGCTCCCTGACTCTTTCTGGAGTGATCTCAAAGGGCTTGCTGGCTTGCCTCCTGTTTTCTGAAGTCTCAGGGACACAAAAGACTTCCTACAATTCTGTCGGTGTTACTGGACTCTGCCTTCTGTGAGTCCTACACTTTTCTGAGTGCTTTCTCCAAGCTGCGGGCCTCAGAAGTTGGTTCTGCAGCTGTTTTCATCAAAAGTCAATGCATTGTATTGACTGTGTGAGAAATTCTGCTGCATGGCACTGCAACTCCAACATATAGGCTGCCCGATGACAGGGGTTCCACAGCCTGCGCGGCTCCACAATGACTACTCATTGTATTCACTTCAAAGGAGTATGACGCCGACATGGAACCCCTTTGCTTGGCTCGACAATGATGCAGTAGACTCTTGACATCTACAAAAGCTTCATCCAAGATATTTCTTCAGCGGGACCTTTCGGGGTTCTGTAGCCTGCCTGCCATTGATTGCGGTCATCCTGAACTTTGGATTTGCATCGTCCCTCAAGACCTTAAGTAACCTATTGACCGCCAGTGACATCTAAGCTCTATTTTTGCTTACTCTTTAAAAATTCAAATCTCAACTTCTACAGATTGGATTTTTGTCATTTTGGTCTTATTTTGCTTAAATAAAAATTCTATATTTTTCCATAGTTGTGTGGAACCTTTTTGTGGTGTATTCATTTTGTTAGTGTGTGTGTGTTGCACAAATACTTTGCACATTGCCTCTTTAAATAAACCTGAGTTCTCTGTGCCAAGCTACCGGAGGGTGAGCACAGGATACCTTTTATTGTGTACATAGCTTATGATTAGAGTGGTGGTTCCTGTCTGTCCTGGGTGCATATCTCAGACAACCAGGATACCCATTTCTAACAATGGGATACAGTTTCAGAATAGTTGACAGGAAGGTACAATGTGAGACATGAGTCTGGTGTCTAAAGCATCAGGAAAACAGAATTACACTTATAATACAAGGTGCCATTTAAAGCTATTGTGTATGCCACCAAACAGATTCTTCCTTTCCATGCCCTTTTTGAGCACTGTTGAATAGTGGAGATTGAGACCTACTGTTTATGTTCATTGAATTTGTAAATGGGTTATAGCTCTAGGGTTTTTAGCTGCTGTTTCAAAAGAAGAAGAAAATGAAGACAGAAAAGCTGTTACTGTATGATTAAAATGCAGTTTTTGAGGTTTGCAGAATTTGGGGTTTTTCTTTCCCCCTAACATGAAATTTACCAGTGCATTTCTGGTCGGAAATTCTTGTACTACTTTGTGGTAGGCATCACAAGTTCAAAGTAGGGTTGACAACTTTCTTTGACAAAGCACATACCAGCCATTTGTATATGTATTGCTAGTCTGGAAAAGCCAAAAACTGGAGAACATGGGAATTGTCCCGCTGCTCTAATAACCATTATACAATGGTTTAAACATTTTCCAAATACATTTTAACTGATGTGCTTGCTGTTTTAGATTTATATTTCAGAAGGGAAATAAATACCAGATTTAATCTCAATTTTACCCAGCCTTGAACTGAAACACAGGCCAAAATATTTAAAATTGGTCAGATAGCAACCTGAGTGTAGAGGCATCTACAGAGAGGAGAGCAGACCCTGATTGAGAGAGGTTGAATGTAATAATGAAGATATGATTGCAGGTGTCATTGACAGCCCCTTGCATAACACACACCGACCTGAATTTAAAGCAATTACAAGCATATATATGAGAGGCTTGCATCACGTTTGCACCACGCAAAGTGGTATATGTGTGACGCAAACCTCTAAGTCAGATTTCTGAGGCCAATCAAGTCACATTGCCTGGCTTTGAATGACTTTATCAATGTGGAGTAAGGCAACGCAGCACAAATCGCAGCATTGCCTTCCTCTGCCAAGGGAGGCATTCCACGCGTGTTGTGTGGGTATTCCTATGCAACTCCCATGGTTTTTGACTCTTACCCATATTTACCAAACCTGGTAAACCTGGGAATGTGCCAAAAAGATATGTCTCCCCAGGTGAGGCATAATAACGAGAAATAGCTTTATTTCTTCTCATTGTTCCTCTTTCTGTGTGCTGCATTGTTCAGCACACAAAAAAAGAGGAAATGCCTCTATAGATTGTGTTTCTGCGAGAAGGTCCCCTTCTCACACAATAACAATCCTGCCTACAAAACAGGCACCCTTGTACCATGGTTCAAGGGTGCCTGCATGGGCTCTAGGCTGCTGAAAAGGTGCCAGCTCAAGGGGAAATAACAGGGATATGCAGCATTCTTAAATACAACGTACTCCTAACTTTTCCCAGTGGCGCAGGGCAGCACAACAAGGTGTCCTGCTGAGCTGCCCTGTGCCACTATTTTCGTAAATATGCTATATTTATAAAAATAGTTGCACAAGGCAGCGCAGCAAGTCACCTTTCTCAGTGATGTAGGGCAGCGAAACAAGTCGGCTTGCTGCGCTATCCTGCACCACTACTTTCATAAAAATGTCATATTTATAAAACTAGTGCCACATGGCAGCACAGCAATTCACCTTGCTGTGCTGCCCTGCATCACTGGGAAAGGGCAGGAATACTCTGTATCTAAGCAATGGGTGAAGGCTTGAGAGAAGGATAAGAAGGCACACAAATACATACACAGAGTGGTATTTGAAGCAATAGTTGCAATAGAGGTGAAGCAGGGCGGCGAGTTTAAAGCGTCATTCCAATTTCGGTCCTGGCATTTTTTTTTGTTGCCATATTAAAAGTTCTTGCTTATCTGTATTGTTGCAATTATTTAGTTTCTGAGTGGTGGAAGGAAAGGGACTGTTCAGGTATGTGCAGTCTTAGTAGTGTAGTGCCTTAAATATGTGTGTTAGGAATTTAAAATGAGCACATTTTGGTATCTGTAGCAAGTGAAGCGCCCTGAGGCGTTGTGTGATGTGAGTGCTATGTGGGAGGTTGGGGGTGAGTCTGGTTACCGAGTTCTGAATGGAAAAAAGCCTAATTAGTGCAGAGACATTTGAACATGAAGAGAAGCAGCGTATATATCGAGGTCACGTGGATACATAGGGCTGAGATTCATTATTTGATTATGAAATGTAAAAACTTCTTCTCCTGGGGATTTTAGATTGTCAGTTGTGAACCTAATTGTAAAACTATTTTGCATTAGCATACAGTATACTTGGACTCTAATGGAGGCAATAGAAAATGAAAGTTGGGCCTCAAGATTTAAGGACATTTTAATAAAGTATTAAGAATCACTATACACGAGCCTCCCCCAAGCCCCAGATCTAGTGTACATTCCAAGGATGACAGACAATTAGGAGTTTCATTGAACACCCCGGAGCATGTGACAGTTTGATGGCCGCATGCTACATGCGCACTTTCAGGTTGTCAAAGACATAACATTCGGTTCTGACGAGCAGCTGGCCTTTCACAACTTCATAGTGTCAGAAAACGACATTTCAAAGCACAAAGGTCTCCTGCTGAGTCCTGAGAGCTCTAATCACAGCACGATATTGACTGAGAGGGTTATTCAGCCCAAGTTCAAAAGCAATCGAAATGTCCAATGGCCCGCGCCATCCTGACAGGCAAGTTCTTGCGCACGAGGAGCGCGTCTGCGCAATTTGCGAGCAGGTTTCAAAATGAGCTTAATGTACAAACCGAAGGATATCTCTCTGCTGCATTCAGCGAGTGCACCTTGCATCTCTCACCTAATCACCACAGGTTGTTTATGTGGATTGGAGATGAAAGTCACTAGAGCCCTTCAAGTACGGGCCGGTCGAATGTTTCTTCTGCACTCAGGGAGCATCATCTAATATTATTCCATTCCCAAAACATGGTTGTAAATGGCGCACTGACTTTTTGCGAATGGAATATTATTTTGCAAACCGACCTTTGTGTAAATAGGTTGGTTCACAAAATACCTAATCACAGGGGGTCGCAAAATGATCTGCCTAATTACTATCAGGCACATGCATCAAAAGAAAAACCGGTCGCAAACGGGCAGATTTTCAGAATCTGCCCCTTTGCGACCGGTATTTTTGCATTTGGGATGCATCATCCCAAATGCAAAAACCGCAATTTAAGTAATCTCTAAATTGCGATTACTTAAATTGCGACTGCATTTAAGGAATCGCAAATTGAGATTCCTTAAATGCAATGCATTAAAGTAATAAAATTAGAGATTTTGCTAATAGGGGTCGCAAATTACCATGAAGTTTAACTTCATGGTAATTTGCAAAACCTTTGAAAAATGCACTTTTGTGCATTTTTCAAAGTTTCAGGGCATGTGTGTGCGCAACATATGTGCACAGGTCAATTTCAGGGGTGCAACTGGGTGCCCTCATGACACCCTTGAACCCTGAAATTGCATGCGCAATTTCCCATTCATTCCTATGGGCCGGTAGGCCCATAGGAATGAATGGGAAGCTATTCCTTATTTGTGACTCGCAATTTGCGAGTCGCAAATAAGGATTTTGTAGGAATCGCTATTATTATAGCGATTCCTACTTGCATAGGATTTTGCGAGTCCTTAATTGCGTATCCTTAATATTCGCAATTAAGGACTCGCAAAATCCTAGCTTCATGCATTTGCCAGTATATTAATTAGGCCGGCCGCAATTTGCGATCCCCTCCGATTGGCCATAATCACAGGGATGGTGGACGGTAAGGGTCAGCAGACTATCACCCATGTCCGTAATTGTGTTTAAATGAAAAGCTAAAGAAAACGGGTCTGTGTTTAAAACTAAAAGTTTTTCTTTTTGTGAAAAGTTTCCCTGGATGTTGGTAATGGTCCCGTGGACCACCGTCTACTCTCCCTGAAACGTTTTTCAAGATTCATAAAGGGGAAGGTGTCTGCAATGAGTTTAGCGTTCATCAGCGCTCTGATTTACTGAATCTGAGTGTTGGCGAATGCTAAACGTCTTCCTACGTGAGGCCCAGAATTCCCTATTGGACCTTTTCTGAATTTTAACACGAACTCGGCTTTCTTCACCTATGCCAAAAGGCACAATCTTTTTAGGTATTTTTAGGTATATTCTACAGAAGCATTATCTGCCTGCTGAGGGCTCATGCCACCACACACCTCATACCACACAATATACACACATATATCCACAAACAGACTTGTGGATAGCCCCTTTAAGCCATCTGCTACTGTAGTTCAATCGGCTTTCGGTATTGGCTTTAGAAGTTATTCATCAGCGCTAATTTCAGGCCACAGCGTTAATGCATGGATGCGAATTACCTCATGAAAGCAGTTGACACACACATTGATGTTCATTCTTTTTTTAAGGCTTTTTATACTGTCAATCAATCTTTATTTCTTTAGTTAATAAAAACTCATACAAATATTTCTAAAACCTTAAAAATAAGAATACATTTTGTTCTTGTTGAACGGAAAACATATTAATCCAACTTCAAAGCCTGACGTGGATTTGTCCAATTATAAATAGTGCCTAGGTCCCTTGATTATATAACGATATAAAGTGCAAGAGCGCTGATTCTAAAACCCTTTTAAAGTATTGTCCACTTTATCTGTTCCCTTGTTGCGGCTATGCTATGTGCTATACATACAATTAATTAGGATGCAATACAGACTATTAAAAACGTTTTCCAATGCTTTTTATACTCATGGGCCCTGCCCTCTTCTTCGTGGCTGCCACCCTCCCGCTCCTCTGTTGCACCTGCCCTTCCCCCTGCCCTGCCGCCGCCATGTGCGGTCCAGCATTGTCTTTCTTGCATTTTTGATTTACCAGTGCTTGTTAAATGTCTTTAAAAGCATTGGCGAACCCAAACATCATAAAATGGCCATCGAACACGCATGTGCAAAAAAGGTGACTATCTTTTAATGTAGTTTACAAAACATAAGAAACTGCATTACTAGCTGGCAACGGTGCATGCATTTCCATGAAAGGCATTCATCTTGTAATGAGGTCTCTTAGGTGACACAGTCTCCTTCCTGTGAAGACTAAAGGGGCCATTAGAATGGTGGGTGGATCGCCCCCGCCGGGCCGGCGGTGGCAACTGCTGGCTCGACTGGGGTGATCTGCCCGCCATCCATGCCTGAATGACCCCCCCCATATTAGTATGGCTGAGGGGTCCGCGGCAGATGGAAAGACCGTCCGCTGCTTTTCCACCGGTCGACTGTCGATCGGGCGGAAAAGGGGCATAATATGGTGGGGGTGTCTGCAAGACACCGCCATCCATATTATGATGCAGGCGGAGATTCGGCATGCGGTCATTGCTGTTGGGGGCCCATTGCAGGCTCCCAGGGTGTCAGGGGGTGGACTGGAGGGTGCACATGGGGGTTCCTATGGTACCCCCCTCATTGCAATGCACTACGTGGCAGGCACCACATGGTGCCTGCCATGCAGTGCATGGCAATGCTGTGCACAGTCCTTTTACATTGCGAGCGGGTCTGCAGCCAGCAGATCCACCCACAATGTAAAACAACCAGGATGCGCCCGCCAGTGTTGCGGGCGCATCCTTATACACATGGCGGGACCGCTGCTACTTCGGCGGTCGGTCCCTGGCTCGTTGCGATGGCAGGCGGACTTTGTCCACCCGCCATCCTAATGGACCCCTATGTGCGCGCTCCTGCGGTAGCCCTGATCTACCCAGCTCTCCACTTTCTGCTTTGGTTGTCAGGATGATGCCTCTCATCGTGTCATAGAAGCCGTTTTATCTGAGAATCCAAATACGAGCACCTCGAACAGCTCTTGAAACAGAACACTGAGCATTCTTGTTAGCCGGGAATCTGGCAGAGCCTGGCAGCCAATGGGAAGCTGCAAGTGCCTGACAACTCAGTGCACCTCTGCCAATCCCACTGAGGTCTTGCTGGGAGTCGGTGCTTTGCTTCTGATGGTTGGCACATAACACACTAGAGCTCACCCCTCTGACTGCCTGAGCCCAGGAGCAGGGGCGGCCTTAGGCATGTGCAAGCTGTGCACCTGCACAGGGCCGCCAAACCCCAGGGGCCGCCACGAGGAATCGGATACAATACATATTCGTGGCGGCCCCTGGCAGGGATTTGGCGGCCTCCGGCTCAGCCGGAGGCCACCAAATCCCTGCCAGGGCCCCCTACCTACGCTCCCTGCACAGGGCCACCATGAGCCTAGAGCCGCCCATGCCAGGAGGATCGTGCTCCGAGAGGACCCCCGGCACAGAGACCCCCGGCACCTCTAAGCCCCCCTCATCCCATCACAGACAGATGTTTTAAAGTCTGAAGAGCACCTTGAAGCAGGAGAATCTTCCCGAGCTGGAGGGAGAGAAACGGAGCCCCCTTTGTACATGGCATACGCCTCCTGAGAGTAAGCATAGAACGTAGGCCCGCGCACTGTCTGCCCCTGTCCCCAGAAGTCGGTAGCAGCAAATCACAGCAGCCTCGAGGCAGGCAGCAGGTGCTTTACCTGCATGAGTGTGCAAGCCAGGCAGGTCTGGTAGGGAGACATCCTCTTGGGATCATGTATTAGTGTTACTGTCCAAGTCAGACTCATGCAATATATACAGCACTTCGAGGGCAACTCCTGGCGTAGTGGCGAAGGGAGGATACGTGCTTCTTGAAGAGCACATGAAGGCTTTTATTAGACCAGACTTGGCTGTCCATTAATTATTTAACTATTTACTGACATCTGGATCGTCTGTCAAGGGCAAGGCGCTTTAAGGATACCTCGGGTGAAGGTTGCAGCACACCTTCATCTCATGTCATTGGAATAATGTTTAGCTTCACTAGTAACGCTAGAAGATGTCACTTGTAAACACTGGCACTCCCCGAGGTCTTCTTTACCTTGGGTGTCTGTCAGAGGAGTGCTTCAGTGCCGCGACCTCGTGTGATATGTGTATTGACATCTTCGAGCAGATATTTCTTGTTTTAAGGCCATTGAGTCTCTGGTATGCAAATGCCACCCACTAGACAACTGTACATCTTTGGTTTTCGTTTGCTTTCATGGTCCAAATGAGTGGTGAATTTGGCAGGCTGAATCAGCGAGCCAAGCCTTAACATTATTTGTTTACACAAAGGAAGAGTTACTTCCCTCAAAGGAAGAAGCACCCTCGGGAAATAGTTCATCTTTTAAAAATGTTATTTTATATAATGCAGCGTTAAGAGTGTATAATCAAGGAATAGAGTCGCCAGTAAATAAACCAGACGAAGCTAATAGTAAGGCATTGTTAGTGAAGGCAGAAATCTCCGCCATCATTTAGATTTTGGAGGAAGGGAAATTCTGCCATTACTCCACATCATGTATTTACACAACTTTCATAGTAAACATTTACCACAGACATGTCATTTGCAGTAAACAGTTGCGGATGCATGCGGTTGTTCCTGGGGATTTTGTTTTTTGCACTATTTTTTCAGAACAAAACGCCTCCTGTTATCAAACATTAACACAAACTTGCATTTAATGCAAAAATATAGCACTAAATGAGGGATTTGAATTTTTTACATATAACATGTAATTTCAATTAGTTTTGTGGAAATTTTACATAAATACATGAAAGCTAATTATGTGAATTGTGCACACCTCTAAACAAAATACAGCAGATCATCAGTATGTTATGGTAGCATTGTAGCCTAGGTGTCAACTAAGACTTAAACATGGGTGCACAGCCCCTTGTGCCACGTATCCAGTAACCCTGTCAGGATAGAGCAGAAATTGTTCAGACTACACTGCTGTACCTTGTCTTAACTTAGCTCTCTCTCCATACCCCTCATTCAAGATTGGGCATATGATGGCAATTCCAATGAAGCACATTGTGTTCTCATCCTCGAAGACCAGTATCATCAGAGTATCTGAGGCAGCCAGCAAAGTTCTTTTGCTCATTGGTGTTTCCTGAGTCCACTGATGTGCACAGTGATGCTCTCTTAATGTATTTTATGTTTTTATAATACACTTACATATCATAATCCTTAGTTGCTCTTTGCACTTTCACTTCATTCTGAGGAAACACGTGGTATGTGAACTACAGCATCCAAAAAGTGTTACCATGTATCACCATTTTTGCATCAGAACTGAGTAAGAATTTACACATCGATCTAAATAAAAAGAGAAACGTTGAAAAATGTACAGTATTTCAGTCTAGCAACTCAACTTTCATTGACCATGTCATCAATTGAAGTACATTCACTTTTCTCAGCTTCCAGCAGTGCTTGTTGAGTGCCTGCAATGGCTCTTGGTCACAGAATACGCTCAAGCTGATCTAAGGCTGACTTTCTGAAAACCAATGTGCATGTCTTCAGGCTACAAATGTTGATTTGACTTTTGGAAGCACATTTTCCAGTCTGGGCTCATTGCTTCTTCACATATTTGTCAATAAACCATTCTGCAACACTTGGTAGATCCTTACTGAAAGAAAGTTGGAGAGGATATGAGATAATAAGTCCAAAATCCTGCCAGGTACAACACTCTAGTTCAATAAATAAAGTAAAGTGCAAATCAGAAGTTACTGTTTACAGTTGACCAGGACCCAGTGCTGATTTTAGGCCATCTGCTATGGGGTGGAGGTGTCTGAAATAGAACTCAAAATCCTTCAGGGAGCAAGGTTTCAAGCTAATCAAGCAAAGTCTTCTTGAAGTGTGATAGTTATTGGATTGGGAAGCCATTTGTTTTGGCGGGAAAAGCTCAGATTGGAAAAATCCTAATTTCACAGCCGCAAAAAGTCCTCTTGTCAGCCACATACTTTTTGTGTCTCCTCATGGTCAAGATTTCTACCTACAGACATAGAGCTTAATATAAATATATATATATATATATATATATAGGGGTATTCAGCCAAAATATCGAGTTACAAATGTCGACTTACACTTATATCGAGCTTTAAACATCGTGACACAGAAATATTGACAGCAATAATATTGTGGTCAAGAATATTGACTTAAAAGTAAGAAATATCGATTTAAAAAATATAGAAGTCATTATTATCGTTAGCAAAAATATAGTTGTTTGAAATATCGATTTTTTAATTAGTGTTATGTATTTTAGTATATATTTTAAATGTATGTGATGCATTTTTTTGAATAAGTATTGTTTATGTTTTTTAATATATGTGTTACATTTTTAGTAGTTATTCATTTTATTTTAATTACATTTTGCATTTTATAGTTCTGTAGCGGGTTGTGGGTTTCTAGGGGAATAGGGTGGGAAGTAATTTAATTATAATAAATTAATGAATATTTTTTATTTATTAATATGTATTTAATAGAGATTTTATAACGTTAGTTGTGTTTTAATTTTATTTGGGGTAAATTTTAGGTGCGGGTTGTGAGGTTCATAGGGGTAAAGGGTGGGAAGTAATTTATTTGTAATTAATTATTAATAAGTTGTTAATTAATATTAATTAATTGTTTTTGTGTGTTTGGGTTTATAGAGGTGAAAGGTGGTGAGTAAATTAATTTTACTTACTTTCTAATTGGTTGCTAAATACTGTCATTTAATTGAAAAACAAATTTCATTGTTTTTAGAGTTTAATATTAGGTGTGGGTTGTGAGGATTATAGGTGTAAATGGTGGGAAGTGAAATACATTTTATGTGTTTTAATTTGTTTTTTAATTAATAATATTCGTTTAATTGATAATTAATTATGCATTTTTTTATTTTTGAAGTCGGTTGTGAGTTGTGTGGTGTTATAGGATAGGAAGTAAATAGACTAAATTTATGTAATATTTAATTGTTTTTGTTAAGAAATAATTTCTAAATAAAAAAATGTATTTGTTTCAAAATTATATTATATTGTATTCAATATAATATTTGTAGGTATTTGTGATATGTATTTAACAATATAATACGTTTTTTTTATATTAAATATATTTTTATCTTTAACATATTTATATTCTTTTTACGTACATTTTTTAAAAATATGTTTATTCTGTTGATGATATTTTGTTTGTTTTTAATTTTGAACTGACTGGAGTGATAATAGTAAATTTTACCCCTCAACAATCCATCACTTTTACTATTGATGCACTGACTGGAGTGGGAATAGTACATTTTATACCACCGCTATCCAACACTTTCCCTACGGTTGCACTCACTGGAGGGGAAATAGTAATTTTTACCCCTCCGCTATCCAACACTTTCCCTACTGTTGCACTCACTGCAGTGGCAATAGTAATTTTTACCCCTCTGCTATCCAACACTTTCCCTATAGTTGCACTCACTGGAGGGGGAATAGTAATACTTACCCCTCCGCTATCCAACACTTTTCCTACTGTTGCACTCACTAGAGTGGCAATAGTAATTTGTACCCCTCCGCTAATCCAACACTTTCCCTATGGTTGCACTCACTGGAGTGGGAGATTTAAGTTTAAATAGTTTAATATTTTAATTAATATATAATAGAATCTTTTTTAAATAGATTTTATGGTATTGGTATTGGTATGTATATATATATATATATACCGTGAACAAGCTTTTTTGCGAAACGCGTTGGTTAAGGCTACCATTTTGCCTGGATTAAAATTTTGAATACAGCATTCCCGGGAGTCCTGGATTTCTTTTCGTGATTTTCGGAAAGTAGCGTTTTGGATATATATATATGTATATATTATCTACTGGCGGTCGCCAGTAGATAGTTATAGTTAGGACCGTGTTTCCATAGGAAATCCGCAACATTCTATTTGGAATAACGTTGGCGCCGGTTGACGAATCCTCGCAAAATTTTCAAAATAGGTGGGGCGCTTCGCTCCGCTCCTACCCTGAAAGTCTTGGGGTGATTCGTCAAGCGGGGGCCGAGAAAAAAGGGGGGTCCCAAAACACGTTTTCCCCATGCATTTTTCCAGAGGGACCTTTAGTCCAAGGTACAGCCTGAACGGCTGAACAGAATTACTTGAAATTTGGCAGAGAGGTAGTCCTCAGGTCAGGGAAGTGCATTTTGCAGGTCTGGTGTCAATCTGTTCAGTAGTTCCTGAGAAAATCAAAAGTAAAATCATATATATATGTGGGCGGAGCCTAACCACACATCTCATCCTGAGATTTGATTGGCTGTCAGCACTTCATCCAAGAAGTGTTGGCAGCCATCTTGGGACCAATATATATGATAGCACCTCATTAAAAAGCATTGCAGTTAATAGAAGGCTTTAACCCCTTCCCTGCTCATGATGGAACCACTCCGTCATGAGCCACGGGTGCCGTGTGCTCATGACGGAGTGGTTCCGTCATGCTGCGGCCGTTGGCGGCCGCTCCGCCCACGCGGCGCTAATTCCCCGCCTGTATGGGCAATTAGCGCCATGGGCGGAGTCATGACGGAACCACTCCGTCATGAGCACAGCTCAATCGTGACTCATGACGGAGTGGTTCCGTCATGAGCACGGCGCCACCGCAGTGCCCCCAAACCCCCCCCCAGCGCCGCGGCGGAATTCCTGCCGCGGCGAAGGGGTTAAGACTTTAGTTACTTTATAAATCATTTGTTGATGGTACCATACTCATTTTAGGAATTGTGGTATGTTCTAAGGTGATTTCACCATGTGAAAAAGCCTTCTGCTGGGATATCATGATTGAGAGAAAAATATTTTCTCATGCTTTTCCCACAGAGGTTTGGAAGGTGATCTATAAGCTAAACTGAGAGCATATTTTCTGTAAATTCACATTATCTTTCTCAGTCATGTGAGAATGAAGTCTGACATTCTCAGTAAAACATGTACATCCAACAAGGGCAGAGACTGTCAGTTGATTCCTTTGTGTTCTACTGCAACTTCCCAGAGTGTTCCAAAGAACAACTAGAGCGCTAACAGTCCTACTTATGATAAACGTATGGCACACCTGAAGCCATCTTGCTTGGATTAAAGTGGTAACTCTTAAAACATTTAATTTAAAAAGGAACAAAATGAGGGGGTTCATTTTTCCATAAAAAGTATGATTAGTGCAGCAGAAAGAAAAATTAGGGCACATTTTGAGTGACTTCTCAAATCCTCTTCTATTTCATTAAACAATTCTGACATGCAGACTGAAACATGCACTTTTAATAACAGGAGCAGTTTTCCCTGGTGAGCAGTAGCTTTACTACAGTGATCTAATGAGCAAAAAGACTGCTAACATTCTGAATTTATGGCAAATGTGTGACACATCTGAATGCCTTCATGATGGAATCAAAGTAAAAAACTGAAAGCAATTCCTACTGAGGAGACTGCAGTACATGAGGAAATTAGGAAACTTAAAAACAAATAAATCTCCCAAAATGGCCACCGGAGACAAAAGAGCCCAAATGTAGCCCAAAATCACCCAGATGTAGCCCAAATATAGCCCAATGACAGAAGTGTGCAAAACACTTATTATTTTGTGTTTTTGCAGTGTTATATAGTGCAGACTTGTCAGGTATTGGAGTGCTTTACATGAGCATTGGTTACATCACACAAGAACAAATTCATTTTGGTTGTAGACATGGTGAGACTAAGTGATTTGACCAGAATCACAGAATGTCGAGCTGAAGCAGAAACTCCAACCTGGTCCCCAGTTGCAAAGTCTGCAGTTCTGGAAGTAACACCACATCCTCTCCCCTAAGTGCAGCATTTAATCAGGTGGTCAACTGGATAAAAAAACATAAAGATAACAAATAATTTAAAAGTGCTTTGTCGCTATTTGAAAATTCAGAAAATATGTCCTTATTTTAGTCTTTTAGAGCACTAACCATAATTTTGATGCCAATAAGACCCTCTCATATATGTAATTTCTAAAGGAAATGCTCTAGGTATTACAGTTTTGATTACATCAAGATGACGTCAGGCGTTCCACACTTTTGTAATAAATATAGAATGTTAGCAATCTAGTTGTTCATTAGGATACTGTTGAGAGGCAGAGGCCAGGGACACGGACTCTGAAAATTGAAGGCAGGTAGGAGGGTGCAAAGGCAAACATTTAACCACACTGAGCAGGCAGGAAGGGCCGTGGCAGCACAACAGACTATGGAGGGCAGTGGAAAGGGGGGCAGGGGCAACAAACCAACAATACAGGACTTGCAAGAGAGGCTGTGGCAATGTAATAGACCATTGTGGGCAGAAGGAAGAGGCAATGGTAGTACAACCATACATGCCAACAGACCCGATTCAGCCAGGAAAAGTCCAATGTTTTTAAGCTCAAATGGGCTTTATTTGATCTATCTCCTGTCTACAATCTCCTCTTTTTCAATGTAACTCAAAGGGGAAAATCAATACCCCAGCTTTTTTTCAAAATCTCCCTCTTACCAAGTTCAAAATGTTCGCAAGTATGGTACATTGGATCATGGAAGGAAATGGGGTAGGGACATGGACTTGGATAACAGAGGACAGGAGGGACATGGAGAGGTGCACCAAACTGACCCTGCAGGGCAGGAATCAGGGTTTGCAGCAGAACAATACACCACACAGGGCATGCGGGACGGGAGTGCAGCACAACAATCCATAGAAAGCAAGAGGGAGGGGACAGGACCATGCACATGGACAACAGAGAACAGAGGGGCAAGAGGCAATGGTAGCTAGCTGACCATAATGGACAGACAGGAGAGAAAGCTGCAGCATAACAGACCATAAAGGGCAGGAGGGACGGATCAGGGGCATTACAATGGAACAAACAAGCCAGGAGGGAGGGAGTAGGGGTCTGCACATGTAAACAGAGGGCTGGGGGCAAGGGGGCAGGGCAGGAGCAGCAAGATAGCCATGGAGGTCAGGCAGGATGGGCACTAGAAGCAAGACACACCATGAAGAGCAACAGTGAGACTGTGATGGCATACACACAGACCATGGAGGGAAGGTGGGAGGGGGTCAGGGGCAGCTATCTGACCACACAGGGAAGGTGGGAGGGGCCATGGCAGCACAGAAGACCATGCATGGCAAGTGGGAGGGTTAGTGGCAGCACAATGGCTATGATGGGCAAGAAGGAGGATGCAGGGGCATGCACAAAGGACGATGGAGGATAGAAGGGAGGGTCAGGACCTGTGCACAGACAAGAAAGTTCAGGGGAAGGGGCCTCACAACAGACCGCACGGGGCAGGCAGGAGGAGCAGTTGCAGCACAACAGACCAGGGAGGGCAGAAGGGTGTGGCAGTACAATGGACCATGTGGACAGGAGGAAGAGGATAGAGGCATGGCATGTGGACAGGCAGGGTGGAGGTGGCAGGGACAGGTTACAGTCATCTGACAATGCTAGGCAGGTGGGAGGGGAGTGGCTGCTCAACAGAACACTCAGAGTAGATAGGAGTGGCAGGTCCATGGAACATGGTGGGCAAAAAGGATGGAGCAGGGGCATGCACAAAGACATCGGAGGGCAGGGGGAAGGAGAATTGGGGCAGCAAGCTAAGCACAGAGTTTAAGCAGGAGGTCAATGATGGGACATAGAATTGGGCAATGGAGGGCAGGAGGAGTGGACTGGTACATCATACTAAATGGAGGGCAGTGGCAGCACATCCGACCGTGCATGGCAGGAGGGAGGAGGCTAGTCCATGGATTCACACAACAGAGGATAGGGAGGAGGGGGATGGGGCAGCAAGCTAACTGTTCAGAGAAGGCGGGTATTAGGAACTTTATTGTTTTTAAAACGTGTGTCTGTGCGAACTACTTAAAATATGAACAAGTATGCAGCATAATCTCACTTTTATTCAGGAAGAAGAGGACGTTTGTGACTGTGACTCCTGGCTCACTTGGCAGAAACACCCCCTGACCCTCCACCCCCTATCGCAAAATGTAATGCCCGTGAAAAGGGTAGGTGAACAAAGTGTTATATAGAACATAGTCCTGAGAGCACGAATGAAAATGAAAACTAGATATAGTGTATGGTATAAACTATGTACCAAAAAGTGTGATATAAGATGAACCGGGCGTGAAATATAATATGCAATACATTGTGTGCAATGACAGATTCATTGGAGAGCTCGAGATAGCACAGGCACTAGCGCGTGCTATGCGATATGCGCCTTGGAGTGTAATATGCACAGGGCAGTGTTGTGTAACCTAACTAGTCTCTAAAGTTGTAATATAAAATATGTGCTGGGGAGTGTAACGTTGCATATGCACTGTGACAAAGATATGGATCCCAGATTGTAATATGTATGGCATAGCACTGTGCGTTATAACATAGGCATCGAGGAAGGCACGTTAGATGGGGCAATATAACCCGTGCGAAGACAAGTGTGGCATGACATATTCACGGGGTGGTGTTACAGTGCGCATGGGCTAGAGAGTGTCATAGCATATGCACTAACTAGTGGAATACAACACAGAGGTGTGTGGCACTCAGCAGGCAATGGTGGGTGTAACACAGCATTGGGCTCTGCCAGGAGCGCGCTGTGACTGTCAAGTGATGTTCGTCCCCTTTCCAGAGAGTAAAATAAAAAGTATTCAACATCCAGCAGTGGATGTGTGTTTTATTAATCGTGAGGGGGGTTTCTTGCATAGTTTTGGTCGAATTTTTGTCGAATCCCCTTTGAATGGCTTGGTGTGCATGTGTATTAAATGTGCCCATCAATAGCTACCCATGTTTGTATAAATAAACGACAAGGGTGTCTACCGGGATTAGGCACGGTAGGGCATCAGACATGTCAGAGCTTCACTAGTGGTGTAAATACATTCCACGTGGCTTCATTGTATGCATAGTCGCCTTTTAATGAATATCACGCAAATCGTCATGGTGATAGGTACGTACGGTTTGTCTAGCATGTCCTAGGTGTGTCTATAAATATATATTTTTTTAAAATAATAAAAAACAGTGGCCGGACCTGGGGATTGGGGTAAAAAAAATATAATTAGGAGACAGGCCCTGGGGGATGGGGTCATCAGGGCCAATAAATTAGAATAAGAAGGGGAACCACACAGCCCCCCTTCTTAAAAAATTAAAATAACTAAAAGACTGGCATCGTGCCGGAGGCGACGCCCCCTCCTTGCAGCACTCTGCAAACGCGCCCCCTGGCGAGTTGTAAATTGGGGAATTCATTCCTCTTCAATACTGAGGGTCGCTGAGGGTCAACTAGCCCAACAGGCATCTCCAGTATGCGTCAGGGAGCTGCGCTGCAGACAGGTGTTCTGAGGCCAAGCCCCTTTTTACACCTCTCTGCAACGCAGCTCTGTGGCGCTTACTGGAGGTACCTAGTGGTCTAGTTTGACCCTAGGGACCCTTAGGAATCAAGGGGACTTAATCTCTCAACTTAGAACAGTCACAGGGCGCGTTTACACAGTGGTGACAGGAGGGGACAGGGCCTGAGGTGACGTGTGCAAACACGCACTATGGCACGATTTAAATTGGGGTTTAATTTCCCTTCAATACTGAGGGCCCCTGGGGGCTAACTAGCCCACCAAGTGCTTCCAGTAAGCGCCACTGAGCTGCATTGCAGAGAGGTGGTCCAGGCTGTGCCACTTTTTACACCTCTCTGCAACGCAGCTCTGTGGCACTTACTGGAGGTACCTAGTGGGCTAGTTGGACCCTAGGTACCCTCAGGATTCAAATGAACTTAATCACCCAACTAAAAAGGACACAGGGCGTGTTTACACAGTGGTGAAGGGAGGGGACGGGGCCTGAGTTAACGTGTGCAAAAACGCCCTGTGGACTGTTTTAAGAGGTAGTTTTAATCCCCCTGCCCTATTATATACTAGGGGCTTACAGAGGAGGTCATGCTAATCACAGGGGGACCCCAACGCATAATGTTCCCTAGTGTATGTAGGTGTTTTCACTGTATTCTAAGTGTCTTTTAACATAGCACTGGCTCTAGGATTGGTTAGTCAGACTCAGTTACCACCAGTATCCGTCTGAAAAAGTTGAGGGTACAGGATGATTTTGCAACAAGGCTTCTTTCTGCTCTTCTTTTTGTTCTTTCTGCACGTTATCCTTCTTCCTGCACTTTTCTTCGTCTTTGAGGACTTCTGTTGCTTCTTTCTGCACTTTTTTTTTCTTTCTGTGCATTTTTTCTTCTTTCTTCACATGTCCTATCTCTGTAGACATAGTTAGAAATTAGCATTTAAAAAACCTTTGAAATTCACAGAAAAAAAACATAGGTTTCAGGCACGTTATAGTTAGGAATTAGCATTTAAAAAACCTCAGAAATTCACTGAAAAAACAATAGGTTTCAGGGGTGTTATAGTTAGCTGGACTTTTCACTTGTACAAAACCATTGAAATTCCCCCGTTATAGTTAGTTCAGCTAACTATAACTCGCGAGCCCGCAATGCACTGCTGATGACGTCACATATTACATCACTCATGACATGGTCAGTGACATCACTCATGACATCACTGATGACATCTCAAATGACATCACTGATGACATCATTCTTGTGATAGAGTGGCAGACCTCCTCTCAACCTAATATAACCTTTGATACACACATTCAAAAATAGAGACTACAATTTTCAAAACAATGGACATACCAATACCAGTTACAACAACCTCTTCAGTAATTCTAAGATCCACATACACATCCACTCATTCACCAACAGTCCTATACAGTCACTCAAACATGTACTCACTCATCATATGTACTCATACATCTATACATCCTGTTACACAATGCCACTCATCCATAGAGTTACTCACACACATAGTCACTCATGCTAATAAAGAATCAAACATACATTTACTTGCATATACACTTATACACACACCACCACACTTACTTCTACGGAAACCTACACATACTTAGTCTTTTAAACCATCACTTACAGAAACACATACTTATTCATACAGGAACTCTTTCAATCTCTCACTCTCACATATACTCACTTATATACACCAATAGTCACATATACTAGTTTAAAACATATGTAGTTACTCATAAAGGCACTATTGAGACAGTCATTCACTCACTAACACACCCATACACACACTCATCCACCCATAAAGTCCTGCACACATGCTGTCTTCAACACATACAAACAGTGAGTCACTCATTCATGCAACTATGCACTACGTAATACCCCCCACCGAACCATGCAGACACTCAGACTGATACTCAAAAAACCAACTAATAACCTATATAGACACCCATGTAGCTACTCACCAACCCATGCAGCCACTTATACGCAAAGTGAGAGACAGATACAGATATTTACATATTTAAACATTACTCACTAAGCCATGTATTCACTATGATACACTTAATCAGTCAGTTACACAATCAATTTTTCAAAAACAAATCTTCCATTTAGACACTTATATACCCATTTATTCTTCCATCGACCTTGAGATATACATATATAAAACATATTTAATTTTCAGGAAAAACACACATTCACTGGATGATGTCATCAGTGATGTCATCAGTGATGTCATTTGAGATGTCATCAGTGATGTCATGAGTGATGTCACTGACCATGTCATGAGTGATGTAATATGTGACGTCATCAGCAGTGCATTGCGGGCGCACGAGTTATAGTTAGCTGAACTAACTATAACGGGGGAATTTCAATGGTTTTGTACAAGTGAAAAGTCCAGCTAACTATAACACCCCTGAAACCTATGGTGTTTTCAGTGAATATATATATATATATATATATATATATATATATATATATATATATATATCAAACAACGAAGTTGCTCCTTCCGGATTACCGGGACCCTTGAAGGTTGGCATACACTCCGGCGGAGCCAGCCGGCGATTCAATATCCAATTCAAGCAAAAATTCAAGTATGCTCTCAGTAACGTGAGACAACAAATCCAAGCGTGGTAGAAAGTCTAGTGATTTATTTCACACAACGCGTTTCGGCACGCAGCCTTGTTCACGTGTGAAGGGAAATGCTGGCAGCAGTACATATATATTGTTACGGTCAAGCAGATAAAATCAAAATAGGACTGATGCAACAAAAACGATCTGCAATTGGCGGCCATCTTGGACTGTGCAAAAGGTAAACATTATCTAGTTTAAGGCAATACTTTAAAGAAATACTTTAAAATAACGCATGCACAGAGCAAAAGTAAATGCATTTGCACAAAGTCACATCATACAGATAAGGTCAAAGTAAGACTACTACAATGGGACAATCAAAAAATGATGACGAACCGCAATTGGCGGCCATCTTGGACTGTGCAAAATCAGTGCCTAACGGGAAATACACATACTCTAAAGTGGAGCAAGAAATGCGCAGAGCAGAAGATAAATCAAGTTGCATTCAGTCAAGTAAAATACATATATTGGTGTCTGCATCAAATACGCTGCATATAAATATAGATAGACCGCCAAAACATAATAAAAGTCAAGAATGTGCAACACTTGCGGAGTATCTGTTGTTATGGGCATGTGTCTGACAGTGATCAAATTAGCAGTATTGCTCAAGGGTCAGAGTGGTTGTAATCAATGTCTGCAGTGCAAAAAAGCTAACAGCATAGTGCGTGCGTAAGTACAACTAGTCAGTACCAAGCCCTAATAGGCATGTGAGTGGCAATTGCACCATGGGGTAATCTTAATCATTGCCCAAGTGGGCTTGGACAAGCATCCTCAGCTAAGTACCACTATCACAGTTGAGTAATGCTGTAGACGTGAATAAAAAGGTTAATACAATGACCAGATCACTGTCAGAAGGATACTAAAAGGGTGTCACACATGAGACTATAGAAATAAACTGCTGAGCAAAAAATGCAGACCGTGAAGCGTATGGAGAGTGCATCTAAGGTCAGAGGCAAAGGGTAGGATGCCCGTGCAGGTGCTGTCAAGTGGTTGGGCCCCTTCCTTCTCTCCTGTAAGAAATACAAAAAAGAGAAAAAATAAATAAAAACTAGGTTAAAACCGTGAAATACAAAATTAAATTCAACATTCTGAATAGGAGGCTGAACATATTAGCATATACATCTGCAGCTAAGAGTCAGAGGTGTTTGAGAAGGTTAGCATGTTACACATACAGATACATAACATACATTAAATCTGAGTAAGAGACTAAGATTCAGTTTTGAGGTGAATGGACATTTCCTCATCCATGTTAAGCCCTCCAGGGGTCTTGGTTTGGAACTCTATGATGTATCTAGATTCCCTTTGTCTTAGGGCCAGTACTCTGTCCCCACCACGTGTTTTTTTTGGAATGTGTTCCAAAATCAAATAACTCATTTCAGCTATATTTGAGTAGTGGTGATCATAAAAGTGACGAGCAACAGGATATTTGGGATCATTATTGGTGATTGCTCTCTGATGTTCTAATATCCTTTTCTTTGCTGCACATGTTGTGCTGCCAATATACCATAGATCACATGTACATACAATGGCATAAATTACAAAGTTAGTACTGCATGTCAGGAATTGAAAAATCTTTTTGGTCACCCCTCTGTAATCCAATGATATTTTGTATTTGCTGTACTTACACGCTTTACAATGGCCGCATGGGAAAAATCCCACGAGGCCATGGTCAGTGGTAGTGGGATAGTTCATAATGTCATTTCTCACAACCCAATCTCGTATGTTTCTATCTCTTCTGTAGGTGATGGTGGGTCTATCTGTGATAAGATCCCCTAATGTGTTGTCCGCTTTAAGAATGTTCCAATGTCTGGACACTATGCGTTTTATTTTGTGTGAATCATTGTTGTAAATAAGGATGAGACGGGTCCCCGTCTCTCCTTTTTGCACATCTTCTACGGTGGTATCCTGTAGAGTATCATTGCGTTCAACTTTGTCTGCCCTATCTCTTGCTTTCTTGAGGACCCAACTTGGGTAACCCCGATTAAGAAACCTAGCAGTGATGTTATCTCTTTCCTCAAAGTAGGACTCAGGGCTATTGCAATTACGTTTGGCCCTCAGTAGCTCACCATAGGGTATACTCCACTTGAGTGCCTCAGGATGGCTACTGAGGGCGTGTAGGACACTGTTGCCCGCAGTGGCTTTGCGAAATAGGGTAGTGCTCACCTGTCCATGTTCTATATTGAGGCTAACATCCAAGAACTCTGCCTTCTTAGCATCAATACTACCAGACAAGATGATGTTGTAATCATTGACATTGAGTTTGTCGATGAAGATGGCAGCTTCTTCTTTGCTGCCATCCCAGACAATGAACAAGTCATCTATGTAGCGAAGCCACATGATGACTTTGGGTAGATGTTCCTGCAATGAGCTCTTGCTAAGGTTCTCACGCTCCCAGTATCCCATGAAGAGATTAGCAAAACTGGGAGCAAAGCAAGAACCCATTGCAGTACCGTTCACTTGCCTGTAGAGGGTGCCGTTGAATGAAAAGATGTTGTTTTGGAGACAGTATTTTATCATCTCCAAAATCATGAGACTATGGTCACGGTATTTGAGAGGTCTCTGTTTCAGAAAAAATTCACAAGCGTTGAGACCTTGCACATGGTCAATTATGGTGTAAAGTGATGTTACATCTAGAACGATAAAAAGATAGCTGGATTGCCATGTCAAATCATCAATTTTACTTAAGAAGTCTTTGGTATCCCTAAGGTAACTCGGCAGTGATACCACAAATTCCCTCAGGAAGTGGTCCACGTATTTAGAGATGTTTTCAGTGATACACCCAATGGAAGACACGATGGGGCGCCCAGGAGGTTTAGTACTATTTTTGTGTAGTTTGGGTAAGAGGTATAAGATGGGTACCCTGGGATGATCTTTTTTCAGGTAACAAAACTCTTCCCACTCTAAGAGCCCCTTGTCTTTCCATGTGACTAGTTTGTCCCAGATGGTGATTATACTTTGGTGATAGATATTCCAGTTGACATGTATGTAGATATATATATATTTTTTTTTTTTGGGGGGGGTTGCAGAATTGTTATATAATATTAAAATGATAAAATACATTAAAACTATTAGTTTATTAATTGTTTTAAAGAAAAAATAAATACATAGCAGCTCAGCCCACTCAGCGGGACCATTATGCATATCGGGGCAAGGCGCTGAAGATAATACCCAGCGGGGCAATGTTCACACAATAAAATCTTGCTGTATTATTTAACTAGGGGAAAACTCCCTTTTTCAGAACATGATGGAGAGTTGGCTCAAAGAGAGAGAGAGGAGGCAGCAGGTGCAGTGCTTGATGACAATGCAGCGAGTGGGTCTGATCTTATGCAGACAGCGAGCAATGCACCACCTGAAATGGATCTTCAGCCAAAAATGCTTATCAGAATAGAGATTTCCAAGTGGTGGAAGTGCAAATCGCTTGCGAAATATCTGGAGGTGGGGAAGGTACTGCGGGGATTGTGGGTATTGATTGCCCCTACCTTTGAGCATCCCAACCTCGAAATACTGCATGAATGGTCTATGAACAGTGTGGAATCATCACAGAACATGATGAAAATTTTGATTAAAATGCAAAATAAGGCACAGAAAAAATAATGGAAGAAATAAGATTACTCCAACAGGAGATTAGCAAACTTGCCAAACCAAAAGCAGTCCAGAAATTTGAAAAAGACTTGGAAATGTAATTGAAAAAGCATGAGCAAACAATCAGAGGAAGAAAGGCAATACAATTCACAAGGGATAGGTTAAACTATCAGATGGGCCAAATTTATACCTGTGCATGTCGATTTGCTACCCTACTCAGACAGAAGCTATCAAACAATGCTGCCCCACGAGTGAAAGATCAAGATAAACAAATAATGAAAGAAACCAGCTCGGAATTTAGTTATAGTTGGATACTGATCAAGTAGATGGAGCAGGGCAGTTGGATAGAGGCAGAAATATACAGGAGCCTCCTTCAGTCATAGATCAGTTTCGTTTTTAGGTCTCGCCTGATTCAGCGCTTGCGCTGATCTGGCCGAGACATTTTGTAAACAGGCTTTTTCAAAGTGCTGCCGTGGCCTAAAGCTACAGTGCACGTGAACGTGCACGCGCGCCCTCCGTTGCACGCGATCGTAATCGCGATTGCGATCACTTTCACTTTCGGCCGCGTTGCCAAAGCTTGTTACATTTGCAAAGCAATAGCTCTGCATTTAACTAATGCGACACCTATTGCATTGTAAATACTTGTTTTTTAAGAATCTCCTACTTTGCTCTTCTGAAATGTTGGCATGTATGCATTAGCGCTATATAAAGACGCAAAAATGAATACACTCTGTGTGGTCACACTCTGTGACCACTGGTATGTGATACTGGACAAGGCACTTCCCTTCCCCATGCGTCATCTGACAAAATTATGCGTGCTTACACAGGTAACATCTAGTGAAGGTTTTGACTATTAGTTAGCAATATTACATCAGTACACTCGATCGCCAGTATTAAGCGCTATATTGGCAAAAATAACCACATCGTTACCATCACCAGCACTATCAAGGACTGACGTGAAGCGCTACATGACAACCGCAAAGCGCTTGCTGTTGATTAGATCTATGCGGAACCCGACAGACCTGTCGGTATGAAACTCGACAGGGCCCACGTGATCTATTATCCTTGCGAGGTTTACAAAGAGAGTACTGCCAAGTAAAAGGAGTACAACGCCACGAAAGGGTAACATATGTAGTAATAACTGCCATACACAAACACAATCCAAAACACCCTTGAAAACACACGCAGCGCATTTTTTTTGGCAGCCCATTAGACAAACATCGATTTTCCGCACTGGAACTGAACACTTAATCTAGATGCAAATTTGCAAACATTTATGAGACAAGCAGCCGTCCATGCACCATGTTTTTTATTTAAACTAAATACTTCCGTTGGAAAGTTATTTCCCCCCTCCCTTTGTTCTCTGCCCCAGTCTCCCTAAAGCCCCTCGCGGGTGTCTTTAGCCTCAGACTGCCACAGACGCACCGGGTCTCTTCACTGCACTCGCTGCACACTGGCACTGCACTGCTCTGCGGCACACAGCATCCGGAGTCCGTGTATGGGGGGGAGTGGGGGGGTGCACAGTGTCGGAACCCCCGCAACGGCAGAGTGTGCAACGCAGCCCCGTGCCCTCTGGCACACAACTCCCTTGTTTACTTACCCCTCGCGTGCCTGCGTCCTTGGGGGAGTCGCGGCGCATTCCTTCAGCGCTGTGCAAATAATGCACACGAATACAGGGCTGCAGTGCAGATGCAAGAAGTACGTTTACCAGAAAAACACCCTAGCCCCCAAAACAAGCGAGGGGACTGGCAGTGCCAGAAGGGCACCAACTCGCAACTCTCTTGTCAGGAAGAGTAACTTTCTTTTTTTTTTTCAGGCCCGTCCTTTCATCGGGATTTCTGATTGGACAGCAGGAAAGTCAATCTGTGTAATGGGCGGGCCAAGGCGGAGGCGGGCTTTGGGAAGTCTGGGGGCTGTAGTTGGGAGGATCACATGAAGAAACGTGATACCTTGTCAAACTGTGACTAGATAATGTTTTCTCGGTTGCGCAAGTCACCACCACCCAACCTTTGGGCAGACAGTGCCTCGCGCAGCTCCAAAACTGAATTACTTACTAAGCTCCCATAACAGCCAGTAATACACACTCTAAACCGCAGTGGAAACAGGCAGAGTGCAGATATGTAAAGAATTATAAAACTGATGCGTGCCGTCTACCAGCGTGGTCTCTGAAATCATAGTAAATTACCTAAATTGTTTTGTTTGCTACAAACTTTGCAATACGCATTAATGCAATACCAAAGCGAGCCTGCAACACTCAAAACATTATATCCGGTTAAAACAAGCATTTGCAATGCAACAGGTCTCGCATTTATACGAGTTTGAGCTTCTGGCATTGTAAATGACAGTGCCTTTTATTTATGTTTTTAAAAAAACAAACTTAAATCAAAAGCATTGTCATTTACAATGCCAATAGCTCAAACTTGTATAAATGCGAGACCTATTGCATTGCAAATGCTTGTTTACGTTTGACTGCACGATGAATGCCAGAACAAGACCACTGAGAAAAGGAAAATTTAATTGAGAAACACAAGGAGAAGGCATGGAACTCCAAAATTAAAGAAACACAACAATGCAAATACGTTTGAGCATAGCCAAAGTAATCAACCTATCAGAGTTAGGGGCCCATTAGGATGCAAGGCGGACCTGAGTCTGCCTGCCATCCTAGCGGGAACGGGACCGCCCACACCCACATGCGGCAGTCCCACACCCCTGATCATGATGCGACTGCCACCGCAGTGGTCGCATCTGGCATTTTAACATTGCGGCGGGTGCTGCTGGCTGCATCACCCGCCGCAATGGTGAAATGCCATGTTGTGCACTTCCATGCACAATGTGGCAGGCACCACGCAGCACCTGCTACCTTGTGCATGGACATGTAGGGGGTACCATAGCTACCATCCAAGTGCACCCCCTAGCCCCTCACCTCCCCAGGGGACCGCACCGGGCCCCCAAAGCAAGTCCCCGCCTTGAAAGATCAACATCATAATATGGATGGCGGTGCCTGCTAGGCCCTGCCACCATATAGGAGCCCCAGCTCCAGCCGGCCGGCAATCGTAACAATTGCCGACCGGCAGAAAAGCGGTGGACGGACTTTCAGCCCACCACGATACCCGCCACCATCATAATATGGCGGTGGGTAATGCATGTTACGATGGTGTGATGGTCGCCACCGCCAGCACGCGGTGGTGATCATTACGCCATCGTAATCTCCCCCATAGTTTTGTCAGAGGAGGAATTAAGAACGTTGTCTTTAGGTCTCTCGTATTGTATTCAAACAAACTTCAATTATGGACAAATGCGGATTGAGTTCTTTAAATTTGTGAGAAAGTTGAAATTGTGAAAGATTTTTCTAATTAAAACTGAACCAGAAGCAGTGGGACAATCTTTTGATGATGTTCCTGTCTCAAATTTGGCGGTAGGGGATTTCAATTTATTACATGATTTGAAACAAGGCCACCTACATCATCTAGAGAGACTGTCGATTTTTGGGGTCTAGATATTTATGGCAGTATCAAAACAACTTTTAGATCTAAGTCCACTTTCGTTCCTATCCTTTACACGGTTTCAATTGATATACTCTGATCTTGTAATCACTGATTTGAAAGATCAGTCTGTGATGTCTAGTGATAATTTTCACAAAAGAGATATAAAGCAAGAAAAAGGATACCTAAAAGTGGTGGATAAGATTAAATCTAGGAAGGATATTGCGGTCCATCAAGCAAACAAGGGAGGAAACATCATATTGTGGCCATTAAGCATGAACAACAATGAGGCCAAATCACATTTACGGGATCTCAAGTGTTATCACAAACCAATTTGTCCTTGGTAAAGAATGGATTCCATAAAAATGTAGCCAGATGGAGGGAAACAGGTCTAATTTCACAGAGTGAATACTTGTAATGAAGGTAGATGTTCCCATCACACCCATACTTTACCTGATCCCCAAGATACGTACAAATCAAGAAATTCCACCTGGGAGACCTATCATCTCGGCTATTGGTAGTTTTTTTTAGGCAACCTCCCGCTACATTGACCACTTTCTGCAGGAATTTGTCAGAGGTCTTCCCTCGTACATTCAGGACACAGTAGACTTCCTGAGGAGGGTATATCAAATCCCATGGGAGGAACCTTTTCTTCTGATAACACATGATGTAACCTCACTATATACCAGAATCTCTCATGAGAATGGACTCAGGGCCATGAGCCACACCAAAGATTCAAGACCTGAGAGGCACTCGCTGACACTTTTTAGACTCAGAACCAAATGGCTTTCACCAACATTCAGAAATGCAAATTGAGATGGCCAGATGGTGCCTGGAAAACATATTTTTCATGTTTGGAAAATATACATTCTGACAGGTGAGGGGTGCGGCTATGGGCATCTGCTTTGCCCCAAGTTATGCCAACCTACACATGGGTTGCTGGGAGGAGCAGGTGCTCAGAGTCAGACATGCCAGGGAGTGGGCAGAGAATGTAATTCTCTGGACAAGATTTATAGATGACTTGTTTAGCCTGTGGAAACGATCACAGGAATCAGCACGGCTATTTGTGTCTGCATTAAATGACATCTCTTTAAATTTACATTTCACTGGCACCATCAATGAGTCTCAAGTTTACTTCTTGGATCTTGATATGTTCTTAAAAAACAACACATTACACACAAGAACCAACAGGAAACCAAAATCAGGGAATTCAATATTGCACTCATGAGGTTTTCATCCACTGAAATTTAAGCAAAGTATTCTGTATGCAGAACATCTATGGATGAAGAGAAACTGCAGTCAGTCCACTTCTTTGAAGAGCTACTCAAGTGGCTGGCACAATAAGTGCTGCAGGTCAGTTCCAGATTACCAAAAAGGCAAAGTAGGCACTGGTCTATGGTACCCCACTCTTTTAAGGGGCCTGCAACAACTGATGAAAATACAACTAAAGTTCATAAACCAGTGACATCAGATTCACATAACAATTTGTCTCTTAAAAGCTCATCTTCTGGCAGCTGGTAGTTTGTAAAAACAAATCTGGTGCATTGGGTATTAGGAGAAAATGTGCGAAGGGGGCACCCGAAATTTCTTCTACTGCCCAGAGGCCTCCACAGGGTTTTATCCGGCAATGCTGCAGACCTACTAGCAGCATTTCATTTACAGTTCCTGGGTATATAATATACCACACTACAAGGGACATATGTGTAATTTAAGTTTGACATTCAGGTGTAAGTTAATTTTACAATTTTTGGGGTCTTGAGCACAAGCACTTTAGCACTGGTTAGCAGTGGCCAACAAAAGAAAATCCAGCAGAAATTGGAGGTAAGTAGGGAAAATGTTTGAGGGAAGACCACCTAAGTCTGACAGGTCTAATGGACCGCTAAACTGGAGGTAATTTCCAAAGCATTGACATAAACCACCATCACAGCAGTTCCTGTCAATGCTGTGTACAGTCTGGTGCAGGGCTACATCCAAAAGGGAGAATTTACCAGTTTTCATTGCCCTCTACCACCAGGGTTTTCTTATCGGTGATGGGCAGCTAAAACTGACTTCTAATTCTGCCCATCTAAATTAGGTGGGAGGAATTAAAGGTCTACCTCTGACTGCCCTTACTCCACAGGGCCGTTTGAGGTACTTAATCAATGCAGAAAAGGAGTAGTCTCCGTCGTGATTAAGCCTAAGGTCTGCCCGCTTTTAAATTTGGTAGGTGGATCTTTATCTTGGCGTTATGCACACTCCATCGCAATAGAGTATACATTCCGCCAAGATATAAATCAGACCCTTAGTCTCTTTTCTGGATCTTAGATTCCAGCCTGTGGGATAATCCTGGGGCTGTATCTGAGGAAGTCCTCTCAAAATAAGATATCTTTGCTGAGAAGCTCCAGGGGTATTGGAAGTTCAAAAATGTTCTTAGTCCCAAATGTTCACTCTTTTTGGGGCAGTTCCTCCTGGTCTCTTCTAAGGATACCAGAACCTCATGAGAAGCAATTAGTGGCCAGGCCTCAGCCCAGCAAAGATCATCAGCAGTGTTCAGTTCAGTTCCATTTGCTCCTGGTAAACTGGTCACTCCAGCAAAAAAAACCTGATGCTTCACATTGTGTCCCCATAGCCATAGAAGAGGATAGCCAACTGACCCTTGGGGTCTACTACTCAGTCCTGGGTACAGGTGGGAGCAGGTCCAGCCCTTCAGGTCTCCACACAGGTCACAGACAGAAAGATCAGTACTCTTCTGTTTTTACAAAGGTCGAGATGTGTTCTTATGAGTTGTGGGTGAGGTGCCACTTTTGAAGGATTTACTAGCGAGTGGGTGGTGGAGACTCCTGGACATTCCATAATCAAGGTGATAAGGTTCTACGTATCAACCCTTGACACTTTTGCAGCACACCCTCTTTGCTTTTCCAAAAATTATCTCACAGTGTACTAGCCTGAGTAAAATCTATCATATCAGCACCATTTTGCCCTTTGGAGGTGCTGGGTTTCCAGTCAAGTGTGTGGCTTTGGAATTGAGCAGTCCTCACCTGCTCAATCCCACCAAATTGTTTATGGGACCAGTTTATCTGCTCACTGGATTCGTGCCAAGCTGATTATAGTTGTCCTAGGGAAAAAAGGCTTCTCTTTCGCATGTCTCTGTTTGCACATAACTATGAATGGTTAGGCCTCACCCTGGGCCTTTTCAAGTTAAGGACCTTCCAGTGCCCTGCCTAGCTGGCCTTCCTGAGCTATGAGGAGTCACATAACTCAAATTCAGGTCTTCCTGCCAAAAGGCCTAACCCATTTGTTTCTGCTCTGGGAGAGGTTCTATAATACTTCATCAAGGGGAAGCACTGGCAAGGACCAGATGCTTGCAGGCTATTGCTTATAAGTCTAGTGGTGGTTCAGGAAGATAAAGTATAAAAAAAAGAAAATTACTTTTACTAAATATTTATCAAATATCCAGCTTCAGGACTGAATTGGATTTTTAATATATATCAAAATGAGTAGTTGAATCATTCCTATAGCTCATCTTAAACCTGAGTTAACAGAAAATGAACTTTAGTTTTTTTTATTGGAACAGCTAAAATACTTTAGAATTAAAATAGATTTTGGGGGACAAACTTCTTGCATGTACCACTTTTAAATAATAAAAACTCTACCCTGTGGGCTACATTGTTCTTTTCTATCAAATAAGGTTATTTTGACTGGTTTCGCTGCAGGTTTAAAAGGTTTAGCAGTCAGGCTTCACAAGTAGGTCCAAATCCATGCTTTCTTTGTCAGCCCAGTGTTTGGTGCAAACATGTGCCGCATCCTCAGATGACATTTAACTTTCCATGAAATTGACATATTTTCCCACACAACATAATCTGGCCATATTGGAAAGTTAAATATTTCATCTGGGGAATCTGGGGATTAACCAATTTCACCATGTTGTAAGGGTCAGAGTACAAACACTATAGACCAGGCCGCAGTACCCAGGAGTTTGGAGCTAAACAATTAACAGTGCCAATTAGCATAAACTAGTGGTGATCACACTAAAAGAAGGATTTTTCCCACCAGCAACCAAATACTGCTGATGTTTTTAAAACATCCCATAGCTTCCGCACATCGAAGGCATTTATAGCAAAGAACTAAGCAGCTATCAGTAAGAAGTATTTGAGTACAACATTTGCAATGAATTCTGGAATGTTAATAATTACATTTATATCAACTTCAACATGGACTATCAAGGGCTTCATTTAGAGGTTGGTGGATGGAGGTCACCTGTCATAAAATGACGGATGACCCATCTGCCAACCTCGGGGCTTGCTCACACCAGTTAGAGGTGGGAGAACTGTGTTATTTCAGTTGAAGAAGACTCAGCTGTCCTCCAGGAGCTTTTGATGTGTCCTACTTGCCACTGACTACAAGGTCACGATGACTCTTAACACACCGAGGGTAGTTTTCTGCTAAAGGAGCCTGGGCCTCAACTAACCTGACAGGCACCGTGCAGTGTGTGAATGACCCCCCCCCCCCCAGGGTATCTTTTAACCAGTGATTGTTAGAACAAGGATTCACTAAAACATGACATATGTAATTCTTAATGTCTGAAATGCAGATTGTCTGTCATCTTTCATCTGTATCTCAAAAAACTCTTTCAGTTGACTGCCTCTGCCCGACTGAACAACAGTAATTCCTTCCTTCTGTGATTGCCTAATTAATTACTCTTGCAGTTTCAGGTGGTACAAAACACTGATCCTCACCTCAGTCTGGGGTTTAGCAGGTGCACACACATTTCATTCAATCTGACATCTATTAAATGAATTACTTAAGTCAAATGATCTCTCTTTGAATTTTTATGTCTCTGCCATCTTGCATACTTTAGCAGAGGGCCTTGATTTATTTGGCAAAGCTTTTGCCAGGTGTATCCAAATTAATCTATATTGCTCCTCGTTTCGCCCCAGATAGGATTAACTGATGTGAAGAGAGCTCACCAGGGAGGCTGCACATTTTCTGTCATCACTGCCAAGCCTTGGAATTTCCTTCTTCTATCTCTACAATTCCTGTGTCCCATTTTACATAAACATCTTAACATGTGACTCTTAATGAGCTCTATCTCATAATTCTGTTTCTTCTTTCCACCGTCTGTAGCTAGATCCAGCAGCAGGGCACCATCTTCCAGCGAAATTAATAGTTGTGTTTTGTAAATTAATGTATCTTCATTATTTACCCTACCCAGAGATGCACCAGAAACACGTCAAAGGTGCTATGCCCCTGCCTCCAGTTCAACAAAACTGGGGGCCAGATTTATCCTAGTGTTGTGTTGCCCTTGAGTCACTCAAGGTAACACAGGAGCAATGCAATACTAAAGTCAGATTTACCAATGGGACCTTGCATTGCTTGGTAAATCTGGTGGAACGCAAGGCAGGGCAAGATGCTGCCTTGCATTACTCTGCACCAGGAAGGGGTTTTATGGGTTGAGTGTGAGTGTACCCATGCATCTACTTGTCAATTATGTCACATTCCCAGATTTTTCGTGAGTGGTTGACCTAAAAAGGCATCAAAATACTACACCTTCCCTTTGGGAGGTGTAATGAGGGGAAATATGTTTATTTCTTCTTTTTTTCACCTCTTTCTATGTGTGCTACATTCTGCAGCACACACGGAAAGAGGGAAAAGCCTCAGATGATTGTTTTTGTGCAGAAATGTGTCCCTTTTTGCACTAAAACAATCCTACCTACAATGCAGGCACCCTTACTCTACGGTAAAAGGTTGCCTGCATTGGTGCTAAGCGGGAAACAATCATTACAATGCAGTCATTACAATGCACTACCTTTACAATGCAGTAATTACAACGGAAAATCCTTTACATCACATGCCATTACAACGCAGCCATTACAATGCATGTCACTACCACCCACGCATGTCACTACAATGCATGCCACTACAACGAATGCCATTACAACTCATTATAAGGTAAGTAATGGGAAATAGTAATTTTTACCCCTACACTATCAAACACTTACCCTACTGTTGCACTCACTGGAGTGGGAATAGTAATTTTTACCCCTACACTATGCAACACTCCCTCTACTGTTGCACTCACTGGAGTGGGAATAGTAATTTTTATCCCTACACTATCCAACACTTACCCTACTGTTGCACTCACTGGAGTGGGAATAGTAATTTTTACCCCTACACTATCCAACACTTACACTACTGTTGCCCTAAAAGTATTATCCGTTGTAATGGTATGCATTGTAATGGTATGCATTGTAATCGAATGCGTTGTAAGTGTAGTTTCTAAAAATGCGTTGTGATGGCATGTGTTGTAAAATCATGCGTTGTAATGGATGTTGCGATGTAAAAACTGTCCTGTAAAGGCATGAATTGTAAAAGTTTGTGTTCTAACGTGCCAGTGCAAGGAGAGAGAAGGAATGTGACATACAGGTGCCGATTCCGATCCTGTAAAACCCGGGTACAAATGGTTGTATGGAACGTTTTCTCCGTACGACTCGTACCCGGGAATTCCACCGTACAAACCAGCAAGTACGATTCGTACAGAAATACCTTTTCCGTACGAATCGTAAAAAACACCGTGCGGCTAAAAAATACATACAATTCCGATCCTGGACAGCGCGTACGTGACGTCCGCACGGAGTCAGGCAGCGTTTTACGGACCAGCAAGTACAATTCGTACCCACAGCACTCCGCACGGCTATATTTTTACGGGAGCCAAAAAGTGCCGGAAAAGCTAAGTACGCCGCGATGCATGAGGAAAAGAGGTTCCGGTACGCGCAGTACCCCACCCCATGTATGTACGCGCCGTACCCCCACCCCGTGTATGTACGCGCCGTACCCCCACCCCGTGTATGTACGCGCCGTACCCCCACCCCGTGTATGTACGCGCCGTACACCCACCCTGTGTATGTACGTGCCGTACCCCCACCCCGTGTATGTACGCACCGTACCCCCACCCCGTAAATGTACATGCCGTACCCCCACCCCGTGTATGTACACGCCGTACCCCCACCCCGTGTATGTATGCGCCGTACCCCCACCCCGTGTATGTACGTGCCATACCCCCACCCCGTGTATGTATGCGCCGTACCCCCACCCCGTGTATGTACGTGCCATACCCCCACCCCGTGTATGTATGCGCCGTACCCCCACCCCGTGTATGTACATGCTGTACCCCCACCCCGTGTATGTACGCGCCATAGTGCTGGGGGGTACGGCACGTACATACACGGGGTGGGGGTACGGCGCGTACATACACGGGGTGGAGGCACGGTCCTGGGGTACGGGGCGTACAGGTGCGGGGCTGGGAGACGGGCCTGGGGTGCGGCACATACAGGTGCGGGGCTGTGCTACGGTGTTGGGGTACGGTGCGGAGGGGGGGTACGGTGCTGACATACGGGGGTATGGTGCTGACATGTGCGGGGTGAGGGGGGCTGTACGACTCGTATCCGGTCACAAGTGTACCCGTGTACATGTGTGCTACAGCGTTCGCTCCGTACGGGGCCTTTTACATGCGGTTGTGTATTCGGACGGGCGGTACGGATCGTACTTGCGCGCTCGGACTTCTGTTTTACGATTTGCACGTAAAAATGTCCAGCTCCCTATCGGACACTTTTCCCGACGCTATTCGGAGGTAAAAATTTACGGCTCCCTCTAGGACCATTTTCCCGACGCAATTCGTATGTATTTTTCATGTACGAATCGTACTTCGCAGTTTGTACGGTACTTGTACGATTCGTACGTGAAAATATATGGATACGAGTCGTATGCAAATTTTTTTACCCGGATCGGAAGCGGCACCATAATGTTAAATGTGGAGAAGTGTGGCTCAATGATTAGAGCGGCAGACCCTGATGCAGAGGTCTAGCCCGGGACCAGGGTTCAATTCCCCGCCTCGGCGGGTCTTGGGCTCAAAAATTCCACGGACCTGATAATTCTCGCCTCGGTGCCATTCTAATCATGGAGTCCCACTCTGCAACTCTGGGCAATAGCTTGCTTAATCTCCACAACGGCCCCCACAACGCTAAGGATGCCTGGCCTTCACCTTGGGGGTGCCCAGGAGTGGACGCCTCACAGGGAAAAAGCCAGGATGGGTTCCACAGCGGTATTCGTACAAGCGCCGAGAGACCTCCGGGTAGTTGTGCGCTATACAAGTATCCATACATTTACATTTACATTTACATTTACAAATATGGTTGCAGTCCTGTCCTCTCCCTCTCATACAGTACAGCAAGGTGTCCAAATCTGTACAGTGCTCGTCAGAGCTCTAATCTCTCTGAGTGCAAAATGTTTATTTATTTCTTATTGTAAGAAATTGGGTTGTTGGTTGACTGGAGTGTAAGCCCTGGTCAAGCAGCAACCACAATCCTTGTCAGGATAAGGCACAAGCAAACCGCAAATTAACCTGTGCTCACCCCCTTGGTAGCTTGACAATGAGCAGTCAGGGTTTACTTAGAGGCAATATTTGTGCAACATTTCAAACAGTAAAACTGCGACAATACACCACAAAAGGAGTCCACAACAGGTATAGAAAAATAGAGTGAGTTATAATAAATGAAACAAGAACAAAACTACTACAAATCCAGTTAGTTGAACTGGAGATACAGAATTTCAAAGTTTATAATGAAAAACGCACACAAAAGCACAAAGCACTACTGGGGATACCTGGTCGCACTGGACTGGGAAAAAGTCACAAGTTCAGGCCAACTGCAATTGAGCACAGGCTAGCTACAGGTACCCAGTAAGGCCCGCTGAACAGAGTACCTTAAATCCTGGTTGCAGAGCGTTGCTTGGATCTGCATCAAAGATGTGTCACTCTGCAGAAAGCAATGTGCCAGCTCTGGAATTCATTGAGAGTCCTGTAGACAAGGCAGCACGCAACTGGCGATGCGTTGGTTCCAAGGAGCTGCGATGTAGAGTCTGCTGCCATCATTGAGGCTGCTGTCAACAAAATATGCGAGGACCTGGTTTGTGGATGCGCTGCATTGTTTCCAAGGACTTGCTGGGTTACATTGTGTGTTTTTTGATAGATGTCCATTCCACGCAGCAGCAGCAATGAATCGGTTCTGCTTGGGGATGTTTTGCTCAGCAGAGAAGATGTTTTGGTTCCGCTGGCAAACAACTTAAGCCCACTGCCAAGGGTCCAGAACTGGGGTGGCACCAATTGGCAGGGTCGACTCATAGAAGGCACAGTCTAGGTGCAAAAGGTTGGATGACTGTTATGTCCCTGAGGCTTCAGATCAGGAGGCCAGCCTAATAACCCTTGGAGTCTCTCTGGGTTCAAGAGATGCTGGTCCAGTCCTTCTCACCCAGGCACGAGTGCAGCAGGCAGCAGATCAGCACAGTGAAGCAAGAATCCAGCAGAGAGGCAGTCTTTCAGCACAGCGGTCCTTCTTCATGTCAGAGTATCCACAAGTACAGAAATGTACTGAAGTGGTGGTGTCTGAGGTCCTTCTTTTATACACAGTTGTGCCTTTAAAGTGGGGAGATTCTTCTAGAGCCATGCCTTTGAAGTGCACAGATATCCTTCCTTCCCTTCCCTGGCTCCAGATTAAGTACAGGGAGTATTCAGCTCTTTGTGTTAAGACAGGAAACATCCTATTCAGGTGTAAGTGAGGCTAGGCCCAGCTTCTCCCTCCCATCCTGCCACTGATGGCCCATTCAGTCAGACCTCGGCTCCCCTTGTGTGTAGCTGTCTAAGAGGAATAAAGAAAGCCCAACTTCCAAGTACACCCAGTCATGTGACAGGAAATAGATGTAGGCACCAAATGGCTAAGGGCAAGAAAATGCTAACATTCTCAATGTGGCATTTTGAGAATTCTAATTTAAAATCTTGCTTCATCATAAATTAGGATTTTAAATTAGGATTCCAGAGACACCAAAGTTGAACCAGGAATATCTTCCCATTTGGAACTCACACTTAAAAAATGTAATAAGGTAATCCCAATGTTATCCTATGGGAGATATAGGACTAGCAGGCGTGAAAAGTGAGTGTAAGAGTTTTTCACTACCAGGAAATGTAATACGTAAAAGTACAAGTCCTGATTTTTAAATACAAGGCATCCTGCACTCTGTGCTGTGCAGGGCCTAACCTAAGGGTGACGTACATGTACTAAAAAGGAAGGTTTGGGCATGATATAACATTTTTTTTGCCAGGTTGAAATTACAGTTTAGAAACTGCACACACAGGCTCTGAAATGGCAAGCCTGGGCCATGTTTAATAGGCTACTTAAGTGGGTGGCAACATTAGGGCTGTAATATTTAATTTACAGGCTCTGAGCACAGGTAGCACACTGTCCTAGGGACTTATTAGTAAATTATATATGCTAACTGGGTATGAGCCAATATCACCATGTTTAGAGGAGGAAGCATATGCACTTTAGCACTGGTTAGCAGTGGTAAAGTGCCCAGAGTCCAAAGGCCAGCAAAAACAAGGTCAGAACAAATGGAGGAGGAAGGCAAAAAGCTGAGGGGAAGACCACTAAGGCTGACAGGTCTAACACTTATGCATGCTCACAAGGGAAGTCATCACTGTGTTTGGTGATGTTTTTGATAGTACTTTAATGTGGATTTGCGGCTCTGACTTACTCTCACAATAAAATCCAAGAGGGATAAATGACAATGGGCTTGTCATAACTGTTGTTTAATTATAAAGCACAAAATCCTCAGCAGATTTATATTTTTAGTTATTTTATTACATGGCAGTAATATTAGCTCAACATCCTATTTATCATTGTCTGGTGTACAAAAGCACACAGATCAAGGAACCATGGGTGTTACTTTAAAGAGAATAAAGTATTATAAGCTTTTGCAAGATATTTCATTTGGATTCCTGTTATGATTTTTTATTTTTGTTGTTAGTATCGCTACCATTTAACATTTTAACATGTGCTGGGAGCAGGATTTCTAATTCTGGATTGCATGTACTGATATTAATCATGATTTGTAATGGATTACCTTCAGCAGTACAATAACTATTGACCCCACATTCTTTTCAGAAGGTGACAAATCTTTTGCAAATGTTATCTATGCAGTAATCTGTATATGCAAACAGTGTGAGCAATGGTTTAACAAAAACTACAATACACAATTCGTTTTTATACAATGCAATATTGAGCATACACAAGTACAAAATGCATTTGCATCATAATGAAGTAAATAAAAGATTATTAATTTTGCAGAGTGAAACCCGGAAATTCACAAAGGAATGCAACATTAATTAAACAGAAATATGACAGTTGTCATTTCAGCACAGCAATGAATATAAATGCACACACAGTTCTATTAGTATCCTTCATTTGCATTAATGTATTAGTCCGTCTAGTTAATAATGCAGTGATAACATATTCATTAAAGACCATTTAATACAAGACAATGCTCAAATATCTTTTGGGATGTTTGCTTCTCTGGAGCAAATGCATAGTATTACTGATTATTCATCGTTTAAAATGGACGCACATCATTTCAACCTCATATTTGACTTCTGACAAACATTTAATAAATCAAGAAAGAAATGGTTACAGCCTTTTATTCTTGCTTTTCACTGGACTAAATTCCTTGTTCAGGTCAGTGATGCAACTGCATTTTCATCAGTCAAAGCATTAATATTAGGCTGAAAACTGGAAAGGAAAAGGCTACAGTAGGCTACTGGGAGCGAGAATTTGAATGTCTATGTTCTTAATGTTGGGAAACCACACTATCTCTTTTTAATTTCAGCTTGAGGTTCTCTCATTGGCAAATGTCATCGTGAAGATGATCAGACAACTGCATCTAGATGAGGTCTTTGAAATTCTCTAGGGTATCCGTTGAGATGGTCACATCGAGAATTGCACTTTTACAATTAGTGGCAATGTGGCAATGTGATAGGATTTCATTGTTGCCTACAAAAGAAAACACATTGACTGAGTTATTGTTGGCATCACCACAGTGTAATTTGAAGGTACAAAGGAAAATGCTCATCTCAGTGATCATCAGCTGGGTCAGGATGAATGTTAAACATTCTTTAACGTAGGTGATGTTGTCTCTGAGAGGGTAGAAGATGATGTTAAGCCTGAGGGAAAACATCTTGTAAGTAGAGGCTGCAAGAGATAGGCATTAGAAGGTGTAAGAACAAGGACTATTGACTTCAAATGCATATTAGCTACTCTACTTTCATGTCTGTCTGTACAGCCGCATTGTAGAATGCAGTAGTGTGGGGGGCGAAACCAAGACATGATTAGGAAAAACTATTGATAAAGATTTCATTCATACCTTTCAGTCAACACTAAGGGGGTCAGTAGCATGGCGGGCGGACTTTAGTTGGCCCACCACCCTAGCGGTAACGGGACTGCCCACCTGCCATGCGGTGGTCCCGCCACCCTAATTATGATGAGACCGCCACTGCAGTGGTCGCATCTGGCGATTTAACATTGCGGCGGGTGCTGCTAGCTGCAGCACCTGCCACAATGTGAAATGGCCATGTTGTGCATTTCCCTGCACAACCTGGCAGGCACCACGGTGCCTGCCAGCTTGTGCATGGAAATGGAGGGGGGTACCATGGGTACCCCCCAGTGCACAGCTGACCCCCCCCGGGCACCCGCAACAGGCTCCAAAAGCCAGTCTCTGCCTACCTTTTTGCAGCAGAGAATCCTGCCGCAAAAAGACACGCGGAGAGGCCCATTGTAATCGCAATGATTGCCTGGTTCCGGGTTCTGCAGGTGGGCGGAAAAGGACCGCCTTGCGGAACCGTGGCAGTCGGTCTTTCCGACCACCGCAAAACAATAGTGATTCCCACCGCCATCATAATATGGTGGTGGGTAAATCACCTTTTGATGGTGGGCGGATCGCCACCACCGGGCCGGCGCTGGCGATCCGCCCGCCATCGTAATCAGCCCCTGGATTATTTGGGTCAAAGTTCACAATAATGTCTGCGATCTCCTCAAAAGTTTTACTGAAGACTGACAATTATGCAGAGGCACTGCTGCAAGGTATGGGATGGTTCTACACATGGTATTTGACAAAAATGTAATGGGTACTCCAAAGAGGTTATCATGATACTGTTTGAGTAGTGGAAATGTATGGGGAGGTTCATCCTAATTGAGAAGAAATTTTATGTTCTTGAGAGGTGCATCATAAGTGCTTCTTGGTAGCCTAGCTCCCCGATACTTCATCCTCAAGAAGGATGGTTAGGTTGTTGATTAGGAGGAGAGCAGCATTAAAAAATCAGTCAGCTAGCATGACAGTTGACTGACTACCTGGGAAATAACTTCCATTTTATCAGTAGGATAAACCATGGCAGAAAATAGATTGAGAAAGGTAAAGGAATGAGTTGCTTGGAGGGGACGCATGAGTGGCTGAAAAGGGCTGAAAGTGAGGTTTAGAGTCCTAGCAACCTCAAGGAGCTGTTGGAAACCTAGGTGTTGTGCAGGGAAGGAAAGTTTCTCAGATCCTGAAAGAAGATACAGGCAAAGAAAACTCTGGAAGACCATGATAATGAGAAGTTGGGTGAGCGGTTGAATGGATGTTGTCCAAGGTTGGAAGTGGGAGAAGACAGACGATTAGTAGAAAAAGGGTTGATAGAGTGAAACAGGTGATCAGATAAGGCCAAATTCTCATCACTCATTTGGAATATGATGTTTCCATTGGTAATGATGAAATGGAGAATAGGATGCTAGTTTTCGGTTCAGGGAAGACCAGGCTTGGCAGTTGTGGCTGGACTGTTCCCATGTGGCACAGGTTCAAGACTGATTTGCATATAGCTGGGTCTGAACTGAGGTTGCAAAGTGAGCTAAAGAATGATGATGGATTCAACCCAGATCTGTGACTGGGGGTGAGTGTCTGAAAAGTTTCAGCGCTCCGTCCATCATCTCCTTATGTTTGCTTTGTTCGCCCTAAGTTTGCAGGGTATGCCCAGACGTGGGTCCCTTACTCACTTTGCCACTGGATTCAAGCTAGCCTGGCTGATTCCTTTTATTGTCACATTACCCACCAGAACAGTCCTGGGATGTGGGGCCAAAACTCTGCCTGTGAAGAAGCTTTTCCCATCAAAGCATATTAGAACACTCTCCCATCCGTTATAGTGTAGTGCTTTTCCATAACATCGATACAATTCATTTTGAGAAAGAGTGATTAGTTGAAAAACAGCAGCATTGTTTATTATTTTTTAGGTCATACCAACTCACAGCCCTCAAGTGAGTCCCATGAATACTACTGGGATTCAAAACGCGTCGGCATTCTTTTTCCATTGAGGAATTTTCATTAATGAACTTTAGCAGCTTTGAGGGATATCTTGCATACAATTTACCCCAGCTGGTTTTTGAACTTATTCCCAATGGGCAGCATCCTAGTGAAAAGGACTGTTTGAATCATGTACAATAGTATTGCTGCATACGTGAAACCTACAAAATGTTTGACTGGTGTATTATTTTGAATTTGATGTTCATGTATTGTCGTTCATTATGTGCTTTATGACTGTTGTTTAGTTTGTACCTAATTTATGTCAAATATTTGTTTGAAGCAAAAGGTGTTTTCTCAATTTCAGACACCTATGATATTTTGAAAAAAGAAGAGTACAAAACAAAAGAAGTGGTTTAATAAATAACCTGGACCAATGAAGTAAGGTATGGGTCCCACGTCTGTTTATGTAGAGAACGACATAAAAAGTGGTAGCTAGATATCTTGTTGTGCACTTTAACTAGGCCCTTTCTAGCTACTGGTCTTTGGGCCTACCCCCTTTGAGTTGAATTTCAAGGGCGGCTTGTCACCCGCAAGGGTCTTTGAGAGAAAAACAAACACAAATTAATCAGAGACTATGTTGGTGCAGGCTTTTTTGACCTGTCACCCAGTAAGTAAAATGTCTGAAAAGGATACACTCTCATTTTCTGAGGAACATATACAGAATCTAATTATCATCACTTCCCCTTTCTCTACAATCACCTTAAGTACTTCAGCCAAACAGCAAAACGAGTCAGAGAGACTGATTCGTCTACGCAAAAAACATATACGAACCAAACTGCTTGGGTATTTCTTATTAGAACACCTTAAAGCTGGCACCATCCCTTGGGGTCTGCAAATAAAGAATATCCCAGTTATCTTCTCGGAGGATCTTGAATATAAGAAAGGGTTCAGCTTTATCAGAACAAAATGTAGCCGAGAACTCATGGTTCATACAATAGAGACCGCACAAAGAATCTGTAAAAAAAGAAGCAGAAGAGTTGGAATCACAATTTCAGGCCATTAAGGACAATCATACTGTAGCAGAGGCTAAAGCCTTACTTGAAAAGATTGACAAAGAAATTCTTACATTTAAGGACAACTCCATTAATTTCAAAGCAGCGAAATTTGAGAAGGACTCTAAAGCATTCGACATAGAAATTGTTTACCCGTACCTGAAGGACGATTTCTATAGAAAAGTTGAATCATGCAGAGTGTTGTCAGAGTACCCAAGGAGATCTAAAAACAGATTCCTTACATTCTCTAAATCATCAGTGTCGGACTTAACAGGAGACTCTGATTTGAGTGAGGGTCCCTCTAAGAGACAGAACTCTTTTTTAGACAAGGGCCAGCAAAAGACATGGGTCAGATTCAAGCCACAGCCATGGGAAATGAGGACGAGGCGTCAGTTCTAGAAGACATAAAAGTAACATCTATCGTCAATTTATCCAAGAAACAACTGACCAAAGAATAGGAATCAGTCTTGGAGTTAGGAGTCAAGTTTGTTCCAAGTAAATCTACTGACTTCACATGGCTCATAATCGAAGCAATTGAGTTCTTCCGGGAGATCAGATTAAAAGCCTTTTTTGCTGGGAGGGAATACAATCAGGCCTGCGAACCATCAGGTTTGGCTAACAAGTCAAAATGTATTCCCCCCTATAACATGCCCAAAGAAATTGCCGCCTTCAAACAGGTAGTTCTTTCATTAATTAGCCAATTGGAAGGCAAGATGAAATTCATGCAAAATAGTCTAACACTGCAACAACATAAAGCCATACAAGACTTAAAAAATTATGATTCAAAAGTGATCAAGTTGGCCAACAAAGGCAGCGCCGTAGTGGTCTGGCCAAAATAAATGTATTTGGTGGAAGGCAGAGGTCAAGTACACAACCAGGAGTGGTATCGACAAATTAATAAAGGAAGATCCCACCAGACAGAGAGAGGGTATCAAAATAAGGATTTCAAAAGAAGGATTGGAAGATGGAATTTTGGGAGCTAAGGAGTTTGAATTTTTGAACAAAAGACATCCGAGGACCCCAATCATTTCTTTCTTACCAAAAATCCACAAACGTTTAGTTGAACCAACCGGAAGACCGATCGTATTGGGTTCTGACTCCTTGATGGAACCCATTTCCAAGTACGTGGATATTTTCTTAAAACCTTTTCTGAAAGATGTTCCTTTATATTTAAGGGATACAACAGACTTCATCAGTAAAGTTGATGTCCAAGAGTTCAACACTTCTGAACAGTGGTTGGTATCTTTGACATATTCTCCTTGTACACACATATTCCTCAAGACGAGGCTCTAGCAGTAATTGAATTTTATTTAGAGTAACCCTGGGCCGACAACTATGCTACGCTCGCGAAGTTTGTGTAGTTTGTGCTACTTCGTGCTACGTAAATTGCGCGTAGCACAGTGCAAAATCGCGTAGCGTAGTTGCAATTTTTTGCTCACTCGCGGTCCTCAACGTTAACTTGGCAACTGCAAGCGAGCAAAATGACATCCCGGCGAGACCTTTCCTCGTTCACGATCAGCAACTTCAAGTTGCCGATCGCGAGCGTGGAAAATAAACCTCCCGGCGAGATTCTCAACACGGGGAGGCCAGGTTTCTCATTGCGAGTGGTCGCTTACGCTCGCGACCGCTCGCGATGAAAAAACCACCAGTCCGCGTTGAAAAAGCTGAACGACAGCTCGCACTGTGCAAGATGCCATTTTCAATGATTGCACAGTGCGGACAAGCATCCGGCACTGTGCAATCATCGCAAACAGCACACTACGCAGTTCGCGTAGTGCTACGCGTATCTCGCGAAGTGCACTTCGCGTATCTCGCGAAGTGCACTTCGCGTAGCTACGCGTAGCGCTACTACACGAACTACGCCCAGGGTTAATTTAGAGACTAGAACACACCCTCATTGAGTGCCAACAAAATTCATACTCCAGCTGGCAGAGGTAGCTTTAAAGAGAAACTACTTCAAGTTTGAAGATGTGTTTTATATCCAAAGAAAGGGGACCGCGATGGGCTGTCCCTTCACTCCAGAGATGGCAATACTCTTTATGGCCAGGTTTGAAGACAGATTCATCGCCAATGGGAATCCATTTCGAGAACATTTGATAGAATGCTATCAATACATTGATGATATCTGGTGCCTCTGGAAAGGATCTGAAGAGGATCAAGGAATGTTTCATGGATGGTTGAATTCGCGACATGAGGACATCAAATTTACCATCACAAAGAACAAGACAGAATTGACCTTCCTTGATGTTGAAGTTATACCCTATGGCAATGAGTTGCTGACCACTCTACATGGGAAACCAACTGATAAGAATACAATACTTCACTACAAGAGCTTTCATCCATGAAATCTGAAGAAAAATCTCCCATATGGACAACTTCTGAGAATTCAGAGAAACTGCTCCCACATAGAAGATTTTAAAATCCATGCTACAGCTTTTTGTGACCAACTGAAATACAGGGGGTACCCCAAGAAATTACTCAAAGCACGCTATCAAAAGAGCCTAGTATACACCACGTGAAGATCTTCTTAAGAAAATAATAAAATAGCCCTTGGACAAATTGGTTTGTGTTTCAACTTATAGACCTCATACCAATAAATTCTGCCAAGTTATTTTGAAGAATTGCCATTGCCTCCAAAATTTAGAATATCCATTCCAGCGTCCCATATTCGCAATGAAAAAGAATGACAGTATTGGCCAACAGATCGTCTGAGCTGAGAGTGCCACACCTAGTCAAAAGAAAGATCTAAGGTCCCAATGGAACTTGAAACCAATTGAAGGACACCACAAGTGTGGAAATTGTTCGTCTGTGACTCCAAAGTCGAAGGCACTGAATTCAGACACAATACTCAGAAGTGGTCCCACAAAGAATTCTCCAACTGCAAAGGACATTATTTATGCAGTGGTTTGCACTTGTCCAGAAATATACAGGGCCATATGTAGGTAAAAATGAATTTGCAATACTGAAATTGTGATTTTCAGCGAATCACATTTTGAGAATCGCAAATTCCGATGTAGGTAAAATATCGCAAAAAAAATAGCAATTCCCAAAAATTCGCAGAATTTCATAGCGATTACTTAAATTGCGATTCCTTAATTGCGAGAACGCAATTAAGGTATCGCAATTCTGAGAATCTGCAATTCAGGTTCAGAATAATGGCATCACAACCAGGAAGTGTGACTGCACATGCTGCACCTGATTACCAGAAGCTGAGTGAGAGCCTATGAGAAGAGTTGGAGATTTATGCTCAGCAACTGAAAGCAGGAGAAATGGATTCCCAGGGAACAGAGAAGCAGCAGGAAGAAACACCCAGAAAGAGGAAGCAAACATTTAGAGAAAGGGAGCTGGAGGTCCTCACCCAGGAAATAGTCAGCAGCCATGACCTCCTGTTTGGTAAAAATTCACTATGTGTGCCAGAGGCACGAAAACAAAAATATGGACTGACATCCAGCAGAAAGTAACTGCAATTGGCGTGACACACCACTCAGAAAAAGGTGGTACAACATGTGGCAACGGTCAAAGGAGAAGGTCGCTGCAAGATTGGCCGAGGCCAAAAAGACCGGTGGTGGAACGTCAACGGCAACAGAATCAACGCCCCTGGAGGAGTTGGTGGAGGGCACCCTTCAATCTGAGAGTGTGAGTGGAGTGGCTGACCGGGACAGCTCCGAACACCCAGACACCAGACAAGGTAAGATGCATGCCAAAAGCCCCTGATACATACCCAACCCACTCACACTCCCAGACACCAAACACGAGTACAATTCCAGTACATGTCCACAAGCACACCCAGAAATGCATTATGGGAGATGTAGTCACATGCACTGATACCTGGAGTAGTGAGACACAGCAAGGTGGAATAGGGATGAGTCATCCAGGAAATAAATAAAACAGATAGTACTCATGTGATTTAAAAATTGAAAACTGTAATGCATTACAAATGCAAGACAGGACACAGAATTAATGTGTGCATTTACATTCACAGCACCACCAACAACACAAGAAACCATGGCAGAAAGGGAGGACACACCAGAAAATGAGGACGAGGCAGGGCAGGAGGAGCAGGGCGAAGTGAGACGGCAAAACTTAGTGCCACCACTACCACTGCTGGAGGCAGAGGCAACAGACACAGCAGGAGAGGCAAAGCCAGTCCAGAGACAGTGTGCAGGACAGCAGACAACACAGTCCCCCGTACAATCCAGTGAAGGGAGTGGGTCGAGATGCAGGGCACGGCCATCCACCAGCACTGCTCCTGTCGACGAAGACACGGTGTTCTCGGGCCTTGAAGGTAGCATGCTGAAAGCACAGTGCCTGCAAGTTAAAGGAATCAAATCAATACAGCGACAATTGTCTGCACACAATCATAACATGACAGAGATGCGGGTTGGTGTAATGGCCATGACAGTTGCACTGGAAGGACTGTGCAGGGAGATAAGGAGAGACAGGCAGCCAAGCGCAGGGAGAGACAGCGTCTTCCCAACCAGCTGGACTTGTACACAAGAGTGTCAACCGCCTGTCAAACCCAACATCCCTGCTGGCCCGAAGATGTGTCAGTATGCAGTATAAGATGGCCCACTGCTGCCAGGACGTGTGCAGGGGCCTGGTGCAAGTTACACATGCGGTGGACCAGATGCGCGCAGCTGCGACAGGTGGCATAGGCCAACTTAGCACTTAGGATACGGACGAACAGTCCAGCAGGAGCAGCATCACTCCACCAATTCCACCGGACAGACGCCCGAGTGCGCGCCAGGGGAGAGTAGATGATGACTCCAGGGAGGGCAGTGGGCACCCTGAGCGAGGGGCAACAGGGCATGCACGTAGGAGGTGAAGAAACATCAGGGACTTATGGCTATGTGTGAAGCAACACATTCCATCTGGACTTATTGGCTGATGGAAATACTTGCACTATGGCACAAACATGTGCAAGCAATATCAATAAAGTTGCGCTGTGTGACAGATGTATTCCTGCACCAAAGGAAATAAACATCACAGTTAAGCACCATTCTGTGGCGTTGTGTCCTCATTACGCACCTAGAAGTTGTTATATGTGATCTCATCTCAGGCGCCTGGCAGCCGCCCCGGCCCCACCTGCTGGTCTGCGACGTGGAGCTGGTCCCTCCTCATCTGAGGTGTCTGAATCTGTCATATCCACTGGGGTGCCTTTCTTGGTAGCAATGTTGTGTAGCATTGCACAGGCAACCACGATTTTGCAACCTTTCTCAGGGCTGTACTGTAGCGCACCTCCACTCTTATAGAGGCAGCAGAAATGGCTCTTAAGGATTCCGAAGGTCCTCTCAGTGGCACAGCGCGTGGCTCTGTGGGTGCTGTTGTACCTCTGCTCACCTGCAGTGGCTGGATTCAGGTACGGTGTCAGGATGTAGTCACGTACAGCATACGCACTGTCACCTGCAGGGTAAAAGTAGATTTATGTTCAATACTGTCCTGACACTTCAAACCTTTACTGGTTGTGTGTTTGTAAGCCATGCATTTACCTAGCAGGTAGCCCTCTCCAAACTCGCCATTTGTGAGTCTGCGATTTAATCCACAGTGGCGAAACATGAATGAGTCGTGTGTGCTTCCTGGGTATTTTGCCACAACATCAGTGATTATATGTTTAGCGTTGCACACTCCCTGAATGTTCAGGGAATGATATGACTTTCTGTTCCTAAACACATACTCATTCTGTGATCGGGGTGAGAGTGTGACATGGGTCCCATCTACGCAGCCAATGACGTGGGGGAATTGGGCTATTTTGTAGAATTCCTGCTTGGTCTGATCTAGTGCCTGTTGTGTGCTGGGAAATTGGATGTGGTGATGCAGCCTCTGGACCATTGCATCAAGGAAAGCGTGGAAGAAGCGCGAAGGTGCACTCTGAGAGACCCCTCCTACTGTGACTATCACCCCCTGAAAACTCCCTGATGCCAGGAGGTGCAGTGAGCACAGGACCTGGAAATGGGTTGGAATGGTGTGTGCCCTGCATGTGGGGTGTTCCAGTATGGGTCTCAGCTCCTCTTTTAACTCCAGGATGCTATCTGGGTGCAGCCTGTATTTCACATGGATCTCCTTCTGGCTCAGCTGGAAGAGGGTGGTGCGTGCTCTGTAAATCTTTTCCTGGCATCCCCTTCTCTGTGTAGCATCTCTGATTCCCAGCCTCCTGGCTATAACGTACAGCCCAGCCATGGTGGGAAATCCCAGTGGCATTGTGGGCCTGTTTAAATAGGTAGCACCTGGTTACCACCTGCTCAGAGTTGGTGGAAATTGAGAAGTGCAAAATTGCGAATTTCACAAAATTGCAAATTACGACTTTTATCAACATCTCAATTTGCGAATTCACATTTAGTGGGAACGGTAGAAGCGAATATTGCAAATGACGTGATGCTGATTGCGAATTCGCACAATTATTTGCAGAATCATTGGCATGCAAAAATTGTAATCGCTAAATTAGCAATTCCCATTTTTGCGCATTAGAAACCTTTCCGACATAGGAATGGTCTGTTTTGCGATCGCATACACCCTAAGTTTTGCGATTTGCAGTGTTTGCGATCGCAAAACAGCTTCCTACATATGGCCCACATTTCGAAAACAAATCAACAAGTGAATCATGGTCAGCCACTTCACTGAAAAGAAACATAGTGAGAAAGAGCTTAAATGGACAGTACTCACTGTGATTAAACAAAAGCGTCGGTGTGGTGGCATAGAAACGTCTGTATTACAAAAGGAGGTATACCTCATACTGAAGTTCAACAATACGACTAATGGCTTGAACTAAATGTCAGAACTAACTAGGACATTATGCCTTTTAATTGAAGGACTTTGACTCCCAGCATGCAATATAAACAAACGGCTAAATCGTCCACCAATGCACACTACTGCATCCTTTAGAACTGAATTTAAAAAGAATTTCATCATCAAAAAGGCATTTTAGTGGCATTCATCATCCTCATATACACAAAAATGAAGAAATCAAGACAATTGAGTACTCAGAAATAAATTCATGAGCCACCCAGATGGACCTGGCTTTAATTCAAAACACTGCCAAAGCAGGAAGTAAGCGCTAACGCTACGACTCAGAAGGACGATGATAGAACGCCGCTGCCGGATTAACTAAAAATGAAGGTTTTCCAGCGTTGTTTGGTTACAAAGTGTCAAGGTTAACTCACAAGAATAAACCCCTGACTGCATGCCTGCATTCCATTACCAGAAAGAAATAAACTGCAAGGCAAGAAAACGTAAGAAAAAATTCCATACATCGCGCACATGGGGAGTCAGAAGTAAGCTGTCACATTGCCTTGGTGATCATGTAACTAAGTGGTAAGCAATTAAAAACTATAAGAACTAAACAGTGCACTTTCAATTGTAGAAAGAAGCTCCGTTGCATTAGAAGAACTGCACTTCACATCCAAAATAAGAAAGATACATATGCGGGGATGCCTTAGCGCTTTGAAGTAAAGATTTTTGGCAAAAGATTAGTTCTATCCAAGTTCATCTGGTTTCTTGCCACTTCATACTTCATACCCACCCAAACGGTCCTGGAATCTGCGGCCTAAAATATGTCTGCAAAGAAGCTTTTTCCATCAAAGCATATTAGAACACAAGCCCATCAGGTATAGTGTAGTGCTTTTCCATAAAATCGATACAATTCATTTTGAGAAAGGGTGATTAGTTGAAAAACTGCAACATTGTTTATTATTGTTTAGTTCACACCAAGGTACAGCCCTGAAGAGAGTCCCATGAATACTACTGGGGTTCGAAACGCGTCGGCATTCTTTTTCCATTGAGGAATTTTCACAATGAACTTTATCAGCTTTGAGAGATATCTTGCATACAATTAACCCAAGCTGGTTTTTTAACTTATTCCCAATGGGCAGCATCCTAGTGGAAAGGACTGTATGAATCATGTACAATAGGATTGCTGCATACGTGAAACCTACAAAAATTTTAACTGGTGTATTATTTTGAATTTGATGTTCATGTATTGTCGTTCATTATGTGTTTTATGTACTGTTGTTTAGTTTGTACCTAATTTATGTCAAATATTTGTTTGAAGCAAAAGTTATTTTCTCAATATCAGACACATATGATATTTTATTTTACAAGAGTACAAAACAAAAGAAGTGGTTTAATAAATACCCAAGACCAATGAAGTAAGGTAAGGGTTCTTTGTCTGTTTAAGTGGAGAACAGCATAAGTGGTAGCTTGATATCTTGTGCACTTTAACTAGGCCCTTACTAGCTACTGGTCTTTGAGCCTACCCCCTTCGAGTTGAATTTTTAGAACCTTGTCCTCCAGAAAACTTCCCTTTTCGTACCAGCAGACTGCCTGGTTGATTGCAGCCTTCTTTCTTTTTTGTTTTAAGAGTTTTATATAGCGTGAACTAGACCCAAGACATTAGATATCAGAGTGCTTTACATGAGCACCAGTTTTGTTACAGATGGACACATTCATTTTTGTTAGGCAGGCTACATCCTTTCCCTTGCTTGCTGCCCAGAGAACCTTCCTGCTACTAGAAGCCTGCCTTGCTGCTTGAGTCAGCACTACCATACTGACTCGAAGGGCAAATTGGCAGGCCTGCTGTTTGAGTTACAGGGACAAAACAAGCTCCAGAGAATATGAGCCCTACACGCGGCCTCTGCCGGAGTACATCCTCACTAGTGGTGCCCTTCAGTTCCTGGACCCTTGGTATTGGTGTAAGAGGTGCAGCTTTCACCTATCCCTAACAGTTAGGACTTTACAAAAATGTCACCGAAATGTGCTGGAAAATCGGACAGAAGACCGTTACCTACCTTCCAGCCGATCATCCTGAGGTGCAGGTCCTTCCGGCCTGACTTTTTTGTAGCTCCCACTCTGTTCTTCTCCACAGCAGCAAATCGTCTTCAGCAGGACCTAAGAGCAATTGTGGAGCCCTCTTCATGTATGGCTTGCAGCTTCCAAAAAACATACTAGGTCCAAAGTTAAAAATCTTTACCAGGCTTGACAACAGAAGGTTCTCCATCAACGATGACAACCTCCTTGGCATAGAAATCCAGATTTTCTCAATCAGAGCTTTTTCCCGCTATGATGGACAGCTTCACCTAGACTTCATCCAGCAGTTCTCTGACGACGCCTCCTCAAACACAGCCTGTTGCCTTGTCCCACTGAACTCTACCTTCTCCTGTACTTTTCTGTAAAATGTCTTCTAAGTCCGAAGGTAAGCTGACACCGGGCTCAATTCACCTCATGTGTCCTACCTGCACCCTATCGGCCTTAACCTTTGACTTTACCCTGGTCTCGCCAGACAAGATACCTGTGGTTGGTGCTTCAATCTTTTAGTCAAAAGATTTCACTAAAAAGTTTAAAAAGTCATAACTTCGGTTCCACTGATTGACTGAAATTTGTTTTGGTGTCATTCTATTTATTATAATTTACTATTTCTTTCTAAATTGTTTTGGATTTTTCTTGTGTTGTGTTTTTACTTTGCTGCTGCCTGTGTGTTACATAAATACTTTAGAGTTCTCACTACATGTATCACTCCATGGCTGGGGAATCACTGTACAACCTCCTTTGTTGTTCTTCACTCAGCTCCTCGCTATGGTAACAACCTTGGTACTCACACAGCTCTTCGTTATCCCAATGGAACGGCCTTCTTGGAACAGCGAGGATCTTTTCTGCCAACCTCTCAAGAAACTTTACAGGGGATTCTCTGCACTCCAACAGGATTATAGACACCTTCTATTACTGCAACAACTTTGGTCACTCACTCATCAGCTCTTCATTTTCCCAATGTGACGGCCATCTTGTAATGGATAAAGACACTTTACTAATCACTTGAGCTACTCTAATGGGGATTATCTGCAACTTCAGCAAGATCAAAGCTTCTCCCTTCTACCGCTGCAAGTTTTCCTCCCTTTCGTAGCTCCACTAATGAAACACTCCCTGGGTCTTCATATGCCCTCTACTTAAGATACATGCTGGTAGAAAGTGAATCTACTCTCTGCTATCCTCCCCGTGAGTCTTCACAACAGTGGTCCCTCTGCCAGCATACTAAATCATGGCCTCCTGCACACAGACTAGACTGGTTTCCAGGCTGGAGCGGCTAGGTCTGAACAGCTGCATAATTAATTATCCACCCAACCTTTCCAAAGATGCGGTTAAATCTCTCAAAGATAGATTGCTCAAAGCAAATCCAAAAACCTTTATCGCGGATCCATAATATTTCCTAACAAAGGGAGCTATGAAAAGTGACCTGATCTTCTATACTAAAAAAAGAGCCCAGGGGAGGAAGGCATTCTACTCACTACTAAGGATCTCCACTGCTAAGAAATTTCCTCATGGCCTAAGGCTCTCGGCAGCCCTGTCAGCTACATTCAGAGCAACTGCTACCATATCCATTTACAACTATGGGACTATTCTCAAACAAGCCTCTGATCGTAATCTGGGAATCTTTGAAGAAAGATTCTCCTTCATTAAAAATCCCCCCACCCATAGTGACACTCTCAAATACTTAAAGGACTCTAGCCCCTTACCCATTCCTCAGGACCACCCAGAAGTCCCCTTACATACCCCTGCTACCTTGAACAACACACATAAGATCATAGTTCCACCGCCTCAAGGATGCACTGACTCACCCAACATGTCCGGACAACCCAGACATCACCAACTCCATTCTCTGATGGCCTGGTTCACTGATAGCCATAGCATTGATTACCTCTCTAAGACTTCCTCCATACCCTAACCTCCTTGCACTAACCTAGATAATCCTATAACTCAGTCGCAGGCTCACCCATTCTTCACCTTGAAGTCGGATCTCCCAAACCACAATCACAGTAATATGCCTCACTCCTTTACAAATCCCCAACTCTTGAACCTAATGTCCCTGCCGCCCAAGCTCCTTCACCACTCCAAATCATCCTCCCCCGCTGTTCCCATCTGGCCAACACTGCCTAAAATCTTCTTCCGGGGATGGCCCATCTACTTATCGTCCCCTTTCGGGTACCACACCTACTTCCACCTTCGTGAATGGCCCCTCTCCTTCCCGCTCCAAGACCTATGATCCTCAACCCTCTTCTGCCTCTAGACTTAAGGAAATCAACTGGGAGCTTCACAAACTCAAACCTGACATACAAAAACTGATAAGCATCACCTCAGAGCTGGCCCTTGAGTTACCCTCCAACAAGACTTTGCAGATGATCCTGCAGGTGACAAACCAATACCCTAAAATACCAACTCTTCCTTCTGAGTTGAGGATTGACTCTAAGCAGAAATCTCCCGCCCAGAACTGGAGTACCTCTCCCTACCCTAATGTCTCCTCCAGACCCATTAGATCAAAGAACCACCTATCTGACCCGGACATTCTCTCCCTCCTCATAGCCTACAACTCCACTCAGTCTGTCAGCCCAGACTCATCTTCACCCACTCAAACTACCCCACTAAACCCTCCTAAAGCTACTAGTAACAAGCAAGTCATATCGGGCCTATTCAAACTATTCCACTAAACCCGGATAGAGCTCCCAGACATAACTCTAATGCCTTAAACACTGCTAACCTTATGCAAGTTCACATTATGCAGCCTACTCCCACAGACTACAAATCACATCTGAAATGATTGTTACTCAATTGTAGATCAGCTGTGAAACATGCCACGGACATCGCTGACCTCGTCCTAGATCAGGAACTCGTTCTCCTAATCCTCACAGATACTTGGCTTAACGACTCCTCAGGTCCTTTCTTAGACAGTCTTGTCCCTCCTAGCCACAACATTATCAGACTTGATAGAGTTAAGAGAACTGGTGGAGACATCGCCTGTATATACCATAACAGTCTCTCAGCAAAGCAGTCCCCCTCTGCAATTCTCTCATCCTGTGAATATCTGTGCATAGACATCATCAACAAACATAGGCCCTTATGCAAACTGCACATCTTTCACCATCTTCCTGGAGACAACCTCCCTCTGGGCAAACAAACTATGGAAACCATCTATTCTAACTTGGGTCTCCATTGTCCCCTGATCTTCCTGGGTGGCTTCAATCCACATTGGAATGACCTGAATGATCAGCATGTGAATAGTCTTAAAAACTTCCTAGCTGACCTCAACCTGACTAAATTTTGTGACAGACCGCTGCACAACTTAGGCTCGACACTCAATCTAATCATCTCCAATTCCAACTCTATTCAGCTGGAATCGATTGACCCTTGTGACTGGGATCATCAGTATACCACCTTCCTAATCTTAGAAAGATGGAACACCAAAGGATTCTAACCCATGAAACAGAAACACTGGAAAAGATTGCTGCAAAATGCAAATGTGAATGAGCTCATATCCCGTTACAATCTGTCCCTGCCTCCTCCTGTGTGCATGTCCGACATCCACAAACTCACTGAGCACTACATCAACTCCAGGTTGATAGCTCTGGATGCAATTGCCCCCCCACAAATCAACCTGAGACTAGCTCTTGGAGATCCTTTCCATTTATTGAAATCCTTAAGATTTTGAGATTGAGAAGGAGTATGCACAAAAAACATATCAGAACAGCGAAAGCGACCTTCTTCAAAAGCCATTTACAAACAACAAGGGCAACCCTAGAACAAGAACCTGGAGTAAGAGACGTTATAGTCCTAACAATGGTTTGTGAGCCAAACTTTAAAAACAAAGTTTGTTATTTAAAATTTAGGAAAGAACCTAAAATAGACAAAAACAAGTGCTATCTATATTCCACATTACCCATGTACCAGCCATTGTATCAAAAAAGACTGATATTTAATATTAATTGAACAAAAAACATATTACAAATATATATACACATTAATATTGGTGCACATACAGTTACACAAAGTGTCAACTAGACAAAATAGTGGCTGAGGAAAAATTACAAAAACCAGGTTTTCAAAATAGAACAAAAATACACAATACAATTGTGTCCTCTTTCATTTAGGCCACGTTACTGGCGTCGACGACGTTTCAACCCAAAGAGTACTTGGAGGGTCATCATCAGGACAAAAGCATCATATGTAGGAGCGTACACTGTTTTTCAAATACATCTGAAAGATGAAATATATGTACATGGGTTCAAAAGAAATATAAAGTCTTAATTAGCACCAAAAGCGTGCAAAGATCTGAAATAGTGACCCGAAAGGGGAAAACCGACTAAGTGAAAATATTTAAAGGCACACCCTAAAGAAAAAGGGGGGAATAAAGATAAATAAAATAATAACTCTAAATTAATATTCACCTCAATAGATATGAAGAATGAATCCACAGAAATTGTGCATCACTCACTTAAACTCGAAATAGTAGAAGTCCAATCTGTCAAAAAATAATAAAAACAAATACAAAATGTGAACAAAGACACTAATTAGTGACAACTCTCATAGGTTTAAGGAAATCAAAATACACACATACTTGTAGGTATGTCTGTAAAATTCACACAGACATCCTCAATTTCAAATTAGTGAGGATATATACCAGAAATGGCAGACCCTTGACCTTGTTACGTAGGTCTCTCCCCCTCCGCACAGCACCACCTGTGCGTCCAGTCCCTGCCCCAGCTGCCGCTGCTGAGGTACGTTGAGGCCCTCCTAGGGCCAGTGGTAGGCCTTAGGTCTGTTCTGCTGTTCATTGCACTGCCCGTATCGTTTTCTCTTTTGCCGTCCATGACTGCTGTTGTCTATCTTCGCCCTGTGCCTGTATTCTCTCCTGTACCCTTCCTTCCTTCTGTTCCCATCATCACCCCAGTGATCTGTGCCCCGTTTTTCCTTCTGTGCCCCCGTGATCTGTGCCCTGTTTTTCTTTCTGCGCCCCGTGATCTGTGCCCCGTTTTTTCTTCTGTGCCCCCGTGATCTGTGCCCTGTTTTTCCTTCTGTGCCCCCGTGATCTGTGCCCCATTTTTCCTTCTGTACCCACATGATCTGTGCCCCGTTTTTCCTTCTGTGCCCTCACGATCTGTGCCCCGTTTTTCCTTCTGTGACCTCTGTGATTCTGTGCCCTTGCCCCCGTGCCTTCCACCGCTCCTGTTCCCGCTGTTGTGTCCCCTGCGGCCCCGCCCCCCTGACTGTCCTTACGCTGCCCCTACCTCCTACCTCCCAGCTGCTCCTCCCTCCCTCCCTCCCTCCTCCCCATATCTGGCGGCCGCTGCGGGATGAGGTGAGCGACCCTTGACCTTGTTAGGTAGGTCGCTTCCCCTCCGCACAGCACCGCCTGTGCGTCCTGTCCCTGCCCCAGCTGCCGCTGCTGAGGTACGTTGAGGCCCTCCTGCAGCCAGTGGTAGGCCTTAGGTCTGTTCTATTGTTCATTGCACTGCCCGTATCGTTTTCTCTTTTGCCGTCCCATTCCCGCTGCTGTGTCCCCTGCGGCCCAACCCTCCTGACTGTCTATTCGCTGCCCCTACCTCCCGCCTCCCAGCTGCTCCTCCCTCCTCCCCATATATTGCGGCCACTGCTGCGCCAAAGGCGCGCATAAGGCAAGCCCGTCTGCGCCGGTCCATGCCTGGACCGCGCCCAGCGCCAGGACCCCTGGCCCCCACGAATGCCACGATGCCTTCCTCTGCTACGACTCAAGCACCCTCCACGCACTCAACACCGGCCGATCACACACCTGCTGCCTGGCCACCCCGAAGCGCACCCAAGGACCCTTCTCCTGCCGGAACTGCAGCTTCACCAGCATCCGGCCCGCCAACCCACCTACCAAAGAACCCAACCACCTCAGATGCATCCTTCTCAACACCTGCTTTACACGCAAACACGCCGTGGAACTCTGGAACCTACTGGACTCCAACACCTCAGACGTCGCCTTCCTGACGTAGACCTGGTTGATCCCCTCCTCGGCACCCGACATCGCCATAGCCATTCCGGAAGGCTATAAAATCACCCGCAGGGACCGCACTAATGGAGTAGGAGGAGGAATCGCCATTGTCCACAGGAACTCTCTCAAAGTCTCAACCAACACCGATGACACCCTCAGCACCGCCGAACACCTGCACTTCCAGATCCACACTGATCCTAACACCACCCTCAGAGGAACCCTCATCTACAGACCCCCCAGACCACGAGCACAGTTCAGCGACTCCATCACCAACCTCGTCAGCACACACGCCCTCACCTCCACGGACTACATCCTCCTCGGGGACCTGAACTTCCACCTCGAGAACAACAACGACACCAACTCCTCCGCCCTGATCGCCAACCTCGCCAACCTCGCCAACCTCGGACTCAGACAACTCGTCACTACACCCACCCACTCCACCGGCCACACGCTTGACCCCATCTTCTCCACAAGCTCCCATGTCTCCTTCAACCACACCACCGAGCTCCACTGGACCGATCACCACTGCATCCACTTCACCTTCCTGAAACCCACCACGCACCACCGCACCCAACAGATGCTACGCCACTGCTGGAGCAAAGTCACCAAAGACCAGCTTTCCACCTCCCTCGCCCGGAACCCACCCACAGATCCGACCAACCCCAACACCGCCGCTCACAACCTCAAACAGTGAATCGACGACTGCGCCAACACCCTCGCCCCCTCAAGAAGCCCTCCAACACCCACACTAGCAAGAAAGCCAGCTGGTTCACCGAAGACCTCCAGGCCTCCAAGCGAACCTGCCAAAAACTCAAAAAACCTGGATCCGTGAACGAACACTGGAAAGCTACACCGCCCACAAGACCGCCACCAGCAGACACCAACATCTCATCCGATCCGCCAAAAGGAACTCCTTCAAAGACCGCCTAGACAACAACACACACAACAGCAAAGAGCTCTTGAACATCGTGAAGGAACTCTCCAACCCCAGCTCCAACACCAACGACATCCCACCTTCACAAGACCTGTGCGACTCGCTGGCCACCCTATTCCATCGCAAGATCGCAGACATCCAGGACAGCTTCAACACCATCACCACCCGGCAACCACTGAGACCCCCGCTCCCACGACCACCATCCGCACCAACCGCCTGATCTCCTGGACCAACATCAACGGCGACGACACCATCAAGATCATGAACACCGTCCACTCCGGATCCCCGGAAGACCCCTGCTTACACCACATCTTCAACAAAGCCAGCGGCACCATCACACCCCATCTCCGGAAAACCATCAACATCTCCTTCGAGACAGCGACCTTCCTGGAGAGCTGGAAGCACGCAGAGATCAACGCCTTACTCAAGAAACCCAAGGCGGACCCCAAGGACCTCAAGAACTTCCGACCCATCTCCCTGCTCCCGTTCCCAGCGAAGATCATCGAAAAGGCCGTCAACAAACAACTGACCAGCTTCCTCGAGGAGAACAGCATCCTGGACCCGTCCCAGTCCGGGTTCCACAGCAACCACAGCACCGAAACTGCCCTCATCGCCACCACCGATGACATCAGGTCCCTGCTAGAAAACGGAGAAACCACGGCCCTCATCCTCCTGGACCTGTCAACCGCCTTCGACACAGTCTGCCACCGCACACTACGAACACGCCACTACGATGCCAGAATCCAAGAGAAAGCCCTGGACTGGACCTCCTCCTTCCTCTCCGGCAGAACACAGAGCGTCTGCCTCCCCCCTTCTCCTCCGAAGCCACCGAGATCATCTGCGGCGTACCCGAAGGCTCATCCCTCAGCCCAACGTTGTTCAACATCTACATGGCACCACTCACCCACATCGCACGACGGCACAACCTCAACATCATCTCCTATGCCGATGACACCCAGCTGATCCTCTCCCTTACCAAGGACCCCCACACCGCCAAAACCAACCTCCATGAAGGAATGAAGGCCGTCGCCGACTGGATGAGGAACAGCCGACTGAAGCTGAACTCGGACAAGACAGAGGTCCTCATCCTCGGATCCACCCCCTCGGCCTGGGACGACTCCTGGTGTCCGACTGCACTAGGAACACCCCTAACACCCACCGACCATGCACACAACCTAGGGGTCATCCTTGACTACCCTCTCCATGACGAAGTAGGTCAACGCCTCTCCTCCTCCTGCTTCAACTCCCTCTGCATGCTTCGCAGTATCTTCAAGTGGATCCCCACCGAAAGAAGAAGGACGGTCACCCAGGCCCTCGTCAGCAGTAGACTGGACTACGGAAACGCACTCTACGCAGGAGCCCGGGCCAAACTCCTGAAATGGCTTCAACGCATCCAGAACGCCTCCGCACACTTGATCCTCGACATCCCTCGCCGCAGCCACATCACACCTCACCTGAGAGACCTACACTGGCTCCCTGTCAACAAGAGGATAACCTTCAAACTCCTCACCCACGCACACAAGGCACTCCACAACACCGGACCAACGTACCTCAACAGCAGACTCAGCCTCCACACCCCCACCCGCCAGCTCCGCTCCGCAGACCACGCCATCGCCACCGTCCCCCGCATCCGAAGAGTGACTGCCGGCAGCAGATCATTCTCCCACCTCACCGCCAAGACATGGAACACCCGCCTGAGGCAGACCGAAGGCCTTCTGACCTTCAGAAGACTTCTCAAGACCTGGCTCTTCAAACAGTAGCAGCTTCCCTCCTCCCCCCAGCGCCTTGAGACCCTCGCAGGTATGTAGTGCGCTTTACAAATGCCATGAGTGGTTGATTGATCAAATCCAAATCGGTATTCAACTGTCCATGGTCCAGAACGTCATATTACTTCAGGGGATCAAGGTGGAAGCAGTGCTGCAGAAAGTTAGATCAAGGAATAAGTAAAATGTACACAAATCAAGGTCCGAAAAATAGCTTGCGTGGGGCAGGATCTCGATAAGTAAGCCACAATACCCTAATTGCTCTCTAATTGATATATACAAAAATCGGATCATCATGTCAGAATCGATAGATACATAACGGCAAATAATTAAAGACAAAAAATTAAAAGAAACGGTCAAACTACAAACATACAGTTGGTAGGGCGGAATATCCATAATATAGAAAAGCCACTAGACTAAACTTACTCGTTAATCAAAAATGTTTGATAATATTATCAATGGATGGAGATTACGTTCTTGCAGAAAAATATATCTTTGCGCTGTTAACCAACAGCTAATTGCCATGTTACAACGACAGTCTAGGAAAGGATCAAACAGCCAGTGAATCAATAGTTAGTTCCTGGCCAGCAACTCAGCGCAAAAACGACCTCCATTAGCAATAAATACACGCATAATCCTGCAGAAATGAAAGCTCACAATTTTACAATCCCACTTACTTAGTCTAAACTTTAAGGTCCCACTCGTCCGATCAGCATCTCGGCTCCAGCAGAAATCACGCCCGATACAGGAAGAGGAGAACGGCAGCATACTGGTATTATAGCATGCCATTCAAGGAGCTAGAAAGGGGACTAATCTCGCATCCAGTGACGGTCCTCCTACCATTGTTTAAAATGACGGTGATCTTAAAACACTCTGGACACATAGTCAGCCGTCCTACTTCATATCGGCTAAGACTTTGAAGAATGCATTATTCAAAGATTTACAATCACATTCTTCTTCAAAAGCCAACTGGACAAAGACAAAAGTCACCCAAAATGCTGTTTGATCTGATTAAACTCCAATCCAATAACACTACCAACCAATCATCACTCATCTCCAGTCCACAACTAAACTGTGAGGACTTTTCCACCTTTGTCCTAGAGAAATCTAGCAAGATCAAATCAGATCTAAGGGCTGCCCTGATCGATCAATCACTCTCACCAGACCCCCATCTTACCCACGCAGCCTCTTATTGTTCCATGTCTCTCACCTAAAAACAAGGCCTTTTGGAGTAAATTCTCACCCTTCAACAACACATCCATTTTCAACATTCTCGCTACCCTGAAACCTTCAAATCATTTCAATGATCCCCTTCCCTCCACTTTCTTTAAAGAAATGATAAGGTCACTAGTCCCACTTTGGACCAAGATTAATAACGCCTCTCTACTTCAAGGTGAGATCCCTGAATGCTTGAAGTCCGGTCTGGTTTGGCTTATACTCAAAAAACCTATGGCTGACCCAGAAGATTTGAATAACTTCCGACCAATCACAAACATCCCTACTCTGGCAAAACTCCTTTAGAAATGTGTTCATAAACAACTGTGTAACCACATTGAGTAATTCCAACATCTTGATCAATTCCAATTGGGCTTCTGACAGGGCCACAGCACTGAAACAGCCAACACCCATATAGTCGACGATGCTCTTGCACTGCTTGACTAGAACGAATCCTGCCTATTAATCATACTTGACCTCTCATCAGCTTTTGACATTGTCAAACATGACAATCTTCTGAGCTTTCCTGGAACGTAGGATGGGCCTCTCAGGCTCAGGACTAAAATGGTTTGCCTCTTTTCTCAATAACAGAACTCAGAGAGTCAAAACCAAACAAACTATATCCAATTCCAGTCCGTGCACTCAGGGGGTTCCCCAAGGGTCCTCCCTCTCACCCATACTTTTCAACCTGTTCATTGAACCTCTTACTGAAATCCTCAAAGCATCTAACATCCAATATCACATGTATGCGAATGACACCCAGTTGTTCATGAAAAACTCTTCTCCTGATGATATCAAGACACTCAATGAAACCCTGCACAAAACCCAAAACTGGTTAACCTTCAACCATTTCTAACTTAATGCCCTCAAAACGGAATTGCTCCCTATCTCACAGCCCAAGCAACCCCCCATCATGGAGAAATATTTGAAAAATCTCTCCGCTCTCAACTGCACACCACACATCTTAGACTCTACGAGATCTTTGGGAATAGTGCTGGATAGGAACTTAAACATGCGGGATCACATCAGCGTATCTACCAAAGGAGCGAACTTCCAACTGAGCATCCTAAGGAAATTAAAACCCTTACCCCCGATGACTTCAGATCTGCTGTGCAAGCATTAGTCATCTCACAGCTGGAATACGGCAGCGCAACCCGCTGCGGCCTACCGAGATACAGACTAGACCCTCTCAGGGCGTCACTGAATGCTGCTGCTAGGCTCATCACAGGCTCCAAGAAAACCAACCACATTTCCCCAGATTTGAAATCTCTAAATTGGCTTCCTTTTGAGACTAGGATTCAACTAAAACTTGCATGTATGACCCATAAAGCACTTCATTTCAAAACTCCTCTTGTACCTTGCAAATAAGCTAGAACTGTCGGGCGGTGCCCGTTCCTCAAGGAGCTCCACTACCTTGTTGCTTAAACCAAAGAAATTTACAAAAATGAAAACTTACAATTGATCCTTCTCAGGTATTGCCCTGAGAATCTGGAACTCTCTACCTGCGGAAACTAGATTGATTCCTTCAACAGTGTCCTTCTTAAAGGAAGTGAAAGCTTTACTGATGAGTACTTTTCTGAGTTAGAAGTTTTGCCTTGGCCTTTTGTCATACCAGACTAGATCTCGTGGGTCCTCTGAGCCCAACGGCATGCTTCTCCTCATCTAGTGTCACAATGACCCTTATTGCTTTTTTCTACTCTTTTGCCTTCCTTGTCATCCACCGCTGCATACTTTTGTTACTTGGCAATTTTATGGTTCGGATATCTGCCTTTATTATGTCACCACATACCTTATTTTATTTAATATGTTTTATATAGCGCTAGCTAGACCCGAAGGTATCAGAGTGCTTTACAAAATCGTGATCAGGAATACAGTAAATCAGGTACACAAACACAAAAGAGGCGAGAATTCAAAATAGCAAAATAGAAAACATCAAAGAAAATAAAAACAGTATAAAAAACAAAAGAGACAGATTCAAGATGATCTAAAGGACAGCATAAACAGATAAGCAGCCATTTATTATCGAAGGGACTAGACCTGTACATGCAATAGTTAACCAGGTCAATAATCTAGAAGTTAAAGTATTTGTTGAGGAGGACTTGTTTCAGGTTCCTTTTAGAGCTAGGGAAGGAGGGGTTGCATCGCAGGTCACAAGGTAGAGAGTTCATATCCTTGGAGCATTTCCGGAAAAAGAGCGAGATTTGGTTGCTGATTTTTTTAGATTGGAAAGGTATGAGTAAAAGTGCATTAGGCCTTCTCCAAGATCTGGTAGTCCCTGCTTTCATCAGCTTGTTTTCTAGGTAGTTGAGAGAGTGTGAGTGCAGTGCTTTGTGGATGACGCAGGCAGTCTTTTAAGTACATATTCCTTTGATGGGAAGCCAGTTGAGTGTCTTGAGGGCAGGAGTGATGTGTTCAAAACGTTTGATGTCTGAAATGAGCCGGACTGCCAAGTTAAGAATTGATCTAAGAGGGGCGAGGTGTGTTTTCAGCGTCCCTATGAGAATGGCATTACCATAGTCTAGTATGGAAAGGACCAAAGATTGCACCACAATCTTGAAATCATCGGCAGGAATGAAAGGTTTAATTTTCTTAATGTTATTTAGTGAGTACAGCGCTCCTTTTGCTGAATTTTTGATGTGTTCTTTCATTGACATGTTGTTGTCCTGGAAGAAGCCAAGGGACTTTGTGGAGTTGGATAGAGTAAGAGAGCAATTCAAGGCATTCAGATCATTGAGCCATTCGTGGATTGGTAGGTGGTTGCTTTTGGGAGAGAATTAAATTAGTTCTGTTTTGATGGTGTTAAGCTTCATGGTGATTAGAGCGAAACCAGGATTGTAACTTGATCAGTGTGGCGTTAAGATGTCAAATGTCACTGGGCGATTTGATTTTTCAGTAAAGTTGCATGTCATCAGCATACAGGTGATATTTGATCCCTGCCTGCTTCAAGATGACCGTAAGGGGTTCCATGACGAGATTGAAGAGGGAGGGGGATAGAATTGAGCCCTGAGGCAATCCAAGATTGACCCGAGTGGGTTTAGATAGACATGAGTTGATTTTGAATTGTTGTGAACGGTGTTGTAGGTAAGATGTGAACCATTTAAAGTTTCAAGTAGGGCTGGGTATATAACAGCATCGAACGCCGCTGATAGGTCAAGAAGGATAAGTAAGTAAGCGCCCCCCTCATCTAAGGAACTGTGAATGTCATCAGATATATTGAGCATGGCCGTTTCAGTACTGCAGCCTTTTCAGAACCCATATTGGAAGGTGTCTAGAAGGGTGAATTTTCATATATGATGATTAAGTTGCTGTAAGACACATTTCTCCAACCTCTTGGCTAGGAATGGGAGGTTTGAGATAGGTCTGAGGTTGCTAGGGTCAGCCCTGGGATTTTGGGGAATGGGTGTGATTTGTCCTCATTGGAGAGAGATCGGTACGTAGCTCGTGGTGAGCGATGTGTTGATGTGTTGATGATTAGAGTCATTTGTATGGACCGATGGCTTTAGATTCCTGATTATGTTGAAGACTTCCTTTTCAGGCAAAGGTTTGTAGTCAGACCAGATTGAGTTTTTCAGTTTGAAATGATTAGGGTAGCCGTTAGTACTTTTAGGGGTCATTTGGTCAGCAATGGGAACTGGAGGAGGAGCTACCGTGAGGGGATGTTGGTCGGAGAGGGAGGTAAGGACGGAGGGCAGAGAGACTTGTAGGAAGGATTGCTCAATTTTGGCAACTTTGTCAGAGAAAAAGCTAGCAATTTCTTCACATTGTTCATAAGTGACGATTAAAGCAAGAGGGGGGTCAGACGTAGTTTGTCTTTTCACAATGTTAAAGAGTTCCCTGGGTCTATTTTTTGCACGATCCAGTTGGTTGCAGAAGAAAGAGGCTTTTTCTCTAAACATGTGTTTTTTGTATGATAGCCTTGTAGTTCTAAGTTGAGCTAGGTTAGTAGTCAAGGGGGTTTGTCACCAAGTCCTTTCTGCTTGTCTGTGTTTTCTTCTTTCATTGTTGAGATCTGAATTAAACCATGATTTGGATTTAGTAGCTCTCATTTGTTTTAGTTTAGGCGGGGCCACTTGATCGAGCACAACCGAAATCGATGAGTTGTAGTATGAAGTGAGTGCTTCAGATGTGTACGAGAGGGGGGGATGCTGTAGTTGTTCAAGAATCTTGGATTCAAGTTCAAGAATTGTGACTTGTTTGATATTTCTGGTTTAATTGCTTAGGCTTCTTAGAAACATCGGGGAGGGGTTTGACTGTGGTATTGATATTGAAAAGAATTAGATGGTGGTCTGACCAGTCGATAGGAGATATGGATCTGATGGAGATCAGGTCATTTTTAGAGATAATCGAATCTAGGGTGGAACCTTTGATGTGTGTCGGTTCATTGCAAAGTTGATTTAGGTCATTAACATCTAGAAGGTTCGTCAGTTGTCACACTGAGGTGTCTTCTGCGTTCTTCAAAAGAATGTTGAAATCACCCAGGAATACATCATTCATGTCTGTTAAGGTGAACCGAGTAATATAGTCTGAAAACTGAGGTCTCAGTCACCAGGAGGATGGTAGATGGTGTGGAATTTGATAGGATGCGAGCCTTTGGTTATAAGTTCCGCCACAAGGTACTCTAAAGTATTTTGCCTTATTTACCGTGGAGATTTGGATTCCTAGTTTGGGAATTATGGCTAGACCTCCCTCAGATCCTTTGGGTCTGTCCTGTTTCATGATAGTATACCCAGGAGGGGTTAGCAGGTCGAGAATAGGGGTGGCGTGTTCATTAAGCCAGGATTCTCTGAGGAAAGCTATATCTATTTCTTCCCTGATAATAGATTCAGCGATATCAGTAGCGTGTCTGATTGCTGATCTACAGTTGAGGAGCATGCAGGATAGAGGAAATAACTTTTCCCTAGAGGCAGGAAGAGTTTGAATGGTGGTGACTTGAGCAGGGGTTCTGGGTTTGTTGCTAGATGAGGGGATTCTATTACAGCTTACAATTACTGGGATAGTGAGGGGGGTTGAGGAGATCTAGTCTGAGGATTAGTAAGGTAGGATTCGCTGAGAGCAGCGGCTTCGAGATCAGATAGGGTGCAGAGAGCACAGTGGGGTCTGTGGGTCAGACGACCTAAAGGAATGTAGAGCCAGGGGGGTGTTTAGAGGCTGTGGAAGGAGAGCCAGTGTGAGGAGGTAATTTATAACTCTCGGAGTGTGATTGCTGGATAGCTTAGCCTGTTTAGAGAAGTCACGTCTAAGGTGAACTATGTCATTAGCCTTTGAGTCAAGCTTCTGTTCCATATTGAACAAGATCTGTGTGAGTGTGTTATTGACGCTTCCAGCACTGCACGTGTGAGGCTGCAAGACAAATCCACGGGAGCTACGATCAGAGCAATCTTTGATATGGGTGAGCTCCTTACTAAGGGGAGTAGGCTTGAGGACAGCCTGAGTGGGGTGGATAGGTACAGAAATTATATCGAGGGGAGTGGCGGCAGAGGGTTCAGAAGAAGCTGGTCTAGCGATGAGGGCTGAGCAATTAGGTTTGCTGAGCCCAACATTGCGATTTGCAACCAAGAGATTGCTGATTGGGGTGGGCAAAGGTGAGGACCCTCCGCTGAACGTTTGCGTGCTGATTGTGTTTATGGAGGAAGTAGGGTTGTTAGTTAGATCCGTTGGTGGCTGTGGGCCGGATGGTGAATTAGAGGAGGGAATAAGGCGGATCAGTTCAGGTGAACATGTCAGGGGTCAGGGGGATGTCGGCATAAGGAACACCCTGAGGTGTGAGAGGTTTGAATAATTACAGAAACTGTAGATCGAAGGTGAGGGTCGGTCGCATGTATAGGAATGATTCCTGTCCTGAAATAGGATATACCAAACTCACCTCTAAAAGATGAGGAGGGTGACAACGTCAGTTTAGTTCCATAGGGTATCTTGATAGTCTTTGTCACTTGTATTATGAGAAGGAAGATGTTTTTCCATTTAGCCGGGCGTTTGGAATAGAAGACAAAGTTAGTTTTCGTGGTACCTTTGGACAAATTGTGATAGGTATCAGCAATTAGAGTTTCCAGGTGTTGTTGCAGTAGTTTGTGCTTGAGATTCTTTTTCACATTCCATGAGTTAGGACCATATCTGACCAGAGCTGTGTCGAGAGATTTGTGGTGGGGGCATTGAAATCGACATATTTGTGTCTGGTTTACAGATGAACGGTACTGAATAAAATATACGACAAGGATTCCCAAGCTAGGATGCTCAACAAAGAGCTCAAACTCCGTTTATCCGTAAATAGGAAATTTGAGCTGAGACAGTGTGCTTTAATAGCAAGTAAGAAGCTGTCCAGATTCAAAAAATGACCATCCTCGAAAGCAGGCAGTGATGCACCAATCACCTGCAGAAAGAACCAAAATAAATAACTAGCTAGCATTCAGATACTTATTGTGGCCACAATGTGGAGCTCAAGGCTTAAACATGAGACATCTGCCTATGGTGTGTGAAACAATGAAGTGGTGGACGAGAGGATGAGAAGATGGTAGCCATTGGGGGGGATTATGAGGATTGGACACAAAATGGCTGAGCCAGTTCAAGAGTGCACAGTACAGCTCAAAAACACACCCAGCAGGAAGGTGGGGGAATCACCCCCTGAGCTAGGTAGTTCCATGATGGCCCTCAGGCCCCCTCTCAGCTGATAAGAACTGATTGAAAGGCTTGAGGATCCTCAAACATACAGTGACTCCTCAAACCCAGGAGCTGCCCGACCAAACCATCACGCATCCATGTAGTACAGCGGTGTTCCGCTTACAAACCCAAGAAGAGGCTGCTTCACCCCTCGTAGGCAGCCTCCATGAATCATGGCCGAGGCACTGGGGGGACATGTCTGACGCCCTACCAAGCAGCAAGGTGGCAACAGCCCCAAGAACGGGACACGTTACCTATGCAGCCAAGCCACGAACACCAGGAAAATAGGCACTTCCGCCGGGCCGACAGACCAGCGAACACATTACGTAGAGAGCCCCCACAAACCACAAGCAGCGGCAGTGAATCCACTTGTGCAGGACCCAGCCCAGTCCGAACACAATGAAGCTCCACTCAGTAACAACCCGAGCTCTGCTCTGTTACAAGCCGGTTGCCTCTCTCACCTGCCGGCAACTCCGGTTCACGGCAGGTCTGCCCGATGGCTGATTCCGCCTCACGCCGGAAACACTTCAAGATCAGGTCCGCTTATTGCACGAATTTACCAAATACCTGTTGTGATTTGTGTATTTTACTGCCTTTCAGCCACAATTGTTTCTCTTATGTGTTTCGCAACTCATCTGTAAAGCGCTTTGATATCCTCTAGGGTCATCTTCGCGCTATACAAATCTCTTTAAATAAAATAAATTGATGTTTGTCTCTAGGTTAAACCTGATTGCTCTTGTGCCAAGCTACCAGAGGGCTACACACAGGTTAATTTAGGGACTTTTGTGGTTCATGCTGACAAGGGTTGTGGTTGTTGCTTGAGAAGCCCCTCCCAGTCAATGCCCCTTTTTCTTACAGAGGAACATTCTAAAGTGTATTTTCCTGAAAGTAGGTGTCAAAGGTGATGAGGCATAACTAAGTTTGAGGGAACCCTTTCTGGTGTAGCGGTATTATTCTGCAATTAGTGTTTCCTGAAATTTGAAGACCTTTGAACATGATTTGAAGAGGTCTATTGAGCGTGAGGGGAGATCAGACTGAGACATTTTGGAGGACTAAAATTTAGCAGATCATAGATTTCACGATAGGCCCTTATCCTACTGTTGGACCTTTTAATATCTTCCAATCTTAGTTCCTAGAGGTTGGTCCCACATTGATCATAGGTTGGTTGTATATTTACAAGGTGCAAATGTTTTCTTTCTGTACTAAGATGCTCAGAATGTAATTAATGAAAGTAAATAAGAGATAATTATACTCAGTGGGAACAGGGATAAGGCATTGCTAGGCTTCCCTGTACCAATGAGGGCAACATGAGTCTTTCTTTTTGAAGCTGTTTTACTTATAAGCAGCTTAAGCTGTTTTATTTCTACAGTGGGTGGAATTTGTTTTCTTGTTTCTATGAGGGAGGAGGGATAGTAATAATTATTTTGTGCTGATTGACTGTTTCAGAGATGGCAGAAGTACTATTGTGAGGACGCAAAGTTTGTATTTCCAGAGTTGCTCTTAGGAAGAAGAACAAAGTGAAAACACGATCGCTGTTTAAGGTAGATTGCCTGCCAAATTTAATGAGAGGTGAGTTAATGAATGTCTCACTTGATTAAAAAAAAAAAGTATTGTTTTATGAGTAGTGGTATGAAAGGCGAGGGCATACATTTTGAAGTCCCCAGAATTTAATCTACAATGTAGGGGTGATGTCGGTCAACAGGGTCAACACAACAAAGCATTACCTGATTGCCCGAGGTGTGGAGGTTAAAACGAAAGAAAGATCAGGTTTTCAAGTCAAAATGTGTCTATATACTAGGCAAAAAGTTTTACCTTCACTCCTTTACTTTGCTGAAATCATTTTTGTTGGCATTAAGAATCTGCACACTTTATCCCTCCTAATCAGTGGAAAAGTGATTGTGCTGTCTCCATAAAACACAGTAAACGTGGCATACATCGAACCTGCACATTTAACATACATATAGGACCCTAGTAAATGGCACTGCATGTACCCAGAGCCTGTAAATTAAATGCTACCAGTGGAGTGCAGCACACATTGTGCCACCCTCTATAGTGGCACTGTAAAACATGTCTGAGGCCTGACACTGCAGTCAGTAGTGCAGTTTTGAACTGCCATATCTACCTGTCAACTTAACCTTTTAATGGGTCTAAGCCTTCCTTTTAAATACTAACATGTCACCCCCTGAGGTAGGCCCTAAAGGATCGTAGAGCTCATAAAGCAGTGTAAAGAAAGAGGTTTATTCTATTGTGTGGATGGGTGACCTCACAGTGTAATAAACTCACAAACCCATCTTGGGTCCATCCAGACTCATTTGAAAAACCTTCGCTCAACCTGGGTAGCTGTGTTTGTGTTGTGTTTTCACTTTATGGCTGTATGATTGCTGCATAAATACTTTACACATTGCCTGTGCCAAGCTACCAGAGGGTTAAGCTCAGGTTTAGTTAGTGACTTTTGTGGTTCACCTTGTCAAGAATTGTGTTTATGATTTAAGTGGGGCCTCCACAACCCTCTACCAGTAACCCAATTCCTTACAGCGGGTATCAAAGTAAGCAAGGAGGATGCTGTCAAAACAAAGAATGGAGTCAGGGCAGGTGGGTGGATGGAGTGAAGGGGGGGAGGTCAGCAAATCCCTTTCTACATCAACCTATACGACTCGCCTCAAGCAGCAACAGAGAAGAAATGCCACCAGTAGCCAAATCATGCTTGGGTCCCATTCTTACTGCATCATTGAACATAAACTACACCCTATTGATGAGGTCCAAACAAGCCAAAAGCAGTCTGGGGTTGATTTCGTTCCATGCCAGAGGGTACATAGCCTAGCAGGTACATCTGGACTGTTTCTATTGAAGAAGGAACGAGGCTGGTTTACATCAGGCTGGTTCCTATCTGTGGTGGCATGGTGGGCAAAAAAGCGATGGGCTGTTATACGGCTCAAGTAATTACCAGTGGTTGAGATTAACTAATGCATTCCACTTTCCAATTCTTAATTTATTTTCTCACGAACTAAGCCCTAAGTGATATGGTTATACACAAATGTGGGTCCCATGCTCACTGTACCACATGATTCATAGTGCACCCTACAGGTGAGTCTCATATACATGAACCCAGTCTAGTGTTGCTTGTAAGGAAACTTAACCTGGGGATTAAGGCTGGACTGTTCCAGGACCGAGACTGATTTGCAAAAGGCTGGTTCCTGTCTGAGACCGCATGGTGGAAATTAGTGAAAATATATGATGAAATGGAATATGGTAATTACTAGAGACTGAGATTAATTATAGCTTTCTGTGCATTACATCTTTGTTTTCTTCAGTCCAATAATATCATTAATTATGGCTGAACAACCCCTGTAAATGGCTGCAACCTCAAAACATGTTGTTTCTCAATTCGACTCAAAAATATTTCAGCAAGACTATAACATCGCTATACCTTAACCTAGCTTTCTAGATTGCTATTTCTGACAGACATTTGAATTGAAGTAATTTATTGAAATGCCATACTTGGCAAAGCCTAAATCAGTACCCAAGAGAGGAGAAATACGTCAATTACTGTTTGAGATTTAAGACTTTCTGAATTTACCAACTTGTAATTGTGATCCCATAAAATATGCCTGGTAGATTTTCCAGAATGAGAAAATTATCATGAATTTTCTGTTTACTTGCAATATCACAAACGTTGGGGTTCATCCGAACCTATGTTAAACATCCTGTAATTGTTGATGACAAGATATTGTGGATGTTTTGCAGGACATAGGATGATTCATGAATATAATTAGAATGCTACAACTTTCCAGCACTTCTACTTTCTCTTTCTACATCATTCCTCCCCTTTGCAAGTTTCAACATTAAACTCACAACATGGTAAGTATTAAAAGGTGGAACATCTGCAACACTGGTGTTTCCGGCATTAGAAATGCAAATTCTATTAGTTACATTCTGATAGTCATACATTTTTTAATCATTACAAAGCAGTTATAGATGGGATTTATTTTTCTGTACACCTTTGTGGCACTCAGGTGAAAAAACATGTTTTGAATCTTCCCTTAATTTCATACACACAAATAATATTTTTTAGGCAAACCACTCTGGTGACTATTTTGTGAAATAGCCCTCTACAAAGTATAGTACAGTGCAGCTTTCTGTTTGGTTCCCTCATTTTGTAACTGGATTTGCTGGCATATTTTGACCATTGGCCTTGGAAGGCTACCAAACATCTTCCATAGTTTGTGCACCTACATCTAAAACATGGTGGTGTTTCGCTGACCTCAACTGGCTTTTTTGATGCTTTAAGAAAGGCCACTGTACAAATACACATAAACTGCACAAGTGGAATAAAGGTTAACTATTGTTTTGGGGCAGCAGAAACAACGGCAATTGGAGCCTACACAGCCACCATGTGCAAAGAATAAAGCAGACACAGGTGGCGGAGTGAAGCCTGAGCCGGGGAGAGGAGAAGCCCTCTGAGTAGCCCACACATATCAGCAAGGTTGATGTGACTCATCAGCACTGGGAGCTGCCAGAGAGGTTGCAGGATCTGCATAATGCACTGTGCAGCCAATAGAGCATCCAGCAAAGGTGACCACCCTCAAAAACATCCGCCCAAACCACGTGGGGTGCAACAGGAATGGGGTGACCCTCGTATCTGCTCAGAGGGGGGGAGGGGAGTCAGAGTCCAGTGGTAAAATAAGGATCTGGATCTGTCTACATGAATGGGGCAGGGAGAAAGCTCACAGCACCCTCTGGGGTCTGCCCGGCAGTGGAATTTGGCCTTTTACCACCTACAAGAGAGACTTGAAAATAGAGTACAAGGTTTGTCCCAGAAATCTGGATCTAATGCAGGCCAGGCTACAGTTTGCACATGTGAAAAAAAGAGTGTACATATGTAGGCATTTACTATAATTATAAGTTATTTGTATCAGGATCCTTGGCAGCCACAAAGTCTAGGTGCATAATGTACAGAAGTGACACATACACAGTATGCAAATATCATGTTTCTGGCACGTCTATGTAAAAAAAGTCATATTTACAACACTGGGCAAAGCAGCGTTTCAGTATTCAAAGGCCTACTTAATGTTAATGTATGAGATTAATATTTATATTCCTTGGCTTGTGCACTATGTAGAAAGCAGTTGCTGTAAAATTGCATTAAGAATCATGTTCATTGGAAGACTTAGATTTTTAGTGTAAGTGGCACAAAGATAAGTTACATTTTTTTTTTATCTCTGTCTTAGACTTGTCACCGCCATAGACACCTTCTATCATGCTCACACCATCGGAAGTGATTGTACATGGATTTCAGCACCCTAAAAATACCCAAGAAAATGAATGAATGATCATTATTAAGGAATGTCTGGGAAACCCAGTGGCCTTCTGGGACCGAATAATGTCATTTGAAATGTCATTAGTGATGCAATCAACTATGTCATTTAACATGTCTTGAATGGTGTAATATGTGAGGTCATATGCAGTGCATGTAGAGGGCACAAGGTATAGTTAGTAGGCCCGGGCGGACTTCACGTAGCTGTGCTTCACGGAACTGCACAAAATGAAAAAAAACTCAGCAGAACTATGCGGAGTTCCGCAATCGGGATTAGTTCCTTTTCCGTGTGACGGTAGTAATGCTGGTCGGAGAGGGAGGTAAGGACGGAGGGCAGAGAGACTTGTAGGAAGGATTGCTCAATTTTGGCGACTTTGTCAGAGAAAAAGCTAGCAATTTCTTCACATTGTTCATTAGTGGAGATTAAAGCAAGAGGGGGGTCAGACGTGGTTTGTCTTTTCACAATGTTAAAGAGTTCCCTGGGTCTATTTTTTGCACGATCCAGTTGGTTGCGGAAGAAAGAGGAGTTTTCTCTAAACATGTGTTTTTTGTATGATAGCCTTGTAGTTCTAAGTTGAGCTAGGTTAGTAGTCAAGGGGGTTTGTCACCAAGTCCTTTCTGCTTGTCTGTGTTTTCTTCGTTCATTGTTGAGATCTGAATTAAACCATGATTTGGATTTAGTAGCTCTCATTTGTTTTAGTTTAGGCGGGGCCACTTGATCGAGCACAACCGAAATCGATGAGTCGTAGTATGAAGTGAGTGCTTCAGATGTGTACGAGAGGGGGGATGCTGTAGTTGTTCAAGATTCTTGGATTCAAGTTCAAGAATTGGGACTTGTTTGATATTTCTGGTTTCATTGCTTAGGCTTCTTAGTAACATCGGGGAGGGGTTTGACTGTGGTATTGATATTGAAAAGAATTAAATGGTGGTCTGACCAGTCAATAGGAGATATGGATCTGATGGAGATCCGGTCATTTTTAGAGATAATCGCATCTAGGGTGGAACCTTTGATGTGTGTCAGTTCATTGCAAAGTTGATTTAGGTCATTAAGATCTAGAAGGTTCGTCAGTTGTCACACTGAGGTGTCTTCTGCGTTCTTCAAAAGAATGTTGAAATCACCCAGGAATACATAATTCATGTCTGTTAAGGTGAATCGAGTAATGAAGTCTGAAAACTGAGGTCTCAGTCACCAGGAGGATGGTAGATGGTGTGGAATTTGATAGGATGCGAGCCTTTGGTTATAAGTTCCGCCACAAGTTACTCTAAAGTATTTTGCCTTATTTACCGTGGAGATTTGGATTCCTAGTTTGGGAATTATGGCTAGACCTCCCTCAGATCCTTTGGGTCTGTCCTGTTTAATGATAGTATACACAGGAGGGGTTAGCAGGTCGAGAATAGGGGTGGCGTGTTCATTACGCCAGGATTCTCTGAGGAAAGCTATATCTATTTCTTCCCTGATAATAGATTCAGCGATATCAGTAGCGTGTCTGATTGCTGATCTACAGTTGAGGAGCATGCAGGATAGAGGAAATAACTTTTCCCTAGAGGTAGGAAGAGTTTGAATGGTGGTGACTTGAGCAGGGGGTCTGGGTTTGTTGCTAGATGAGGGGATTCTATTAGAGCTTACAATTACTGGGATAGTGAGGGGGGTTGAGGAGATCTAGTCTGAGGATTAGGAAGGTAGGATTCGCTGAGAGCAGCGGCTTCAAGATCAGATAGGGTGCAGAGAGCACAGTGGGGTCTGTGGGACAGACGACCTAAAGGAGTGTAGAGCCAGGGGGGTGTTTAGAGGCTGTGGAAGGAGAGCCAGTGTGAGGAGGTAATTTATAACTCTCGGAGTGTGATTGCTGGATAGCTTAGCCTGTTTAGAGAAGTCACGTCTAAGGTGAACTATGTCATTAGCCTTTGAGTCAAGCTTCTGTTCCATATTGAACAAGATCTGTGTGAGTGTGTTATTGACGCTTCCAGCACTGCGCGTGTGAGGCTGCAAGACAAGTCCACGGGAGCTACGAGCAGAGCAATCTTTGATATGGGTGAGCTCCTTACTAAGGGGAGTAGGCTTGAGGACAGCCTGAGTGGGGTGGATAGGGACAGAAATTATATCGAGTGGAGTGGCGGCAGAGGGTTCAGGAGAAGCTGGTCTAGCGATGAGGGCTGAGTAATTAGGTTTGCTGAGCCCAACATTGCGATTTGCAATTAAGAGATTGCTGATTGGGGTGGGTAAAGGTGAGGACCCTCCGCTGAACGTTTGCGTGCTGATTGTGTTTATGGCGGAAGTAAGGTTGCTAGTTAGATCCGTTGGTGGCTTTGGGCAGGATGGTGAATTAGAGGAGGGAATAAGGCGGATCAGTTCAGGTGAACATGTCAGGGGTCAGGGGGATGTCGGCATAAGGAACACCCTGAGGTGTGAGTGGTTTGAAAAATTACAGAAACTGTAGATCGATTAGGAAGAGGTGAGGGTCAGTCGCAGGTATAGGAATGATTCCTGTCCTGAAAAAGGATATATCAAACTCACCTCTAAAAGATGAGGAGGTTGACAACGTCAGTTTAGTTCCATAGGGTATCTTGATAGTCTTTGTCACTTGTATTATGAGAAGGAAGATGTTTTTCCATTTAGTCGGGCGTTTGGAATAGAAGACAAAGTTAGTTTTCGTGGTACCTTTGGACAAATTGTGATAGGTATCAGCAATTAGAGTTTCCAGGTGTTGTTGCAGTAGTTTGTGCTTGAGATTCTTTTTCACATTCCATGAGTTAGGACCATATCTATTCAGAACTGTGTCTAGAGATTTGTGGTGGGGGCATTGAAATCGACATATTTGTGTCTGGTTTATAGATGAACGGTACTGAATAAAATATACGACAAGGATTCCCAAGCTAGGAGGCTCAACAAAGAGCTCAAACTCCGTTTATCCGTAAATAGGAAATTTGAGCTAAGACAGTGTGCTTTAATAGCAAGGAGCAAGTAAGAAGCTGTCCAGATTCAAAAAATGACCATCCTCGAAAGCAGGCAGTGATGCACCAATCACCTGCAGAAAGAACCAAAATAAATAACTAGCTAGCATTCAGATACTTATTGTGGCCACAATGTGGAGCTCAAGGCTTAAACATGAGACATCTGCCTATGGTGTGTGAAACAATGAAGTGGTGGACGAGAGGATGAGAAGATGGTAGCCATTGGGGGGGATTATGAGGATTGGACACAAAATGGCTGAGCCAGTTCAAGAGTGCACAGTACAGCTCAAAAACACACCCAGCAGGAAGGTGGAGGAATCACCCCCTGAGCTAGGTAGTTCCATGATGGCCCTCAGGCCCCCTCTCAGCTGATAAGAACTGATTGAAAGGCTTGAGGATCCTCAAACATACAGTGACTCCTCAAACCCAGGAGCTGCCCGACCAAACCATCACGCATCCATGTAGTACAGCGGTGTTCCGCTTACAAACCCAAGAAGAGGCTGCTTCACCCCTCGTAGGCAGCCTCCAAGAATCATGGCCGAGGCACTGGGGGGACATGTCTGACGCCCTACCAAGCAGCAAGGTGGCAACAGCCCCAAGAACGGGACACGTTACCTATGCAGCCAAGCCACGAACACCAGGAAAATAGGCACTTCCGCCGGGCCGACAGACCAGCGAACACATTACGAACAGAGCCCCCACAAACCACAAGCAGCGGCAGTGAATCCACTTGTGCAGGACCCAGCCCAGTCCGAACACAATGAAGCTCCACTCAGTAACAACCCGAGCTCTGCTCTGTTACAAGCCGGTTGCCTCTCTCACCTACCGGCAACTCCGGTTCACTGCAGGTCTGCCCGATGGCTGATTCCGCCTCACGCCGGAAACACTTCAAGATCAGGTCCGCTTATTGCACGAATTTACCAAATACCTGTTGTGATTTGTGTATTTTACTGCCTTTCAGCCACAATTGTTTCCCTTATGTGTTTCGCAACTCATCTGTAAAGCGCTTTGATATCCTCTAGGGTCATGTTCGCGCTATACAAATCTCTTTAAATAAAATAAATTGATGTTTGTCTCTAGGTTAAACCTGATTGCTCTTGTGCCAAGCTACCAGAGGGCTACACACAGGTTAATTTAGGGACTTTTGTGGTTCATGCTGACAAGGGTTGTGGTTGTTGCTTGAGAAGCCCCTCCCAGTCAATGCCCCTTTTTCTTACAGAGGAACATTCTAAAGTGTATTTTCCTGAAAGTAGGTTTCAAAGGTGATGAGGCATAACTAAGTTTGAGGGAACCCTTTCTGGTGTAGCGGTATTATTCTGCAATTAGTGTTTCCTGAAATTTGAAGGCCTTTGAACATGATTTGAAGAGGTCTATTGAGCGTGAGGGGAGATCAGACTGAGACATTTTGGAGGACTAAAATTTAGCAGAGCATAGATTTCACGATAGGCCCTTATCCTACTGTTGGACCTTTTAGTATCTTCCAATCTTAGTTCCTAGAGGTTGGTCCCACATTGATCATAGGTTGGTTGTATATTTACAAGGTGCAAATGTTTTCTTTCTGTACTAAGATGCTCAGAATGTAATTAATGAAAGTAAATAAGAGATAATTATACTCAGTGGGAACAGGTATAAGGCATTGCTAGGCTTCCCTGTACCAATGAGGGCAACATGAGTCTTTCTTTTTGAAGCTGTTTTACTTATAAGCAGCTTAAGCTGCTTTATTTCTACAGTGGGTGGTATTTGTTTTCTTGTTTCTATGAGGGAGGAGGGATAGTAATAATTAGTTTGTGCTGATTGACTGTTTCAGAGATGGCAGAAGTACTATTGTGAGGACGCAAAGTTTGTATTTCCAGAGTTGCTCTTAGGAAGAAGAACAAAGTGAAAACACGATCGCTGTTTAAGGTAGATTGCCTGTCAAATTTAATGAGAGGTGAGTTAATGAATGTCTCACTTGATTAAAAAAAAAAAGTATTGTTTTATGAGTAGTGGTATGAAAGGCGAGGGCATACATTTTGAAGTCCCCAGAATTTAATCCACAATGTAGGGGTGATGTCGGTCAACAGGGTCAACACAACAAAGCATTACCTGATTGCCCGAGGTGTGGAGGTTAAAACGAAAGAAAGATCAGGTTTTCAAGTCAAAATGTGTCTATATACTAGGCAAAAAGTTTTACCTTCACTCCTTTACTTTGCTGAAATCATTTTTGTTGGCATTAAGAATCTGCACACTTTATCCCTCCTAATCAGTGGAAAAGTGATTGTGCTGTCTCCATAAAACACAGTAAACGTGGCATACATCGAACCTTCACATTTAACATACTTATAGGACCCTAGTAAATGGCACTGCATGTACCCAGAGCCTGTAAATTAAATGCTACCAGTGTAGTGCAGCACACATTGTGCCACCCTCTATAGTGGCACTGTAAAACATGTCTGAGGCCTGACACTGCAGTCAGTAGTGCAGTTTTGAACTGCCATATCTACCTGTCAACTTAACCTTTTAATGGGTCTAAGCCTTCCTTTTAAATACTAACATGTTACCTCTTGAGGTAGGCCCTAAAGGATCGTAGAGCTCATAAAGCAGTGTAAAGAAAGAGGTTTATTCTATTGTGTGGATGGGTGACCTCACAGTGTAACAAACTCACAAACCCATCTTGGGTCCATCCAGACTCATTTGAAAAACCTTCGCTCAACCTGGGTAGCTGTGTTTGTGTTGTGTTTTCACTTTATGGCTGTATGATTGCTGCATAAATACTTTACACATTGCCTGTGCCAAGCTACCAGAGGGTTAAGCTCAGGTTTAGTTAGTGACTTTTGTGGTTCACCTTGTCAAGAATTGTGTTTATGATTTAAGTGGGGCCTCCACAACCCTCTACCAGTAACCCAATTCCTTACAGCGGGTATCAAAGTAAGCAAGGAGGATGCTGTCAAAACAAAGAATGGAGTCAGGGCAGGTGGGTGGATGGAGTGAAGGGGGGGAGGTCAGCAAATCCCTTTCTACATCAACCTATACGACTCGCCTCAAGCAGCAACAGAGAAGAAATGCCACCAGTAGCCAAATCATGCTTGGGTCCCATTCTTACTGCATCATTGAACATAAACTACACCCTATTGATGAGGTCCAAACAAGCCAAAAGCAGTCTGGGGTTGATTTCGTTCCATGCCAGAGGGTACATAGCCTAGCAGGTACATCTGGACTGTTTCTATTGAAGAAGGAACGAGGCTGGTTTACATCAGGCTGGTTCCTATCTGTGGTGGCATGGTGGGCAAAAAAGGGATGGGCTGTTATACGGCTCAAGTAATTACCAGTGGTTGAGATTAACTAATGCATTCCACTTTCCAATTCTTAATTTATTTTCTCACGAACTAAGCCCTAAGTGATATGGTTATACACAAATGTGGGTCCCATGCTCACTGTACCACATGATTCATAGTGCACCCTACAGGTGAGTCTCATATACCTGAACCCAGTCTAGTGTTGCTTGTAAGGAAACTTAACCTGGGGATTAAGGCTGGACTGTTCCAGGACCGAGACTGATTTGCAAAAGGCTGGTTCCTGTCTGAGACCGCATGGTGGAAATTAGTGAAAAAATATGATGAAATGGAATATGGTAATTACTAGAGACTGAGATTAATTATAGCTTTCTGTGCATTACATCTTTGTTTTCTTCAGTCCAATAATATCATTAATTATGGCTGAACAACCCCTGTAAATGGCAGCAACCTCAAAACATGGTGTTTCTCAATTCGACTCAAAAATATTTCAGCAAGACTATAACATCGCTATACCTTAACCTAGCTTTCTAGATTGCTATTTCTGACAGACATTTGAATTGAAGTAATTTATTGAAATGCCATACTTGGCAAAGCCTAAATCAGTACCCAAGAGAGGAGAAATACGTCAATTACTGTTTGAGATTTAAGACTTTCTGAATTTACCAACTTGTTATTGTGATCCCATAAAATATGCCTGGTAGATTTTCCAGAATGAGAAAATTATCATGAATTTTCTGTTTACTTGCAATATCACAAACGTTGGGGTTTATCCGAACCTATGTTAAACATCCTGTAATTGTTGATGACAAGATATCGTGGATGTTTTGCAGGACATAGGATGATCCATGAATATAATTAGAATGCTACAACTTTCCAGCACTTCTACTTTCTCTTTCTACATCATTCCTCCCCTTTGCAAGTTTCAACATTAAACTCACAACATGGTAAGTATTAAAAGGTGGAACATCTGCAACACTGGTGTTTCCTTCATTATAAATGCAAATTCTATTAGTTACATTCATATAGTCATACATTTTTTAATCATTACAAAGCAGTTATAGATGGGATTTATTTTTCTGTACACCTTTGTGGCACTCAGGTGAAAAAACATGTTTTGAATCTTCCCTTAATTTCATACACACAAATAATATTTTTTAGGCAAACCACTCTGGTGACTATTTTGTGAAATAGCCCTCTACAAAGTATAGTACAGTGCAGCTTTCTGTTTGGTTCCCTCATTTTGTAACTGGATTTGCTGGCATATTTTGACCATTGGCCTTGGAAGGCTACCAAACATCTTCCATAGTTTGTGCACCTACATCTAAAACATGGTGGTGTTTCGCTGACCTCAACTGGCTTTTTTGATGCTTTAAGAAAGGCCACTGTACAAATACACATAAACTGCACAAGTGGAATAAAGGTTAACTATTGTTTTGGGGCAGCAGAAACAACGGCAATTGGAGCCTACACAGCCACCATGTGCAAAGAATAAAGCAGACACAGGTGGCGGAGTGAAGCCTGAGCCGGGGAGAGGAGAAGCCCTCTGAGTAGCCCACACATATCAGCAAGGTTGATGCGACTCATCAGCACTGGAAGCTGCCAGAGGGGCTCCAGGATCTGCATAATGCACTGTGCAGCCAATAGAGCATCCAGCAAAAGTTACCCTCCATAAATAATATTGGTAGTTTCTTGCAGCAGAATGACCACCCTCAAAAACATCCGCCCAAATCACGTGGGGTGCAACAGGAATGGGGTGACCCTCGTATCTGCTCAGAGGGGGGGAGGGGAGTCAGAGTCCAGTGGTAAAATAAGGATCTGGATCTGTCTACATGAATGGGGCAGGGAGAAAGCTCACAGCACACTCTGGGGTCTGCCCGGCAGTGGAATTTGGCCTTTTACCACCTACAAGAGAGACTTGAAAATAGAGTACAAGGTTTGTCCCAGAAATCCGGATCTAATGCAGGCCAGGCTACAGTTTGCACATGTGGAAAAAAGAGTGTACATATGTAGGCGTTTACTATAATTATAATTTATTTGAATCAGGATCCTTGGCAGCCACAAAGTCTAGGTGTATAATGTACAGAAGTGACACATACACAGTATGCAAATATAATGTTTCTGGCACGTCTATGTAAAAAAAGTCATATTTACAACACAGAGCAAAGCAGCATTTCAATATTCAAAGGCCTACTTAATGTTAATGTATGAGATTAATATTTATATTCCTTGGCTTGTGCACTATGTAGAAAGCAGTTGCTGTAAAATTGCATTAAGAATCATGTTCATAGGAAGACTTAGATTTTTAGTGTAAGTGGCACAAAGATAAGTTACATTTTTTTTTTATCTCTGCCTTAGACTTGTCACTGCCATAGACACCTTCTATCATGCTCACACCATCGGAAGTGATTGTACATGGATTTCAGCACCCTAAAAATACCCAAGAAAATGAATGAATGATCATTATTAAGGAATGTCTGGGAAACCCAGTGGCCTTCTGGGACCGAATAATGTCATTGAAATGTCATTAGTGATGCAATCAACTATGTCATTTAACATGTCTTGAATGGTGTAATATGTGAGGTCATATGCAGTGCATGTAGAGGGCACAAGGTATAGTTAGTATGCCCGGGCGGACTTCACGTAGCTGTGCTTCACGGAACTGCACAAAATGAAAAAAAACTCAGCAGAACTATGCGGAGTTCCGCAATCGGGATTAGTTCCTTTTCCATGTGACGGTAGTAATGCTGGTCGGAGAGGGAGGTAAGGACGGAGGGCAGAGAGACTTGTAGGAAGGATTGCTCAATTTTGGCGACTTTGTCAGAGAAAAAGCTAGCAATTTCTTCACATTGTTCATTAGTGGCGATTAAAGCAAGAGGGGGGTCAGACGTGGTTTGTCTTTTCACAATGTTAAAGAGTTCCCTCGGTCTATTTTTTGCACGATCCAGTTGGTTGCGGAAGAAAGAGGAGTTTTCTCTAAACATGTGTTTTTTGTATGATAGCCTTGTAGTTCTAAGTTGAGCTAGGTTAGTAGTCAAGGGGGTTTGTCACCAAGTCCTTTCTGCTTGTCTGTGTTTTCTTCGTTCATTGTTGAGATCTGAATTAAACCATGATTTGGATTTAGTAGCTCTCATTTGTTTTAGTTTAGGCGGGGCCACTTGATCGAGCACAACCGAAATCGATGAGTCGTAGTATGAAGTGAGTGCTTCAGATGTGTACGAGAGGGGGGATGCTGTAGTTGTTCAAGAATCTTGGATTCAAGTTCAAGAATTGGGACTTGTTTGATATTTCTGGTTTCATTGCTTAGGCTTCTTAGTAACATCGGGGAGGGGTTTGACTGTGGTATTGATATTGAAAAGAATTAGATGGTGGTCTGACCAGTCAATAGGAGATATGGATCTGATGGAGATCCGGTCATTTTTAGAGATAATCGCATCTAGGGTGGAACCTTTGATGTGTGTCAGTTCATTGCAAAGTTGATTTAGGTCATTAAGATCTAGAAGGTTCGTCAGTTGTCACACTGAGGTGTCTTCTGCGTTCTTCAAAAGAATGTTGAAATCACCCAGGAATACATCATTCATGTCTGTTAAGGTGAATCGAGTAATAAAGTCTGAAAACTGAGGTCTCAGTCACCAGGAGGATGGTAGATGGTGTGGAATTTGATAGGATGCGAGCCTTTGGTTATAAGTTCCGCCACAAGGTACTCTAAAGTATTTTGCCTTATTTACCGTGGAGATTTGGATTCCTAGTTTGGGAATTATGGCTAGACCTCCCTCAGATCCTTTGGGTCTGTCCTGTTTAATGATAGTATACACAGGAGGGGTTAGCAGGTCGAGAATAGGGGTGGCGTGTTCATTACGCCAGGATTCTCTGAGGAAAGCTATATCTATTTCTTCCCTGATAATAGATTCAGCGATATCAGTAGCATGTCTGATTGCTGATCTACAGTTGAGGAGCATGCAGGATAGAGGAAAGAACTTTTCCCTAGAGGTAGGAAGAGTTTGAATGGTGGTGACTTGAGCAGGGGGTCTGGGTTTGTTGCTAGATGAGGGGATTCTATTAGAGCTTACAATTACTGGGATAGTGAGGGGGGTTGAGGAGATCTAGTCTGAGGATTAGGAAGGTAGGATTCGCTGAGAGCAGCGGCTTCGAGATCAGATAGGGTGCAGAGAGCACAGTGGGGTCTGTGGGACAGACGACCTAAAGGAGTGTAGAGCCAGGGGGGTGTTTAGAGGCTGTGGAAGGAGAGCCAGTGTGAGGAGGTAATTTATAACTCTCGGAGTGTGATTGCTGGATAGCTTAGCCTGTTTAGAGAAGTCACGTCTAAGGTGAACTATGTCATTAGCCTTTGAGTCAAGCTTCTGTTCCATATTGAACAAGATCTGTGTGAGTGTGTTATTGACGCTTCCAGCACTGCGCGTGTGAGGCTGCAAGACAAGTCCACGGGAGCTACGAGCAGAGCAATCTTTGATATGGGTGAGCTCCTTACTAAGGGGAGTAGGCTTGAGGACAGCCTGAGTGGGGTGGATAGGGACAGAAATGATATCGAGTGGAGTGGCGGCAGAGGGTTCAGGAGAAGCTGGTCTAGCGATGAGGGCTGAGTAATTAGGTTTGCTGAGCCCAACATTGCGATTTGCAATTAAGAGATTGCTGATTGGGGTGGGTAAAGGTGAGGACCCTCCGCTGAACGTTTGCGTGCTGATTGTGTTTATGGCGGAAGTAAGGTTGCTAGTTAGATCCGTTGGTGGCTTTGGGCCGGATGGTGAATTAGAGGAGGGAATAAGGCGGATCAGTTCATGTGAACATGTCAGGGGTCAGGGGGATGTCGGCATAAGGAACACCCTGAGGTGTGAGAGGTTTGAAAAATTACAGAAACTGTAGATCGATTAGGAAGAGGTGAGGGTCAGTCGCAGGTATAGGAATGATTCCTGTCCTGAAAAAGGATATATCAAACTCACCTCTAAAAGATGAGGAGGGTGACAACGTCAGTTTAGTTCCATAGGGTATCTTGATAGTCTTTGTCACTTGTATTATGAGAAGGAAGATGTTTTTCCATTTAGTCGGGCGTTTGGAATAGAAGACAAAGTTAGTTTTCGTGGTACCTTTGGACAAATTGTGATAGGTATCAGCAATTAGAGTTTCCAGGTGTTGTTGCAGTAGTTTGTGCTTGAGATTCTTTTTCACATTCCATGAGTTAGGACCATATCTGACCAGAACTGTGTCGAGAGATTTGTGGTGGGGGCATTAAAATCGACATATTTGTGTCTGGTTTATAGATGAACGGTACTGAATAAAATATACGACAAGGATTCCCAAGCTAGGATGCTCAACAAAGAGCTCAAACTCCGTTTATCCGTAAATAGGAAATTTGAGCTAAGACAGTGTGCTTTAATAGCAAGGAGCAAGTAAGAAGCTGTCCAGATTCAAAAAATGACCATCCTCGAAAGCAGGCAGTGATGCACCAATCACCTGCAGAAAGAACCAAAATAAATAACTAGCTAGCATTCAGATACTTATTGTGGCCACAATGTGGAGCTCAAGGCTTACAATATAACAAAAGAGAGAGAAAGGGATTTCACAACTAAGTTGTAAGGGGTACTCCCAGTCCCCTGAGGTACACAAAATAAACAAAGAAGGGGGTATCCTTAAATGAGAGAAGGTAAAGACCTTCTGTCTGTTAGAGAGTTCTCAGAGAAGTAAAAAGAGAAAATATTTCTTTTTTATGAAACCCCTCACTCACCAACCTGGTTGGTGACATGCTTCATCATCGGGGTCCACCCGAGCAGTCGAATACCACTCGGGTGTGCTTCCACGCCTGATTACAGCGGAGCAGGTTTGTTATTATATCAGTACGTGTAAGTGACGTGTGTGAGTGAGTGAAATAAAGTTAAAAGTAATCCTACTGTACTCCCTAACAAATTTAATATGGAGCAGCAGGGTCACGATTAAAAAAGTGGTGAAGTGTAATACTAATGTAGGTTTAATTTGACCTAAAGTATTATCCAAATATTGACGGTCTACATGTTTCAACCTTAGAGTATAATCACAGGTTTTCGTCAGGACCTATCGACACACCGGGCGGTCTACACGCACTAAGGTGCATCCAACCCTGGAGCGTCTGTGTGCCACCTACATATACTTGCGAAGGTGGTAAAAAGGGTTCAAGGAGTCCTCTGTGTACAGATGAACTCGCGATTCTTACTCGAATCGTGTCATGGGCTCATAAGGGAGACAGACGGTGCTGCATTACTCAGCTCACCGACTGCCTGCCACAAACCTGCTGTGCTTCCCCCAGCCGCCCGGATGTTGATTCGAGTAAGAATCGCGAGTTCTTCTGTACACAGAGGACTCCTTGAACCCTTTTTACCACCTTCGCAAGTATATGTAGGTGGCACACAGACGCTCCAGGGTTGGATGCACCTTAGTCAATATTTGGATAATACTTTAGGTCAAATTAAACCTACATTAGTATTACACTTCACCACTTTTTTAATCGTGACCCTGCTGCTCCATATTAAATTTGTTAGGGAGTACAGTAGGATTACTTTTAACTTTATTTCACTCACACACGTCACTTACACGTACTGATATAATAACAAACCTGCTCCGCTGTAATCAGGCGTGGAAGCACACCCGAGTGGAATTCGACTGCTCGGGTGGACCCCGATGATGAAGCATGTCACCAACCAGGTTGGTGAGTGAGGGGTTTCATAAAAAAGAAATATTTTCTCTTTTTACTTCTCTGAGAACTCTCTAACAGACAGAAGGTCTTTACCTTCTCTCATTTAAGGATACCCCCTTCTTTGTTTATTTTGAGCTCAAGGCTTAAACATGAGACATCTGCCTATGGTGTGTGAAACAATGAAGTGGTGGACGAGAGGATGAGAAGATGGTAGCCATTGGGGGGGATTATGAGGATTGGACACAAAATGGCTGAGCCAGTTCAAGAGTGCAAAGTACAGCTCAAAAACACACCCAGCAGGAAGGTGGGGGAATCACCCCCTGAGCTAGGTAGTTCCATGATGGCCCTCAGGCCCCCTCTCAGCTGATAAGAACTGATTGAAAGGCTTGAGGATCCTCAAACATACAGTGACTTCTCAAACCCAGGAGCTGCCCGACCAAACCATCACGCATCCATGTAGTACAGCGGTGTTCCGCTTACAAACCCAAGAAGAGGCTGCTTCACCCCTCGTAGGCAGCCTCCATGAATCATGGCCGAGGCACTGGGGGGACATGTCTGACGCCCTACCAAGCAGCAAGGTGGCAACAGCCCCAAGAAAGGGACACGTTACCTATGCAGCCAAGCCACGAACACCAGGAACATAGGCACTTCCGCCGGGCCGACAGACCAGCGAACACATTACGAAGAGAGCCCCCACAAACCACAAGCAGCGGCAGTGAATCCACTTGTGCAGGACCCAGCCCAGTCCGAACACAATGAAGCTCCACTCAGTAACAACCCGAGCTCTGCTCTGTTACAAGCCGGTTGCCTCTCTCACCTACCGGCAACTCCGGTTCACGGCAGGTCTGCCCGATGGCTGATTCCGCCTCACGCCGGAAACACTTCAAGATCAGGTCCGCTTATTGCACGAATTTACCAAATACCTGTTGTGATTTGTGTATTTTACTGCCTTTCAGCCACAATTGTTTCCCTTATGTGTTTCGCAACTCATCTGTAAAGCGCTTTGATATCCTCTAGGGTCATGTTCGCGCTATACAAATCTCTTTAAATAAAATAAATTGATGTTTGTCTCTAGGTTAAACCTGATTGCTCTTGTGCCAAGCTACCAGAGGGCTACACACAGGTTAATTTAGGGACTTTTGTGGTTCATGCTGACAAGGGTTGTGGTTGTTGCTTGAGAAGCCCCTCCCAGTCAATGCCCCTTTTTCTTACAGAGGAACATTCTAAAGTGTATTTTCCTAAAAGTAGGTGTCAAAGGTGATGAGGCATAACTAAGTTTGAGGGAACCCTTTCTGGTGTAGCGGTATTATTCTGCAATTAGTGTTTCCTGAAATTTGAAGACCTTTGAACATGATTTGAAGAGGTCTATTGAGCGTGAGGGGAGATAAGACTGAGACATTTTGGAGGACTAAAATTTTGCAGAGCATAGATTTCACGATAGGCCCTTATCCTACTGTTCGACCTTTTAGTATCTTCCAATCTTAGTTCCTAGAGGTTGGTCCCACATTGATCATAGGTTGGTTGTATATTTACTAGGTGCAAATGTTTTCTTTCTGTACTAAGATGCTCAGAATGTAATTAATGAAAGTAAATAAGAGATAATTATACTCAGTGGGAACAGGGATAAGGCATTGCTAGGCTTCCCTGTACCAATGAGGGCAACATGAGTCTTTTTTTTTGAAGCTGTTTTACTTATAAGCAGCTTAAGCTGCTTTATTTCTACAGTGGGTGGAATTTGTTTTCTTGTTTCTATGAGGGAGGAGGGACAGTAATAATTAGTTTGTGCTGATTGACTGTTTCAGAGATGGCAGAAGTACTATTGTGAGGACGCAAAGTTTGTATTTCCAGAGTTGCTCTTAGGAAGAAGAACAAAGTGAAAACACAATCGCTGTTTAAGGTAGATTGCCTATCAAATTTAATGAGAGGTGAGTTAATGAATGTCTCACTTGATTAAAAAAAAAAGTATTGTTTTATGAGTAGTGGTATGAAAGGCGAGGGCATACATTTTGAAGTCCCCAGAATTTAATCCACAATGTAGGGGTGATGTCGGTCAACAGGGTCAACACAACAAAGCATTAGCTGATTGCCCGAGGTGTGGAGGTTAAAACGAAAGAAAGATCAGGTTTTCAAGTCAAAATGTGTCTATATACTAGGCAAAAAGTTTTACCTTCACTCCTTTACTTTGCTGAAATCATTTTTGTTGGCATTAAGAATCTGCACACTTTATCCCTCCTAATCAGTGGAAAAGTGATTGTGCTGTCTCCATAAAACACAGTAAACGTGGCATACATCGAACCTGCACATTTAACATACTTATAGGACCCTAGTAAATGGTACTGCATGTACCCAGAGCCTGTAAATTAAATGCTACCAGTGGAGTGCAGCACACATTGTGCCACCCTCTATAGTGGCACTGTAAAACATGTCTGAGGCCTGACACTGCAGTCAGTAGTGCAGTTTTGAACTGCCATATCTACCTGTCAACTTAACCTTTTAATGGGTCTAAGCCTTCCTTTTAAATACTAACATGTCACCCCCTGAGGTAGGCCCTAAAGGATCGTAGAGCTCATAAAGCAGTGTAAAGAAAGAGGTTTTTTTCTATTGTGTGGATGGGTGACCTAACAGTGTAATAAACTCACAAACCCATCTTGGGTCCATCCAGACTCATTTGAAAAACCTTCGCTCAACCTGGGTAGCTGTGTTTGTGTTGTGTTTTCACTTTATGGCTGTATGATTGCTTCATAAATACTTTACACATTGCCTGTGCCAAGCTACCAGAGGGTTAAGCTCAGGTTTAGTTAGTGACTTTTGTGGTTCACCTTGTCAAGAATTGTGTTTATGATTTAAGTGGGGCCTCCACAACCCTCTACCAGTAACCCAATTCCTTACAGCGGGTATCAAAGTAAGCAAGGAGGATGCTGTCAAAACAAAGAATGGAGTCAGGCCAGGTGGGTGGATGGAGTGAAGGGGGGGAGGTCAGCAAATCCCTTTCTACATCAACCTATACGACTCGCCTCAAGCAGCAGCAGAGAAGAAATGCCACCAGTAGCCAAATCATGCTTGGGTCCCATTCTTACTGCATCATTGAACATAAACTACACCCTATTGATGAGGTCCAAACAAGCCAAAAGCAGTCTGGGGTTGATTTCGCTCCATGCCAGAGGGTACATAGCCTAGCAGGTACATCTGGACTGTTTCTATTGAAGAATGAAGGAGGCTGGTTTACATCAGGCTGGTTCCTATCTGTGGTGGCATGGTGGGCAAAAAAGCGATGGGCTGTTATACGGCTCAAGTAATTACCAGTGGTTAAGATTAACTAATGCATTCCACTTTCCAATTCTTAATTTATTTTCTCTTGTGCGAAGCCCTAAGTGATATGGTTATACACAAATGTGGGTCCCATGCTCACTGTACCACATGATTCATAGTGCACCCTACAGGTGAGTCTCATATACCTGAATCCAGTCTAATGTTGCTTGTGAGGAAACTTAACCTGGGGATTAAGGCTGGACTGTTCCAGGACCGAGACTGATTTGCAAAAGGCTGGTTCCTGTCTGAGACCGCATGGTGGAAATTAGTGAAAAAATATGATGAAATGGAATATGGTAATTACTAGAGACTGAGATTAATTATAGCTTTCTGTGCATTACATCTTTGTTTTCTTCAGTCCAATAATATCATTAATTATGGCTGAACAACCCCTGTAAATGGCTGCAACCTCAAAACATGGTGTTTCTCAATTCGACTCAAAAATATTTCAGCAAGACTATAACATCGCTATACCTTAACCTAGCTTTCTAGATTGCTATTTCTGACAGACATTTGAATTGAAGTAATTTATTGAAATGCCATACTTGGCAAAGCCTAAATCAGTACCCAAGAGAGGAGAAATACGTCAATTACTGTTTGAGATTTAAGACTTTCTGAATTTACCAACTTGTAATTGTGATCCCATAAAATATGCCTGGTAGATTTTCCAGAATGAGAAAATTATCATGAATTTTCTGTTTACTTGCAATATCACAAACGTTGGGGTTTATCCGAACCTATGTTAAACATCCTGTAATTGTTGATGACAAGATATTGTGGATGTTTTGCAGGACATAGGATGATTCATGAATATAATTAGAATGCTACAACTTTCCAGCACTTCTACTTTCTCTTTCTACATCATTCCTCCCCTTTGCAAGTTTCAACATTAAACTCACAACATGGTAAGTATTAAAAGGTGGAACATCTGCAACACTGGTGTTTCCTTCATTATAAATGCAAATTCTATTAGTTACATTCTGATAGTCATACATTTTTTAATCATTACAAAGCAGTTATAGATGGGATTTATTTTTCTGTACACCTTTGTGGCACTCAGGTGAAAAAACATGTTTTGAATCTTCCCTTAATTTCATACACACAAATAATATTTTTTAGGCAAACCACTCTGGTGACTATTTTGTGAAATAGCCCTCTACAAAGTATAGGACAGTGCAGCTTTCTGTTTGGTTCCCTCATTTTGTAACTGGATTTGCTGGCATATTTTGACCATTGGCCTTGGAAGGCTACCAAACATCTTCCATAGTTTGTGCACCTACATCTAAAACATGGTGGTGTTTCGCTGACCTCAACTGGCTTTTTTGATGCTTTAAGAAAGGCCACTGTACAAATACACATAAACTGCACAAGTGGAATAAAGGTTAACTATTGTTTTGGGGCAGCAGAAACAACGGCAATTGGAGCCTACACAGCCACCATGTGCAAAGAATAAAGCAGACACAGGTGGCGGAGTGAAGCCTGAGCCGGGGAGAGGAGAAGCCCTCTGAGTAGCCCACACATATCAGCAAGGTTGATGCGACTCATCAGCACTGGAAGCTGCCAGAGGGGCTCCAGGATCTGCATAATGCACTGTGCAGCCAATAGAGCATCCAGCAAAAGTTACCCTCCATAAATAATATTGGTAGTTTCTTGCAGCAGAATGACCACCCTCAAAAACATCCGCCCAAATCACGTGGGGTGCAACAGGAATGGGGTGACCCTCGTATCTGCTCAGAGGGGGGGAGGGGAGTCAGAGTCCAGTGGTAAAATAAGGATCTGGATCTGTCTACATGAATGGGGCAGGGAGAAAGCTCACAGCACACTCTGGGGTCTGCCCGGCAGTGGAATTTGGCCTTTTACCACCTACAAGAGAGACTTGAAAATAGAGTACAAGGTTTGTAATCCTGATCTAATGCAGGCCAGGCTACAGTTTGCACATGTGAAAAAAAGAGTGTACATATGTAGGCATTTACTATAATTATACGTTATTTGTATCAGGGTCCTTGGCAGCCACAAATTCTAGGTGCATAATGTACAGAAGTGACACATACACAGTATGCAAATATCATGTTTCTGGCACGTCTATGTAAAAAAAGTCCCATTTACAACACTGGGCAAAGCAGCATTTCAGTATTCAAAGGCCTACTTAATGTTAATGTATGAGATTAATATTTATATTCCTTGGCTTGTGCAGTATGTAGAAAGCAGTTGCTGTAAAATTGCATTAAGAATCATGTTCATTGGAAGACTTAGATTTTTAGTGTAAGTGGCACAAAGATAAGTTTAGAATTTTTTTATCTCTGCCTTAGACTTGTCACTGCCATAGACACCTTCTATCATGCTCTCACCATCGGAAGTGATTGTACATGGATTTCAGCACCCTAAAAATACCCAAGAAAATGAATGAATGATCATTATTAAGGAATGCCTGGGAAACCCAGTGGCCTTCTGGGACCGCATAATGTCATTTGAGATGTCATTAGTGATGCAATCAACTATGTCATTTAACATGTCTTGAATGGTGTAATATGTGAGGTCATATGCAGCGCATGTAGAGGGCACAAGGTATAGTTAGTAGGCCCGGGCGGACTTCACGTAGCTGTGCTACACAGAACTGCACAAAATGAAAAAAAATCAGCAGAACTATGCGGAGTTCCGCAATCGGGATTAGTTCCTTTTCCGTGTGACGGTAGCAATGTACAGCAACACAAATTGTATTTTCGGACGAGAATATCCCGCAAATTGCACCCCGTGGTCGCATATGGGTAAGGGAATCTTGTTTCTCACTCTGTTTATAGTGCTGGGGCTGACTTTTTCATCATTCCTCAATCTTTGTAATCCTTGGCTTCTAAAACTTTTTTTCCCTTTATTTTTGTTTATTATCTTTCCATTTGTCTTTCTGAGTGTGTATTTTACTTTTTTTCTACTATTTTTGTGAGGTTTTAGTGCATTTTCTCATTCATTTTTTCGCTTTACTTCCTTCCTAATTTGTTTTAACTTCCTTCTTATTCCTGTTTCTGCATTTTCATCCCCCCGTGCTATGGCAGATTTTTTGTAGTTTGTACAGTGACATGCAGCCAATTGGGTGTATGCAAGCGTCCATCTATGCATTTAAAGAAAAATACAGACTTAGGGGTCCATTAGTATGGCGGGTGGACTTTGTCCGCACGCCATAGCCCCGGGAAATGGGACCGCCCGCTATGCATGTGGCGGTCCCGCATGTGAAATTAGGATGCGCCAGCCACACTGGCCGGCGCATCCCGCATTATTAACATTGTGGCGGGCGGTGCTTTCAGCAGCACCCTCCGCAATGTCAAAAATGCATGTTGTGCATTTGCATGCACAAAGAGGCAGGCACCATAGGTACCCCCATGTGCCCCACCCCCCAACATGATGGGAGCCCGCAACGGGCCCTCAACTTCAAACTCCGCATGCCTTTCCGTGGCTGCTTACCGCCTGCATAATAATATAGATGACAGTGTCTGGCAGACACCGCCACCATATTCAACCCGCTTCCGCCCGGTCGACTCGTTGACCGGGCGGAAAACATCCGCCACGGTACCCCCCGCCATACTGATATGGCGTGGGTAATTTATATGCGGACGGTGATTTATGGCGGGCGGACCACCACCGACGTTTGGGCGGTGGCGATCCGCCCGCCATACTAATGGACCTCTTAGTGAATTGATCCATCAAAGGGGTTGAGATTGTGAATGAGATGAGAAGAAGCAAACATCATTTGTTGCAATTTATAAGTAATTCCAAAATCTAGTTTACTAAATTTGGAATAGGGCTAGATAGATTTAGAAACTTTGGAATAGGATAGGACGGCCCGCGATACTAGTCTGCTACTGTTCAAACTGATTTTTAAAAAATTCCATATTGTTGCGATTGCCTTTTTCTGTCAAAAAATATTTTGCGAGAGATTATTTATTACCCACCAATCTATTTTTGTCTTTATGTCTTGCATCAGCATCCAGGGGCAAGAAGAGGCCTGAGGCAGGTGAGAGAGCTGGAGGTCCCTCCCAGTCCCAACGTTCCTCCTCGGCCGATGGCTCTGCTGGCCCCAGTAAGTCCTCCAGTTGGTAACATTAAGATTTATTTTCCTAAATTTTTCGGCTCCTTATTTTCAAATATTTCTACCCATTTTCATTATTTTTTCCAACTCCTATTCGATCTATCTGTTTCTAAATTCTTGTTATCCCTGCTTTGGCATATTTACTGATTTGTACCAGTCTGTCTGTGGCTTCCTTTCTTCTGCTTTGTCAGTCAGCTTTTCCCTCTCTTCATATATTATATTTTGTGGATTGCCTAGTGGTGGTACTGTAAGACTCAGAGAACCCATTGGTAACATACTGCCACTACTACTCTGCCATCCAGATTGCATGCCCAAGTAAGGTATTCTACGCAAGTTTGTTGAGAGGACAAAGCTTTTTTTTAACTTTCTCATGCTCTATCAGTAAAACGAGAGAGTGGCCATAGTCACGTTGGACACCCCAAATATGCCTGGGCGGTGAACTTCGCTCTGTTCATGTAGTTTTCTGCACTTTGCACTCCACGGAGTTCGCGGCGTGCAGAAAACTCCACTTTGCGATGTGCAGCGGAGTTTTTTCCCTGCTCACGATCACGAACGGTAAGTTTGTGATCACGAATGGTAAGATCAGATGCGCGAGCTGACGCTCGGGTACAATTTCTACCCGAGCGGCAGGAATACCAGCACAAACTGCAGTTTGCACTGCACTCCGCCACTCGCTGAACTTCACAGAGTCTTTTTGTAACTTCGCAGAGTTTCGCGTAGCAAAACTATGCAAACTACGCCCAGGCCTGACCCCAAAGTTGGTGTCTTCTTAGCTAGGCCTATTATTATTAGCAGCAGCTGTTGAACTGATGACCGTGCACCATGGCTGGAAGGAAGTATTAGGAGGATGGCCCCATTGCGTTTGTCAACCAAGACCATATGTCCAGTTGTCTACTCTTTCATATATTTTCAAAAACTCAGATTCATCAATAGCTCTAGCCACTCCTTTACAGTGTGTCTTGAGGCTTTTCAAAAATCGTCACCAACAAAATTCCCAACATGGTCTTTTTCGATACGGTCTCTAGCTGAATTGTACTGATGTGTGTGGTGTATTTTGCTATAAAAGAAATTAATAGGGGGAGGCGTATCTGCTGTCTAAAAAATGTATAATGTTTTTTCTAACTGCACCGACCACCAGTGCCGGGGATAGCAGTGATACATGCAAAAACAACAATTGATGGACAGAATGCAGAACACTGTTATACATTCACCCTAGTACAGAGATCTGGGCCTAAATCCATCTTTTTTTTGCTCACCATGCTATTCCAGTTTGAACCTAGCATATGCAAATCAATCTTGACCCTGTGCCCAATGGGAACAGTCCAGTCCGAACTGCAAGGCCCTCCCTGTACTGGAAACAAGCATCCTAGGACTGGTTTCAGAGTTTTACCCCTCATCAGTCAGGCTAGATTGACTCCAGTGGCATGGAGAGCACAGGACCCACGTCTGGGCATACCCGTCCCAACATCCGGTGGGTTTGATGGGTGAAAGGATGCATGGGTGGGTAAATGACCAATGTATGTTGGTGAAAGGTTTATTGAGACTGAGAGCCATATTGGATAAATGGATATATGGAAGGATCAATGGTTTTCAATGGTGAAGACTGGATTGAGAGAATGTAAAACTTAAACGGTGAGTAGCAAAGCCAAGGGTGAATAATAACAAATACTAGAAGAATAATGCAATGATGAATAGAAAAATCCTTGGGAAAAAGTATAAACAAGGGACTAGGGTGCTCCTCTGCAGTGGCGTTCAGCACACCTCTACTTGCTTGGAATGATTTTATCAAGGTTTTCGATTCAAAGGGGTGAGGTGGTATTTCAGATTACTCCATTTCTCAGTAGTTTCCAAGCACGACATATATTATGTATCCTTCCTACCCACCCATCATCAATCACATCCCTTCCTCCCTCTTTACCCATGGCATTTCAATAGTGATACTTATGGGTGACCTATCGGCTGCATGATTACATTGGCGGCACGGCATTGTTGATTGTGTAATGTGCATCTGCCTCGGTTAATGTGTAGTTTCATTGACAAATTTTATTGTAATGCAAAAAATAGTTGCGTTTCCCTTCACTCCCAGTGCCCAATTAGTCACTTCTAAGTACATAACTCCTTTTCTAAGTTCCTTCCGTCCCAGCCTTCCATAAAATTTGAAGAAACCATTTTTTGCATGCGTCACTTTCCTCTGGCCAAGTGATATTTTATTATTGCTTGTACTGGTGCTGTGCCACTATATAATTGTATGTGTTTTAGTAAGAGCATTGTTTACAATTTGTCTTTTTTTCTTTCTTGATATAGTGACTCCTGCTTACCTAACAGGCAGGAGATAGCAGCCTAGACCTGGCGGTGGAACCGGGGGGCTATCAGGGCCAAATACCAGTGGCTGGTGGCCTTGAAAGAGGAGGTGGCAGCAGTAGCTGCAGATGCCCTGGACCCCATCCAGGCCATATTGCCTTCAGTTCACTGTCACCGTGGTCCAAAGGGATCCACCTGCCATCTTTCCACCACTGCTACTCCCCCCTATTTCTGCACATTTCGGTGACGCATTAAGCAGAGGCTAGTGTGCCTGGAAGCCATGCAGGAGGAACAGTTGGAGACAATGGAGAGACATATTAAGAAGCTCCTATCCAGCCATTAGTGTCCTCTTCTGCCCCTTTTTTATCGCTTTTTTGGTAGTTGGGACTAGTTGTGGGGAGAGGGTGAGAATTTGGGAGTTAGGGCATTTTTGGGATTTTATTTATTGACAATTTTGTTTTTGGGACTTGGACACTACTTCGGACATTGGTTGGGCTTAGGTAGAGGGGTGGATGCAGTTGTGGGATTACTAGTTTATGTAAAGTGGCAGTGCCAATGTCGAATGAACTGGCTGTAGGTGGGAGTTTTGATGTTTGGTTCTCTGCAGTACCTACATCTACTAAAGTGGTTGTGAATGTAGGTCGCTGCCGGTACTTTGCAAATATGGCAGGTGGCGATGGTGGTGGTTGTATCTGTGGTGCAACTGCCACATCCCTCTCAGCATGTTGCGATGGGGTAACATCGGTCTCCACTGGGGCTGGACTAACATCCATGATGACCGGCTCGTCATCCTCACCCTCTTCCACATCTGCCTCCATAACTGGAACCTTCCTTTTCCCAAGCCATGCCTCGTGGCATGTCTCACTCTCAGATTGAGGAAGGATCCAAGTGGTGTCTATATTATCAGAAGAAGAAGATGAGGCACCACTAACCCTCCTTTTTATAACTGGAGTTCTGGAATACAATGGTTCTTCTGAAAGAGCAGCTTCCTCTACTTCCTCAGCATGAAGCTCAATCTCCTGAACTGCTCCTTTGTTGGGAAGAACTACTATTGGTGGTTGCCGCTGTTGTTGTTGTTGTTGCCCACTTCTCTGAGTTTCCTGCATCGATTGGGTACTATTTTGCAATAGAGATAAGTCAATTTCAGCATCACTGCTCGTCGTCCGTTGCTGTGATTAGACTGGTTGCCTCTGTAACAGACATGGGTTTGCGCCTAGATTGGGGT